>NC_053112.1:19210940-19938440 GCF_010015445.1 Perca fluviatilis
CCAATGACAAGAACACAAAGAACCAAATAAACACAGTTGTTTTCTTAACATGGATAAAACACCTCCAGGTGAAGTTAAGATGTTCTTTGGCAGATGTAAATTTTTCCTGCATGTCGACTCATAATGCAAACACAATGTTATATATGAGCTGACACGCTGTGACCAAGTTATTTTGGAGGCCGTTGTGTGGCTTTAAACTGTTCTCTTGGAATCAACTTGACCTTCCTGTTGTGTGGGAAAATGGCATTTGAAGTAAAGGAAGTCAAAATAAGCTTTGTGAAAAAATACTTCTGATGTCAGTAGCGTTGCCTCACTCCCATTAACTTAATGAGTTTTATTTTCTTAAGGATTACCACATCTGTCAATTTCCCACAGTGGGGTCTCACCACCATCTTTTCTGTTCTTGGGGAAAAATCTCAGAGGTCCCAATAATGAGCTCAAGTTTTTGTACATTCCTGAACAGTTAGCATCAGTGCTCCTCTCCTGTTAGTGCTTGGCGTTTGCTGGGAAACGCCGACAGAATGCTGATAGCAGGGCTTTGGCAGTAAATGGATACCAGCATGCATTTAGCCCAGCAGACGCTCAGGGCTTCTTCTCTGTTGTGTTTTCTTTTTGTCCAAAGGTTAACACTGATGTCAAGGAGGGGATGACTTGAACAGAAATATGGGAAAACTTAAGAGCACTGTGGTGTGCAACGGACTCGTTACTCATCAGACTTGATAACAGCTGCGTGGGGACGGCAGAGTAGCAAGCACTTTTTGACCGCCTGCTTTTAGTCTAACCTTGTCTGTAATGTGTTAAATGAGTCAACCTAAAGCAATAACAGTAATTTGGGTTCCCACAGGGTCACGATTAGCTATCGTTAAGAGACAGGCCTGCTGTTATCAACCAGTGAGACACTGTCCTGGGACTGTCCCAGTTTGATGGGTTTCCTTTGCTTTAGCCCTCTTTGCACTCATTGTATAGGCAAAGCAAAGATGCAGTTAAGTTTGTATAACAGTTTTGTGTTTCATCTTTGACAGTTGTGTAAATTCCTAGGTTGGGATCCTTCATACCTTTTGTAATTTCAGATGGTACACAAGCATTACAGTCCAGATGTTGTATTTCAGAGTTGTTCAAAACATAGTAAAGTGTCTAACCAGAGGCTAGTGTTACACAATCCATAGTACAGTCAAATAGATTATTATAACCTATTTGGTACAGTGTAATGTCTTCATACAATGGCCTCTGTTTAGAATCTGTCTAGTAGTGGCAGCATTGTGTGTGTGTGTGTGTGTGTGTGTGTGTGTGTGTGTGTGTGTGTGTGTGTGTGTGTGTGTGTGTGTGTGTGTGTGTGTGTGTGTGTGTGTGTGTGTGTGTGTGTGTGTGTGTGTGTGTGTGTGTGTGTGTGTGTGTGTGTGTGTGTGTGTGTGTGTGGCTCTGTAGTTTCCCTGAGTCAGGCCTGGCAGTGACAGCTGTGGATGGTGTGTGTGTATGTATGGAGTGAAGTTGGTCATAAAGTGCTGAGTGATGCACCACCATCCAAGAGGGGGGGTGTGGATGCCAGTCTGTACTTGGCATACTCACTGCACTGCGGATGAGAATACTGTGTGCAGACACAGGGCAAGTCAATACAGAAGAACCTAATATTGTACCAATCACCATGAAAAAATAGCAGTATCAATATTAAACTGAGCATGCCAGCAAAAATGCAACATCACATATTAAACAAAGGCATTTATGGTCATTTCATTAAAGTCCATGATAAAAGAAACACACCTTTTTCTATCAAACATGAGAAATTCTTAAAGCTATTTACATCCTGTCATTTAGGCTATTTTGCAAACTATTTTGTGTTTTATGCAGACCATTTTCAGCTTATAGTAACATAGTTCCACAACCCACAACGACTGTATTGGGGAAAAAAGGAACAACAGTAAAGTATTGCGCAGCACTTTGCAAGCATACAAAATAATATAAATCAAACTGAAATAGAAGTCTTCCCTGCAGCTTATTTGTCACTGATAATTTAAAGTACTGATAGACAAGGATATACACTGGTGTGCCGAGCAGATGTTGATTCCAATCAATTAGTATTCAATCAATCAATCACTCAGTCCACCTTTACCTAAACTGGTGAAACTAATCAGTGAGATCATGCTCTGTCAGCATTTGGTTGGACTGAAAATCTGCAGACTCTCTCCCTAACACATTTATGGCACTAAAAGAACTTTTTCTTGTAGACGACGCTGCAGTGGACTCTCAATCTAAAATAAACAGTCCCCCCCCACGCAATTTAAGACAAATGGGCTTAATTTTTATAAGCATAATGTTATTTCTAGCAGCGCAAGTAATACCCAAGAGCACATTATTGTTCTTTATGAGGAGGACACAGTATTTGGGAAAAGAAAAGTTAGTCATGTGGGGACTGCAGGATGATAGCTTGTTGGTACAAACCAGCTGCAGCCCCCTGAGCAAACGCTCTGCTTATTTCCTCCACATTCATGTGATGCCATTTAGAGGAATCAGCCTGTTTTACAGAGCCAGGAGCACCCAGCCCATGCCTGTATATATATTTTTTTAGAAAAATTACTTGTTTCAATTACTAAGTTCGAAAAACATCAAAACTATTGTCAGTTTTTAGTATTATGGTTGCCAGCTGTGGTTTTAAACTGTATTTAGTTCACATGATTGCAGTGTGTTACAGGTTCAACTGCCTCCTTTGCCAAGCTGTCAATCATAGAGTCCCTCTCATTTTAACTGATGGCTCAGAGCGACTGAGAGGCATACTACACATACCTAACACTAACCCTACAGTCACATTAGCTACAAGAGACAGCGACAAAGCGACAGGCTGCCATTCATTTTCAATGGGAGTGGCCGTTTGCCAGCGACAAGCAACGAGCTGTCCGCTGCCATGAGCAAGGCAGGGCCGAAATAGACAAGAAGTCTATTTTATGCAAATGCTGAGCGATGCGACAAAGCGACTGCCAATCGGAGTGAAGACACCGTGACGTATGTCAGTGGCTCGAGTCGAAGAAAATAATTAAAGATGGCGGAAACGCTTCAGGACATCGTATTTATGTATATATCTGATTTGTTTGGCGTTTTATCTCATATTTTGTTACTTCTGTCGAGAAATAACTACTTTTAAATCCAAAAACACTGTTCTTGTGACTTACCTCTGAAGTAACTTTTAAGACTGGCTTGAAGGTAGCACCGGAGAATTTTTGTTTACTGTTGCTAAGCAGCCAGGAGTAGGCTAGGCACGCCCAGGAGAGCCCACAAGCGAGTGCGTGTCGCTCTCTTTTGTAGCTAATGTGACTGTAGGGTTACAATCATCCAGCATGTGGGGCATTTATCTTGACTAACTCATCCTTTAACCAATGTTATTTGCATACACAGATTTAACAAAACAATGCAGGATTTAATTTTGGCAGGTTTTCAACTTCATTGCAGGTTGTCAGATGGGTTTGGCTTGGCATCTGTTACCACGGTGTTGTTTCAATGTTTCTTCCAGGAGCCTAAACAAAAACTTGTCGTCATCATCTATCAGGCTGTCAACGTGTACTGCAGCTCTTCATTACCCAAAAGCTCTCGGGCCATTAACCTTTGGCATCAACTACTCACATAAATTAGAATTTACGTTTAATGACAGAATGTTGTGCCAAAGTGAGATAATGACATACCGACATAGTTCAAAGTAAAAAAATGAATCTCACTAAGAGAGACACACACCAGAACTGTTTCACACTAAGCCAGGAAAGAGAGTACCTATATTCTGGATAGTGTAGACATTCAGATGTGATTATATGATTTAAATTAAAGTTAAAGTCCCTGTAGTTGACTTTTCAACGCTATACATCACACCTGTTTGTACAGTCTCTCTTTTCAGTATTAAATCTAAAATAATCTGTGTCACATAGTATGTGTAAGAGATCCACTTGTAAGTTTACTCAGCAATTGGGGGGAAGCATAATACTGTGAAAATCTAACAGCGTCATGCATGACTTGGCTGACAGGTGGTTGACATCTTGCTGGCTGCCTGGATCATTTGTTTTTCTTCTTCTGCATGTATGACATGTGAATTGTGTTTCTCTGGTGGATCAGTCCTCAGCAGCTCAGCTTCTTCTTCACCGGGCGGGTTCAGATTGTGGTCTCTGTTTTGCGGTTGTAGAGCTTTACTTAATTTCCTGCTTTGGTGGATCAACAGGTAGAAAAACTTCACCATCATGAGGTGTACTCAATGTACACTTTTTTTGTACTTGTATACTTATATTGTTTGTGAGAATCAATCAACTAACAAATATCACAGAAAAATGAGCGCCAAGCTTATAATGGAGTTTTTTGCTCTGGGAGAGACACTGAATCACACACAGCTGTGATGTGGCTCAGCCTGACTTCTGACTGATTTTGGTGTTTCAGGTCACCACGGAGCCAGATAACATTGATTCTGAGGGGTGAAATCGGCTGTAAATGCCATGCAGTTTGGGCTGCAGCAGGTTGTGTGGCTGTAGTTACACTGTTGCCAGCTGGACTCATAAACACTGACCTTCAGTACAGTCGCCTGAGGGGTGGCAGAGTCTGTGAATGAGGGACAGAGTGAGAGAGAGGATTGTGGAATGTGGGAGATAGACCAGAAAGTGAATGGATCAAAGAAGAAAAAGAGAGGCAAGAAAAAAAAGATGACTAGACAGAGAGAGAGAGAGAGAGAGAGAGAGCAGGCGAGGGAGGAGGAGGAGGTGTGATTAGTGTGTGTGAGTCTGAGCTCTGATTGGTCTAGCAGCCTGTATGTGTGTTTGCCTGAATGTGTGTGTATGTGTGTGTGTGTGTGTGTGCTTCTAGCCAGTGGGCGGAGGATTATGCCTGCGTCACGTGGCCCCTTTAGCTTCTTTTCACATAAACACACATTCTCATTCGCAGAGGGCACGCAGACACACACACTCACACACACACACACATATCCGCTCACAGACACACTCACAGCTGTTGATACTTCTCTCTCTGATGAACGCCGGGGCAGCCGAGGAGCAGAGCCCGCAGAAATCTGGGAGAATCTGCTGTCTGCTAGCAGCGTGACCAGAAATCATCTATATGGACAATCTAGAAGGACAAGTGGACCAACTGGTTTTCTGATCGCAGCCTGGCTCTCACTTTCTGTGGTACATTTCCCGCTCTCTCTCTCTCTCTCTCTCTCCCTCTCTCTCTCTCTCTCTCTCTCTCTCTTTCTCTCTCTCTCTCTCTTTCTGCTTTCCCTGGCTTCTCTCTGGGACTCAGTGTTGGAATTTAAGCGCAGACAGCAAGCAACAGAGAGAAATAGAGACATGTGTTTTGCCCCAGCTGCCTACTACTACTGCCTGTTCTCTCCCATTCACTGACCTAGGAGGAAATACAAGGTTGGTTGGGCTTGGCTTATTTGTTTATACCCTGGTTTCTTGTGTCATTACACCTGGTTGATTTTGGTTATTTGTCTCTTTTGAAGACCCAAATCCCATTCATTTCTAATAAGAAATCGAGTGTATCTTCTGTTTTTGCGTTCCCACAAGCTGCCAAAGCATGACTCCAACTCCCATCCCTAAAACTGATTTGTAGTTTTAGGGGAATTCCATGTTAGTATGGTTCCTTGGACACACACACGCACACACACACACAGTCACACACACACACACACACACACACACACACACACACACACACACACACACACACACACACACACACACACACACACAGAGGCATGCACTGCTGCACTATAAACACACTTGGCAGTAACAGTGCAGTGAGTGTGAGCACCAGAGAAGATTAGCTGTGGCAATTATCTCTAATGTGTAGAATAGCAGAGGCTGTATTTAAAGCAAGACACACTTGGTGGTCACGGCAGCAACAAGAATCAGCCTTTAGCACACTTTTCTTGAAAATATAAATCAATAATTTAGAGGTAATGCCTGTAAAAAAAAAAAAAATAATAATAATAAAAAAAATAAAAAAAAGTTTGTGTTGTAATCGGCACAATAAAGTTGCACAAGAAACCAACACCCCAAACTACAACCAGCCGCAGCCAGACCAAAGCAGTGACTGCTGGCCTGTTGTTGGGCTCGGAAGAAGAGTTTTCTCCGTCTCATAGTAAAGCCGCTGGAGGATCTGTAAGCTGCTGTGCATTTGGCCTACACGTACACCAACCTCCAGTTTCACTGCTGGATCTGTCATGCAGGCATGTTTAGACACACCTACTCCTAAGTGTGTGTGTATGTGTGTGTTGCCTCATGCGTGTGTGTGCTCATTGTGCCATTTACACTGTGTGTGGATATAAATAGCCAACGTACAGATTCTTTCCTGGTATTGTTGCCGTTGGGGTCGTAACACAACCCAAAAGGCTGTTTGTCTATTTTTAGTGGTGGCGGCTCGTAGAGACTCAAGCAGCCATGCTTTGAAGCTTCCTACCAGGCAAGATAAAGATGAGGTGTGTGTGTGTGTGTGTGTGTGTGTGTGTGTGTGTGTGTGTGTGTGTGTGTGTGTGTGTGTGTGTGTGTGTGTGTGTGTGTGTGTGTGTGTGTGTGTGTGTGTGTGTGTGTGTGTAGATGGGTGTGTGGTGTTGTTGGTGTCCGTCTTATCCAGTGTGTATGTGTCTGCTGCCTGTAATATTAATCATTATTATTGTAACTATGCTGTATTGCAGTGCATGCATGTGCATCTTGTGCAGAGTTTTTATGGATAGAAAAAAAAAAGGTGAAGAGAGTGATAAAGCCTGAGAGAGAGAAAGAAACGGGACCAGACGGAGAGATGGAGCCACAGATACAAGGGTTAGACGTAGGTTTCCAGATTAGCTGGCTGTCATCAGATGAAGATGGAGAATTGTTTGTGGTCTGAGCCGCTGGCTCAGCTCCAGTTCCAAATGTCAGAGGTCTACTGAGGCATTATGGGTGAGATAAACTGTCTAAGAGATACACAGTGAGTTCCCATGATAGAGATGAAGGAAGGAACCAATTACAGCAAATTAAAAAAAAAGTGTTTTTTGGATTTGAGTGCAGTCATGCATCAATATGACTTTTCTGAGGTTTCACGAACAGACAGATACAAGCTTCAACCATTAGCTGATTAGTAGATTGGCAGAAATGAAATTGGCAACTGTTTTAATAATACAATTATCATTTTAGTCAATTTTTTATAAAAACTTTGTTGATTTCAGCTACTCAAATGGGAAGATTTAGCTTTTCTTTGTAATACACAGTAGGAAACTGAATCTATTTGGGTTTTGGACAAAAGAAGTAATCTAAAGACATTAGTTTAGGCTTTAGAATTTTGGATCAGCCTTTATTTAACCAAATTATCAATTGATTCATTGACAAAATAATCACCAGAATGATGGATAATGAAAATAATTGTATATTGCAGCCCTAGTAGAATGTATTTTTTTTTCTAAATTCGTATTATTGATTGATTTTGCATTCCAGCTCTGTTTAAAACATAGAGGAAACCTGCAGAGTGATTAAGCCTATTGTTACGGTTACATGGGGGTTACATGTCCACACCATTCATCAAATAACTCCCAGTAATCATAAACATGTAGATGATAAAGTTTACAAGAACCTGTCCACTGATAAAGACGGCTTATGTCTGCAGAGCTGTGAGAGGGAGGGAAGGCGGGGGTCACTGATGGTCACAGGGTGAGAGGTTGCAGTCACCTTGCCTCAGGCAGCGGTCGTAGTCTAGCGCCTTTCAGTAATACAGCCTGCCTCGTCTATCTACCACAGATTAATGGAGCCTAAATCAATTACAATACAGCGCTGTCCTCCAATGCCATATCTTTAAAGGGCAATTGTGTTTCGAATTTCCAGTCGGTCACTGAACTCAATCTAAACTTCTGGCATCGTTGTGAAACTTCAATGTGTCTCATTCGAGAAGTGTTTAAACCAATGACAAAAGAGCATCTGCCGTGAAGCATGACATTTAAATTATAAACATTGATGCTGTAATGCGAGAATCCGATTTCATTCTCACTCAGATTAATTGTGCACACTCACACAACCACCACCGCTGCCCCCCCCCTCCCAAACCTCCCAACCGTCGATCTCTCTGGATGTGACCAGACCGAGAGGGTTCGGGACGGGGACAATGATCTATTGAGAGAGGCAGAGGGAGGGAGGGTGGAAGCTCATGCTGGGGACTGCTGGAGTTGTGTGTCTTGTGACAGAGCAAAGATGGGATAGTGTACTGGTATATGTGTGTGAGTAAAAGGAGGCGAGAGGCAGGGTTTAGAGAGCTTGGGGGGGGGGGGGGTGTTAACTTTATTTTGGTGAGGCTACAGCTGTTGCATTTGGCCGCTCAGAATTCCACGTGTTCAGCAAATTTCAGGCATGAGCTTTTCCTGTCAATCACAACTTCTCAGATGTGTTTCTCAGAAGTTGTGGCTGGTTATATACACTACATTTCATTAACCTTTAGGTACTGTAGCAGCTTTGAATAAGTGCAACACTAGAATAAGTACAAGAAGTAAAGCAATTCAAAGCTGAGACTGTAAAAACAGTAGAGTGACGAATTGATGACGTACAAACATTGCACAACAGCAAATAATTCCTCAGGTCTTTCTTCTTAATTACCCTTTATGCCTACTACCATCACCAACCCATCAGTTTGCCGTTTTATCCTTGCCTGTCCTGTGCACTCAGTAAGCAGAACTGTGCAGGCGAGCAGAAGGATGAATTCAATATCGGGTTACATAACTCTGCAGTGCCCAGCTGCCTTCAATTAAATTAGATTTTTTTGGGCGGCTTTTATTCACTTTCATAGTATAAATCACAGCTTTAGTAGTAGGATCAGGTAGTGAGCGAGAGGCTTCCTGTATTCCTATGGATTCTCTGGTTTAAAGATAACAGATATTTAGGCAAGACATGTCATATTAAAGGCATAGGCTTCTTTCTTTTTCCTGCTATTTTGTCAAACTTTTAACTGTCAGAGATCATCTGTATGTGGGGGGGGGGGTGCTTGCCCTTGAGCAAGACATTGAACACTTGACTGCTCAGTGTAATGGATAATTGCAATAACTGCTTTCTCATAATGGAAAGGAAGTGTTGTTGCTGGCTTTCTTGCATATTTAAATTGGTACGGTAGCAACACTGTAAATGTCAAGTCTTGACACAGTGTTTTTTTTTTCCATAGGAATGAGTGAAGACTTGTGGTCATGAGAGAAAACCCCACTAAAGACACGTTACGCTATAGCCTATGGATGGTAATAATTAACCGTTAACTGACATTAAGAATATTGACCGATAAATACTTTCACTCAAACAGTTAAAAATAATATTAAAAAGAATGTAAAAAGTAATTTAAACAAGTTTGTTGCATGGTAAAAAAAACAACAACTATGTTATCTATTTCTTAACTGCTAGTAAAAGCGGCAATCCTTAGGGATTGATCCTGACATTATGGACTTGTGTTAATTGTTCATCACAGTGACTCAGTGAGTCTGTGGGAAGAAACTGTTCTTGTGTCTGGTTGTTTTGGCGAACAGTGTTCTGTAGCGCCTACCAGAGGGGAGAAGCTGAAATTAGAGCTTCTCTGCCGACTCATAAGTCACGTTAGGCTAACTGACTTTTTAGCTAGCTAGCAAACAATGAACTGTTTTGTTAAGGAGTAGCTACAGGCTAAAGGTATTATCTTTAAAACTGTAAAGCTGTACGTCTGCAGATGTCCGCGGATGCGGAACAAATGTTCGAGCCTCCCGGACAGGTACACAGGGACTCGTTGCCTGCTTGTCATAACTGTTAATGATCGATTAACATCGGTCAGAAAAAAATAAATCTAAATTAGCATCCCCATTACATGTTCGTTTACTTTGAAGGATTTTCTTAAACTCATTGTTTGATTGGTTTGAGTACAACTCTTCTATACACTGAGTTGTGTGTCACTCCACTAATCTCAACCATCTTTTTAAGTGGCATTTGGCTTGACTAAGTAGCTTAGCGGCATGTGCAGACCAAATCACCTCTCCCCTGTTTCCCATCATGCAGAGTTAAGAGAAAGGCTAAAAGGGGAGAACGAGTCACTTCTGCCAGAGTGACCCCTACATTTTGATCCTCCTGCTGTCAGATGACCACTGGGCTTTTGAAGAGGCAAAGCAGCGGGGTTCCTCTCTACTCTTTGTTGCTCTCTCTCTCATTCCTTTTGCTCTTCAAACCAAGATACCATCTGTTAGAGCTCTCATAAGCCCCGCCTTTCCCTAATACGCCACCAGTTTATCATTAACTACGGCAACAGCAGCCTTGTTGTAAGGGATCCAGGAAAATATGTGGTTTTTTGTCTACTCTTGTGAATTCATCTTTGTATTTCACCATGGAGGTTATGCTTTATTATCTCAAGAGTTAGTTTACAGGATATCAAAAAAGATTGGTGGAAAGTCAGGCCACTGTTAGTCTCGCATTGCCAGACCTATCTCCACAGCGTTGCGGAGGAAGGTCTGGCTAGTCCACACAACATTCCTGAATAGGAGAAAAATGTGCTTTGGTTTATTGGCATTTCTTCAAGCAACTGTGCCTCTGCAAAATAGCCTCGGGAAGGAACTTTGGTGGAACATGTGCACGTAGGGAGGCAAGTTCTGGAATTAAAATGGCTGTTGAGTGTGTGATGAGAATTATATTTAAACAAAAAGATAGAATAATTGATTGTCTGTTCTAGCTGGGAGGAAGTTTCCCACATCAACTGGAATTTTCACTGCCAACACAAAGAAAGTGGAAGGTGAGGGACATCCGGCCGAAAATGAGGGACATCCGGCAGAACCTCCGGCGGCACCGGAACTATCCTGTAAATGAAACGTCGTTGATAGAGACTAGGCCACTGTCAAACCAACAAGTGAATCATACTTGGTGTCTTCACTTGGTCTTCTGTTAAGTTTTGAAGGAATTAGTCTAGGATAGATGGGGCTTTTTGGTTTGTGCTTTATAGTCCGATTTCCTCTAAAATGTGTCTTGCATCACAAGGTCAACTCTTTCACACAACAAACTAGAGATGCACCGATTTCAACTTTCTAGGCCAGCCGATAACGATTTTAGCCGATTTGGATTTCATTTTTTTTACATTACATGTCATTTAGCTGACGCTTTTATCCAAAGCGACTTACAATTGCTATATATGTCAGAGGTCGCACGCCTCTGGAGCAACTAGGGGTTAAGTGTCTTGCTCAGGGACACATTGGTTGATGTATCGCAGTGGGAATTGAACAAATATTTATTTTCTATCTTTTCTTTAATAGAACATAGAAAAAAATGTAACAGATAATGGATCACTATAAAATAGAACTATATAAATTACTCCTGGTGTGGGAAATTCACACACACATCTAAAGTGCAATGTTAGAACCATTTCCTTCTTTTCCAATATCCAACTAAAACGTTGCAATACTTTATTTTCAAATGTATTTCCTTTTGCCTGTATTGGCTATGTCCCTTGGCATGACAACAAAGCATTGATGGTCACACTTGTTGCTTTTATTGTAACAAATCCCTGTATCCTGCGTAAATTCTTGTTGTCATGCCAGCTGACCTGAGAATGAACGGTGGGAGCAAACCACCTCACCAGTCAAGGCCTGGAAGTTCAAACAAAACTGCTCCTGTCCTCCACATGTGCAGCGTTGGGTAGTGTGTCAGAGTGACCTCACTAATGCCTAGTGCATTCTGCCTAGTTCTGTATGGAACAAAACTCTGCTGTCAGGACGGTGCGGGAGCTTGTTATTTGCATCAAAGAGCAACACCTCTCTTAGGTCCACCAATAACAGGCCCGTCCTTTTCCTGTTTGACGAACACACGCCACAACTCTGTCATCTGCTGATGATATGTTGTTTGTCAGCAAATTGGATTGGCATGTTAACCATTAGTTTTGAAAGTAATATATTACTTTTTGCAAATGACTAACTACTTATGACAGAAAGTTACTCTTGTTAAAAGTGACAACAATCATTTAACTCAAGCAATGGGTATTATAAACATGAGCAGTGTGTGAAAGTGAAAAGCTTTGCTGTTTGTGTGGTAGTTGTTCAGGTGGGAATAATGCCGCATACAAATTAAATTGATAAAAAGAGACATTATGAAACATTTTTGCCTTCTACCAGCAAATCTGTATTGCATCCTAATGACTTTGCATACCACATTGTCATAAGTGCTTTAGTTTGAATCCTGGTACATTCTGTTCTGTTTTTACTAAACTCCCTTTTCATGTGCTGTGAAATACTACATGCTATTCCCACTTGCCTTTCAAATGACGTGATTTGTGTTCTAACGTTCCCACCTCTCTCTTCTCTTCTTCTTAGGTGAGAGTCAGAGCGGCGGCCGTAGAGCAAGCAAGTCAGGTGAAGCAGGCATGAGCGCGGACAGCCATCAGGGGGTGGTGACCACCCCTCCCCCGCCCAGTGGAGGGACTAAGGAGCGCTACTTCGACCGGGTCAACGTCAACGATCCGGAGTACATCAGGACCAGGAACATGTCCCCTGACCTCCGGCAGGACTTCAATGTTCTGGAGCAGAAGAAACGTGTCACACAGATCTTACAGAGCCCCGTAAGTCAGTTAACTTTAAAGATTCAATATGAGGGTAATGCATTCAATTACTTACTGCAGTGACATTGTCTAGAGAAGAACAACAATTGACAGATGGTAACCTGTAACCTGCTAAAAAGGTTGGTGAAGAGGACAGTATATTGGTATCTGCTAAAGTCACCGTTTACATTTGATGCCACACAAAGCAAAAGGGGGAAAAGAGATGTGAGTGGGTCTTGTGTGCCGCTTCAGATGCATTTTTACTACACAGATACAGAACGGTGCTACATAACTTAAACCGGTGGGAAAGGTGCTTTCTTATTTGTTCGGTACATAGAGTGCAGAGAGTCCTGAAAGGTAGATGGGTTCTAGATTCCTTTTTGTAAACTGTCAACTCTAAAGTCTAAAGTATCTGTTAACGTGAGAATAGTCGGTTTATATTTGTTGGCCCTGCGATAGACTGCTGACGTGTCCAGTGTGGCCCCCGCCTGTTTCTCAATGTATGGGGAACCCTAACCCTAACCTCCCATGAGCCTGAACAAAACAAACTTTTGATATGGGATGAAAGGAGGGAAAACTACCTATATGTTGTCTATCTTTTGCCAAAGAATAGGGTGGTTGAGTTATCACTGAAGACCCAATGGAGAACTTCAAGCAAATAACTTTTCACCTCACCCTACTTTGGGTAGTCAGTTCCCATTTTCTCTTTCCGTCAGTTATTATTCCCCAATCAAGTGATTTCTAAAGAAGTTACAGCATCACATGTGCTTGTGTTGATGTTGTGACACTGGCCACACAATCACAGCAGTCAGCGGCCTGCTAAAACCCTAATATAACCACCAGCTACCACACCCTCACTCAGGCTTACTTTCGGAGCTCTCCAAGTGCCCTCCGGTCCAGCGGCTCTCATGTTGGATCAGGTTTTGCTGAGGTAAACAATTCTGGGCACAGGGCATATTTTAGCCGACACGCATCATGTTGTGGTTTGATTTTCTTTCTCTGGATGTCTGGATTCTTGAAAATTACTGTTGCTGTAGTAGCCAAAATGAAGTGCTGGAGGTAGATTTCAGCCCCTTTTGGACCACACATACTATATTAATTAGGCACTGCTGTAAAGGCAAAGTATTGGAGCATCTTTGCTATAGGTTTTCAGTTAGCTGTAACCTCTGCAAAGATCAGAATGCAGTGCACAGTACGAAAAGGATGTGGCCCTAATGCTCCGTCGTAGCAAATATTGTGATTTTAACAGGCTTAGTTAACAAAACCTACAGCAACACTTGAACACACTTACATTAATTAAATATTTGCCATGCATCGGGAATCCGTTTGTTTCCTTTTCAAATCCTTAAAGCTCTAGTGCGTAACTTTTTGATAATAATGAACGTCCGTTACATTCAAACCATTGCTAAATGAGTTGCTACAAAGCTAATTAAGTCAGGAACTCAACACCTAATATAGCCAAGCTCAGTGTTGTCCTATCTTGCGGTTTGTATTGTGCTCTTTGACCAGTTGCGTCATCTTGTGTGAAGATTTTACAACAAGCCCCTGCCTTTCAGTTCAGCCTACACAGTATTAGGAATATTTACTCTGCACTATTGACTCAAGGCTGGTCTCTGACTGAACGGCTCCTCACTGTTAACAATGGGATCTTGCATTTGGAGAGACGAGGTGTGCATGTCTCTATGCATTTGTACTTTGAAGTGACACGTACACTTTGAAGGTTTTAGAGTCAGCGGGGGCATATTTATGGTAAAGTTAAATAGGTAAAGGATCAGGTTAGATGTCACATACAGTAGGCAGTGGATGTCATGAATTAATGCCCCTCACAAGTACAGTAACACAAGCTTGGAAGTGTTTGGTGGATATTGGGTAGTGGCTGCCATGGTTTGGCCCGTTTCCTTTAAAGCTTTAAATATGATCCGCATTCTGCACATGCCCAGTGTGGTTTTCTTGGCACGTTGTGTTTCGTGCCAGATGTCTGGGAGGGCAGCAGCATGGTGCTGTTGATGCAGTTTTCCACTTGATACTCTATGTATGTATGTATGTGTCACATTGTCTGTGTACCTGATTGAGTACCACAAGTGCAGTTAGGGGTGAGCAAATGAGTGAGTACATTAAAGTGCCCTTCTCCAAGCAGACAGTCGGCCGGGCAGGGCACTGTTGGGTCGTCATTGAGCTTGTCTGTGGCCGACCATTACTGGAGTTTTTTGCCATGTGTCTGGCACAGCTGGCTCCAGTCTGCCCTTATCAGCAGCGATTCAGCATGTTGAGTTAATGGTAGAGGCGGTCAGTCGGAGAGAGCTGTCTGACCACAGCCTGACGACACCAAGCAAACCAGTGCCATGCAGCTGCAGTGATCTATCAAACATGTTCTCCATTTTTAATAGGAACCTATGCATTTTACGCCTCTGTGGAACTTGTAATTAGATTACTGGCTTGTGTGTTTTGTTTGTCAGTATTTGAGGTTTTTGTTTGAGAACACAGGCTTGTTATTTCCTCCAAGGCAGGAGCTGAAAACACATCAGCTGACCATGGGCTCTAGTCTTTGTGGTGTGTTCAGATGCCCCTTTTAAGCCATGCTCTAGTTCTTGGTTAATCTTCATGATGTAAACTCAGGGTGTATATGAAAGAAAAGTCAGTTGTGCACATCGGCCACAGACAAGCTCAATGAGGACCCAACAGTGACCTGCCCAGCCGACTGTCTGCTTAGAGCAGTTTAATGTACTCACTCATGTGCTCATTGAAGTGAGGTTTAAATGAAGACAAAACTATAAAAATGTATTTTAGCTGCTTAAATCACATGACGACGTGTAATGTGAAAGATATTAAGTTAGTAATAAACCCACAGATAATTATCGCTTGAGCTCTACGGAGCGTGTTAGTGTGTATCAGCTCATTGTTCAGGTGTTACGGTCTGAAATTTTACTGTTTTGGTTCATCAACCTTGGTTCCAGTCGCAGCAGGCACCGGTTTTCTGTTATACACCGACTGCTCAGCACCAAACGGCAGACAGACACAGTTAGTGACTAGCCGGTAAACACAGTGGAGCATTTAGCAGCTAAAGAGCCAGATATTTCCCTCAGGGGCTGGTGAATATTGGACGTATGATGTTCAGTATCTGCTGGATGTGTAAGTAAGCAACTGTTTTTACACAAAAAAATTGTTATACTCATATAAGTATATTTTTTTAATGCTGTTCTTCTGTTTTTTACCATTTTATGTTGAATACCTTTTGTTTCTTTACAAGCTATTTGTTATCACCAGTGATAACTGTTATTTGATCGGTTTGGACATCATATGGGTCCCCATTGCCATTATCTACCACTACATCACACTGTGTGTAGGTCTGCTATTGTGTTACACTTGCGGTCATGCAGTGTTATGTATATTATTCCCGCTTAATGTGGAGTTGAACGTGAGCCAACCAGCTCTCAGTCAGCAGTAACTGTTGGCCGCAGAGTGTTTTTCAGCCCTTACATCAGGACAGCTGGCTTCTCAGCGCTGGTTTACTCATATTAAAACAACAACAATAACAAGTGTGTGTCACCAGCTTGACATGGACACGTGTTTGTGTGTGTGTGTGTGTGTGTGTGTGTGTGTGTGTGTGTGTGTGTGCTCTCTCTCTCTCATGTCATCTCCATTTCTTTCTCCATCTTTCTCAGTCTGTTGCTCTCTCTCATGTTCAGCTACAACAACAACAAGAATGTCAACAGCTGGGAGTCCACACATGGCGCTCTCTCTCTCTCTCTCTCTCTCTCTCTCTCTCTCTCTCTCTCTCTCTCTCTCTCTCTCTCTCTCTCTTTGTTTTGATTCCAGTGTTATGGGGCCTAGTGGCGGCTCCAGATTACATGTTTGTAGCGCTCAGATGGCAGGTTGTATTTAAAGTCGGGCCAATAATAGACCAGGCGTGACTGAATCAACTCAGCTCACTTCATCCAGCCGCCTCATTCATGCAGCAGTGTTTACCTTTAAAAGTCAAAGGCTACAGCTAAACCTTGAACCCAAGGATGAAAGGGATGGAGGGAAGGTAAAACACGCATGTGTAAATTGAAAACCCATGAAACGTATACATATTCTGCACAGTCCCCTTGATACATTTATGGAAGTAACACATATTGATTACATTTTCAAACTGAGCGCTGATAGTGTTTTCATCTCTTCTATAGACATTAGAGCAACACAATCCTTAATATTTTGGATGCAGTTAATGACACATAAAACACTTAAAGATGAACATTTCTAAATTTGTAAGAATACATTTATAATTTAGTGTCCTTAAGATAAACAGTGGAACGTTATTTTCTGGTTAATGTGTGTGTCAATCTTCAGGTAATATTACTTGATTTATTTGGTTATTTAAAGTCACATGAGGAAGGAAGAGAGAAGGGGAAGCAAAGGCTTTTTTCAGGCTTTTGGTGGTAATGGTGGTTAACGCAAAGAGTTTTGTATGACATGCAAGGATTGAAATTTGCCTTGAGTCGGTTTGTGAGGCACATTGAGGTGGATTTTTGTTGCATTTATGGATAAAAATTTTGGCTGCAAATACAACTCTCATGATGTCCTAGTTGGTGAATCATGATATGAATTTGTTTATGTTCAATTCTGCGGTTAAGCCTCGGTCTGTGTTGGGAACTAAGTTGCTGTAAATATTTGCGACCCAAAATGTCAAAAGGTCAAAAGCCCTCAGGGGCTTGAAATAAAATCAGATAAAATTGAATTTGAGTTGTACTTCCACATGCTGCTTCTATTTTCTGCATCTTCCCTTCCCCCTGCTATTAGGTTTTCCTCTCGTCTTGTGGCACAGTTTGTACATCATCCATAGAAATTACTTACTGATGCCAAGTGGTAAATTTACTCAGCCTCATTTGAACTAGTCCTGTGGTTTTTAGAGGTAGTGCACATTTTCTCTTCTCCCACCCCCCCACCCCTCCTCCCCCCACTTGCCAGAAAACACAAGTGGATAATTTATGGTGCTTTTGGCAGGTCCCCTCGTGTGAGTTAAATATCACGGCTGTACTCTATTCTGTTTTCCCTTTTCTTTTTAAAGTCCTGAAGGTCTCATTTGATGGAACATTAGTGGTTGAACTCACTCCAGAGACATCTTTAAAAAAAAACACCGCCTTTCCCCTCCGAGCCATGGCTCAGCAACTGTTTCACTTTTGGCATTTCACGACATCTCATGGGTGCTGAACTTAGCAAAACCTCCAGCAGTGGGGCAGTGCCCTCAGGATTACAGGGCAACACACTGAAATGTTACTAAGTCCACTTTAGCTCATGTGCAAACTCAAAAGGATAGACCCAAAATCAGAAGAATCTCTTGGGTGCTTAGTGTGTAAGCTTTCCACTAGCTTCCCCATCTGGCAACAGAAATCAACATCTTTTATTCAAAATCTGTGACAGATATGTTTTAGTCACAAATGTTTTTTTTTTGTTGTTGCTAAAACTGGTGCATGGATCTATTTGACACTAGGAATGCACCGATTCAATATGCCGGATGGGTAATCGTGCTGATACTGACCTGATTAAGTGGATCAGCTATCGGCCATGACGTGACCAATCCACATTAAATACAGTTTCCTTGTTTCCGCTGTCAGTTACATTCATTCAGTCATGACCAGCCTCTGACTCAGTTTTTAGTGCCTCAGCAATTCCTGGCCTCATGTTGCCATACATGAAAAGGATTTCAATAAGTTCCATGCAGTGAGGAAGTGTTAGACAAATTCTAAATTTGGGTTTGGGTTGGGTAGAACTGGTATGGAAATGGTACTCTCTATTGGCTAAAATCTTGATTTGAGGTAATCAGAATTTGTTTTGGGAGAGAAACAGTTGAATCGACACATCTCTATCTGCAACTCATGTATTGACACACTTTATGTAGATGAATCCCATACACGTACTACAGTGTCATCTTCATTCATTGATACACTTTATTGACACTTTTAAGAATGTGAGTTGAGTAAATGATCCCCGTTGTTCCCCATTTCCCTTCATTTCTCTCGGGGTGAACAAGTATTTCTTTCAAGTAAAAGGGCAGAGAGTTTATGCAGAGTAGGGAGCCATTGCAGCTGAAGTTTGGGACCAATTTTACTGACACACTCTGAGGTTAGATGGGGAGAAATCAATAGCATTGGCAAGCTCGCAGGCAGGCACTCTCTCTTACTTTGTAACACTGTCACGCTGGTGGTTTAAAAGAACAGCATTGTGCTGACATAACTGGGGAGGTTGTGGCTAAAATGACAGGCCTCACCTCGTGTGCGTTTGTGCCTAAAAGCTAGTATATGTGTGTATGTGTGTTTGCCTTTTATCTATCTGTGCATGTATGTTTCTGTATGTATGTAGAGTCTTTTTTCATGGCAAGTATGTCTGAAAGGTTTTATTTTGACTCTGTTGAGGTTACTCCTTTACTTTGGTTTATTCGCCCAGTTGACAATAATGCAATCTGAGCTTGGATGCCGTAACTGAGAGACCTGAAAAATGCAGGTCGCTATGTTCTTCCAGGTGAACTGTGATGCTGGTTTGTAGGAGTGAGAACATAATCCTAACCTGCTATGGGAAATAACCTCAAAACACAGTGTTCACAGGTATAAGAAAACAAAAGTGGACATATGATGTTCTTAGTCGAGGCTGTGGGTGACTGTTGTTCAATTCTAGACTTAAAAAAAAAATAAAAAATCTTTAAGTTTATCTGCTGTACTGAGTCAAACCATTATAGTTTCATTTAACATAAGGGCACAGGTGTGTGAGGTAATGCTGAAACCATCAATTTTTTTATCAGTGCACAAGCACAGACATGCAGGATCGGCCTTGCTCCAACAAAGTCATAAACACTCCCGTCTTCCTTTCCCACAGGGTGACGTACAACTGTTTAAGTGTCACCTGTATCTGCAACAATAACTGAGCCAGACAATAGGAAAGGTCTCTGTAAGTCATATGACAAAAGCTCTTCCTGTAGTAAGAATTCGAAGAAAAGTTTTTAATGTCCCCTAGAGAAGGTGACTCAGATGATTGAAAATATGCGTGGGGAAAATATCTTTTTGTTCACCAGCCACCAAATAGTAAAGTTTAAGAAAGTAGGCTACTCTTTCCAGGAAGCATCTGCCCTTGATGTAATGTCCTTCTGCACGGCATGTCATCCAGACTAATCCAGTCCTGTGGAAGCAACTAAGAGACTATTTCTCAGCAACAACCATTAAACTCTAACCTTTACAACAGAGAAGGTTGAAACATTTCCATGTCAGACATTTTTGTTACTTTACGTAAGTGGCCATGTTTTACTACTTTCACCACTCTCGCTTTGACTTGGTCATCAAAGTGCTGGCCAAGCCCAGTCTGAATGTCAACTTTATTCTCTCAACACCACTGCAGTTCCCTTTTTTAGATTTTGGAGCAGGCACAGAAACCTTTCCTCATTTCTCTGATTGGATCACATTTTTTTTCCACCATCTTGCCTGTCAGTGATTTTAGTCAGGTAGATGATGTATATGTGTGCTATTTTTCACCCTGGAGGCAAATGTGCTGTAACTGCAATGATGTAATGTCATTTTGAAGGTCCATCTGATTTCCTGTCTTTGGGTTGAAGTGGGAGTATTCAGTCACGCCACAGCTGCTAAAAAACACACTTGACGTGTGATGTTGTTTTTCTGCTGCAGATGTTTGCCGAAATATTAATGATACGATCCACTTTAGGCTGCAGGATTAATCTGTTCAGATGGTGGAGGTCAAATCCCTGCTGTCATAATCTTCTTGGGAACACAAACTGTAGAGCAGATGACTGCTAGAGTGTGTGTGTGTGTGTGTGTGTGTGTGTGTGTGTGTGTGTGTGTGTGTGTGTGTGTGTGTGTGTGTGTGTGTGTGTGTGTGTGTGTGTGTGTGTGTGTGTGTGTGTGTGGTTATGCTCATGTGCTTTTGATACCTTTCATTCCAAAACACTACAAATCTGTTGTGTTGAAAGATTGTGTGAAATAAGGTTTTTAGCTTTTTTTTTTTTTTTTAGCTAATACGATTTTTTACAAATGTATCAGCTACATAGCCAGATATTAACCTCAGGAGCTGGTGGAAACCAAAACAGAGCAAGGAGAGACAATATTGGACATTCATCAGGTGGCCAGAAACACAACTCCAAATATGAATATTGTTTTTGATCTGCTGGACAAGTTCAATTGTGTCTGCTGATGGGATTTTCATTCATGTTAGTTGCCATTTTGTAAGAGCAACCAGTCTCAAGCTAGCAATAATCTTCCAGCACAGACCAAAAAACAAAAACTTTTCTAGTCGAGTCAGGAACACAGAAACTGCCTGAGGGTCAAGAGTCTCTGCTCTGGCTCCAATAAAAAGTCTTTGGAGCACTGCGGCTTCAATGTCAAAGTGATGGCACAACACTCTTTGAAACAGAAATGCCCAGAAAAACAACAACAACAACTGAAAGAAAAGAAAAAAACCTGACCCACCACTGTCAGACATCCGCAACAGGCCGGTTTCCACAGCAACCTTGCCACTAGGGACTGAGGAATGTCTGGCTAGGGTTCAGAATCAGCGGTGCTCCGGGACTGTATGTGTCCTGACACAGGGGGTTGCTCCACTTTTAACAAAACACCCCCACATGGGCATTAAAACCAAAGGCCTCAACTGCATTCGCATAACAGAGACAAGGGGAAGTTAAGTGTCAAAGATGTTTTGTGCACAGCTCGATTGGGAACGTGTTGACTGTTGCATGAGCAATGAGATGAAAAAAAGGCATGCATATTGGATGTTGCCCTGCAATAGGAGTCATCGCATGGAAATAGTTTTATGACCTATTTTCACTCTCAGGCTGTGCTGATTTTGCCACAGATTCCCATCACTGGTTTTGAATTTCCGCCAGGAAGTTAAAGTGGACTCAGAGTCTGGTGACAAATATAACCCTTAAGGCGTGGCAGACACAAACTGTAACTGCAGGAGATGCACACTACACACTGGGATTTTGATGAATTAGTTCATAAAGATTTAAATACTATTAATTTAAACTGGTATAAGGCTGGTTGACCAGATGGAGAAAACATAATTAAAATGTTTAGGATTTTCTATTTCTTTCCTTATTTTTTGGGCATTTTTAAGCCTATATTGACAGACAGCTGACGAAATGACAGGGGGGAGAGAGAGAGAGAGAGAGGGGGGGGGGGGGAAGGACATTCAGCAAAGGGCTGTAGGTCGGGGTCGAACCCAGGCCCGCTGCGTCGAGGAGTAAACCTCTATATATGGGCGCCCGCTCTAACAACTGAGCTATCCGGGCATTCAGGATTTTCTTTTTCAACAGTTGTTCATTATCTTTCTACAGTATGTCAGAACACTTCATCATGTATTACTCTGTATTACCAGAAGGGAAAGATGAGTGTGCCCCCTGAGAGGTAAACAAACTTATTAATATGTTGAGCATATACAGTGCTGCTCATAAGTATTGGAACCCCTGCTACAGTTGACTAAAAAGAGGAATAAAAAAATCATCTTTTGGAAATTGATCTTAATGCCTTGATTGAAAAGATTTTGGAAAAATCCAACCTTTGAGAACACCAATTTTCTTTGTGAATGAATAATGTATCATAAATAAATAAATGTTCTTCCTTAAAATACAGGGGGCATAAGTATATACACCCCTATATGATTTTTTATTCCTCTTTTTAGTCAACTTTAGTCATTGCTCATGAGCAGCACTGTAAATACACTATTACAGTATCTTGTGTGCTGTTACACTGTAGCCTGGGTTTGACTGTAGCTGTATTATTAATATAACATGTCTGCAATAGCTGCATCGCCGTTAGCATCATCACATTCAAACTGACACTGAGAAGTCTTGTGATTTCTGTTAGAACGTTTGATTTATGAGCTGTTTCATGATGATTTGCTTTGAAGGAGAGTTAAAGCATGAAGTCTTACAGTGCTTTATGTGACGCAACGCAGCCAACTGTGTGTGTATCTGGTCTTGCATAGGAGCATGTTACCATATACTGTAATGTGTCTGTGGATTCAACAGATAACTGTAGTCTGGACCTGAGGATTAGTCACACACACACTCTCTCTCTCTCCAAGTCAAGCAGCCAATCGTAACGCAGGCTGCGAGCTAGCCGGACGGCCAATCCTGACTCAGCTTGTTGGCAAAGCCAACCTATCCTGATCTAGCTTGGTAGAGCGCTTTGAGGACGATTCAGATTGACACCAGAGGAGCATGTCTAATCTGTGATTAACACGTCTCCCTCTTTATTCCCTCTTCCTGTCTCTCTTAATGTTCCCATATTTTTTTACTCTTTCATCCCTATCTCCACTAATCCCCTGCTCTCTCTTCTCCCTCCAACTCTAATCTGTCTCACCATCATCTCTTCCTGTCTTTTCATTTGTTTTAGATATCATTACAGTTCAAGAAAGTTAAAGCGCCATCTTCAAAATGAAATAAATGATCTTTTTCTTATTTCCAGTTAAAGCTGCATAATACCTGTCCAATCTTGTAACTCAAAGTTCTCAGAGGCATGGATTTCATGTATAGCATACAAATATTGGGTATTGTTCATTTTCAGGTGTGATGCTTTATAAAAAATTATCAAATGAATATTAATCCAAATAGCCTTTTTGATGTTGGAAAAATTGCTTTTTGCAATTAGAGAAATCTGAAGGTTCAGTTTCTATAGTTTTTGACACATCAAATAATTTCTTCTCAACTCTTTCTGTCTTCTCTTCTCTTCCAGGCCTTCAAGGAGGAGTTGGAGAGTCTGATCCAGGAGCAGCAGCGGAAGGGGAACAACCCCACCGGCCTGCTGGCCCTCAGACAGATCGCGGACTTCTTCATGGCCAGCTCTGTGGCTGGCTTCAACACCTCCCCCCTCAGTAAGTGCTCATAGTGCTGTGGCACTTTACCCTGGGCAACCAGACACTAACATTTAGCAGAACATGCCATCCTTGCCCAAAGTGCAACTTCTTTGCACTGCACTGAAAAACAAAACACAGCATCAATATTTGAAGAGAGGAGATCCATATTCAAACATTAAGCTTTGTGTGCTTAAGGGCATAAATACCCCAAGACAACCCAACCCCAGACTCCGGAAGAGCTACGCATACTTCTCTAGTTTTTTTGATCTTGGAGTTCTGTCCAGGAGCCCATATGTGAAGTCTGCTTTCAATCACAGTGCTGGAATGCACAACTAATGCAGAGTTACATGTCACAGGCAATATAGTGGTTCAGTTCAGCATTAACCGATAATCAAGGAATCTTAGAAAGAAGGAAGAGCCATACGTCATTAGAATTTTGCATGGGTGCCAGACTTTGGTTTGTTCTATTGAAGTTAATGGGGCAGGCATGACCAGGCCCACTATAACCCATCATATCTGTGTTGTTTCACCTTTAAGTGAAAAATGATTCCACAACATAAAACACTTTACCTGATTGATTTTTCTTTTGTCTAACTGTGTGCGTTTGTTTTTCTTGTTATTGGTCTCCAAACAGATCATGGCTCTTTTCAGCAGCTGCATATAGCTCAACTAAAGCCCCTGTTTGGTCTAAGATAGCTGCTACATCATGATACATGACCAAACGGGGCAGGTCCGACACATAACTAATGACATTGATTAAGCTAGAGAGGCTGTAGCTAACATTTGCTATCACTCACCAACATGACAGTCTGTTTCTTTTACACCTTCACAAGGATTATTTCTTACTAACGGGATTTATCTCCAAATTAATGTAGGACCTCTCAACAGAGATATTGCTGGCTGACGTTAGCTAAACAAAGTTGGCGATTAGCATCACCTCCTGACAAACATAGGAAACATTATCAGTAGAGCTGGCATGTTAGCCCTCTTGAATTGTATAAAATATTTTTTAACAGTATGATGGTTGATTAGTTATTGATAATGCTCTATTACAATCAAATATATGTAGAATGCTACAGGCTTGGCACCACTGACGTATGTGATGAGTAATGGCCCTTCCTTCTTTATAAGATTCCTTGCCCATAGTTAGGAAGTGTAAGAGGCCTTGGCAGTAAACAAAGTATAAAGGTTGGAGTTTACATCACCTCAGTTGTTTCATGTGGAGCCAGATGTGTCAGATACATAATAAAAAAAAAAAAAAAGACAGATGTTGACAGTGGCCCTGTTTGGCTGTTGTTGTCTTCGTTAGGAAGAGAGGATAAAAGTGTAATTTTAATACGACTTGTACTATTTTCTTTAATGCATATTATATTTTTTCCCTTTAACTCTGATAATTCCATTGTTTAGGTCTGGGGATGGTCACTCCCATCAACGACATGTATGGAATGGAATCCAGCACGATGGTGAAAGGCGAGAAGCTGACCCGCTGTAAACTGGCCAGCCTTCACAGAGTGGTGGACCTGTTCAGCTGGGCCCACTTCCCCAGCTCCTACATCACAGTAAGACGCCACACCAAGAGCACGACTGCATTCAAAAATTGAATCGATGAACTAACTAATCAATGAATTGTCCGGATTCCCATTTTACTTTGACAAATAGCAGCATGCTAAAACAAATAAAAGACAGATTTCCTTTTGACTTGTCACTCACTTGACTTTTGACCAGAAAGAATAAGAATAGTCTATCCTTACTAAGGGCTGTATTATTATTATTTTATTTTTCCCAAAGTTCAACTTGGTTGCTGCCAAATTTCAGTAAAAAAGTGATTTGACTTTTTCTTGTCTTAGGCTCGAGTCAGTAAAGAGCAAGACCACATCCTCATCATCCCCAGAGGACTGTCATTCTCTGAGGCGTCTGCATCAAACCTGGTAAGAGACATGAGAAGCCGTGGACCCTTCCCAATGTTATTTAGTTATATATATATATATATATATATATATATATATATATATATATATATATATATATATATACACACACACACTTGATGAGGTGAGGTAATTTCACTTTACTGGATAAAAATATAATCTTTTAATTTTATTTTCAGATGATTGTCAGTTAAACGAAAAACAGACATTTTCATTTTAGTGTTTGTGTAACTTTGCAATTGAAACACAAAGAAATAAGAAACCCACAGCAAAGAGACTATTTAGGAATTGATTTTAAAGCTTAACTTTGACTTTAGAAAACCCTTGGTTAGAGTGAAACAAATAACATTGTGACCTTGTCTGTGCATGTTTGCCAACAGTGCTCTGATTATTAAGGTTTCAGCCTTCATTGGACAGGGCTAATGCTTTTCCACTTAATCAGACATTTACTTCCTTTAATTTGCTTCCTGGAATTGTATGAAGGGGAAAATATTAGACAAACCTAATTTCAGTGTTCAGTGTGGTCTTCACATCACCACAAAGGACTTGCCTCTCTCTCTCTCTCTCTCTCTCTCTCTCTCTCTCTCTCTCTCTCTCTCTCTCTCGCTTTCACAACAAGTCAGCTAATATTGTGGTTTAGGTTGTTTGTCTGCACACAGCACAGTGTGTGCATGCTGTGTCAATAGATGTGCAATAATGTGTGCCTGCCTTACATTTTAACTCCCTCTAATTCAGTTTCTATTTCCATCTGTTTGTCTGTCTCCTCTTGCTCTACTTGTTTTTTTCGGCTCATTCCAATTTATCAGACACAAATAATTTGTTTTTTCTCAGTATTAAAAACAAGCTATGGCACCCTGATTTGTGGTATTAATAACAGAATGTATGCCATGAATAGTTTTGTGACATACAGTACTTAATAACCTGAATAAATTAATGACGTACAGTATACTTGGCGTGACCAGCCAGCCAGAGGATCGTTTAGATTTGTTGCACAAAAAGCACATCAACATTCATTTTTCTCTGGAAAATACTGTATATGTCAACTCCAACTTTAGGTGTTTCCATATTTAAAACACTAATTGTGCTTTAAAGTATATTTTTGTCTTTTGGTTTAATCCATAAAATATGGCAAACTTGCCCCATAGTAGTACATTCATGAAATGTCTTTCATGTTTCTGGTGGATGTGGTTTGTTTGATATTCAGACAGGAATATTTATGTGCGTATAGCAAACAAAGCCACATAACTCCCCCACAATTTATTTTTTATGTTTTGTGACTTTACCAAAGTTTGCATAAAAGTCACTCGGCACTTGATCTCTCCTCTGTTCTCTCTGCTTTGTGTACCTCTGTCCTACTTTATCTTCAATACCTGTGCAAACATACACACACCTGTGTAATGTGGCTGCAGGTATGGGTCGACAGCTGGATCTAGTAGCAATATTGCCGACAGACAGATTCCACTGTTTGACCTGCAGGAGCGGTTGGCAGGCAGAGAATCTCAGCTGAAGTTTAGTTCCAGCTGATCCAAAGAGAGTGAAGGCAAGGCAAGCCAAGGCAACTTTTTTTGTATAGCACATTTCAGCAACAGGGCAATTTGAAGTGCTTTACATAAAACGAAAGTTAAAAACAATTAAAAATATAAAAGCAGGTGAAATACAAGATTTTCAGACGCTAGTACGCGGCAACGCGTAAGCCCTCGCTCTATACGCGTAATCCACCCGCAATCCTTGCCGTTCCCAAAATTGGCCGGTATACCAATGCAGTTTTCACTTAACTATGCGAAATGTTTTGGTGTCGTAGTGACTGAAGGAATGACTCACCTTGTGCCACTGGGAAAAGTCAACACTGTCCAGGTTTAATAGCTCATAATGACAATTTTTGCTAACAGCTACTAATTGTACAAACCATTTAAGACAGGGGTGAAAGGCAAAATCATTTTTAGTGCGTCTGGACCACATCCATCTTTTCTATTCAGTTCAATTTTATTTATAGTGTCAAATTATAACAAGAGTTATCTCAAGACACTTTACAGATAGATTAGGTCTAGACCACACTCTATTTACAAAGACCCAACAATTCCAGTAATTCCCCCAAGAGCAAGCATTTAGTGCGACAGTGGCGAGGAAAAACTCCCTTTTAGGCAGAAACCTCAAGTGGTGAGGAAAACTTACTTTTAGGGAGAAACCTTGGACAGACCCAGGCTCTTGGTAAGCGGTGTATGATAAACCGTGGCAATTATCGTCACAATAAACAGAAATGGAATTATGACTAGAAATAGTAGTTGTAGTAGTTCATGGCGTAGCAGGGCACTGCAGGGAGTTACAGGGTGTAGCAGGGCACTGCAGGGAGTTACAGGGTGTAGCAGGGCACTGCAGGGCGTAGCAGGGCATAGCAGGATGTAGCAGAGCGTAGCAAGACATAGCAGGGCAGGGCATAGCAGGATGTAGCAGAGCGTAGCAAGACATAGCAGGGCACTGCAGGGTGTAGTAGGGCATAGCAGGGCGCAGAGCAGGACCACGGCGACAGCTGCAACCAATATTCGGGTGCACCCCTAATCCAAGGAAACCTGCGCCGCGAAAAAATAACGACTCCGTGGAATAAGCTTCTGTGGTTGTCTGTATGAGTGCGATGACAACAACATTGCAGCTGTTAGGAAACGTAACGAAATGATGTTGTCTGGCACCATCAGATTGCCCTGACTGTGATTTAGTCTGTTTGTGTTTTGATGGCAGTCTGTCGCTGCTGGGTTTCTCTCTTCTCTTTAACCTCCTCCTCTTCTTCTTCTTCTTCCTCTTCTTCTTCTTCTCTTTCAGCCTGTTTTGATCCAGGGATCTCTATAGTTACATGGTCGAGTTCAAGTGTTTAGAGAGCAAACCGGTTGATTAAGTGGAAGTTATCCAAAATAAAGAGTTTGGGAGGTCATTCTGGGGTGAGCTGGGTGGAGGCTGTAGCATCGGAGAAAGGCTGGAGTTTAGTTTCCATCTGCCTCTCCCTCTCAATCTGTCTGCTGGAGCTCTGAGGTGAAGGTGGGGTCATTTGAGTTTTTGTTTCGTCCATTACATTCATCTTTTAAACTAAACAGTTTGGTGTCACTACAATGATAGAGGTGGACCTTGCATCACAAGGTCAGAAGGTAAAAATCTTGAATATGTAATTTTCAGTTGCCCACACTTCTTCCTCATGGCACTTATCATATACCTTCTATTCAGCCGAATCACATTTCAGATTCTTTCTGACACGCCCTTTGACATCTTTTTATAATTAGAAGTGCTATGTTTGTCGAAGGGCCTCTCAGCAGTAGGGCAAGGGTGTTACCAACGGTGTGAGGGAGTTGCATTATGAAGATCGTGACAGGGTGAACTGAAACTGTCCCTGACATGTGATTTAAACCAATCGATGTTCGATCGCCTGACAGCTGGCTGTGGCTGTGTGTGGAGACAAAGATGGCGGTAGTTAGTTACGCTCGGCTGGTGCCATTCACTTTCCTCTGCTGGATGAAAGATCAATAGACGGTCATCCATCCAAACATCCATGTGGCTATTAAAAAGGCAGAGCAGCACTCAGGCAATGTCTGATTTTTTTTTTATTTATTTTTTTAGCCCGAGTTGACCAAGAGATACCAGCAAGTTGTGGACTCCACCCTGCTGTTTTTATTTTTTAAATAACATTGTGTTTTTGTTCTAATACCAAAAAATATGTTACTTTGTAGACATAGATATGTTCCACACTTTTTTGTAGGTAAAGCCAAGCTCACTAATGCATTAGTTTCTGATGTTGATAATATAATTATGCAAGCGCTAAAATTGTGAAAATTGGTGATGAATTACCATTTAAGTATTGTTTATTTTAAATTTTTTATGCAATTTAAATAATGTTGGTATGAGGCTGCTCCTGTGGAACATTATGTTTTTTACAGGTGATTCAGAGGAAGGAGCCTGTGTGTCTTTAAAGACCTTCACAGAAATGCCTTTTTACCTTTATTTTATCAGTGAAGTATTTTTTCGATGTACCACCATTTGTAATTCAGGCTTCTGGTTTCCTGTTGCACTAGTTTTATGCTAAGGAGGCTGGTAAGGGCATTGTGCAGACACTGCTTTCCCGAATTTCACTGCAGCAACCCTTCCCTGGTTCCCTTGTTTCTCCAGGGAACCCAATTCTTCTGAAGGAAGGAGCAAAGTGCAGCCCACGTGAAGCGCATGGTTAAAAAATGAGACTCTACATATTTAGCTAAACTGGGTGTCTTTCATTAGCTTCAGAATGGATGATGGATGCCCTTTGCTGTTGTCATAACACACACTTACAACTTTGTATTGTGAAAGAGAAATGTGAGCTTGTAGGTTCTGGTTTGTATCACAGAACACTTTGTACAAGGTCTGCAGGCAAAGCTGTGTTTGCCGTTTGTTATTAGCTTTCACAGCGAGGACCGACATCTGCAGTCAGTTGCTCTTTCTTCAGGTTTTATACCTCAGTCTCTTTGTCCAGTTATCTGTCTTCATTTTCTCTGGTTATCTAACTCTTCCCTCCAGGTCTCTGCCTCTATCTTTTCCTCCATCACTCTTCTCTCCCATCCTGTAATCTAATAACTGCTAACTGGCTGGTAATGAAGTTGTCATAGTAAAGGACATGATGTCAGCCCTTGACTATATTATGTTTCCTGGTAATGCTCCAATTCATTTCTTGGAGAAGAGTGGATAGAGAGGATATATCGTTGATAATGTGATTTCTGTCATTAATGCTGATTGATTGTGACTTGTGTTTATGTCTTCTTAGTTAATGCATCAGCTCTGTGTTTATGTGTGAGGGGGTGGATCTGGTTATGTCCGTCTCTAGATGTGCTTTAGTGCCTGGGCATATTCGATTACAGTGATCAGTTCACGGTTAGTTATCCAGTATGTGTCCCTTCAGCCTCATCATATTCCCTCTCCCCCTTTCTTAGGAGAGCCGTTTAGATGATGCTGCTGTGACGTTTTCAGCTTGTGTTTGAGTGCCTTTTGCACCAGTTAAAAAAAGGGGAAAAGTTTAGGGTATTAACAGCTTTACGTTCACTGACTTTGTCTCCTCCAACTTTGTTTCCCCAGGTGAAGGTCAACATCATCGGGGAAGTGATCGAGCAGGGCTCCACCAACCTGAGGATCGACCCCCAAGGTTTCAGCCCCCACGCTGCCATCTACTCCATGCGTCCAGACATCCGCTGCATCATACATGTGCACACTCCAGCCACGGCTGCTGTGAGTTGACGCAGATGATTGTCAAAGCTCCCGATTAACCTGCAGAACACCTGACGCTCTTTTTGACAGGGAACGTGATAATCAAATGTTGGACTCTGAGTTGAGTTGTTTCAGGGGGGGGGGTTAGAAATTTGAATGGTGTATTATATCCAGTGTTGGGCAAGTTACTTCCAAAATGTAATACATTATAGATTACTAGTTACTGTCATTTGAGAGTAATTAGTTATATTACAATATTACTGTCTCTGAATTGTAATGCTTTACATTACTTTTGCGTTACTTTTAACAAAATAACAGCGGGAGTTTGACTTGGCAGGTAGCTTGTGAATTTCATCCCGGGATCAATAACGTCTCATGTTTATCCACTTTAATACTCATAGTATTAATAATGTGAATATGCAAAGTAACTGGAGAGGAATAATGGTCTGCAAATGGACCCTGTTATGGGAAGTGTTTGTGATATGCAACAAAGGTGCCTCGTCTCTGCCGGCATCAGAGAAGTACAGAGTTTTAAAGTATTCTTCACAGAGGCATCTTAAGCCCTACTCGCGCAGGACTAGTATTACCTGGGAACCTCCAGTAATTTAAAATAATTGCGGAGGTCTTCTCTGATCTTATTCCCGTGCAAATCTGCCATGTCTGTAATTTGTCAAGTAAAATCTATCCCGTGCGAATTGGGCTTTAGATGAAGAAAACCGCTGTAACACACACACGTCAAAGCTTCTTATCTCTGATACGTCTCTGCTGCCTTCGTTTGACCTTCCTCCTGCTTTAGGTGTCATCTATGAAGTGTGGCATCCTGCCCATCAGCCAGGAGTCATTGATCCTGGGTGATATCGCCTACTACAACTACCAGGGCAGCCTGGACGAGCAGGAGGAGCGCAGAGAGCTGCAGAAGGCCCTGGGGCCGACAGCCAAGGTAGGAAAACCAAGAAAACAGAGCGAGGTCTCCCAGCTGGGCCGTCCTCATCGTTCGTAAAGAATTAGCTCACTTATTAGAAATATGCCTAATTAGCTTTCTTGCCAGCAGTTAGATGAGATTGATACCGCTCTCAGGTTGTCGGCTGTAGCTTCATATTAACTGCACAGACATAGAGGGTGGTATTGATCTTCTCATCTATTGCAGATGCAATGTCAAACTATTCCTTTAACCATGCACCTTCTTTAATAAAAAGAAAACACTCACACGGACAGAAGAAAAAATATGAAAAACAAAACTGAACATTTCAGAAAATGCAGACCAAGTCTGTGATGTGTAGACCTGATATCTAGAAAGTTGTTTTAACATGCTCAGGGAAGGAGTGTTTTTGTTCCTTGTCCTTGCAGTCAAGAAAGAGAAATTAAGTGATTATCAGGGTGTGGCTGATTTTGAAGAGGAAATTATCAAAACCGTCAAACCAGCGCATTCTGTTGATGATGTCACTTACCTTCTGCGCCTCCTTATTTGTGTTCCTGCATGTGCTTTTCTATGTGAGCATATTATTTCACTTGGTTTCTTTTGAAATGATCAGGCTTCAACAGAATTTAAATTGGCGAACATTCAGGGAAGTGAAGGTAATTTCCACTGGCGGTGTGTTGCCAGGTCCTGCTGTCGTCATCCAGTGGCCCAACCCTTGATACATGGAATCAGAAATGTTTTGGTGGTAACTTGTAAATGAATGGACCTGTAGAAAATTAAGCAAGCTAGGACCTCTAAAGACTCTGTTTGATCTGACTGTTCTGCTGTTCCTAATCACATTGTGTGTGTGTGTGTGTGTGTGTGTGTGTGTGTGTGTGTGTGTGTGTGTGTGTGTGTGTGTGTGTGTGTGTTTGTGTGTGTGTGTGTGTGTGTGTGTGTGTGTGTGTGTGTGTGTCTCACAGGTTTTGGTGCTGAGAAATCACGGTGTGGTTGCTCTTGGGGAGACCATCGAAGAGGCCTTTCACTACATCTACAATGCCCATTATGTCTGCGAAATCCAGGTACACACACACACTCTGCATTCCAGCTGCGCCGCGGTTTTGTTCCGTCCTCCGCCACGCGCCATACCACTCCAGGAGCGTCTCAGAAGCAGAGCTTCTTGCCTGCCTGACTCACAGATTTTATTGTCCTCTATAAGTACTTTAAAGAACAATCACGTGTTTATTAAGCTAGTAGTATCTAGGGCTTTGACTCCGAACTTCGTTATTCGAATATCATTCGAATATAAAAAAAAATAATGATATTCGAACGAATATTAGCCAGCCCTTAATATTCGAACCTGTTATGGGCATTATTTTTTGTAAATGCGTTTGCTTGTAAACGGTTTTTTAAGTTCAGATTCGGAGGCTTTTCACGCATTTCAAAATGTAACTACATCGCCGCGTGAACGACGCCTCTCGGCCGTGGGCCCTCGGTCGCGTTGCATTCCCCCTAATATAGAAGGCTGGCTTCGCCCAGGGCCAGGCCAGCTCAGCGGGCGCTTTCTCCGTCGCGTTCCGCTGTATCTCCTACCTACACCGGGCGCCGCACCCTGTCCCTTCTCCCCTTTCTACCTGCCTGCTCAGTGCTGCTGCACATGAGGAGAGAGCACAGAGGGGAGGGCGGGCGTTCCTCAGTCACACAACAAAAGAGAAAGGTGACCTTGCTACGAGAGAAGAGACAGAGAAATACCGCTTCGCTGGACAATACTGACGACTCTTTTTTTACAGAAAGTCGCTGTCTTTTCTACAGAAAGTCGCCAGATTTGTCGCTAGTCGCTTTTGTGAAAAAAAGTCGCTAAGTTGGCAACACCGCCCACACACACTGGCTCGACGCACACACCAGCACACGAGTATAAACCATTGACATATGGTATAAACATCAGACCACTTACATAGGCTACGGTGAAAGCTCTGAACTTCCTGTCGAAAGCACACTGTTTGTGTTTAATCCAGGGTCTGACTTCATTTTTTTTTTTTAAACTGAAGGCATTTAATGGTCAAAATATTATTAATAAATATTCGAATATATTCGAATATTAATATTAATATACAAACGAACTTCGAATATGATTTTTGGGCAAAAGTCAAAGCCCTAGTAGTATCTACCTTCCACTCCAATCAGTACTGCAATCCTTGCCTTCTTTTCTCTGGCGTTGTCCTTATAAAAAACCTCCAAGATTAATCTCTCCTCGTCTATGTTGTTGTAGAGGAGACATAATACGATATTGGGGGGGTGTTTTTTGGTAAATTGACTGGATGCTCTCGCTGTTTCCCTTCTTGCAACGGCTGTTCTAAAGCCCTGCGGAAAATAGACCTGGCGCGTATCTTTAGCAGATTGTGGAGTATGGAAGCGCATTACATTCACAAAAACAAAATGTTAGGCACCCTATCTGGTAATTATGAGTTACTATCTCATAATTATCCACTTGGATATCATTAATGGTTAAATAAAATCTATTCAGAGGAACACATTTCGAACGTAACGGGTGATGGCAAAAAATTACATAATTACAGTTTGTATAAGCAGACATATAGATATCAGACCTTTTTTTAAATGATAAGTTGTCATTTGTGTTGTGCAGTGGCAGAGCTATAATAGATCTCATGCTGTATTAATGCTTGTATCAAAGTTATTGTTATGTGTGGGATTTCCTTGCTATTTAGCTGTTGGACCCTTGCGTGTCTTTGTGTTCACTTGTGCGGAGGATTTAAGAGATGTTGTTGTGTCCCTCGCTGTAACAGGCATACCAAATCTCCTGATTGACTCTTCCCGGTCAAAGCAAAAGAAAACATTAATCCATCCTGCAAAGCCCAGCTTAATTTCTATAAATAAATCCCCCGACCATGTTTGTTGTATGCCATGTACTGTATATCCCTTGATGCTTTAGATTGAGGGGTATCCCATTTTGGTTTTGGTAAATTACGTCTTTCTCCTGCGTGGAAAATGGCCAGGAAGTATTTTCCTGCGTATTCTCCTTTTAGGTCAATTATCTAATGCCACAGATAGAATTTGGCGATAGAATAAGTGTTCTACGAGCCATCAGTCGGCTGTAGAGACTCACACGCTTCTCCCTCTGTCCTTATTTTGGGATTTCAGGTGAATGCCATCTCGTGTGCTGGCGGCGTGGACAACCTGATAGTGCTGGACAAGGAGAAGTACACATCACGAGTGTTTGACATGGCCGCAGCGAGTGCTGTCAACTTGGGCGGACAGTACAAGTGGAAGATTGGCGAGCTGGAGTTTGAGTCTCTGATGAGGATGCTGGATAACATGGTGAGTCCACATACGTCAAAGTGAGAAGATTTGTATATTCGACTCAAACACACTGATAGGAAACAAACGCTCATCTGTTCATTATTAAGCCTCAGGCTCGTTATATGACTAGATACGATGACTAGAACACTTTTCGCTTCCCTTCTGTGTACAAATAAGCTCAGACGCAAATATAAAAAATTACATGAAGGATTCAGCACATTGTCGCCTTGTTAGAGGTCGTTTTCTACAAAACCAATCCTAAAGTGATAATATGTCAACTAAATGTCTGTTTGGCTTTTCTTTGTCATTCATTGAAAAAAAAAACACAATAGTGACACAACCTAAAAGCATTTGATAGATGCATTACATTTGTTTTAAATGTCCTCCCTGGGAGAAATCCTCTGTGGTTTGTTTTATAGTACATTTCTGTTTCCATGTGCAGTGTTGGCCCCTGAGGGACAACAGAGTTTGAAGAGAGCGCCCCCTACATAAACCTAAACTGTATTATCAGAAAGTACAAGGGAAACAGGAGTACTGGGTGCTGTTAAACTGGCAAATGTTATTTGGGAAGCAAAGAACAGACAAAGTTGGAGGAAGGAGAGATTCTTTTTAAATGACCCAATTAGAAATTTGGGGGAAAGAGGGTGTAGGCGAAATGTGTTTTGAAGAGAGAAGGAGTGATGATAATTTTGCATCACCACAAAGAGTGCTGCATCTTTGGTAAATGTCTTTGCTCTCTTTCTGTCCGAGCTTCTCTTGGCGTCTGTCTCTGTCTCTCTTGCGTCCCTATTTGAGTCTCCCTCTCTCACACCCCACACTGTTTAATCTTTCTTTTACTCGCTTCCTTATTTCTTCTTCTGGTCTTTCAAGGAATCCCCCTTTTATTTAACACCTCATAAACATATCAGATAAGCTGTTGGATTCAGTACAAGACCCAGGCACAGTGATGAGAATGTGTGGATGGAAAAGAAACTGGTCACTCTCTACATCCCCCTTTAACAACCAGTATACGAAAGACCTTCCTGATTTAAATGTGTAAAATATGGGCGAATATTGCAGGAAAAGAGCATGCCATCCCAGCTGAATCGAGTCAAGTTGAAAGGTCAACTTTGTCCTTTGAACTGAGATGCATAGAAAAGGACAAAATGGAAAAGAACGGAACTTCATGGTCGAGCAGAGTGTGGAAAAATGTCTGAAAAACAGCAGGACCAAGTAAGAGTTCAGCGACCGAGTGTGGAGAAATGGGAGTGTGAGAGAAAAGAAATGATGAGGTTAAAGAGGAGACGCGTGAGTGGAAGAGGGGGAATGAGGGAGAGGGACAAGAGAGAATAGGTCAGTCAGGAAATGGCTCTCTGACTCTGTCCTCTGTGCTGCAAGAAACCCCCGTGGTCACAACACTGTTTCTCTCTTTCTTTTCCATTTGACTAACTGTGAAACTGGCAGCTCAACCAGCGTTACGGGAAGGAAAAGTCACAGAGTAAAAAATAAAACAAATTGATGATCCTTGATAGAGAAAACAATGATCATGCAATGTTTCCTGGTCATTGCTCATTGCAAAACTAAACGAACCAAATCATCTCAGATCTAAGAAAACAAACTGTTTGTGTGTTCTGGTTTCCTGCTGCAGGGCTACAGGACAGGTCACGCCTACAGGCACCCTATCATGCGAGAGAAGCCGAGGCACAAGAGCGACGTGGAGATCCCCGCCACAGTCACAGCCTTTATGTTTGAGGAGGACGGGGACGCCACACGGCTGCCCTTCAAGTTCCTGCAGCAGCGGCAGCAGAGGGAGAAGACGCGCTGGCTCAACTCGCCCAACAGCTACACCAAGGTCAGCGTGGAGGGCAGAGAGGAGCGCTACAACAGCCGGACAACCACGGTGAGCAGAGTGTTCATGTTGATGTGCAAAAACCTGAGGAAAGAATAAAGGTTTCGGTTTTATTCTGATTTCTAAATGCATGAAGCTGAGGTGAGTGAAAAGTCTTTTCTTAGGTTACACCAAATCACATGTATCGTTTGTGTGTCTACACGTGAATATGGATTTAAATAATAAACCTAAACATGAAGTGATAAAGTGAACATCATAGCTTGACTTGGCTTGACATCCAGTTTAATGTGTTGACCGCTTTGTTTTCACTGGAGTTGGTCCTCAGTGTTTAAAACCTAATACTAGGTCGCCATCTACAGGCTGAATAGAGAACTATTTTTATGTTGGTTCTGTTGCACTAGGCGTTTGACTTAGTGACTCTATAAAAGAACCCTCCAGTGATTTAGTATTGCACTTCCACAAAGTTAGATGTGTCATGGGGGACACATTTAAAGAGAATGAAAATCAAAGCAGCAGACTGTGAAATATCCTGACTGTAAGTCCCTCATAATGGTGGATCTTACAGTTCCCTTAATGCAATTTAATAGAGTTATTCATCAGACCCTCCCTAGTCTATATCCACGACGTTCCACTTCCGGGATTGCTCCGGTGACGCAGGAAATTCCGCCGGATGCATGTCTTTTCGCCAATGTCCGTTTCCTTCCACTTTCTTTGTGTTGGCATTTTAAACTCCGGTCAATTTATGAGGACGTATGGTTAACTGCTCCTCAAATCTCTGCAGGGTAAATTTGAGAAAGCTAGCTGGACTATCTGTCCAATCAGAGTTTTCTGTTGCACGACTTAAACAACTTTTGAACGTACACATTCCACCAAAACAAGTTCCTTCCCAAGGCTATTTTGGCTCTGTGCGGAGCTTAACGCCGCCCATGACGATTGTGATTGGTTTAAAGAAATGCCAATAAACCAGAGCACGTTTTTCTCCCATCCCGGAATGCTGTGTGAACTAGCCAGACCCTCTTCTGCAGCGCTTTGGAGGATGGTCTGCCAAAGCGAGACTAGACCCTCCCTGACTGATGGATGCCCATATCTCTCAAACTCCCCAAGTTTGTAACACAAACTATTTGATAAAAAATTGTGATTAAAGAATAGATGTGTTTTTAAATGCTATGAAATAGGGTTACATGGGCGCCTGGGGAGCTCACCTGGTAGAGCAGGCGCACGTATATAGAGGTTTACTCCTCGACGCAGCGGCCGCGGGTTGACTCCGCCCTGCGGCCCTTTGCTGCATGTCGTTCCCCCTCTCTCTCCCCTTTCATGTCTTCAGCTGTCCTATATAAATAAAGACCTAAAATCCCCAAAAAAGAAAAGAAATAGGGTTACATACAATAGTAACAATAGAGTTTTTACGTATTTTTACAGTGCTAGGTTGTTGTTATTTGGAGCAGACAGTTTTGATCTCACCTGTTTTCACCTGCCTTCCTTCCACAGTGGATGAAGGCAGAGGAGACGGGAACCCCGATCCGGATCGAGGACCCCAATCAGTTTGTCCCTCTCAACACAGACCCCAGTGAGGTGCTGCAGAAGAGGAACAAAGTGAGTCTGTAACTCTTTCCTCTCAGGCAGATCTTGTTAAATGTAAAGTTGTACAAAGTTGTACGAAGTTTAACGTGTCAGTCATTTACGTATTAGTTCTGGATTGTTATGACCGTAGGTTTAAATCGGTCAGAGTCGCTGTTCAAACTTCATGCTTCCTGATGACATTAATGTGTGTTTTGACCTATCATAGATCAGAGAGCAGAACCAGTTTGATTTGATGTCATCGGGGCCACGCTCTCAGCACCTTGCAGGCATCCCTGTTGATGAACCACGACGGGTAAGAACATCCACTCTTTGATGTTCAGACATTGGGAAAAGAATCTGAATTCACATGGTTGGGGAGCCTGGATAGTTCACCTGGTAGAGCGTGCGCCCCATGTACAAAGGCTCAGTCCTTGTCGCAGCGGCCACAGGTTGGACTCCGACCTGCAGCCCTTTGCTGCATGTCATTCCCTCTCTCTCTCTCTCTCTCTCTCTCTCTCTCTCTCTCTCTCTCCCCTTTCACATCTTCAGCTGTCCTATATAATAAAGGACTAAAATGCCCAAAAAAATCATCTTTAAATTCACATGGTTTGCTGGCATTACAGATATACAGAAACACTGGTGGCAAACAGTAACCTGACTCCGCCAGATGGATTGCTTCGCATTTGCTCGGCATATCCATCTGGGAACTTTCCGTTGGAGAACTTTTGGGAAGGGGCGAAAATACTGGTTAGCTGTTTGGATAAACCATCTGTCTATCACCACCTATGTTGGTGATAGATGGGCCAAATCAACCAATCAGCTCAAACTCTTGCCGAAACTAGTCGGTAGAAGAGCAAAAACATCTTTTCCTCCGAGAAAAGCCTCCAGTGCTGTTTTTTTGCTCTTCTTTCAATGAAGGAATACTTTCTAATTCGGATAAAACTTGCACGATAGCTACGCTCATCTCATCTAAACACCTAAACCCGCCTCAAAACCAACGCTGATTGGCCCGGTCGTTTGGCGAACGGCTCCAAATTTTCTCTATCTCAAGATGCCAGACTGATCTGCGAGTGGAAAACTGGAGCTCGCGAGATCAGGACGGTCTCACGAGGCTAGGCAAACAGTGGCTTAGATAAAAACGGGTGTCTGACACCAACTCTTGTTTGGCTTAAGCTATGCACCAAATCATGTCGTGGCTAAAGTTGGCCAGTTTAACAATACAAATAATAAACAAAAGAAAGATACAAATGTTTTTCACAATTTAAAAACTAAAAGAATGTCGATGGCTTTAAACAGTTTGATGTTACTTCCAACCAGAAAATGGTTTTGTTTCCTGCTGAAAGAGGCACCCGTTTACTGCAGAGTTCTCTGAAACCAGGGGGAGTTCAGAATATTCTTAATTGTGAGTTTTATTGTCATTTCAACCATATACACTGTATATAGTGAAACGAAACGTTTTACCGTGAATCAAGTGGTGTTACACATTTAAAATATATTTTAAAAAACACCATATAAAAAAGACATTTGAGACGGGCTACATTTAGTGCACATACATTATAGACTATACATAAAGTGCAAGACAGACAAGGGACAGGACAGACAACAGACAACAAAAGACAGGGCATAAGTAGACTTGTAACAGAACACTGATTGTTATAAATGAGGTGAAGGTAGAATATATAGAATTTAGCAGCAGAAAAAAAAAATCGAATCATTTTGAGCCAGTTTAATGATGCCTATTGACCACTAGGTGGAAGTAAGTGAGAACATTTTGCACAGACAAAGGGAACCTCGAGTAAGCTGAGAGTTGCACTTAGTTATCAAGAGAAATGATTAAATAGACTGTGATAAATAAACATTTAGGAAAGATTACGGTACAAATATAAAATTTTGACATTTCGATGCTGATGGTTTTGTCATTGGTGTCTTGTCTTGAAGGATCTGGTGCAGAGAAAAGTTCTGGTAAATATCCACAAGCATTTCCCAATTGTTGCCATTGCAGTGTGTTTTTTTTTTTTTTTATGTGGATTACTTTTACACCTTGTTGCCAGATCAGAACAGAAAACATTGCACGTTTTTTAATGTTGTATTTTTTAGATTGACACCAATGTTAAATGAATTTTCAGCAGTTTTATTTCTGCTTCACACAAAGTTGCACTCGTTTTCCCGTGTGTGGGTTCTTGAGATGAGAAGTTGTGTTGGAGCATGATGGTTTTTTTACACAAAAATCTAAGAAGACATGTTATAAAATGTGTTTTTTGTGTGCATGTGTGTGACTTGTTTTGTGAGTATGATGGTGGCCCCAGTCTAAACTGCATTAGTACACATCTCTTGCATTTATTTTCCAAAATCTGTTAAAAAGATGTTGGTTTGCAAAATAATTGGTTGAGAATTTCTGTGTAGTGTGATTACATGAGTTCTGTGTGATGTGGTCGTCACTTTTATCTTTAAATGAACAGCCTTAGTTATGTCATAATGAATGATTGTCCCTCTCAGACAGTGTGTGTGGGTGTACCATTGGGAGTGTGTATATGATTGTTTTTTTTTCCTTTCTTGTTTCTGTGTTTGTGTGTTTGTGTGTGTGTGTGCGTGTGTGTGTGAGAAAAAAAGAGGGATCTGTTATTTTGTGTGTGTATGCATTTATGCTCTGATGCGTACATCAGTTTGTGTGTGTGTGTGTGTGTGTGTGTGTGTGTGTGTGTGTGTGTGTGTGTGTGTGTGCGTGTGCTTTGTTTTTCTGCATTTCACAGAGCGTGTATGTGCATGTGCCTCCTGACTGTTTCTGTGTGTGTGCGCCCATGCTCACCCCTCTCCCTGTCTCCTCCCCAGCCATACGTGCCCACAGAGGAGGAGCAGATGGCTCCGCTGCCTCCCAACCCCTTCAGTGAGCTGTCAGAGGAGTACCGCAAGAACGTGGAGAGCAAGCAACTACTCAATGGTACGACACACATGCATAAACACACACACTCGGACAAACATGCAAACTCATACAGGCCCGACAATAAATTCATGAATGTCCCTAGGTGTGTGTGGATTTGATTCTGAAATCTTTTACACTCAAATTGCAAACACCACAAGAGCCCAGTCACACTGAGAGACATATGGACTGCACACACTGGCACGCACACACTGGCAAGCACACACTGGCACGCACGCACGCACGCACACAGACAGACAGACACATGAAAAGGTTAATTTAACATCAAATTATCAAATTATTGAGCAAGTTTGAAACAATCAATAATCAATCTGTAAGCCAAATTTTGAAAGCATGCAGGTAGACATCAGTTAGAGCCAGCAATATTTATCACTAGATTTTAAGGGAAGCAGCAGGTCTCTAATAGTTAAATTTTTGGTTTACTGTTTAGAATTTGCTCTTACTGCTGTCTTTTAAAGTAAAATGTAATGTTCAACTGGAAAATATCATCCTCTGGACACACATTATCTCTATTGCAACTCTTTAATAACAACATCTGAGCTGTCCATGCAAAAATCTACTATCTTCCTATTATTCCCAGATATTGGTATCGGCCTCAAAAAGTGATATGAGTTCAGCTTTAGTTTGTATCTCTGACATGCACTGAGAGTAAAATCTATTGGATTTGACCTAACAGTGAAGTCTCAATCTAGCAGATCAATCTATCTAACTGGTTGCTACCTACGGTAGTGTGCTCTCTGAGCTTTTTCATTTGTTCAAAAGACTTTCAACTGTAGAAAAGACAAGACCCTAATAGCCAGATGTGAGCATGTGAGCATGTCCTGCTGAAGGCTGTAAAAGTTGTTAATATGCACCATCTGACATTTTCAAGTGCTTAGAATCTGCTAAAACAGCAGGAGCATATTTCAAACTGAGCTCGAACCAAATCAGGATTTCTTAAATCTGTCCCTTCGCATCTTCTTCCTCCTCCTCCTCCTCAAATCTTGACTTGCAGATTGATTACTGCACATCTTGATTTTGTTCTGTGCTCTGTCAGCAATTTAGTTGTTAATAAACATCCATATAATCTTAGGGTCTGTAGCGCTGTCACCTTAACAGCGATCCCAGTGGACACTCCCGTTTTCTAACACACTGCCTGGGGTTTCACATACAAACACTCACCTATATACCTTATGACATAAGGGCCTGTCCCCACAGGCTCCACTGCTGCATTCATCTGTGTTAACTTTGTGTGTGTGCGCACACACTCACACACAGGATTGTCAATGCTAATCAAATTAGCTCTCTGTCCAATGCCATTCAGACAGGCAGGGGGGAAATCAATAGTGAAGGGGGGTTGTCCACTAGTCCCAATTCTGAACAGGCTCCTGCCACGTTGGTCCAGATTAATGTGTGTGTGTGTGTGTGTGTGTGTGTGTGTGTGTGTGTGTGTGTCCATGTGTGTGTGTGAGTGTCCGTGTGCGTGTGTGGGTGCATCAGCATGAACATGTGTTCATGCATGTTTATAGGATCATCCAAAGGGATCATCCTTATGTGCATATGAAACAACGCACATGTGCTAATGCATGTGTGTGTGTGTGTGCGTGCGTGCGTGTGTGGGCACATGTACTGTATGAGAGTCCGGTGTGACTAAGATGGCAGACCGAACAGACAGCAGGTCTTCACACCCGCCACATGAGCAGAGCCCGTTGCTATGACACTGTTGCCCCCACAGCCCCACGAATCCCCGGTGGCCAATCTGGATGCAAGCTGGAGACCGTCTGTAATGGCCTGATATATGCCCGGGCTACACACACACATACGCGCGCGCACACACACACACACACACACACACACACACACACACACACACACACACACACACACACACACACACACACACACACACTCACTCGTAGGTTTAGCTTGTGATTAGTGGTATCCAGTCCACTCCGTGTATTAATTTTGTAAATTGAAGTGTGATAATTTTAAAAATGAAATGTCAAAACTGATCCAATTAAAGCACATGTGGTGTAGAGTATAAAATGTGCATATTGCAGCTGTCAGTTGAAAACTACCCACTGTAACAAGTGCGTAACTTTATGCATTTAACATCTGATATAGAACAGCACTTTCACTGCACAGACCAGGCTGTCATGCAAACAGGTTCTATATGCTGTTGTGAATGACTGTGGCACCTTAGCCAACTCAATGTGTAACCCTGAATGTGCTAATGAATGTGTTAAAGTGATATGGGATTGCAATTCATTCACACTAATCAGTATTTAACACTAATGAAATTACTAATGCAGAGCTGGACTGTAACATTTACTGTACATACAAAAGTTGTTCGAAAAGCTGTTTTTTTATGTAATGGATACAAAAACCAGATACAAAAAAAGTGCTCAATTAGTTTTCATGCATTACGAGCCATGAAGGACCATAAGGTGCTCCTGGTGAAAAAACTGATGATACAAGTCATTATTGCTTATTTTCTTCATTTTTGGCCCAAAATTTGGACAACATAATTTGGTTAACAAAATCATTATGATACAATTCCACTAAAAGTCTAAATACACTAATAATACCCAGCCCTAGCTTTTAATATAATTCATCTCCAGCTTTGGGCATCTAGCCTGCAGCTCAACCCAAGCTAGTGTTGAGGGCAAGAAAATGTTACAGTGCATGCTCAGCCTTCAGGAAAAAAAACAGATAACAAGTGACGATCAACAAAAATTTTGTGGAAAAGCAGCTGTGCATGGCCTGATTCTAACGTGTGTGTTACACTAATCTCTTGAACACCCCCTTCCCACTCCCTCACCCTCCCTCTGACCCTTCATCCCAAATCCCCCTCCACAACCTCTCATCCCACTCACCCCTGCTGTCGTCCCACTACTTCAATCCTCTACACCACCCTGCAATCCTCTCATCCATCCCTCACCCCCCCTCGACCCGCACCCCGCCCCTCCTGCAGATGCAGAGCACGAGCTAACCTCCGACGACGGCTCCACTCTCTCTCAGTCTCTGTCTCTCACCCAGTCTCCGCAAAGCACTCCAGCTAAAGAAGGTATCACTCACTCAGAGAGAGAGAGAGAGACACTTTGTCAGAATGATCTTCCCTACCTTGCTGTGTGTCTTTAAGCGTTAAGAGGAGTGTTTGAGTGTGTGTGCATGAGAGTGCAAATTAAAAATGAAATGGTCTAAGAGCTCTAACTGATCTGTGCTATAAGTTTGTACCGCCCTAATGATTTTTCTTGTAAAAGCGTACCCGACTACAATGAAACTGCAATAATAATAATAATCATCCCATCCCTCCATTTAACACCTAATTTGTGCTTTTTTCACAAATACATTTCTGCGGTTAGGAATATTGATCGTAACCCACCAGAAGTGTTGAAGCAAACCTTTAAAGCACTTACTTATTCTGCATTACTGCTGAGAGTTTTCTACAGCATCCATTTATATTTTCAACATGTTAGGGATACAAAAATAGATTCAGAGGCTCTGGTGTCTGCTCATTTCAGTATGATAATCAAGGACTTCTTTAATATACTGTAGGTAATCCATCCCAGCAGCAATTGTCCAACTTGAACCGCTTACCTTGTTGGTGCATTCAGGGACATCTAAGCTTTCAGAATAGTTTGACAACTTGGAAAAACGTTGCCTTCTTGCAGAGAGTTAGACGAGAAGATTGATACCACTCTCATGTCTTAACGTTTGGAGCTAGAGCCAGGCGTTGGGTTAGCATAGCTTAGCATAAAGACTAAATACAAAAATATGCCTAATACTAGCACATCTAAGACTTAATAATTCAAAGTGTTACATCTTATTGTTTAATCCATTCAAAACAAGTGTAAATGGACAATTTGGGGTTTTACATAGTCATGTATTGTAACTATTTAATGATGAACAGTTTTTTTTGTCCGCCCAGCACTTCTGTTTTTATGCTAAGCTAAGCTAATGCTCTCCCAGCTGTAGCTCCATACTTAACGCTCTGACCTGAGTGGTATCAATCTCCTCGTCTTTTCCCCAAAATGTCAAACTATGATCACACAGTTTTTTTGCTAGCTAACTGTCAATCTTGAGTGTTGGAGCATACTTAAAGGTGCCTCTAACTAGAATTGTCAAAACCAGTTCACAACAACACAAGATCTTTTGGATCTCTCTTGTCTTCGGCGTAATACATCGCAGACCTGCTGGGTTGGTAACATGAGCATGCTATGATGTCACATCACATGATTCTGGGTATTAAATTATTGCCCCTCACTGCCATTTTGATCCACAGTCTTGTATCTATTAACCGAGAAATCCTTGTGTCTGACATTTGAAGCCAGTTGGTGTACCTCCAAGAGAGACAAAGATCACAGCGGCCTCCTTACAAGTTGTAAATAATGACACTATGGGATTGACTTCCTGTCAGCTTCCCTCCAGCACAAACATGCAAAACCACACAATGAGTAACAATTAAGCCACAACAGCACATTGGCTCAGGGGACTCATATTGTCTGACACCACCTCTATGAGGTCAGCCCGGCGTAGTTGTGCTGAAACCAGGCCAATTGTTGTGTGCAATGCTTTTAATGTCACCCCGTGTGTTTCTTTTGTGCTTAAGATGAAAATAACACAAGAAGTCATCACTTGTTTCAAGTTTTAGTATAGCAGCATGATGCTGCTACTCTGCATTTCCTAACCTGCATTTGCAACCCAGAGAAAGAGATGTGACACTGGCAGGCCTGTTACGTGAACAGTCATTAAGGAAGTGGGTGTAAGCCAGTGTTCAAACCCATTTTTTATTTTATTTTTTTTAAGTTTTAAGGAGGACAGACTCTCTGGGCTATCAGGTCACTGGAGTTTTATGCAGGGATATTATGAAATATGTGGAGCACTGGGACACTGTGTCTCTTTATGTGAAGCGGAAGTTCAACACAGTTCAAATGGTATTAGTGTGTTTGGTATAGCAGGGACGGCAAAGCCTAACATTAACTACATGAGCACTGTGAGGCATTCAGGGGGTTGACATATTAACATGAACACCTGTAAAATATTTTGCAGTCCAAAACAGTTTTCCTGCCAGTAGTATTTTACAAGCTGTTTATGTCAAAAAACATAGATTCTGTTGCATTTTGCAACTGTTCATGTTAGCGAGTTCACCTATTCTATGATGGGCAAAAAGCCTAATATTTTCTATGGATTAACAATTGTATATGTGTAAATACTGATAAAAAAAATACTTGATACAATTTCAAAAGATACGTCGGATAAAACGTAACAAATGAGCAGAGAAATGATTTATCGGGTAATTAAGTTTATGTCTATTTTTTTTAACATGTTACACCTACGACTGGTTCCAGCCAGTGATCAAATAAAAAGACAAAATTCAGTTTTTTATTTCCTGGCTTTGGTGACTTTTTAAAAATTTTATTTTTGCATGCCTTTACCCACCTTTTTTAAGTATATTGATGGCATACATCATTAAAAATGTTATCTATCAAATGTAAATAATATGAAATGGCAATATATGGAGGAAAGCGCAAATTATACTTTACATGTAGCACTAAGGGTCTTTGTGACTTGACTTCATATTGCATTGTTTGTGCTTGTTATTATTGGACTTACAGTGAATATAATAGGAGATCAGTGTTTCCCAACATGTGATTTACAAAAATGTCCCACATTGTCTACTCCACATTAGGACTCGCCTTTGCACTAATGTCATATGAAGCACAGGTGATATTTTTATTTATTGGTTGTGGGTGTTGCCTCTTATATAGGGTGTCTCTTGCAGAATTGAGTGATGTGACCGCTCTTTGTTTCTCATTCCTTGTCCTTACCTAACCTGTGTGTCTCACTTCTCCTCCCTCAGACAACCACACGGGCCTGATGAACGGCAAAGACGAGCACGGCGACGCAGACGAGGAGCTGTGCAAGCGCATCAGCCAGCTGACCACCAGCGTGGAGAGCGTGGAAATCACAGTGCGCACCGGCGAGAAGATCGAGGAGGCGCTGTCCCCCGAGAGCTCGCCCTCCAAGTCGCCCAACACCAAGAAGAAGAAGAAGTTCCGCACCCCGTCCTTCCTGAAGAAGAACAAAAAGAAAGAGAAGACGGAGGCCTGAGAGCTGAAGGGAAGGCCGCCTGCGCAGAAGAAGAAAGAGGGGAGGCAGCCACCTTTTCTGTTTAATGTCTGTGTTTTTATTTTGTCTCTGTTTTAAATGTCCTTTTTATGTTTTTTATTTTGTTTGACACTTTTTAACAAAAGGTATAATGTGCAAAAGAAAGAAGAACAACGGATTGCATAAAAAATGATTGGTTTGCAACAAAAAAGCAAGGTCTCCTTCTGCTAAAAGACAAGAGTGCTTGTGAAATTTTGGGATGGGTATGTGGGTCCACAAATTAGAGTTGCAGCAGATATGGGGTGACGGGTGACTTGGGAGGGTGTTGGGTGTGTGCACACCTGATCACCTATGCAGTACTCTAACAGGGCTCCTTGGAAGCCTTAAAGTGTAATTTAAGGCCGTTTAGTTCCTGAATAACTGGCTCCTCCTGTGTTGTTTCCCAGGCTGAACATAAAACTTGAAACCACCTCGCATATTTCTTGCTTCAAAATCCAATTTTATTAAATGATTGGGTTGGAACATGAGTGTTGTAAAACTGCACAAGTTAAAACTAAACCTTTTTTTTTTTTTTTAAGACTCCAACAGTCTTTTAAGGTTTTGTTTTTACATTCTGGTCACCTGACTCTACATAGGGAACTGAGAGGCCACATGAAATTTAAAGTCACACTGGAAAACATGGTCTCGGAAAGAAAGAAAAAGAACAGCCACAGGGTTTGTGTTGATGTATTTACTGTGAGAAAAGTTTTCTCTCTGCTCTCGCCCACTCTTCTGATACAAACCTTCTCTTCAGGTGATTGTGGTTGAACTAGAAGATAAGTTCAAGACTGGACTGGTTAAGATAGTGAGGATGAAGGCTGGCAGTTTATTACAACTAAGTTGACATGATCTCAAAGAGCCGCTGACTCACTCAGAATATTTATGTAGCATTTTCATATCTTCTCCTCTTAATCTCAATGGTTTCTTTGCCAAACTAAACGGAAGAAAAGAAGAAACAATCTCATTTCAGTAAAGCGTCACTGTTTGTGTCTAGTTTGTCATCTCGTGAAATTTTATCTTTTTTTATTGAACACAAAATTGGTATTAGTCAACTCTGTTTTGTACTCATTTGTAAGCTTTTACAGAGAATTACAGATGTTACGCATGTTTTCTCTTTTTTTTGCAAGAACTGAATTTATATGGCTGACTATTTTCTTTAGTGATGCCTGAATGCTCAAATTATATTCTAATCTTCAGAGTACACAAATTTACTATATAATACAGATATATGAAAACTGGATATGTTGGCTATAGATTTTTAACTATATATTTTTTATTTTATTGTGCTGCACTTTTCTTTTGGTATATAACACATTTTAGTTGCAGGTGGTTTCACCAGTTAAGGAGATTGTGAAGTTATTGGTAAAAGTTGTGCAAGTAGCAAGCGAGGCATGGTGTCGGAGAAAGGTCAGGACCCAGAAAGTGAGTCGAATGAAGAAAGAAAGAATAGTCTTTCATTGGTGTCACACGTGAGAAATGATCTCTACTGCTCAACTCAAACAGAACAGGAAGTGTAGTGCGGAAATACAACGTCCAACTAATCTGCAGTCGCCAGCTGAAATGAGAATCATGGATGGTGGAGTGTGGAGTGGTGACATCTTTTGTTTGGTGTGTTTTGTTTTTAAAGCCATATTGTAATTTTCTTTTTTTTTCTCCATCGTTTTTTAATGATGAGACAAGGGTTGCGATTCTCGTCTGCCTGCTCGGGCGTCAAGGACCCTAACAAGACCTCTGATAAATCACCCCAGTGACTGCATCGACACCCCTCAGGCTCCCAAAACCTTTTTTTTTTTTTTCTTTTTCAGTGGCCACATTCACAGCAACTACGCTTCCTTGCTTAATTGGCCATTTTTTTCCCTCCTGGAACTGGAACATTTTAAGGAGGTCGTACGGACATTTTATTTCTATTTGATCGCTCTGCGAGCCCGGTCGTCATTTCAGCTTCTTAAGCCTCCCCTCATGTAATTTCTCTAGTAAACACGATTGTGTTGTAAATGTCAGATGACCCACAGTTGAACTCTGCAAAGCCAAAGTGTGATGGGTTGCCACATCTCCTCCCCCTGCAGTTTAACCAGATGTACCAATATCCCAGCTAGCAATGTGAAGTATTGGATTTGGGGGAGGGAGGGTTTAGAGACACATCTTTAGCTGTGTTAAACGATAGCTTTTGGCTCTGGGCAAAGAGCTGAGGTCACACAACTAAGAGATGGAGAAGGGAGGTGTGAGTTTGGAAATGGAAGTGCATATGTGTGTAGTAGAGAGGGGCAGGGGGTAAGGACAACCTGACACTAACGCACCACGTTTTTATCACTTCCTTCATACCATCTCTTCTCTCGGAAAGTTTTTTCATCCTCCATTTGTATCGCAGTACGCTTTCTTTTTTTTCTCATAGTTTGCAGAGAGCACTAGGCTTTTCTAATTAACCATTTTATGAGCATACATTGCTCCCAGATGAACTGAATGTGCATTGCATCTTTTTTATTTTCCCCTCTTCTGTTTCCGACTGTTTGCACCTTGCTTTACTAATATCTCTCTATCCACCTTTTTCTGTTTTTAAAAAAAGAACGAGTTTTGCTTTGGCATGCCAGAATGAGCCAAGCTACTTTGTGACCTGTGAAAAGCCTATATGAATGGTTATCTAATGGAGTTGCTTTTAGATGTATTGCTAATCAGTGTACATTCACAAATAAAACTGTATTTTAAGAAACGGAAGCTCATTTTTCATGTTTGTTCATCACAATCCGCGTCATTCCTCAAAACAATTTTTAAGTTTAACATAATCCATACACACTCATTTTCCTTTACGCCATGATCATGACTTGAGCAGTTGAAGATGAAGTGGACACATTCAGTTTAACAAGCTTAACGCTGCATTTTTCGTGATAATTTTACAGTATTGTGGAAAAGCTTCAAAGAAGGAACTATGCTGAAATACAGTACTTTAGTTTTAAATAAGCAGGAAAAAACAGTAACCGGTGCCTTTTATCATCTTTATTCATGATGTTAATTGAGAATGAAGTAAGTCTGGTGTGTGTGTGTGTGTGTGTGTGTGTGTGTGTGTGTGTGTGTGTGTGTGTGTGTGTGTGTGTGTGTGTGTGTGTGTGTGTGTGTGTGTGTGTGTGTGTGTGTGTGTGTGTGTGTGTGTGTGTGTGTGAGAGAGAATAGTTCAATCAGGAAGTCATGGCACATTTATAGCAATGATTGACTAAATGCAAGTGAAAACGTGACAATGAACATAACAGAGGCACAGGACATGCGAAAGCACTTAAGCAGACTTGCTGTGAAATGCAGAACAATTACACATCACACATTGAGATGTGCATTGCTCTGTGAATATAGAGAGAGCAGTAAATAAGGTATTTCTCCAAAATGCTGTATATTCAGAAAGTACACATTACCATAGATTTGCTTCACCATCAATATGATATATATTTTGTTATTGACCTACTATAAATACTGTGTCATTTTATTTACCTGTAAATACATGTATACTGTAGTATTCTTTAAAGCAGTGGTTTTCAACCTGGGGGCCGGGACGATAATTACAGGTGTAGGAAATAAAGAAATCAAAATTCTGCGACACCAAATAGGTTTTAATTTTTCAGACTTTTCTCTCGTTGTTGGGTGTTTCTTGTGAAACACTGTGTAGTTTTTACATCTATAGAAAATATTCAAATAAAACTAAATCCGGCGCTTACATTATTCACAACGCAACTCTACCACAGACAGAGCAGTCTGGTATGTTATGCTAGCAGAACGCTAATGTAGCCTCCAGCAGAGATGGGGAGCAGGCAACAGATGTCTAGTAAGCTTACTTCTTTTTTAACTCCGCACCCCCAGATTCTTCTCATTTTCAAATTTGTAGCCTCAACAAGTCTTCCAAACCATACGATCATATAGTTCAACAAGTCTTCCAAACCATACGATCATATAGTTCGTTTATTCCTAAATACCCTCTAATACGACCCATAGGAGCATTTCATAAATTAACGCCCCTAGCTGTGACAGGAAATAGCTACAACCAGCAGGATCTTTTTCCGTCCTCGTCTCTAAACATAACGGTCACAGTTTTAAACACGTCGTTAACGTTAACAGTCGCAGTTTGTTTAGGTTTAGGCAACAAAACTACTTAGTTTAGAAAAAGATCATGGTTTGGGTTAAGATCAATACATTTGTTACATTACTTCACTTCCTGGTTAAAAAAAACCATTTTATTTTCAAACGGCACACAAACCCCGGCCTCCTGGGGGAAAGTCCTGTGTTTGTTTGGGGCTTTCATACTTCGTCACCTTACTTCCTGCTTTGCTCCTGTCATAATTACTATGGCCACTAGAGGTTGCAGTCTAACTTATGACTTATAGGGTCATTTTTCTGGGGAGGGCAGTCTCTGTAGTCTTCAGACCCAACTGACGCTGACTAAAGTGACATCACTTGAGGAAATTTATCAAATTTCATGCAGCTCCCTCTTGAGCCACAAAAAGCTTTATAAAACTTTTTTTCACATATGAAGTAGTACTCCCCAAGACCTGTAAATAGACTTAGATGTGTAAAATCAATTGAGTTCCCCTTTAAAGGTCCAAAAAGCTCAGGAACCACTGTTTTAAACCATGTTTATGTTGTTCTAGTTTTTTTGTATGAGTAGGTGTGACTTTTTGATTGGCATGCCTTGTGATGTGTCCACAGATGCTCACTTTACTGTCAAAGAGTCTGCCACACTCATTAAAATAAACAGCACTTGGTGCAAACCTGTCACAGCCTGACACAACATGGCGTCTGTGCTGCTTAGCAAGCATGGACTGTCCAATAGACTGTTCAGGCAACTAGGGGACTTTGTGTGCATATGAGCAGCCAATGTGCCTTGCCATTCATATCCTCAGATGCAAAACAAAATATGCAAAAAGAAATGTCATGATACTGTAATGTGTGCTAAATTCCCCGGGAGATGTCTCTCTGGTCTTTCAGTAGCTGCCAATTGACTGAATATTTACATGTTGACCTAGAACTAGCAGAGCCTTTAGTTTTCCTCCAAATGGGTCCGTGGCCGATTGCTAAAAAAAAACATTCCCCAAACAATGTTTATCTTAATGATGCTAAGCTGCTGCAAATATTATTGGTGGAGATGTTCACTGTGGACTGCCCATCATTTCTTACAATGTCTCTTTTTGGAAAGGGTTGGAAATATAAACAAAGTATTGATGCCTTTTCTAACCTTGGCTTAATTAAACTCTTCTGGGGGAAACAATACAACTCAGCGTCCTCCACCACTGTCAAATATCATATTTTTTTTAGCATACTTAGGATACTTAAACCAGACAATTTAAGACATGCCTGAATAGTTGGTGAAAAGGTTATTAGAATAAACTTTTCTGGCATCTATGTGGTATTACAAGCTGGTTAACACAAATGCTAAAAAATCATCAAATCCACTGAGGCCCTAAGAGACACATCAGGGAGTGTGTTAGTGAATGGAGAGAATGTCTTGAGAAAGTCTTTATCTAGGATCATTTTTGTTTCACATATTGCTAGGTGTAGCTTCAATATATTTACAACACTGTAATCCTGTCCTGGCGCCAGTGAATGTGATATCAGTATACAGCACTTTATTTGGCAACGTTCCTGTTATGAACAATAAAAGCGTATGAGCAGTACTGTGACTCCTGTGTCTCATGATTATGGAAAGATGAAATCTGTTGCTGGCAGTGTGATCAGTGCTGTGATGTACATTCACTTATAGCTCAGTAAAGTGCTGATTATGAGGTCATTTGATTTTGTCATTTGATCGTTTGTTGTTCAGACTTTAACTCTGGGGTATGGAAAGAATATAAAAGATGAAACTATCGATCCCTTGGGAAATTGGGTTTGGCTCAATGAAACTCCATCTGTTCGTCTTCCCATATAGCAGAAAAAAGGGATACAAGATAAGTGGAAAATGTATATCCATTAGTCTGTGAAGTTTATTTCCAAAATGTTATAGTATATTGTCAATTCTACCAATTCCCGGAAAAGTTATTCTTCCAGTCTTTAGTCAAAAAACAGAGATTGATTACAAATTTGAAGTTTGTTATTTTGTAGGAATATGTCTGATTACTATGGTGCCCTGAAATCTCAAGAAAACACATCCAAATAGAGAAAACATATTCACCGATTTGACGACACCAAAAAAAAACTTTAAAGTGAGAAAACACAACCAAGTAGAGAAAAAAATGCTGAAAGTCACATTGTAAATGAGTTACAAAAATGTTTTTAGGGAACAATAAGAAGTGATGAACACGCTATATTTAGTGTCCCCATAGAGTCTCCTGTAGTTTTATAACTTTTACATTGTTTACTGTATTTGGTTGTATTTTCTCACTTTGCAGCATTATTTTCTAATTGTGTTGTCAAGTCGGTTTTCTTCATTTGTTCGTGTTTTGTCTATCTGCTTGTGAGTGTCCCATTTTAGACTGAAGCTCTTCAACACAACACAGATACACACACTCATGCATTATACACACATCCATCGTATTGCATCATGTTCAGCACAATTAAGGAGGTGAAGAGGGGTTTCTCCTCTCCAGACAGTACCACGCTGTGAGTGTCAAAACAATGTACCTACTTGCGTCCAGATGGATGCTCTGCATTGGGAGTGTGGAAACCGTGATAGGCCTTTTTTTTTTTCGGGGCAACCCCCACACCCCTCCACACACACACACACACACACACACACACACACACACACACACACACACACACACACACACACACACACAGAAGCACCGCCTCACCCCACATACCCGACTAGACAGCCCACCACTCCCAGCTTCACAGCTACCAGAGACTGTACTGATGCCCAGATACCACTGGGATGAATTAGGGACTGATAAACAACATAAGGGGTCAGTTAGGTGTAAGCCCAAATGCACACCCCATGGGACCACCCACACAGTCATACAAGCTGGTGGTAATTTTGTTCGTCCAAGATGGCTTCTGTGTGAGAGAGAAAATGATGACTGAAAAAAGAGATTAAAGGCTGGATCTTGACTTGCTGACAGGTCATGAATTGAGTGTCCTCAGATTGTCGTCATTAAAAAAGACTTTGATTCTTTAGCGTTCATTGTTTCATGATGTTTCACATAGCAGAAGTTTGATGTGGATGCTTTTATCCAACATGCCTTACCATGAGTGCATGTGTCTTTAGCAGGGTGGTTTCAGTGTGAATCAAAACCTATCCATGCTCTACACTACTATATGCCTTTAGCCGCAAAGGCCTGTTTTACCCCTTTCCCACTGGCCAAAATCCACTTACACCCACTAACATCTGGCTTTTGTCTGCATTACGAAAGGTTACAAGCAGCATTCACTCCCGGGACAAATGACTCTGCAGTAGGCACGGGTATTCACGGTATTATCGGCTCCAGCTCTGATTGGCAGTGATGAAAATAGAACACCCAGGGTGGACACTCTAATTTTCGGCCCTTTTTCGGCGTGATGCTGTGACGTGTGTTGCCTCCGTCGGTTACTTCTGTCATCTCGGCAACAAATTCCGACCATCTCCGCACAAGCAGTGCTGGAACATCAAATTAGTCGGCACCGAGTTGGAAACTGAGACTGAATAAGTAAGATATAAAAAAATAAGAAAGTCGGTGGAGACCAAAAACAGAGCTAAAAGAGAGTGTCTACTGGACTTACATTTGCCAGGTGGCCAGGAACACTACTTCAAATGAATGATAATTTGGCTCCTTAAAGTTTGCCATATCAACTCCAAAGAATACATTGCCGTATTTTTGCTTGTTTCCACTGCGCACATAAGGCCAAAAGAATCTGGTAATACAGGTTTAGTAAAGTAATAAGTAATCTACCACCTTTATTGAGCTCTTTCTGCAAGCACAGTTTGGCTGCAATGTTTGGGGTCCCAGTGGCCTGTAATCAACAGAACTAATAAAGTCACGTTGCCTGCAGAGCTCCAGCAAAAGTGTCTTGTGATAAGATAATCACGATGCAGTATACTGGTATTATAATACTGCTGTGTTATTGGCTTTGTTGGCTTGAGTACATAATGGTGCCCTCATAGCACTGACCTGAATCACTGAGCGGGTAAGAAAGTGCAAGTCAGTGTGTTTGTCGGGGGTGATTATTTTGTAGAGTCACTGTTATTGATCAACTGCTCTATCAAATCCTTGAAGATGTATTATGTTCATTTTGTTCTATGGGGCAGTAAGGATCTCACTTATGTCCCCTTAATCTTTAATTCATTGAAGGCCGACATTATAGATGTTGTTTGGGAAACCAAAACAAGGAAATCTGAGCAGCATTATCTTGGTGTTTTATCATTCCTCCTCCAACAAGTAACCCTGTGCCATTTCTTAGCATCAACATTCAAGGGCAGGGGACACAATGGAGTCTTCAACAATGGCCGGATGGTTAGAGAAACAAGCTTGTGATTGATATGTCAGTGGGCTGAATGCCTAAAGTTGGACTGAGTGACAAGTTGAACTGAACATTTCACAAAGATCAGTAGATTTCGGATTTACTGATATGATTTTACTTCATAGTATGTAGTGTTTCAGCAAGTCCAAATAGAAATTGCACACTCAAATCTATCAGCTCTTTTGAGTCTATTCAGTCGTTTTTTATTTTCAGCACGGGAGTAAAATGCATGGATGTTTGCTGTATGCCCTCTTCAGTCTACAATAGTCTTTTAGTTTCAGGGTTGAGTAGCGGTTGCCATAAAATCGTGTTAATTCTGTAAACCGGTAATAGATGTTTGTGTTTTTGGCCACTTGAGGGCAGCAGAACAAGCTGTTAACAAAACATTAACATATAATCATCTTATGAAGGTAATATTGTGAATGTGTTAGCAAACTGTATATGCCTTTTTACACATCCAGCAGACACAGAGCAACATTAGCATTAACTTGGAGTTGTGTTTCTGGCCACCAAACAAATCCAATATTCACTCTCTCTACAGCGCTGTTTTTGGTCTCCACTAACTCCTAAATATCAGTTTTTTTAGCTGCTAAATGCTCCACTATGTTTTAACTATGCCTGTCTGCTGTTTGGTGCTGAGAAGGTAGTGTACAGTCAGTTTTTAGAGCTTTTTCACTGAAAACAGCTGCCTGCTGCGACTGAAAATGAAGCTGATTAGAGAGGTGAGAGTGTACCAAAAACAGCAAAGTTGCAGGCCGTAAAAACAACAAAAATGCATCACCCTGTCGGGGCAATAATGACCTGCTTACTCAACATTATTTGCATTTCTGCATACAAGTGTAGTAGGTGAAGTTGTGCTGCAAATCCCTACTCGGCTATTACAATAGTCTAGCATATAAAACCCTCTATCATATGAAAAGCTGCTTTATTAACAGATCCATGTGACAAATGCAGCAACTGCTGAGAGCAATTAGATTGCCTTCAGCCACAGTGTCATTTGTTCTCCTGGATATTGGCTCCCTGCTATGGGTTATATACAGTATTGGCCACTCTACCACATGCTCCTCCCATTGTATGAGACCTGTATCCTTTTGCTATAGGAAATCTAACCCTCCATTGGAGATCAATAGTATCCTATTTCCTTTTTGCTTGTCAACAATTCAATAGATACTTCTGGCTTAATATTTTTTTTAAAAGCAGGATTTATTTGATACCAAACCATATATATCATGATTTATTCGTTAAACCGAGCATTCTCACATTAGTATAGTGTTTGTGTGTTAGTGTCTCATGCACCACATCACCTTTACCAACCTGACCTGATCATTTGTTTATATCACCATAAACTGTTTTAAGGATCAATGTTGTTTCACAAAGGAGATGATGGAGGGACATGTTTGTGCATCCTCAACAGAAAAAGGAACAAGTATGGCTACTCCCTGTGATCTATAGTCCCTTGTCAACCACACACACTGCACTTTGACCTCCTTATCACCAGAAACCAGGGATCCAGGAAGGAAGAGACAGAGAAGCGCTTAAAGTGTGCTGATCTAAGCTGGGTTTGAAAGGGTGTTGCTTGATTTGTCACGTAGGTTAAAATGACGGCATGAACTGGCAAGAAAAGTCTAGGGTAAACTGGGCCAGAGTGCTGGGTTGGACTAGACTGACCTAAAGTAGGCTAAATTGTGCTTGGTTTGCCCTGGGCATGACTCCACTCAATGAAATTGAATTAAAGAGGGCTGAACTGGACTAGTAGACTGAGAACAGCTGAACTGGATTTGACTGGATCAGACTGGAGAGTAGACACAAATGTACTTTATAAAAAATGTTCATTTGGATTCTTTTAGGGGTAGCTAGATTTAAAAGGGAAAATCCATCCTCAGACATGATTAGATATCAATACATTAAAGTTATAATCCCCGGTTTTGATACTACTAATGGTTGGCATTTTTTCAGCAGTAGCCATTCAATGTATTTACGTTCTAAAATTACCTTTCTATATAGTAGAATAGTTTTCGTCTTTAGTGGCGGAGTCTGCCATTCCTGTCCTGGATTCAAATGGCCTGCTCAAGGAGTGTTTGCTGCCCCCAGAATTCTGGGACCTGTAGTATTAAAATTAACCTGCAGCGGTAACCAGAAGTAATATGTTTCCAAATCAACCAAGACTGAAAGGATTAAAACTTCACAGAATGTCCACAGAATTATTTATTTTGTGACTATTTAAAATCCTGGTGCCTTACAATGCATCCACTGAGGACGGATTGAGATTGGTTAGATCAAGCTCAATCCAGTCACATAAAGCAAGACACCAAATATGATCAAAAATGTTTTTTAGCTGCATGTCTCAGACAAATGTGTGTTCTTTCTTTATTAATGCCATTTAGTTTTCTTTCCCATTAAATCAGAAGAGAGCATATAAAGTGAAATTTGATCACAAGTTGTCATTCAAGATGCATTTACTTTATGGTCAGTGTGTTGTCCATTGTGACAGTAAACTAGACCATTTGGGTTCAGAATACCTTATGTACTTGTATGAAACACCTGTTTTCTCCCTGTCTACCCCAACCTCCAGGAACTGCAGCAATTGTCCGACTCCTACTAGATAAATTATGTATACGTGTGTGTGTGTGTGTGTATGCTACATAGGGTTTACATCATTCCTGCGCTAAATACCAGGGTCATGAAAAGAGGGTGTACGTGTTTGCTGATGTTGTCTTTATAGAGACACTGTATTGTATTGTTTTCTTTTTTCTCTCTATTCTCCTGTTATTCCTTTTGTTCTCTATCTGCCACACCCCATTGAAGACAGGGGGATTGGGGAGGAGTGGAAGACAAATGCCTAACTCCCTTACGACAGGGGTGCATCTGCCATAAAGGGGGTCAATAAGGTACAACCAGGCTACAGTGAGTTGTGTCTTGTGGGCTGATCCTCCTCTTTTGTGTCAGCCACTATCTTCAATGGAACCCTGATGGGAGGCTTGGATTTCCCTAAGTGACACTGATTAATGGCTGAGAATGCAGGCAGATCCTTCTCCTCCTTATCAGTCCAAGCCCATACTTATCTAGCCTTGAAGTATGAAGTGAAGTGTGCCTTTGAAGGAACGTTTTGACTTTTTCAAAGTTGAACTATATTTCTTCTAAAGTGCAGAAAGAAATTCTTTACAAGTTAAGGATGCTAAAGTTGTTGTTTTATTGCCACTTTGGTGCAGCACAACAAGCTATATACATGCTGCCTGTTTACACATCCAGTAGATACAAAGCAACATTAGCACTAATTTGGAGTCATTTCTCTGGTGACCCGACGTGTGGACGAAGTGTAACTCCGATATTCACTTTCCTTTTAGTTTGGTCTCCACCAACACCCGAGGGACATATTTGCTTGCTGCCCCCTCACGACGAGGGACAACTAATCACTTAACGGAATCCCGACTGTTTGCTGTTCTGGCTCCTAAATGGTGGAATGAGCTCCCTGTTGACATCAGGACGGCCAAAAGCCAACACATCTTCCTCCGCAGGCTAAAAACACATCTCTTCCAACTGCACCTTGGATGATGATGAAAGATTAAAAAAAAAAAGAACAAGAAAATTAAAGCTGCTCTTTCATATGGCTCCTTGTGGCTTATGTACTTGCACTTAATTCTTGCTGTCTGGAGTTTGTACCTTCAAGGTTAAAAGCACCTAATTGGAAGTCGCTTTGGATAACAGCGTCAGCTAAATGACATGTAATGTAATGTAATATTTAGCTCTGTAGCTGTTAAATGTTCCACTATGTTCACCAGCTAGTCACTAACTGTGTCTGTAGTGCTGAGCAGGTAGTGTACAGTCGGGTTTTAGAGTTTTTTTTAGCTGGAAACAGCTGCCTGCTGCTGTTAATAGGTTGATGAGAGCGGTGAGACTGAACCAAAACATTGAGCTGAAGGATTTTGAACGCTTCATGCAGCTGGGGGAAACTGTAGAGTTACGTGATTAATCTCTGTGGGTTCGTGACTTCAAGTGACACCTTTCACGTTACACATAGCCGTGTGCCGACAGTAGTTGGTCTACAATCATGGGTGAAAATATCGATTTGTGCCGCTTTAAAAATGCTGATTGATGGGGCGGCCTCTAGCTCACCCAGTGAGAGAGATCGCCCCGTGTTGGCTGAGTCCTGCAAGGGTGCGGGTTCGAATCCAACCTGCTGCCCTTTGCTGCGTGTCATCCCCCATCTCTCTCCCCCTTCCATGTCTATCCACTGTCACTATCCAATAAAGGGAAAAAGCCCCCAAGAAATAATCAGTAATGTTGATTGATGTTTTGCTTCTTTTTAATCTGCATTAATGGACTCGGGGGCAGGAGAACTCCATTGACTGAAGACACGTAAAAAAGTTGTTAATGGCGATTAGCAAACAGTTGCTTATTTAAACATCTAACAAAGACAAACATTTTGCATTCACTGAGTCAAGTTTCCGGCCACCAAATTAATTTATGTTCAACATTCACTATCTCACTAATATCTTCGACATAACCTGATGTATAGTCTATATTCTTTGCGTTCCACTTCAGGGATTGCTCCGGTGGTGCAGGAAATTCTGCCAGATTGCATGTATTTCCCATTTCCTTCTGTTTTCTTTGTGTTGGAATTTTAAATTCGGTGGATTTATGAGGACTATGGTTAACTGCTACTACAATCTCTGCATGGTAAATTGAGACAGCTAGCTAGACCATCTGTCCAATCTGAGTTTTCTCTCACACGACTATTTTGCCCCGTCATGTGCAGAGTTTAGCTCATGACAATTCTGATTGGTTTAAAGAAATGCAATTAAACACGAGCATGTTTTCGTCCCATCCCCGAATGCTATGTGGAGTAGCCAGACCATCCTTCAACGGGCTTTGGAGGAGGGTCTGGCAAAGCGAGACTACCTGATGTTTGACTTTCTTTACCAGCAAGTTGCTAACTTTGTTTGTCTTGCATTTGGTGGGCTTGTCAAAAAAAAAAATTCTGTGGGTTCATTACTCTGACAACAGCTTTTACATTTTACATAGTGATTTGATCCATTGTTAATATTAAAAATTGAATGGTGCGAGTTTAAACCTTTATACCTTGGTTAAACTGTAGAATGCTAACAATGCTAGCAAATCATGAAAAAATTAAGGGGAGCTAGCAGTACGTCTCAAATGTTATTAGCCAAAAACAATTAATTAAATTTTTTTGACGTATATAAGCCGTATTTAATTCAATGATTTATTTGTCTTGTTGTAAGCAAAACATTGTAAAAGGAGCTTTGTAATAGTAAAGAAAAGGGGGGTTGGGGGGGAGTCTTCCCAAAGAGAAAAAGAGTTATTTATTTCAGTGGATACCAATGGTATTACTGAGCAGTGAAGACATACTGTGGGAGTCTCATAATACTATTCATTTCCAGCACTTGAGATGTCTGTTATGTACACACAGACACCATATCGTCCCCCTGGGAGCCGCCAATCGTTTTGTCTGGCCTGGATCTCTCTTTTGTCTCTCTCTTTCTCTCTCTCTCTCCCCAATGCTGCCTGCTTATCCTCTCCCCCCCCTTGTCCCAAAACCTGATATTAAAAAAGGATTACCAACAAACAACATGGGTAATTTCCTGCCGCCCTGAGAACTATCCCCCTGTTGAGAAGACTCCCAAACCTCTCTCTCTCTCTCTCTCTCTCTCTCTCTCTCTCTCTCTCTCTCTCTCTCTCTCTAGACGGCTAGCAGAGATTTGAAGGGGCAAGGATGGTTTTGGGGGGGAGCAGGAGTCTATTTCTTTCTGTCTGCCTTTCTTGCTCTCTCCATAGTCTGCCAGCAGAGATTTGGAGGGCAACAACAATAGTGTTGGATTTTTGAAGGGAGGAGGGAGGAGAGACAGAAATGTGAGTCCCTGGTGACCATCTCTCTGCTGAGGCGAGAAAGGGGAAAAGGAAGGAGGGAGAGGTGGATGGAGGCGATGAAGGGCACAGGGGAGGAGAGGTGTAGCAGACAGAGGAGAGATGTGAGACGTTGAGAAGAGCTGGAGGACTGCAGGGAGAGTAAAGTATAGATCGGGATAAACTTCCAGCTCGGTCATGTCTTCATGCTATCGAGGAATTTGAGCTCCTGCTTGCAATGTGAGAGGCAGCATGACAGAGTGTGTGGTATAGAAATAAAACAGACAGGGCAGGGGAAAGGGTGCAACATGGAAAACCTGCATCACTTAAAAGATCTTCATATTTCCCTCCAAGTAATGAGCAGTTAATCCTAAATATTTTTTTTCCCCGAGTGTCAAACAGTAGATATCTCATTTCACAGCTAACCACTCAAAAATGAATATTAATGCATCACATTCAATTTACCTCCCCAGCACATTTGCATGTATATTACCCGTCGTGGAGCTGAAGCAAGAACTATCCAGGCTGAGATCATCATGGCAAGACATACAAAAATGTAGGCAGAAGGTCAACGTTTAAATATTGCTGTAAAAATGTATATTGTAGGAATAATTAAAGTCACATTTATTGAGGATTTTTTTGTGGATTTTTTTTTTGTAATCACATTTGCTGCCAGAATTTCGCCCAATTTCATGCTTCCCACAGGGGAAATCATCTTCATTTGCGGATGAGACTGACACCACTTTCACAAACTAACACTGTGTGGGATCATGCGCGTGCTTTCAACCCAAATTTGACCGATCCCCACGTCTGTTCAACCTTTCACACCAGAGCTGAGCAGTATGTGACCCACATTACACACAGGTGTGTGGCACAGTCACTGCTGGGGCCTGTAAGTAGTATTGGAGTTGGATTTTGATTATGTAGCCTATGCTGATTTCATTTAAATATTAAGTCAAGTTCTGTTGGATAGCTTAGAGTTAGAATATTACAGGAAAGCTGACATACTGATCCTGGCTAATTTTGAGTTTCTATTCCCATTGAAAGATTACTCTTCCAAGTTGCATTTCTGTACACTTTAAGTTGCTTGTGGAAGTGTCCTGCTTGCTATTATTGTAGACAATTAGGGTAAAGTTTCATCTTTTTCATTAGCCTTATTCTCTTGCTTTACATTCATAAAGTGATTCACATTCATGTGTAACAGCTACACAGTAAAGTAACAGTCCTCCACTATCGTTTACAGGGCAATTCCAGTCTACACTGCATTCAAACATGGCTGTGGCTGGAGATGGAGGGAGTAGAGAGTCAAAAGTGAGGAGAGGAGTGGAAAGGGGGAGGGAGAGAGAGAGGGAAGCGAGGAGTTCTTGATTCATCCTTTATCTGTCATGTTTTCCTCTCTCTTCCCTATTCAGGAGTCACACTGACCTCCATTCACAGGCTACTAACGAGAGCTCCACCCCTACTCACTGTAATGCTACACTCTGGGTCTCAAACAAACACACACACACACACACACACACACACACACACACACACACACACACACACACACACACACACACACACACACACACACACAATGTACAACTGCAACACAAAACCTTTTCTTATGCACTTCTGCTCCCTCATTTCAATTACACACAATGTTTTCATGCAGACAGCCTTGACCACAATATGTCCTTTATCCCCCTCTCACTCTACAACACACACACACACACACACACACACACACACACACACACACACACACACACACACACACACACACACACACACACACACACACACACACACACATGCATACATACTGTATAATACATACATGCAAACAATCTGGGTGTATAAATGCATAAATGTATCTATGTATGTGCATGTTCTCCTTTTGCCTCAGCAGGAACTGATTCAAACAAGCATCACAATACACACACAAACACACAAATACACAAACACACACACACACACACACACACACACACACACACGCACACCGAATCTTTTAGACATGTTCTCAGAAAACACACAATGCACACGTGTACACTCAGTACAATACTTAATAGTTTCTCCCTTTTCTTTACATTTCACATACACACACACACACACAGATGCCCACAGGCACACATTAACACAAAACACGCCACAAAACACATGCCCCCTTTGACTGGCAAACAATATATTCTACCACCTTTTCAGTCGTTATTACGCACACACACTTAGACTTGCAAACAGTCTTCCATCCCTCCCTCACTCCCTTTCTTCCTCCATAAGCACACACACACACAACTACTATACTTTCTGTACAGTGTGTGGGACAGCTGCCAGAGTGCCTACATACATCCCACTGCCCATTATAATGCACACATTGTGGTCAAATCCCCCTGGATCAGGAGTGGGCTGACAAGCGCCTCACTGTGCCTGAGGTCCCTCCAGATAAGCCATTGTAAGCCTTTCAATATCACAATATAGGCTCCCCCTTCTACAAGACAGGATATGGGTTATTGGGTCAAAGCGACTAAGTGTTGTGTATTACATAGGAATTATTAATGTGCCTCCCCTCTCTGCTTCCCTATCTACCACAGATAATCACCTGCAGATTATCCGTCTTCGAATGCTGCCCTTAATCAAACTCTGCTTAGGGAAAGTAGACAATGTATGTTGACATGTTTTGGTGTGGGATTGGATCACTGCTAATCAGCCACATTGAAACGGTTTGACTTTGTTATCCCAGGCCGACCAGGGAGATCTCCCGAAACAAGAACAAGCTATCTGATGTCGGTTAACTCAACAAAACAAGGCACCCGAGTACTCTGGGTCAAATTAGGGAGGAATGATTCTGACATGAACAAACTACCTTCTTTTATCATTTTCCCTTATCCACGATCTTTCCTTTCTCACCTTTGGCTCTATTAATGCTATTAGCATATTATTTTATGTTCAAGATTTTTCCATTGATATTGATTTCTATTGGCATTTTTAATGGAATAGTTCAACATTTTGTAAATGTGCTGATTTACTTTCTTGCTGAGAGTTGGATAAGAAGCTGGATACCATTTTCGTGTCCATATGGTAAATATGAAACTGTAGCCAGCAGGCTGTTAGCTTAGCTGAGCATAATGACAGGAAGCATCTAGCCTGGCTCTGTTCAAAGTAAAAAAAATAAAATAAATAAAAAAGAAGCTCCGAAGCTCATCAATTAACATGCTGCATCAGTTTAGACCTATTTAAAGGTGCAATATGTAATAATGACAGCTATTTATTTATTATATTTATTATTTATTTTATTATTTATATATTTACCCGGGGTTTGTTACGTTTCTGGTCACGCTGTTAGAAACATGCCGTTTTTTTTAGGTCGGGTAGAATCTGTTTTCGTTGATCCTGTTCTTTTGTTTGCTGCTTTCACGGCTGGACTGACATTACAGCTGTAGCGCGCTGGGTTTTTACAGGTATATCTGGCAACCCGGCCTGGCTGTCAAACTGGGCAGTTGGTAACAACACACAGGCCAAAACACAATCAGAAATTCTGTCATGGAACGGAAATTTCAAAAGGAGAAAATAATGGCATTTAGACGGGAAAAACAAAAATCCCCCCCCAGCGCGCGTGCTGTTGAAAAAAAAAAAAAAAAACAACCCCCCCCACAAAATAAAAATAAAAAAAAAAGTTTTTGGGAGAGAAAAAAAAAAAAAAACATTTTTGTTTTAAAAAAAAAAAAAAAAAAAAAAATTTTTTTTTTAAAATTATTTAAAAAAAAAACAGGGGGTTTTTTTTTTTTAAAAAAATATATCCTGTGGTTTAGCTAAGCTAACTGGCTCTAGCTTCATATTTAATGTATGAACATGAGGGTAGTAGTCCTTTTGATTGTCATTTAAATGAATCAGCACATTTACTGAAATGTCGATCGTGAAACTCAACATGTGACACAACACTGGTGTTGTGTCACATGTTGAGTTTCGCGTGTCGTGATTGAGTTATTATTCCAACCATACGTCAGCAATTTTACAGCTAACATTGCACATAAACTCACTTATAAGGAACTTCTTGAAGACATGGGAAGTTTGGAAACTTACAGTATGTTTTACTCCTTTTGTCAAGCTCTTACAGTATCTCTGTTACAGTATAGTAAAAAATAAGATGATTAGTGTCTGTTAAAACCAGATAAGAAACTGAGCACAATCTGCTTTTGTTGTAAGATTAGACAAGTTCTTAAACAATCCTGTTTTTATGGCCAGGTTGTGTGCTCTCTGTCTGCCTTTGTCTCGCTGCCTCTCTCCCTCCTCTGCTTTGGCATTCCTCCCACCTTCATAACTGTGCATGTGACCTGGTGAGGAGCAAGGGTCATGGGCCAGTGGTGAGGGGGCGTCAGGCCCTTGAGAGGGGGTGGGGGGCAAATCAGGGTCTCTAAGCCCTTCTGGTTATAAGCAGGGCCCCCCTGTCTGCCGTCTCTTTCAGTGGGGAACTGAAATGAACTCCATGGGAGGGCACGGCGCTCCGTCGCAGGAGTCTGCTTGCACCACCCCACCCCAAAGCTGAGTAGGGCCAGCCATCTGCGCCCTTTGTCTAAGGAGGGGGATAGCTTCCCCATTTCTTTTCTACACACCCCTTCAGACACACAAACACCACTAAGGACAGCTCGCAAGAGTGGGGCAGAATTAAAGATTTTCTTCAAGGTGGAGGAGCTCCCACCCCTATATCTTTTACCCACCTCTCTCCAAAGAAAGAAAGAAAGAAAGAACGAAAGAACGAACGGAAGAAAGAAAGAAAGAAAGAAAGAAAGGATTCATATTAAGGGAGCCATTTCTTTTCCTCTGCAGCTGGCTCTGTTCAGCTCTGCCCCTCCTCTCACTCACTCAGTATGAAATATCAACTTTTCCCTCTTCTTTCTTTCTCTTCAGTCTCTCCCATCACACTGGCACACAATGAGAGGCTGTGTTTCCATGGGAGTTGCCGATTGACTTGCCGAAATTGTTCACATAGCTCATTGTATCTGCCCAGACTTTTTGGGGGAAAAAAAGACCAGACTCCCCCCATAAAAGATAATGTTTGAATTATTCAACGAAGCAATAACTTCTCACCAGAGTCGTTTTCAATCAACAGTAAATTAAGATTTGTACATTTGAATATCAAACATGATTCAAAGGCAAAAAAAAAAAGAAAAAGAAGAAAGAAACGCCTCTCCGGTGACAGCCGCAGCTTAACTCATAACTCATTTTAATGTCCGGCGAGAAGCAGAATGGATGAAATATGGGGGAAAAGTGACATCTGACATGTAATCAGCCATGGAAATGGGATACTAAAGGCCCATTACACATTTTTTTTTTTTTAAACCTCCCTGGGAGTAAAATATCACAGAGCAGGGTTCATGACCACAGGGCTGAACAATACAAATCAAATCACCATTCAGGGGCTATGAGAGTTGGAGATGAATAGAGGAGAGCTGTTTGCTTTTGATAAAGCACAGATGTTCAACAGGGAGACATATTTAGACTGCAGAGAGAAGACCCATAACCGGGATGCAAGGCTCGGCTATAGGGGCTCCTTCTGTCTGTGTTTGTGTGCTTGACAGTGTGTGTTTGTGTGTGTAGTTTATTCCTCTCAAAGAATGCAGAGTACACACGTGCACACACGCCCTGAAAAATTATACATGTGCTTGCCTGACACCAGCAATCTCAACATGCCAATAAAGTCCTCACTCACTCGCTTCCTCACTCCCTCACTCCCTCACTCACTCACTCACTCACTCACTCACTCACTCACTCACTCACTCACTCACTCACTCACTCACTCACTCACTCACTCACCCCCATCCAACCCCATTGTCTGTGGAGAACGGCTCAGTGAATGGAAGACCTAGTTTTGGTTGTAGAGGTTGGAGGACCCTCTCCTACACTCTTTCCCTTTGGCTCCTATTGTTTGGCTGGCCCTCCTCCTTGCTGGAGGCCCATCCTGGACCTACTTACCCAGAAACAGCCAAATGTTAAGGTCACCCTATTTTGACTGTTTGTCAATGAGAGAACAGAGGGTGTCTTAATCCAAAAGTACATTTCATATAATTTTGCAAATAGCTCTTGGTGACTGATTAAAGTGAGTTGAGTTTACACCATTTCTTGTCTTAGGAACTTGTCCTACTGAGCTTATAACAATGCAATAAGATAAGTTGCAGCAGTACAACAAAAACAACAGAAATAAATACATAAGTATAGAAAGTAACATTAATAAATAATAAGAGGTACGTAAAGTAAAATAGAATAGAATAAAATAAAAAAACAGAAACTACAAAAGAGTATTTGGAGACAAATAACATGGTAAAGTAAGTGGTGCTGATAAAGTGACAGTGCTGAGATTAATAGCAACAGAGTCAACAGCCTATGTAAACAGTGTACACCAGACAATATATGATATGATGACAGTACAATTAGGCTCAAGATTCCATTGTCTGTGGTGCTTTTACTGTAACAAATGATTTGGTAGACTAGTAAGTAGAAGAACGTATTTGAATACACGAATGCTAGCATTGAAGTAGCCTACAGTATTTAGATTTTATAGTGTGATGGTTAGGATTAAGGTGGTCTCTATTTGGCAATTAGACCTCATAGTCATCACAGATTAAACAACCGGTCTTACCCTGGACATCTTTGCATATCGAAGCCAGTCTACTGTGAACTAGTCTTGCATTGCCAGACCTAGAGAGCTTTTTTGGTCGCTTTGGGGCAGCAGAACAAACTGTTTAACATAAAGCAATTACGGATTTATGGTTTAGTTTAGTTTAAAGTTAGGATTAAGTTAGTTTGATTAAAGGTTCAGGTTCCACATGATGGTTAAGGTTGTCATTAAAGGGTCCTCATAAGGATAGACATTCGTGGATGTGTGTGTCTGTGTGTGTGCATAGTGGTGACACTTGATCTCAATCTCCATGGTTACCAAGAGGATAACAAACCACATGTTGCAGTCTCAACCCTAATTTCATTATTGAGCTTTTATCTGTGTGCTAGTTTTCAGATCTTTCCCATCCTAGTTTGCTTGGACTCCAAATATCAGATTGGAGATTGAACACCCCAAGACCGTACATACATTTCCTCTGATCATCACTTGCGTGACCCAGGCACCCTGTAATACCAAATCCGTGGCATTTATTTTGCTGACAGCAACATTGAAGTATTAGACTGATAAGGATTTAGCTGCTGCAGTCATAGAGTTTATGTGGCAGCAGGGGTCTGTTTGGGGTGTGTGTGTGTGTGTGTGTTTTGTGTTTGTGTGTGTGTGTGTGTGTGTGTGTGTGTGTGTGTGTGTGTGTGTGTGTGTGTGTGTGTGTATCTGTGGAAATGTGGCTATGTCAGTGTGTCTCGTATGTGAATATGCATATGTGTCCACATTCCCGTAAGTTTAAATAAAGCCCCTCATCCCTTCACCCCTCATGCTCCCCTCCTACGCGCGCACACACGCACACACATGCGCGCACACACACATACACACACACACACACACACACACACACATAAAAAAAGGTCACTAAATAGGGCGTTTAAGCTGTCAGGGTCATGAGTGCAGGGCGTGAGTTCGGCTCCAGATGATGATGTTGTAAGGAGGCCGCCGAGGTTCACACACCCTCACTTTCAAGATGATTCATTGGCTATTACGCTCCTCTGCTCCCTGTGAGCCTCATCATCAAATACGCGAGAGAGCTGAAAGACGTGGCCGTAAATAATGGCTAAGTGAGTGATTAGCATTCTTTGTCAAAAATATGTTAATAAACATAACTCCCAGATTCATTAAAAGCGCTACAGTTGTCTTATAAAACACAGTGCCAAGACATTTAGCTCTGTCTGTGTTCGATTAGACAAGGGACTAAAAGGAAATATGGGCCAGCAGGAAGAATAATCAGATGAGAAGACTTCCTGACCATGGGCCTTCATCAGATGACAGACAGACAGACAAACAGGCACAAGCACTTCATTGTACAGCTCTAGGTGAACGTCCATTCGTATTAATTGGATAAGACTTACACCTGGTCACCTAAATGCCTTTGACTATACTATAGATGAAGTGTTTGAGCCTCCTTTTCTGCTCCTCTTTTGTGTCATACTGGTAATGGACACATTGGCTTTACTGTAATAGAGCTTATACCAGTGTCTGTGCAGTTATTAAAGCCTCTGTAAACATCATGTTGTTCTTCAGCCACTGAGCCAGCCTTTAGTGATTGATTCATGGACAGCCACTAAAGGCAAGCATACTTCATCCCCAGCAGCTCATAAAGGGCTTCCTCGGAGGCACGGGGTAGCTGAGAGGGGGCAGGAGGTACGGACTTCCATTCTGTGGTGGTATTTCCATTAAAGGTCCAGCACACCCACACAGGTGTTTTACTGAATTGCTCTGGCCAATTACTCATAAGTTGTCTCTACCCAAACAGGTGAGAGGGAGAATGAGGAAGATGACTTTTGTGCTCACGCATACAGTCCTGAGCAGAGGTCTAATCAGGCAACATAAAAACAAATGAGCGAGTGGACTACAGGTGAGTAGTGGCTATAAAAGTATGATTATCACCATTATTTATGACATTAACACATGGCTCATTTTAGACCTGCAGTCATTATATTAAACATTAAGCAAAAAATTTGTATCCTTGTCCAGTTTTTGGGGGTTGGCTCAGGGACACTAGGATAGGGATAAATACTTTCTTAGGAGGTCTATTGGTATCACCATATTCTCGGGCAGAAAGCAGACATCTGTTCATGAAAATATATTTGAATAGGCAACCTGTTTCTGACAAAAAAGGTTAAAAAGCCTTTTCCTAAGATTTGTGTAGGCAACACTTGTGACCGAATCATGGAGTAAAGAATAGATATTTGTGAGCTCACAAATTGGGTAAGGGCTGTTGGTAACCTCTTAGGCAATATGATCAATTTGTTATGATTATTTTCCACCTTAAATGAATAACACTTGATTTCTATATAGCTACATGTGTTTTCTAAATCAAATAATAAGAGCAGCATAAACACCTTTTATTTTGTATCTCATTAGGACTTCCTCATTACTGCAGTTGAGGTGATTTACACCACCAATAACTGATTAGAGAAGCAACATGTCATATTAGCAGCTCACTGGGCCAAACCAGACAGAAGGAGCAGAAAGATAAGTATTTAAATGTCGGGGAAGAACTGGTTGCAGTTTCACTTATAATGTATATAAGTCTAAAGCCACAAGATGCAAAGATGACTTGGTTTTATTTGCTTACAGGCAAATAAAATGGCTACATGTTTAAGGTGTGCGTTTAATATACCGGTAGGTTTCTTTTTATGGATTATTGCATCTAAGGGGATATATTGAATGATTGCACATGCAGAATTAATCACTTTTCACCTTTACTGTTTATAGTGACCTCCAACTATTGACTGTCACTTTGCCAATTGTTGGTGGATTGCTGACAATAAGATAGATAGAACCTTTATTGTCATTATACACGTGTAAAATGAAACTTTGTCTCGCTTTCTTCTCGGAGGGGAACTAAAAAAACTAAAACAAATACATTATATATATAATATGTCAAAAAAATAAATATACTGGATATACTAACTTTACAACTGAATGAAAGCTCCAAGCAGAAATACCGGGGACCAAGCAATCAGCCCGTTCCGAACAGCCATGTTTTAAACGGCACTGCACTAGTTTTAATAAATAATAATAAGAGCTATCAAAGCTGAACAGGCAAATATCACAACTGAGACATTGCCATTCAGACCCCCTGACAATCTGGGTAAATGTAGCCGTGCTTAAGTTTAGTATCTTATCCTGCGGGACACCCAAGCCATAAACTCACATACACACACACACACACCCGACACCCCCAGGCAGCGCGCCCTCTCCTGCTGGGCCCTGTCTTATCCTAATGGGATTGCTACGGTGGAAGTCTTCCAATAATGAAAATAATGAAATCAGCAAGGACCCAGAGAAATGTTACTGGTCTTCTTGCAGGCAGCATCCCCAGCCAGACTGCACGCCCACCCCCCCTCCCGCCTTAGAAAACAGACAGACAGAAAACCACAGAGGGGAGAAGGAGGGGAAGGAGTGGAGGAGATTCGCAGACAGACCCTGGGGGAGGAAGGTGAAGGCCTGCGAAATGAAGAATTAACTGGGAAAACAAAAAACAACAGAAAAGGGAGGGAAGATAGAGGTACGTAGATGAAGGGAAGACAAGACAGAGGGTGATGTGTGTGGTTCAGTGGGTTGATCAGAGCAGATCAGTCATTTGTTTCTACATGACTGTCATTAGATTGGTAAACATGACTTAACATATGTGATCAACGTGGCTCCTTCAAGACTTAGTTTCCTGACACAGAAAGTAAGAATCATGAATTCTGACAGAAATGACACAGGTATTCACCCCCCCAAAAAATAAAAATGTATTTAGCTGACTAGGAGGGGAAATAAACACAAACAAAATGGAAAATTGTAGCATGTGCGAGCAGAGTTCCTCTGGGACAGGAAATGGGAGCAGTGACAACAGGAAGCCCAGTTTAAAAAACGACAGAGGGAGGATTCTCACAGCATCTCCTCTGTCTCCTTTGTGCTTTCTTCTTCTCCTCTGGCTCCTCTTCTCACCTCCCTTTCAGCTTCTCCAAGTGCACACAATCATCACACTGAGGCTACTCGTCTACAGCTACAAGAAAGATGAGAGCAAGAGTGTGTGTGTGTGTGTGTGTGTGTGTGTGTGTGTGTGTGTGTGTGTGTGCGTGCGTGCGTGCGTGTGTGTGTGTGCGCGCGCGTGCGTGCATGCATGTGTGTGTGTTTGCTGGGCACAACAGCCATTGTGTGTTTGTTAGGTGTTGAGTATAGGATAATGTTGGCCATGTTTAATACTTTTATCTGAAGATGCAAAACAAAGAAATGAACTTGGCGGCATTTTAATGTACAAACTAATGACCATGCAATGATTATTTCCTGGCCAAATGCAACTCCAATGCTATTTACGGCATTATGTCTTCATCAGCAAGAAGAAAATCTGCTTCAAATTGGGGTTTTGATCTAAATACTTAAAGGACTGCTCTGATGAGATTCCATATTTCGGTTCTGTCTTCAGTAGGAGCTAATGGACTTGGGGCTGAGAACCACAGACAGGGTAAGAAGTCAGAAAGTACTGAGATACATTTCGCAGGATTTGTTGACAATATGCCAAATATTAAAAATGTAAATTAACTTATCAAACAGACTTCCCAATTCACTCAGTTCTTCTGAAAAATGATTCACAAAGCAGAACTCTCATTTAATCAAATCACGTTATAAAAATTGCAACATTACTGTTACACATCTTACCTTAGTTTATTTAACTTAGTTCACAGAAGAGCTCTTATAAAGTTAAATATCAGCCGAAATGAAACAATGTCACACGTTTTGATTTAGTAGTATGATTTGTGTAACGGGGGACCCAGATCTGTTAAATTGAGCAAAATGTTAACCGAGTCTGGAAAGTAGTCTGGAACCGACGTCCGGTTTGTGACGTTGAACGTGACACACAAAAAACACAGAGGTATACAAGTCTACTGGCAATGGGAAAGGAGTCTTATCGCCTATTTTGAGCGGGTTGTCCTATGTTTAAAAAAGTTTCTAGAGCTAGAGCTAGTCGTCACTATGTCAACAAGCTTCCAGTAGGCCTTTATACTATTTTATGAGGATTGGCATTGGATGTCATTGTTCCACTTCCCGGTCTGATCAGGCTAAACAAGCAACAGGGATGAGGTCATGTCTCTTTCTCATCCTTTTTCTCCACCGACTCCCTTTGCACAACTCCCATTACTATTCCTCAACTATGCAGGTCATTAGCTCTTTGAACCTGCAATATCTCTCTCTCTGTCTCTCTCTGTCTCTCTCTCTCTCTCTCTCTCTCTCTGCCCTGCGTATGCCCTCTCTCTCTCTCTGGTCTTCCACTGCTCTCTCTCCTCTCTAATTTGCAGAGGACGCACACTGCCCCAAGGCCCTCCTGGCTAATTTGGCAGCATTCCACATCAGACACAAGGTAGAGGCGGGTGGCTGGAGGGTGGGGGGTGATGTTTTTGGGGAGTGCGGTGCCACACCTCCAGTGGAGCTGCAGAGACACAGAGACAGCAGTCTGAGGTCCCTGTGGATAAATGACAGGTTAGCACACAAACCTCAAGCAAACAATACTCACGCTGGTGTTTTGTTGCTGAGTGGAAGGACATGTTGGATTTGCTGTTTCCCCCCGCTTTGTTTATCTGTACCGTGTGCATCTGTACATGGGTGTACTGGTTTAATCCCTTAAACTCTTAATGGGCATTTACATATCTGACTTATCTGCATTATTTTGTATGGCTCTGCATGTACCGCTGTGTGTGTATGTGTGTATGTGTTTGTGTCACAAAAATTAACATGAAGGCAACTTCAAGTTCATTTTTGTGCAGAGATTTAGTTTCCTTCCCTTTTTGTGTGTTCATGAATTTGTACGCATGTGTGTGTGTTCACTCAGTTTAGCCTTTTGTTTCAGTTATGCATGCACCCAAGTCTGTTGTCTTTGATGTCTGCAAATATACGTCTTTTCTTTTGTGTGTGTGTGTGTGTGTGTGTGTGTGTGTGTGTGTGTGTGTGTGTGTGTGTGTGTGTGTGTGTGTGTGTGTGTGTTTGTATGTATTTGTCTAAGTGCGCACTCACAGGCACTCTTTCCTCTCTCCCCCCGTGGCCATTGTCACCAGATGTCAGTGCATGGGAACAGAGGCAAACAATGGTCACCAAGAGCCAAAGGGCAATTGCTTAGGGAGGGGCAACGCCAGACTGTCGTCTAACAGGTTTATGTTTCACCCACCCTGTCATCTCATCAGCAAGTTTGTGAGTGACTTGGTGCTGTGGTGTTTTGGGTGTCTTGTCTCACTGTAGGAGACTGAAGTGAATTTTCTTTTTTATAGTGAAAATATGCACCGGGGAGAGTATTGAGATAGGAAGTGAGAATTGATTGAGATTGAGAGGTGCAGAGGTAGCGCTGATTTGAGGAACAGGGCGGAGTGCAGCTGTATAATGTGTTGTTTTGATACTGTATCACAAGGAAGGGCTGAGAATATCCTGGAATGGAGATAATACCCCGGAAGCCTTTCCCAAGCGGCCGCACGGTTCGAGCCAAACAAAAGAACAGCCCGACTGCAATCTTGATGCAAGACAGATTAGTATCTTGGCCAGAAAGCCCTGACAAAGCAGAGAACCACACAGCTCGAGGGCCCTTGAGAAAATAAGCACACTGACAGTAGCAAAGCCCGTGGTGTCAACATGAGGTCAGTTGAAGAGGCTCCCACGGCAAAAAAGTGTCGTCACTCTCAGTTCATTTTCCTTGAATGAGCATTGATGGATGTACGCTTAGGCACCTGTGCTAGCTTGCTGTCAGTTTGCACAGTAAGTTTTGTAAATAAGATGTAACTGAAACACAATGGTAGCTACAGTATTTGTTGTTGGTGTGTTTGTATGTGTGTGTGTGTGTGTGTGTGTGTGTGTGTGTGTGTGTGTGTGTGTGTGTGTGTGTGTGTGTGTGTGTGTGTGTGTGTGTGTGTGTGTGTGTGTGTGTGTGTGTGTGTGTAGATGTAAATGTAAAGAGCCACCACGGTTGGTTCACATGACAAGCCAACAATTACAGTAACTGATCTGTGGAGGGGGGAAAAAACAGCAGACAGGACATGTATTAAGTGTTTGTGTGTCAGGCTTGACCTCCCATGGAGAACAAATAGCTATTGTGACTGATGAGGAGAGGACATAAAGGTTAAGGATGAGGGTCTCTTTCAGAGGCCTTGTTAAGCACACCAGCGGACAGAGGCCAAAACAAAAGAGAGAGGTTGATTTAGGGTGGTGCTACCCTGCAGCTGACACTCGCATGCTCACATGCATCTTTCTCACATGTGAAAATGTGTTTTCCCCCCTTTAGTTTTAATTAAAGTTTAAACTTGTACTCATTCACCTTGTGAAAACAGTACAGGCTTAGGTCAAAAGGCCCACTGGGTGAATGATAAGCAGACGGGTGCTTCTGGTGTTTTGGAAAGCTAAACAGACTACAGGAATACAAGGCTGTAAAAAGGTCAGCAGTATGAATGGCCACTCTTCAAATCTGCACACCCACGCTGCCAGGACAAAGGTTTCACTCTGGAGGGCTGTGCATGTTTGTTATAAAGAGATTCAATAATGTTCTCTCAACTTTCACTCAATTTCTTTCAACCCTTTTACCCTCTTTCTTTTTCTTTATATCACTCAGTCACGCAGTTTCCTCCTGCTCTACCTCCCGAGGTGCACGTTGTGGACGTTGCTTAATTACCCGTGAACACCACCAGCTGAAGTGGTCCTCTGAGAATGATGTAAATCTGTGACATTTACAAAAATGTCAGTGAGGTTTTCAGAGGAAGCAATAACGGGAGGGGGAGACCCATTATAGCCGAACAGCGTTTTTATTGTGTCAATGTGTCTCCCATCCCTAAGTCACCGCCTTCAGAAGATTTGAGTTTCATTTTGCCAGGTACTCTAACATGTCCTCAATCCACAGAGAGTGAATAGATGATGTTGACTCCGGGATGATGCAAAATGGCTCCAGCAAAACAAACTCTGTAATTTCTCGCAGGCAAAATGTAATTGTGTGAGATCAATGTTCACTATGCCTCAAAATGGTGTTATATCCTCTGAGAACATAGTTGCTTATGATGAATTAAGGGCTTGCATTGTTGTCATCATCAAATATTGTGATCTTTATCTTTGTCAGCTGCAACATCAGCTTTACCATTCTCATGTCACTACTGCTCTCCATTTAAACTCTCCAGATGTCACTGAATAGAATCATTTTTTACTAGTGCTGAAATAATAAGTTGATCAACAACAAAAGAGCAATCTTCAGCATTTTTTTTATAAATGTATTGATGTGTAATTTATCAGGCAACAACATCAGGAGTCTACAGTCATGCTACCAGCTCTGTGAGGCCAAATGCTAATGTCACCATGCCAACATGTTTACAATCTTTTTTTTCTTTTCTTTTTTTAAACATGTTTACAATCACAATGCTATGTTGTTGCTGTTTAGCCGGTTAAATGTTTACCATTTTCACCAGCTTAGTTTAGTGTGGTTAGCATGCTAACATTAGCTAATTAGCACAAAATCCAGTGTTTTGCAGGTGTTTGGTCATAAACAATTCTATCAGACAAATAAAAAAATTGACCTGAAACTGGCACTAGATGAAAAGTCAGGGGATCACCAAAGTTATTTGAATGTTTTCCTCTAGGGACCATGAATATGTGTAGCAAATTGTATGTTAATCCATCTGATAGTTAAGATATTTCCCTGGTGGTGGGATTAGAGAAAAAGTGTGTGTGTGGGGGGGGGGATCCCCAAAGCCAGTAGGTTGATCACCTTGGGACCATGAACAAAATTGCATGGCGATCCATCCCATAGTTAGAAATATTTCAGTCTGGACCAAAGTGGAGGACCAACTGTCCAACATTGCCATCCCTAGAGCCCCTCGCAGGGCTTAAAATGCCAAATGCCTCCATTGGGAAGATTCACTGATTTTCTCTTTTTTTCATATTATTTTAAATGTAATGCTTTGGGGTTTTAAACAATTGTTTGGACAAAAAAAACAAAACATTTGATGACATGAACTTGGGCTCTGGGATTTTGTGAGCATTTTTCACTGTTACTTAAAAAAGAAAAGAAAAAAGAAAATCAACAGATTTAACAATAATTAAAGGGGCTGTACTCAAAATACTGAAAAATCGTGGCTGGCCAGGCCATCAAAACAAAGAACAGAGATGCTCGGATTACAACACACACACAGGGGGAGTGTGATTTAATTCTCTGCTCAGCACACCATTACTCCACTATATTGTTACATAAATGTATTTGTTTGCTGCTATATTAATGTTCTGAACGTCATGTACAGCCCCTTCATATTAGTTACAGCCCTAAATTCACCAATCCTTGTTGCAGCACATCATTTCATTTTCATTTGGGAGACATTAGCATTTGTTTTGTAATTTTGCTGCTTTCCACCTTTTAACATACAGATGAGTGGGGTGGTTGTCATGGTTTGCCCCATCAGGCTAAGACAATGAGCTTGTCTTATTAAAAATGTTTGACCTCTGTCCCTGTCTCTCGTCTGGATGCCTGAGCTCGTTGTCATTTTGTCTCCTTGTTTTGACATGGATGTTGCCTTTTGATTTATTTAATTGGAAAGATAGCGTGAAGAGGAATGGTTTGACCTATCAGTGTAAGGGCAGGCTACAAACAATGTGTCTGTAGGACATCTATACCCCTGTGCTATAGTCTCTCTGAAGTCTTTACCTTCATACTGTGACCAGTGTTGCCTACTGGGAACCTTTTGCTTTTCAGCATTCCTCTTCTCTCCATCCCTGCAGCACGTGACCTGAATGGTCCAACAGTGACCTGCTGGCTCCTTACTGAGAATGGGTTTGAATCCAACCCATGAACCTTTGCAGCGTGTCATCCCCTCTGTCTCCCTCCTTTTCTGTCTAACTATCTAATAAAAATGCATTAAAAAGCCCCCAAAACAATCATTATAATATATTAGATCAAGCCTAAACAACTTTCCATGATACATTTAATCTATGCTGTAGCATTACATGTCTGTGCGTTGAGGGAAAGCCCTAAAGCTATGCACTTCAGGGGGAAATTGCAACCAAAAAAGCACAGCCTACAAAACTGCACTCAGTAAACTCAAATAGGGAAGCTGGCCCAAAATCCTAAAGAGGATGTGGCAGAGCGCTTTTTTAAAATCCACTGATTTTGTCAATGTGCTTGCAGTGGCACCTTTCAAACTCCAAATGGGACTGCTCTCAAATGGGTTTCCTTCCTCTACACCTACCCCTCACTGAGGGTGGAGAGGTGGGGCAGGGTTGGGAGGGACCTTCAGAGATTCCCTTGTGCGTTGGACTTGAAAGTTTCTGTATCTGTGAACTTTACATCAAACGGTCATGGGCTGCTGCTGGCTCTTTGAAGTGGGGGGGGTATCTGAGTCGAATACAGGTCTCTGCCTCGACATGTTCCGGTTCAAAACAGACTCTGCAGCAGTGTAAAAACGGCTCAGCTAAAGGTCTACTGAGAATAGCCCAAGATGAAGGCTAAGGACTTATCTCTCAGTTACCATTCCAGTCACATAATGGAGAATCTATATAATCACTATATTGTTATTCTACACATAGTTATTGAGGTTCCTCTCTCTCACCCCTCTTCAAAATGTATGTTTTTTTTACCGAAAAACCATCCTGCGTTTGATGTCAAAAAAGAAAACACTCAACTATCACAACTACTGCTGCTACTTCAGTAACTTTACTGCCTCTTCTCTTAGCTACTGCTGTTACTAGCATTACTATGGGAGCGTGCCTATGTTCCCACAGCCCTATGTTCCCACATTTCTAAGATTTTTTTCAAAATTAGGCCCTATGTTCCCACATTTCCTTTTTCATAAATTTGTATCTGATTTTATCTCCCTTTCTCCCAATTTGGTAGCCAATAACACCCAACCTATTATCCAGTAGCAATGGATGGAATGTAATCCTAACACCTAACCCTAACATAGGGCCTAATTTTAAGAAAAATCTTAGAAATGTGGGAACATAGGGCTGTGGGACCATTGGGCTGTGGGAACATAGGGCTGACCCCCATTACTACTACTCCTAGCCGGACATCGCCAGACCAAATCGCAAATGTGAGTTAGTCTGGAACCTCTCAGTTCATTTTTGATTTCCCAGGGGCGTTATCAACAGCAGTAGACCAAAATGCCTTTGGATGCAATTGGATAGACCTAATTAGAGCCACGGAGAAATGTAAACCAACTACAGCGTGCAGAGATACGCTGTGATGGTGTAGCATCAACGTGTCTGTAAAGGTTGTTGTTTTTGCCATCAGAATTGGAAAATAGTGATTGTTGGTCTTGGTTGTTTTCGAAAATGCCTCAACGGCTCTCCTCTTTACTAAGCTAGGTTTATTCTTGCCGTAGTGTCCCCACTGCAAAAGGTGCACAAGCCAAAAATGACATCCTCATGTAGCTCAAAGGCTCCGCAAGTTCTCAGTCATCGTCTAAAAACCCGCCCCATATCTGGTCGGATGGAAATCTGTCAGAACGGTAGGGGTACCAGACATATATCTGCCAGAGCAAATAATACATGAGCTGCAGATTTGCCTGGTGCCCAGACTAGGTACTGCTGCTATAATACTAGCGTTACTACTAGTGCTGTTACCAGTGGTGGAATGTAACTAAGTACATTTAATCAAATACTGTACTCAAGTACAAATGTGAGGTACTTGCACTTTACTTGAGTCTTTTCTTTTCATGCCACTTTCTACTTCTACTCCACTACATTTCAGAGTGACATATTGTTCGTTTTACTCCACTACATTAATCTGATATCTTTAGTTACTAGATAATTTACAAATTAAGATTTTTGCACACAAAACACATGTAGTTTATTACATATGATGTTTTATTATCAATTAAACTTCCAAACAATACAGGCCTACAAGTACAGCTGAAATGATTAGCCGATTAAACACTTAGCCTATTGATTGACAGAACTGTTTTGATCGTTTCCAGTTTCTAAAAAGTGAGGATTTTTCTGCATTGAGTACTTTTACTTTTAAAACTTTAAGTACATTTTCCTGATGATACTTACATACTTTAACTTAAGTAACATTTTCAATGCAGGACTTTTACTTGTAACAGAGTAATTTTTACAGTGAGGTATTAGTACTTTTACTTAAGTAAAGGGTCTGAATACTTCTGTTCTATGTCCAGTAAAGAATTTGTAGGATAACTGCCTGACACGCCGGATGTCCCTCACCTTCCGCTCGTTGGGAAACAACAAACTTCGAGCTAGCAAGCTACACGCTGAAAATGGCAAGTTTTGTAAAAAAAACAAACAAGGCAGGCCTGCTTGGTTCTTAAAAGAATGATTGTGAATATTTACAAATAATATGTTCACGGCATTTACTATGTAACTGGAGGTTTTGGGACCGATTGGTGGGGATTGCTACGTACAAAGTAGGCCTACACACGGTGATACACTGGTAAGAGCAAATTGTGTTTAACCATGTATCCAGCGAACTTAAATACCTCATGTTATGTATTGTGTGAACAGTTTACTTCATTTAAGATTTTATGTGGATTTTCTTTTATCTGCAAATGTTCCGCCAAAACAAGTTTCTTCCCGAGACCATTTTGCAGAGCTGCGTCCGGAGAATAGGTCCGGAGCTCCACCACAGACAATTGTTTAAAGAAATGCAAAGAACCCAGAGCGTCCCCCCCCCCACTAGTTTTTCCACTTCAAACATTGTAGTCTGAATTATGTACACGAATCCTCCTGATGTTGTTGTAGGTCACACCCTTTATGTGTTCTTTTCTATTACTGTGTTGCCACACCACTTTCTGTGAGGAAGACTTGTGGTGATTCTTATATAATCATAATGTGCCATATCAATAAAACGTCCAACAAGATATTTTAAGTTACGTCATTCACATTTTAATGCATTTAATGCCCTTTTTATTTTACATTTTAAACCAACCTTTGAGAGCACCATTGATAATTGCTTTTACATCAGTTGTCTACTCTTTAAGTAAAATAGTAGCTACAGTAACAGTACTAATACTATATATATATATATAATGCTGCTATAACTATTAGCATTGCTTCTTCTGTCACTATTACTTTTGCTGCTAACACTATCATTACATTGTACATACTAAGAGAAAATAGAAAGAAGATAAATAGAAAGATATCAAACTCATTTTCAACTTGCATATTAAACTGTGTGATTACAATGTCACGTTCACATGTGTTTGTTTTCTTTTATTCTGAATAGATAAAACAGAAAGTGTTACACTAACGGGCAGAAGGACCATGCGGACTCCTGCAAAGACAGAGAGGGGCCGGGCTCTCGTTTTCCCATGCATCACCATCTACTGACATTGGCCACTGCTCCACATTAAAGACCCCGCATTCGTGAAAAAAAAGAAAAGAAAAAAGAGGAACCATCTGACAACAAGAGCAGCATCCACTGGTAGCTGCCGCACTGTTATTTGCGCTCAGCACGTCGTCAGAACAGAAGCCCCAGAAACTTAAGAGATAAAAATGGCCCAAAGTGAGATGCAAAGAGGAAGTTTGAAGAGCGAGGAGTTCTTTTTCGATTCCGAGGCGTCCCTCTTGGATCAACAAGATCTGGAGATGGCTAGTTGCCCTTTCAATGACGTCTTCAACTCCAAAGACTCCCACATGGAGCAGATCAACACTTTTCTGAAAAACGTACAAGTTTTGCTGGAGGCTGCTCGGTTTCTTGAGAGCACCGAGAGGAAGGACGGAAGTGAGTTTATATGTGCTGCGTTTGATCCTTGTCATTCCTCTGAATTTCAGGAAAACAAGACTTCATTGGCAATAGACTCAGACAAAAGGGCTGAGTTCATTCAACTAAGCACCACTGCCTGCTATAAGCACAGCCTGCACCAGACTAATATGAGAGATACCATTGCAATAATAGGAGAGTTTAAACAGATATGCTTTTATTGTTTTCTGGACTGTTTATCTGCATTATGGGGCACTAGCCTACTGTGCATCGCTTTTGCGCCTGCACAACTCTCAACCCAGGAATCTGTATTTTTTTCCCTAAAGCATAGCTAAAGCAATATGATATGATTGGTTTTGTGTGGGTGTGCATGTAGAATACCACTCCGATATGATAAATCTGACCACATTGCAGCGCCTTCCAACTCAGTTTAGGATGATGTCATTGTGCCCCCGCAGACTCGATCGAAAAAAGCTCCAACTTTATAGATAAAACGCAAAGGATACAACTTAATGGTGAATATGTATACTATATATATATATATATAGGCCTATATATATATATATATATATATATATATATATATATATATATATATATATATATATATATATATATATATATATATATATAAATAAATAAATTGTCTCGACTTTCTTGTTTATTACTTAAGGAACGAACTCGATGGGTTGATTTTAATTGGCCTGATGCTAAGAAATCCTGGCCTATGTATAATTTAATGGCAGATCATTTGTAAAAAAAATGCAATATTAAAAACGAGTTTTTATGAATTAATTATTAATGATGTCCTCGTTTCCTTTTTAACGAGTCATGATTCAAAGACATTGGAAAATAAGCTGGTTTTCTGTCGCTTTCTCGTGCGTCTGTCCGTTGAAGTCTGTTTTGTGCAGAAAAGCCGACCATACGGGCTAATGCGTTGTAAGAGACCTTTAAGTAATATAACCTATAATGTAACGTGGGAATTTTGCAGCGGCACAGCTCCACTGCTCTTCTCGATTGTTTGCTTCCTGCTATTTGAGGGCGTGCCGCACTGGTTTCCACATGGCGCAAAGCTGCTCTGCGGTTGGTCAGCGGCGAGCTCAACCCTCGACGCCTGTCAAAGCCATCCGCCAATCAGACGTCCGGTCGTTAGCGACGTCATGTGTTGCTGGGCCTGGCTTCAGCCGAAAAGTACACCCCCATGGTCCTGGTGAATCATGGGATTTGTAGGTTGTTAGGTTTTTTTCGCAGAGGAGAAGAGACAATTGTGAAGAATGCATGTGAGAGGAATAATTTACACAAAATGAGTATTCGTGTTTAGCCACTAACACATCAGACAACCACTTCAATCGATCAATTAATAATTGATGATCTAAATTAGTTAATAGGATTCTTTTTAGAATACAATTGTCAAACCTGTTACAGGTCTGAGGTGAATATTTAATTTGCTCATTATAATTTATTTCAACATTCTTTTTTCTTCATTGTCATCAATAGCAACAATAACCTAGATTGTGCCTTACCAGAATAATAATCACCACACTGACTTCCAATAATTTCTGTTGACCTGTTGCCTGTGCACTCTCCCACAGATTTATACTCAGGAACTGACCTGCCGTAGTTACAGTTAAATCATAAGTTAATAACGGACGTTGTTTGACTTGGTAAATCGCAGTAAAGGCATGCTCAGTTGTGAAAATAATGAATAGTGTGCGTGTTTGTCAGTATTTTATAAATGCACCGAAAGACTCCGTTTCCCAGAATGCATCGCGTTAGACCGTCCTATCCTCCGCTAGTTCCCCGCCTCTCAACTGTGCAGTAGGTAAACAAACAGGAGAGGAGAGGAAACGAGCAGCAGCAGGCTCTGGGCTACATCGGGGGAAATTTTATATTGTTTATATCCGATTTTGTACAAATTTAATATCGTGTTTCCTAGAAACTTTTTAATACTTTGGTACACTGGTTTTGACATTTTCTAACAAGGAAACCTGGCAAGGATTGGCTGTAGCTTGCCTGCTTGGAAACACTGTTTCCCTCTCTCCTTTCGACAAAAGCTGCTGATGAGCCAGCGAAGACTGTACACGATAATAACACGACGTGTTTGAAGTACCACTCAGTGTAATAACAACAGATGCACTGTCTTCCCTGTATTTAAAAGAGACCTGTCGTTGCTGTAACGTTATCTGAAGAGAGCCTAGCTTACGTTAACGGCAGCCAGCCTCAGGAAAGAATGACGGCTGTTCAGCTAAATATCCAACGGTTATTGGAAGCTGCGGAATACCTAGAAAGGAGAGACAGAGGTAATTTCAAGCCTGGAAGCTGAGAAACGTATCAATAAACGGCGTCAACATCTGCTCTGTTGACTGCTTTTGAAATAGGTAGCCTAACGGTAACAATGAACACCAACATAGGAAGTGTGTCAGCAAATGTAATCACAACCGGTGTTCACGTCAACCTAAAGGACTGTACATAGGTTCGAGAAAGTGTCACAAATCGTCCATAGCTAACTGTTAACCACACATTTTCTTCTCAACAGAGTGTGAACACGGATATGCTTCGACATTTCCATCAAGTCAGAACACAAACTACCAGAGGCAAAGGAAATTTCGAAATAAGAAGTTCAGTAGTAACCACAATAGGTAAGAAACTGCTCTCTTTCATGGTGTGATCCCTAATACATTGGCAGCACTGTTAACGCTGCATATATTTGCTTTTACTGATACATGTTCGTAATTTGTACATGCGATTCACTGGGAAGTGTTGCAGACCGCTTGTGGTCTGATGCCAATGCGTTATCGCTACGTTTGGTCAACAAGCGAGCTGTCACCACAGGGTGAATAGTAAAACATGTCCACGGTCCCAAAAAAAGTTTGCATGGATGTTTCTCAAACTTGTAGAAACGTATATGCATAGGTGGTGCACACATATGACCGTCCACACAGCTGATTAGCTTGCTTGGGGGAGGAGGTAGCACCAACGGCTCTACCAGCTTTTCAGCAGCTGATTGTCAAAACGGGCTGCAGGTGTAGGGACCGTTGTAAAAGTGACGGCTTAAAACGAAAAAATGTCATTTGTAATATTGTGCACTCCTCTCACCCCTGGTTAAATAAACCCACAGGCTTTTGCTTTATTTCATATTGAGTTATTGTTTTTAGGTTTTGGTGGTAGTCTTGCTCATTTTCTCCTATGCATGAGGAATTCTACACTGTGGGAGAGAGGGGTAGTTTTGCCTTCTGCCCTGAAGGGGAAGAACAGCTATTTATGGCTGGTGTTGCTTGCAGACTTCCAAAGGTGAATGCGTGGAGCCTTTTTTCAGGACTAATTGATATTTAGGAAATCTGTACATTACTGTTCCACCTTTTATATACAACTATATATCCTATAAAGCAAAGCATGTTTGCACTATTCATGTTTTTCCTCCTTTTGTATGCACCATCAAGCATTCACAACATCAAGCTGTTGATGTGTTGTGGAGCATATGTTTAATAGTCTTCTCTATTGTGCAGCTGGATGTAACAGTGTTTGATAATCCCATCATCAGCTGCCACAAAGATGAAGGCCCTTGTCACGCACAGTGCTCTCACTCACTCATGACAGAAACTTGCATTTAGTACTAGAAGGAGCAGAGAATCTCCCTAAGTTAAGACCCATTGGTATCGTGTTTTTTTTCTTGGTGCTACTAGGCTGCTTACATTAATCTATCCATTGACAGTCATACATCAAACGCAAGCCCCACTCTCTCTCTCTCTCTCTCTCTCTCTCTCTCTCTCTCTCTCTCTCTTTTTTTTTTTTTTTTCTACTCTCTCTCTCTCTCTCTCTCTTTCTCTTTTTCTCTCTCTCTTTTTTTTTTTTTTTTCTCTCTCTCTCTCTCTCTCTCTCTCTCTCTCTCTCTCTCTGAGCCTTTTAATATTAATGTAAGAGCGGGCCACAAACAGGAACTGCGCATTACTCATCATGAGCCCAGAGCGATGCATAGTTCTGCATGGCAACAGTCACGATCAGATATAGGTCTGAGGCCGTTTTCATAAAGCTTCCAAAGAGTTGCTCCTAATAGGGGACTTCTTCTTCACAAATCACTCAGTGAGGTAGCATTTAACACCATGTCTCAGCTTCCTGTTGTGATGCAGTTTATTTCATTCCCACTGGAATTGCACACCTTGCAAACCAACAAAACCGCGTTATTTGTATACCCCTAGTGCTGTAAGGGTCACTGATGTCTGGTCATTAGTGCTTTACTTTATCCAACAGTCCTCTTTATGGCCTGCTATAGAAATAGGAGAAATTGTAATTAGTCAGGTGTTAGTTGTGAACCACCACTTCACAATGTCAGATTACATTGTCCACAGAAGCCAGAGAGGTTTAAATAAAACATCTTCAACTTTCATCTGCATCATCTTCTAAGTGTGCATTCTGAATGACAAAAAGAGATGACCAATGATGGGGTCTAAATGATATCCTACACTACGTTATATATTTGATCCTATTCATTCCCCTCCTTTGAAATCACTTTGGGGACATTCCAAAATTAATGTTAAATTGACTTCTTTGACATATGATAATATATTAATGATTAGAATGACTGTAATAGTTCATTCTAAACACAGTTTGATGTCTGGCTCCAGCTATACAGTAGCTACCTTGTCAGTAGCGTGTTGAGGCTTAAAGCGATGGGCTTATCTGACTCTGTCCTCTCTTGCCTACCGTTTATAGCAAGGTTGCTTTATCTCATTGACCCACTCTGTGTGTGTGCAATATACATTACACACAAGTATGCTGCAGTTGTGTGTGGCTTTGAGCCAGTTTGTATTGTATTGTATTGTTGTTGAGCTCCAGACACAGATATATCTGATTCAGGCGACAGGGAAAGCAGTTTGTGATGATATAAGCCAATGGGAAAGCAATCTGATTTATAATGATTTATAATCTCCCTGAATGAGAGGCCATACTAAGATTCAGTTTGTGTGTCGCTTGATTGTGGGTGGCTTGGTTCCAGGGCCAGGGCTGGGCATCGAACGTCGATACTTTTATGGCACCGACCGAAATGCTCCGATCGTATGAATATCGAAAAATTGTTTATCTTTCGGTGCCAAATAACGGTACCTGAGAGCGCGAAAGCGCAAGCTTATCTGTCCTCTCTGCATATTAACAGAGAGCGGAGCTCCCCCCAACACACACACACACACAGACACCCACACACACACGCACACACACGCAGAGGTGCGGACGGAGTAAACTCGAGCAAACTATGTCGGCTCTGCAGTTTTGTTGAAGTCACAGTGAGTCACGGCAATGCAGATAAAGTGGTTTCAAGTGTGGTGACAGTTTTTCAAAACTTCACGCAGACAGTGTTTGCTGCGATATGATATTAATGGTGTAGTAAAGTGTTAAAAGTGAAAGTGGTTACGGTGCTGTGACGTTACACTTCCTCTGAGACAAGCAGGCACAACGGTGGTTTCTGTGCCCTGGTGACTGACTGACAGGCTGAGGTTGTAAGGCAAGGCAACTTTATTTCTACATCACCTTTCAGCAACAAGGCAATTCAATTACATTCCTTTGCACTTAAGTTAGTTCTCCATTAGTTCAATGTTGACAACAGGGCAGTCACCAAGTTTATTGTTAAAGGTCCCATGGCATGAAAATTTGACTTTATGAGGTTTTTTAACATTAATATGAGTTCCCCCAGCCTGCCTATGGTCCCCCAGTGGCTAGAAATGGCGATAGGTGTAAACCGAGCCCTGGGTATCCCGCTCTGTCTTTGAGAAAATGAAAGCTCAGATGGACCAATCTGGAATCTTCCTCCTTATGAGGTCATAAGGAGCAAGGTGACCTCCCCTTTCTCTGCTTTGCCCGCCCAGAGAATTTGGCCCACCCATGAGAGAGAGACATCATGGCTTTCAAACCAAGGGGTAAGCTTCGCTTCAGAACTCGAACCTCCTATGGCGGCATTTTGATGCTACAAAGCCATCACCTCCCGTTAGCATTCCACTGACTAGCATTCATTTTGACGTCACTTGACAGCGAATAACTTTACATCTGAAGCGTTTAAAGACTCTATTTGTCCATTGTTTATTTCTAAAGAAACACGACAATGTATAAAAGGCTCCATTACCTTGTATCTCACGTTATGGCTCCGTAGCAGACGTTTTTGTAAAAATAGGCTAACGATTGTGTCACATAGTAGAGGAATTACCGTATAGTACAGGATAAGCTTGCAGGCAGTTTCGACTTACATGAGCTGTTTAGTTTAATTACTAATGTTAAAGATGCAGTAGGTAAGTCTTATAAAACTAACTTTCTGTCACATTTGCTGAAACTGACCCTATGTTTCAGTAGAACTACATGAATTATGTAATATAAAAAAATCCAGCTCCTCTGGCACCACCTACAGCCTGTACTGCGATTGGCAAAATACCACCGCTCCCGGTTGATTTTCTCCAATCAGGGCCACGGGGTCTATCTGCCTGTCAATCACTGCTCAGGCATGTACACGCATATATAGCGTTCTCCCCTTCCCCCTCCCTGCGCACGAGCTGGAGAAAGGTTTCCCAAAACTCCGGTGAATATTGGAGTGGCTTTTCAGAGGTGGCGAGAGCTCCGGGATTTTAAAGATCTGAAGAATGATGCAGATGTAGCCACATTTCTTCTCAACAGGTAACATAATTACCATGAATGATTTATCTTTCACTTGGTTATTAGTAGTCAAAAGTCCACAAAGCTACGTTGGTGAGGATAATAGTAACGTTTGCACAGTGGTCGGTCAGATATGATGCTGAAATGGCTAACGCTAGCCTGCTAGTTAGCATCGTTTTACTGTTGGTGAGTAAAGTTAACGTTGTGTTAGTGTTTAGTTATTGAAAATGTTGTCTGTCTGACATGCCGGCAGTTCTGTCAAACTCCCTTGTGTGGGAGGGGCTTAGGAGACGGTTTGGGCTGCAGCAGAAAGGGGGGAGGGACTGAGAAGTTGTCGATGTTCAAATTTGTTAGCAAAGTCCTGGCTCTTCACAATCTTACCTACAGCAGCTTTAACTAGCATTTTAGTTAGCAATAATTAGCCTGTGCCCATGTTATCTCCTTACATATACCTACACTCTCCGTCTCTTTAAGATTGGGAATGATTGAGATTTCTCTTGGCACAGCTACCAGAAACTTACAACTTTCAGACATGTTGCTCACGTCACATCTACGTTGTCTCTCTCAGTTGGAGGCTGCGCAGTAAAGCTGGCCATCACCGGAAAAGTGCTTCTAATATCCTTCACTGGTCTCCGTCCAGAGCAACGGGGTCTATTGGTCCATTATATACTGTTTATGGTTCAAACAAGAAAAGTGGCAGTTGGTCAAGGCCAAGGTAATTTTTTTTCATTTTGATAACTGTTTTGATTCACAATTAAGGTGGAAAATAATGGTTTTGTGTTTAATGCATTTTTGTTGATGTTGAAATGGATTTTAAAACATATAGTATCGAAAAAAGTATCGTTAAGGAACCGGCATGGAAACTGAGGTATCAAAATTGGCACCGGATCGAAAGATTTTGAACGATGCCCAGCCCTATCCAGGGCTGACATAAGGCCTCGCTTATTTTCAGAGAAGCAGATGGTGTTTGTGACATCAGTGTTGCCCTAAAATAAACTTCCATTTCTAAAGTTATTTATCTATGGGAAAATACTTGGGGTTTTCACAAAAGTTTCTTTATCACTGTCTGTATCATAACAATCTTTTCAAACTAGTTTTTACCATCATTTGTATCTCTAATGGCACTTTGATAATAATTATACCATTTTCATCATTCTTAAAGTGAGATAATCAGCCAGAAAAAACTGACATAATTACACACTACACCAAATCAAATTGTGGTGAAATGCTCAGAGGTCGAAAAAGATTACAAATCGTGATGAGGGTTTCCAAGCAACTGAGACAATGCAAGTACGTTGACAGTATGATGACGCAAATTATGCACTCCAAAGTATTCATTTTCTGGCAGCAAAACTATTGCTCTGACTCACTGTTACAGGAATGAGTGGACCATTATAAAGTGATTATAAATCACGTTAAAGCCTGAATTGAACACAAGACTGTGAATATTTATTTTACCTACAAAAAAAACAACATTTTGGAACTGTGAGTCCATTTTTTCAGATGATGTTTATGAGGGTAGTAGTAGCCAAACAGATCAAGCTGGTTTTATCAGTTTTGTGTTTTTTATGTGTAAGTGGTTGGCTGATGCAGAGCATGGTCAGTCATGCATGGCTACTGTAGGGTTGTAGAATATGAAACCTGTCAAGAGCATGCATGTGAGCACTTAAAGGTCCCATGACATGGTGCTCTTTGGATGCTTTTATATAGACCTTACTGGTCCCCTAATACTGTATCTGAAGTCTCTTTCCCGAAATTCAGCCTTGTTGCAGAATTACAGCCACTAGAGCCAGTCCCACAATGAGCTTTCCTTAGTATGTGCCATTTCTGTGTCTGTAGCTATTGAGAGTGGGGGTGTGGCCTTGACCAACTGCCACTTTGCTCATTTCTCTCTCTCATGGGTGGGCCAAATTCTCTGGGCGGGCAAAGCAGAGAAAGGGGAGATAATCTTGCTCCTTATGACCTCATAAGGAGCAAGATTCCAGATCGGCCCATCTGAGCTTTCATTTCCTCAAAGGCAGAGCAGGATACCCAGGGCTCGGTTTACACCTATCGCCATTTCTAGCCACTGGGGGACCATAGGCAGGCTGGGGGAACTCATATTAATGTTAAAAAAAAACTGATAAAGTGAAATTTTAATGCCATGGGAACTTTAAGGCTTAAGAAGTGGCCCGGGCCAGCTTACATGTGAGCCCTATGTTTTGCTGTGATAGCAGCCACTCAACCTGGCCATACACCTTGTCATGTTACATCACATACTGCCACAGTTGACCTAACATCCAGTCTTGCAAACCCAACTACATGAAATGTAATGTATTAAAAAGAGAGACATACAGTGTTTTTTTATTGGTGTAAATAATTTAACTTGAAAAAATAATTTCCTGTGAGGCAGGGCCAGTTTTTACAGACTGGTCCCTCTGTTTTATCCCTCTCTACCTCCTTCCTTTATCTCCTGTTTTCTCTGTATTTCCTGCTTCCGTTTTAACAAGGCAGCAGTTTCGTCAGCTCAGTGTTAAAAGAAAAATAGATGAGGAAAGCATAATGCAGTATTGATAACCCACATATAGAGAAGAAGTGCTGTGTACATGACTCAGGAGAGGTTGAGTTCATCATCCCCCCCCCCCACTCCCCTCTAAAACCTGCTCCCCTTGAGGCGCGGTGGAGTGCAGTTTGTGGGGATGGGAACTTGGCCATTTAAGCATCAGGAGGAGAGCTTGTCTCCCTTCAGTATGTTGCCACACAAAGAGACTCTTAGGAACCAGCTGATTCACTTTACATTATTAACAGAGCACTGAACCCTGACGTGTGTGTGCGCGCGTGTGCGCATGTATGCTCGTCCTTCGTGTGAACTCTAGTGGCTGCAGTGTCACACACACACACACACACACACACACACACACACACACACACACACACACACACACACACACAGAGAGAGTCGTGCTGTGCATTATTGAGGAAGAGGCTGTATAATGCCACAGTGAATGACTGGTTCAAGTTGACGTTTGTTTAAAGGCTTTATTTGACAACTTATGTTTTCTGTCTTTGCAGGTCCACACATAATGAGCTGGAGAAGAATAGGTGAGTTGGCATTACATTTTCAAAACATTTCACCTTTAAATCATAGAGCACAGCCTGCAGGCACATGCACACCCTGCCCTGACATGTTAACAAGTCCATTATGTCCTACTTTCATTTTGTCCCACAACGGGTTTTGCCCTTCTTCCAGAAAGCACTTTCTCCTCAACAGGTCCTTAAAACCAAAGGTAAGGGGTGACCCAGTTGTGTTCACTTATAACATTCCCTCCTCCCTGTTTTCCCCCTCTCGTGCACACACTCTTTGCACCTTTTTAAAGTTATGCAACAGTTTTGTTGCCAAGCTAAGGGCTTCAAGTTACAGGGGCAGGCAAGGGTGCATGCAGGCAGAGCTGGAGCTTAAGTCAAAAGTTCAGCGCTCGTTTTGATGCAAAGATGGTTTTTGATTTGTATGTAGTATCGGCAACCGTGTCAGCGTAATAGCCGAACAAAATGTCGTTTCAGTAGCTTTCCAGCCTGATCAGTTTATCTCTGCATTTAAGATAGTATCTACAGTGAAAGAAATGTGGGGTATTCAGGAAGACCTCGGTTTGTGATGGTTTACCACACAGTCTGAAGAGAGCAAACACTGGTTTCTTAGAGGCCCTTATCAGATTGAGTTCACCACCCACATAAGGTGCTTGCTGGTGTTTATGCTCTGTGACTTTGCAGGCTTCAAGAGTCAAGCCGTTACGGGTTTTCTTTGACACCATAAATAAGAGAGGCTAGACTTGCAGGATTTATGGTATGTGGGGAAAAAAAAAGCTCGCCTTCCATTTCATTATCTCTGACGGTGTTGGTAGAATGAAAGGATGTGGGAGGCTGGATCCATTCAGTGTAATTACATATCACCTCGGCCTGTTTTTCTCACCATTCTCCGCCCTGGCAGCCTCTTCTAAAAGGATGGGAACATTGGAAGGAGAGGCGTCCAGTGAGTTAAATATAGACAAGAGTTGATGTGTCATCTTGGTGCTCATACGCAATGCCACACAAGGCCAGCCGGTCGGCTGACTGGCCTCGGCAGATTGCAGCACCCATGTGGGGTTGCATTTTTCCAGTGTTCCACCCACACAAATACATTTTTTTTAAAAAGGTGCCGGCTCAGATGTTTATTCCTACAACACAGTGTGAAGGTCTGTTTTGTCACTCCTTGCACATTCACGCAGCCAGGCACTTTGTAGTATGGCCTGTTCCTATGGCCATTTATGGGCAACAGTCATCTCTGCCAATCTGAGCAGACCAGTGTAAAGCATGTAGATGGCAGAACAGAAGGGATCCATGTTGGCTTGGTTCAGCACTGAATTATGGTTACTGCAGAGTTATGAACCATTGGAGAGATAATTTAATTGAGTGAAATGAAATTCTCTGCATACTAAAATTGATGTAGCATAATGTAAAGAGACTACAAAGGTGATTTGCCCACGCGTTTGTGTATTTGACGGCATAAGTGTTTTAATTCCCCTCATGAGTATAACGTCCATTGAAACTTGCATTCTCTCCCTCCTGCTTTTTCTGGCTCCACCTTGCAGGACTGTGCAGCCGTGCAGAGAGCTGCAGCAGAACGGAGTGAGCTGGGAACAGGCCGTCCTGTACCACGCCACCAAATCCAGATACCGACACCCTGTTTATAACACAGTAGGTGTGGGGTTGTTGCTTAGTAGTTGGAACAGTACAAGACAATTCAGATTTCCATTAGCAAAGAAAGAGGGTAAAAATGTAAATGGTAATCCATCTTTTTAGAAGCACACTTAAAGTCAGAATCGTTTATAATCCCCCTTGCCCTTTTTCCAGCAGTTAATCCAATTCCCTTTTAAGCACATGCCTCACTGTAAGCTATATGTATCAGGCATAGTTGTTCACCCAAGTGTGTCAGGCTTATAACATCATTCTACAACAGCAGCAGCTTTCGTTCCATCTCAGCAGACTTCCAAGTCGTGTAAATTGGAGGCAGCTCCTTGATGGGGCCCTTTTTTTCTCAAAACTTATCAACCCTGCATATCTGCCGCCAGCGAGACGATTTGCCTTGCATGGCTACCATGGGTCCTGATAACCTCTGTGACAACTAGAGTTTTCGCGACAGCAGAGACCACAGGACGCGGATAAAGGGGACCGAAAGAGGGAGGGGAAAGCCACATTCCAGATGCACACACTGTGCGGCGGGACCAGATAACGTGGTGGCTCTGCTGCTTTGATCATGTACCTCCTAACAGCCCTATTTCACTTCCTCATGTCACTACTAAATTACACTGCCTCAGTAAGGTTTAACAGTTAAAGGCTTGCATGTCCGCGTGTTGCAGTCCACCGCTTTGATCTCACAGTTTTTCTCCTATTAGTCGTTTTCCTTTTTTTTTTTTATGTTGATAACATATTCTCCAGCTCAGTTTAGTTGTTGGACGAGCCTTGTTTGTTAAAGTGTTTTACAGAAAAACACCAAAGTATTCTGTGACCCAGGGTTTAGTCTGTTGTCATTCAACCTGTTGCTTTTTCTTCCCTTTTGTATGATGACTCTGTTTATGGATAATCAATACACAGGCTTTTACTGGCTACAATAAATCCACAAGAACCATCGGTTATCATTTACCCTCCTCCTCCACAGCGACTTATTCATTTTAATATTGTTTATCAAGGCCAGGCTTATAATACACACAGCAAATTATATTTCCCCCAGTGCCCTGGCAGTGGAAGCAATATTAGCTTTTCTACTTGATTCTTTACCAGAGGAGTTGGGCAAACAGTGCGGGTTAAACACCTTTCAGTGTGTGCCTGTGGAATATTAAAAAGTCTCAGTCTTGCCCATTAGAGTTGGGATTCGGTTGTCCTTGGGTGGCATGTAAGGAGCATCTGTGAGGCCTGTCCTCTCCAGACTGGTTTTGGCTCAGTGGTATGTGAAATGGTAAATGAAGACAGTCAAGCCTCATTTGTAATAAACTTTGTGTGTGTTTGTGTGTGTGTGTGTGTGTGTGTGTGTGTGTTTTAGATATCTGGATCTATGGTCAGATTTTTAAGCTTACTCATCTTTTAACTTAAAATATCCTATTAAATGTTACCATTACAACTACAGGCCTTGTGATACAGTAGTTTTAGTAATTAACGCACCACTGAAAATCATTGAATAGGTGTCACATTTTTCAATTGGTACATACCTCTATTAGGATTGAAGCCCAATTCATGTATTCCCATTCCTTTTAACCAGTGGGCTATAAACTCAGTACTGTTGTTCCAGCCTTGGGCTTGGATGAGCAGTCAAACATGAATAAACCTGGGCTACATTTTCTCTGGCTGTGCTGATGCTCCATGAAGAAAGCCAAACTGCTTCACTAGTCTTTCTGTTGTCTTCCCAGTGAGTGCAGCCTATTCTCAGGCTCTGCTGCAGGGCCTAAAACTGGGACCATTTGTTCTGACCAACGTGATGACTTGTAAGCTTTTCTTGGCTCAGAAAAGCAGCTTAAGGGACTTGATCTTTGGTCTGGTGAGCCCAGCTAGAGCATGCACACGTGCTCGGGCACACCCCCCCCCCTCCCCCCTCCTCTCACTGGCCACCCATTGCTAGTCCTTAACAGCCAAGCTTGGCTTTGGCTTAGCTTTAGCTAACGACCGGGTCAGAGAACGAAGAAGTAATTGACAGGCTGATGGGATGAGCAGAGGGATAGGTCAAACACACCTTACTAAGGGATGCCTTGAGCAGCACGCAAGCCTGATCCACACTCCCACTGTGTCAGTGTGCACACAGTGGGCATTTCTGACTGACCGTAATTAACACAGTGACACATAAGCCAGTATGACTAGTTAGTGTGGGACTAATCGTCACAAACAGTCAGATGGTGACAACTTGTGGCTGTGGCTCAAAGTCTGCCTCCCTGAGAACCAGTGTGGCAGGTGCCCAGTTGTACTGAGGAGGTCATATTCTTTCCTTGAAGTGAAGTTGGCTCATAAGATGTTTGAAAGTACCTTGTTTAAACTGTGTACTTTGCACACCATTAAAGCACATACTTCAGCCAAGAGGGACTTTCATTTTAACTTGTGCTATGTGTGAGTGAATAACCCTGCATTGATTTACCTTTCGCACCTACCTGCTGGGTTGCCAGGTTTTCTGACAGTAGAGCGTTTTTGTGGATTGGCACTCTCAGTGGGCCAGTCACATTACATTGAGGAACTGAAAAATCCATAGTGTGTGTGTGTGTGTGTGTGTGTGTGTGTGTGTGTGTGTGTGTGTGTGTCTTATAATTATTTTTATTATTATTATTATTATTATCTGAGATCAAATCATCCTTTTTTATTTGCTGTAATTTTAGTATCAAATGCCATAATTTGAGATTCATATCAGCTACTTGAGAAGTGCCTGGTGAGATGCAAAGACTGCAGACCTGTACAGTTTTGTGGACATGTCCCGGCATTCCCAATGGCTTGCTGTCAGACAGTGTAGAGTGTATGAGGTCACCATTGTTTTGCCTAACATCCTAAAAAGCCATTCCCCTCACAGATGTTCAGTAGACAGGTGTAAAGAAGGCCCCACACAGGGGATTGGCTGGATGTTGGCACTTGAAAGCTCACCCATCACTCCAGTCTTGTCTCGCTCTTCTGACCTTTGACTCGTGTTATCTTGGCGCCTTCTTGTTCTGCCCTTATTCGCAAAAGTGCATCTGCACAGCATTTCCGTGGAAGATAAGTGTAACCAAACGGAACAAGGCTGGATGGGCATGCAGGTTTAGTCAGCAGGCTCTCTAGGCTTGTTTGTATTTTAATGACTGAAATGGAAACATTTGTTTGTAGTAGTTCAAATTAATCAAGTTGAAATGAGGACTGTATGTTCGGGCTGTGCTGCAAAGTGTGCAGTTCCTCCCACATAATGTGCTGTTCAACCTGTTCCATTAACAGCATTGTGTCGGGCTTGTTGATAATCCCACTTTGGGCCAAATGGATAAGGCTGCGGTTACATACTGTTCCTGAAAGAAATGCTCCTGTTTTCCTTCTTCCTTCTCGGAGCAGCTTGTCACGTTAGCAGCCAAGCTAATTTGATCTGTAACTTAAAGATTGAGAAAGAGAGAGAGAGACGAAGATAGAAAGAGGGGAAAATAGGATGCTTGCTGAAAACATAAGAGAGATTCAGTTATGCTAAATCTGACTACGGCTTCTATTTTTAGCCATACAACTGGGGAAAAAGGGGAAACACCACTGCCTTCTGACCAATCATAGAGGTTAGCTTTTCACCAATGAGAGGAAGAAGCAGTGAGAGAAGTCCCCACCCCTGACTCTCGTAACAGCCTCGCATCCTTTCTCATCATCAGTGCATACCCATTATTTGCTATTTCTGTGTTGAGAACTAACTCCGGTGGAGTGGCCTATGTGCCAACAGGGTTAAGTGACTTAAGTGACAAGAAAAGTTAGTGAGTTCGACCTAGGTGAGTGAGAAAGTGAGTGGGTGCCTCTTTGTGTTTGGACACATGAATGTGTATTTGTGCATTAAAGGTTAATATAGAATATTTGGATTACACTCCTACCCCTGCCCTCTACTGGATGCATTAAAACACACCCACAGCTGTAAAGAGGATATGGTGTAACAGGGCAACCCCCTCCCATACACACATCCCCCCCCCACCACCCTCTCCCCTCCCTGCCCCCAGAGCAGCCAACATCTGGCTGGATCTCCCTGGCTTTACACCAGGCCCATTTTCGGAGCCAGGCCATATTGGAGTTTTAATCCAAAGCCTCAGCCCTTACCCTTCGAATCACACAGGGCTAAAGGGCAAAGTGAGGGTTGTGGGTGGGTCAGTGACGTTGGCCGGCGTTGTGCAAAGTGGGATTCAGGAAGATAGCAGTAAGAGTTCAGTCACATCATCCGTACATCCCGAAGACGTATGTATTGATGACATTGGTTATTTGACTTTTAGGCGGTGTGGTTCTTGTGCAGTGCACCTAAAGGCATGCCCTTTCCTCCATCTCTTTTCCCCTCTGTCCCACTAACTCCATCCTACTCACTCATCCCTCTCTCTGACTCTGTTTCTATGGCCGTCTCCTTTTGTTAACTCCATCTTTGTCTCTCGCCTTCTTTCTTTTCTCTCTCTGTCTTCCGACCTTTGTCAGTGGAGCAGATTAAAAGGCAGTGTGCACGTGTGAACTAATCCGTGTGTTAGTGATGGGCTTCAGCCCCAGAGTCTCTTTGCCCCGACGCACAGCTAGCACTCTTACTCCCTCTCAACTCCAGTGAACGCTGCACGTGTGTGTGAGTGTACGTGTGTTTGAGCACGTGTTTATGTCTGTGGCTGTTGCTTAAAGAGGGCAAATTTCTGCTCTATTCTTTCATACTTTTCCTCTTTCCTTTCAAACTTTTTGGCTTTATCTCTGTCTCTCTCTCTCTCTCTCTCTCTCTCTCTCTCTCTCTCTCTCCCTCTCTGTTTCCACTTTATTCCAATCTGTCCTCCATCCCTCCTCTGCGCTGTTGCTATGCATGGCGGATCCTGTTTGTGGCTTCAGCAGGTTTAGCGTGACAACAGCATTGGTCTGCCTAGTAATCAACTGCGTTGTTCTTTATTTACCACTTGGGATTGGTTGAGTAGGGGTGGGGTGGGTTCCTGCATGTCCAAATTGATTTTGGAAGTCCCGTTTGCATTTTATTGCCCCCAGTTTCCAGTGTGGTTTCAGCCCTGAATCCATATGCGTTTTTACAGTAAGCTTTACTGCCAATTGGAAAGACTCTCTCTCTCTCCTCCACACACACTGAATCTCTTTTTTGGGATTGAGGTCACAACTGCCTGAATGCTCAGAAATATCAAAGTCCCTTTCCCACCCACCCAAATGCAGCAATGCATTTTCACCCCCTCTGCATTTCTTTCTTTCCCTGCCATCTAACCAGAATATGGGTCATCATCCAGCATAGTTCCAATGGCGCACCAAGACTTATTAAAATTGGTTTAATTCCACTGACAAAAAAGCGGTTTGTGTGTGTGTGTGTGTGTGTGTGTGTGTGTGTGTGTGTGTGTGTGTGTGTGTGTGTGTGTGTGTGTGTGTGTGTGTGTGTGTGTGTGTGTGTGTGTGTGTGTGTGTGGGAGAGAGATGAGCATTCCCCTCATTCCTCAGCCCTGTTTGTCTAACTTGACAGTTGTCTGCCAGTTTGGACAGTGTAGTAAAACCCTCAGTGGATGATTGAATGGTTAGGACGTGGGCCACACGCTATCATAAACCGCCAGGAAGGCGGCACCCGGGTGAAAGCATTTTCTTTTTCTGAGGAGCATCCTGAAGAGTTGAGCTGCTGGTGTCAAAGTATGTCTCTACCAATAGATGCAAAGTTCTTGTTTCTTGCTCATTTCATGTTCGCTGTCAGGTGATAGATAAAGAAGTGGAGATAAACAGAACTTTTCTAACACTTACAGTTGAAGTAGCCTCATAGGCACTTAGCTGTCAAAACAAAGGACATACTATTAGTGGCTTAGTTATCTCTTTAGTCCTGTGTCCCTTGTAGCTCGATGAGTAGAGCATAGCTCTTTGTCTTTTTAGGGTTAAGGGTTAAATTTCCACTGGTGCCACACATGCATAAAATATACGCACTCGTGGCACTTTTGATGAATGTGCTCAACACAAAGCATGCACACACATGTCTTTCATGTGTTTTCTAGTAGCACATAGTATTGGGCATTGATGTAAATGTAAATGTTGTTTGCCATTGGTAAACCCCAGTGGAACTCCTAACAGACTGGCTCCCGTTTGTGCCCATCGGTAGTTTCTGGGCAGATTACACAGACAGAACACTCCCCTTCCTCCCCCACTCTGTATATATCTCACCCTATCTCGCTCTGACCCTCTGCATCTATCCCATCTGTCCGCGTTTCATAAAGGGGATGAGGTAGGCATAAGTCTGTCAAAAAAAAGAAAAGAAGAGAGCCTACAGTTGCTGTAGGGCTAAGATGGCTCTAATCTTGTGCGTGCATGTAGAAACGCGATGGACTGACTGACACATCGGCAGTGGACGGAACTTTCACCACACCAGCTTTGATGTGCAGCTTTCGTGTTTGCACTTCTTTTGTCTCAGTAGCAAGCATGTGGTTTAAAGTCCCAAAGGTCAGTCTTTAGGTCCCACTAACAGTTAGTGGCGCAGCCCAATGCATTGTCCAGTGGGTATTAGTGACACTGCAACACGAGTTACACGCAGCGTGCTGTACATGGGCTAATGCTAGAACCATCTGTCAACTCATAAATCATCAACACAAAATTTTCAGCATGAAGGGAACCCTAGAATAACGATTTCACCATCCTAATCCAGACCTATTGAACACATAAACTGGTCTCCATCTGCATTTTTCATTTCCTGAACCTCTCATTTATAGTTCAGATAATAAAGCTGTAATTGGCTAAAGCACATACAGCGGGCGCCAGTTTTGCAGCCAGGCTGTTGGCTCTTTGATGACTGTTCCAGCAGTCAAGCTAGTGAGTGGTAGTTTCCTCTATTTAAAAAAAACAACCCATTCAGTCAGGTGCCACTGTCTGTATGGGTAAACATGTGACCTTGGCTACAACCTGACAGCTGTCATGTGAGAGAGGGAGAATGACCCCCCCATGAAAGAGAGAATGAGTGAAAAACATAGGGGGAATAAAAAACAGACAATCCTAGAAGAGGCATCTTTAGCAGAAAAAAAACAACCTTTGTGTTAACTCAGCGATCCAGAACACAAAGGTGGTGAGCAAACACAGAGAAGCGTTGTTTCCTGTTGTGTTGTGTGTGTGCTTTTTGTTGCATTATAAATGCTAATGTGTATGGGCTACAGTGCGTCCTGATCTAATAATTGCTCTCTATTTCACTATAGATTAAGCGAAATGCAAGGACTTTATTTCACTGTAATTCACTGCCAGGAAAACCAAATTAGCTGAAAAATGGTCCAGGTGTTGATACAAGATGCCAAATGTGCAATGAAAGAATTTGGTCCATTAATCCGCTACACCATCAGGACTGTGATTTTTATTTTATTTTTTTTTGTAATTTATTTTTTATAGCTGTGATCATCTGTCATAAACAGTTTGAATGTGTTTTGTGTTTCCTACAGTCACAGCAAAGCACCATGGGGAAGAAATGTACAGGTTGCTTTGTGGGTTGAGTCCTGCTCCTCTCCATGTATATTGTATGTCACCATCTGCGGAGTATGGATCCCTGTGCCACATGTTGTTTCACTGTATACATGATTTGGGACAGGGAGGCTTACATGTGATTCGCCTTAGCAACTGGTCCAGACCATTTAAGCCACAGGCCTCTCACGCTTGCTATTTTTAACCGTGAAATAATGGATTTGGAATGTTTTGGGAAATAATGCTCAAATGCATACAAAGAAAAACACTTGTGCCCACATTTTCTGTTTGATTTAATTGCCTTCCACCACATAGAGAGATCCTTTGCCGTTGATTTGATGTAGTGCTCAACGGACATGGCTTAGTCTACTTTAAATGAGGCTTTGCATTACAAAATACTCTAATCACTCCAATCATCTTTGACATCGCTGTGAATCATGACTTGCGGCGGCTTTAAATGAGCCTCGACGCTCGAGAAGGAGTAAGGCAGGAGAGGAACGATAGAACTCCCTTGCAAAGTCCATTTTTTCTTTCTTTCTTTTTCTCCCGAAGGGTATAATGATGTCTTAATTTCCTTTTGCATGTTAATTCAAGAGATTTACTCTACTGTAGATGACTAGACGGTCATTGGTGATGTGTAATTAGTGTAATAACTGGGTGAAGGGTTAAATATCCTCCCCCTCTGCATGTATTAGAAGTAGGTCAAATCGTATGTGTGTGCGTGCGTGCGTGTGTGTGTGTTTGCGTGTGTGTTAAATTGGTTTGAGCTAGTGCTGGATTTGCCAAAGAGAAGTGTATCGGCTGGATATCTGACCCTCCCCTTTTAAGAGCGCGTCCAGTAATTATGTCAGACATCTTGGATGGCCTGAAAAGTTATCCATTATTTATGTATTCACAAGTTTGGAATCTAGGACAGCCGTATTTTCTTTCTCTTCGTCGTCTGCGCTTCGCCTACAGCGTTGGTTCCAGAGGAAAATAAGCAGAAACTCTGGTTGCTTTGTCAGTGCCGTTTTTAGCTGCTTTTGGGTACTGAAAAGAAGAAAAAATGCAATTCTCTCCGTGCCACTCTTCAGGCCCAGGTGTTCTTTTTATTGCCATTTATTTTATTCACAGACAAAGAACACTCACATGAATATGCATTTTCCGTTTTCTGCTCAGCCCCTTCCCCTCTTAGTACTCTGCCCACAGGAAATGCCAGGCATCAGATTTGCAGAAATATCTGTCTGTTTAGAGGACAAGTAAAAAAATAAATAAAAATCAAGTAAGACTTTGAGTTTGTATAAGTAACGGAAAAAATACTGGATGGCTTGCTAATTGCATACATTCAAATGTCTTCAAAGCAACAGGATGCACCTGAGCAAGTACAATTATGTATCTGATAATGTAATCCTTGAAAATAACCCCACTGCACAACAAAAGGGAAAGTTAGATGATGTATAAAAGGGATGAAAAAGGAAAATACTTAGAAGATTAGATGTTGTTAGCATTAAATAATGTAGGACTTCAAAATCAAACCGTCCAAGGGACTATAGGGTCCTCATGTGTTTTTATGTGCCAATAAATGTATTTGGCAAATTGCTTATTGCGTATTGAAAAAAACATGTGGCTTGGTTTGAGAAATAAGTTTGCACAAAAAGACACATTTCAGTTTTGTTTTTCATACTCTAACATTTTTGTCAAGTCAGGCTCTGTTTTTGCCCGTTGTCTTTCACTTTCCCTTTTAGCTTTTAGTTATTCTTCTTTTAATTTCCTTTTATCTTGTGATGGCCCTGCCCCAGTATCAGCCATAACTACAACAGATAACTTCTAAAATAACATTAAAATACAATTAGGCCTACATAAAGAAATCTCCTGCTACTTTTTACCTAACTGGATACTCATTGGCTTTTCCGGTGTTACAAAGAAATCTGTGACCCTTCAGAATGTGTGCTCTGTAGTGCCGTCAACCTGCCGTAAATCATTTTGTGACTTTGCGGGGAAAAATCGGACCCGGGCAAAGGCTTTACAAAAAAACTATATAAAAATAGCGTTCTTTTCACTGTCAGTCTTATTTGCTGTTACAGGTCATTTGTGATCATCAGATGAAAAATTACACAATTTCGGGAAACATTCAAAAGTTACATATAGTTACTTTAATAAAGCTAAAAACAATTCCCATCCCGTGTTCTAATATTGATATCAGAGACTAGCAGTGCTTGCTTACATACTGAATGAATTCTATACACAAGGTGTTACAGTCTGGAGGCTTGTGTTTGAACAGTCAGCAGACCGAACATTTGGAATGAGGCTCCTGCAGTCGAAATACAGGTGAAGTTCCTGAGTTTCATTAAAAAAAATAAAAAAGATTCCCGGGCTTGTGGAAAACTTCCTGTGGTTGAAAAGCCCTAATACATGGTTTAACTCTGCAAAAGACAAGAGCGTCTATGCTTTGGTATTTTAACAAGACATTTGCAACTGTTTACAATACCCTCACACTTCTCTCTTGCATTATCCCTCCAGAGTTATTGGAATATGTTGAAGACACTACTGCGCTGATTGCTCTTGTCATCTTGATGGAATTACGGCTTGTTGCTGCCATTACACGTGTTTCACGTCACACTGACACGCATATAAAGAGCTATTTGTCTGGTACTAGTTTTCGACTACAGAGATATCAGATATCCGAATGTGTGTGTGTATTCGTTTAAACAGAGGTGTGTGTGTGTGTGTGTGTGTGTGTGTGTGTGTGTGTGTGTGTGTGTGTGTGTGTGTGTGTGTGTGTGTGTGTGTGTGTGTGTGTGCCTTTTGATCCAAAGGCACATGCACTCTGTGTGCATGAGATGATACAAGGGCGAGTGAGGCTGAGTGCGGAGCTGTTGTTCGCTGTACTGACGAGAGATGTACATATGATGTGCGTAGGCTGTGTAAAATCTGTGGTGGGCAGCTCTCCCATACCAACAGGGAGAGCTTCAAAGTGCTTCTTTAAAAATCACATTAGAGGCAGTTTGGACGCATTTCAAGTGAAACAGCTACAGCAAGAGGGAGAGCGGTACAGAAATGACTGTACAGTAGATTTAAATGTAAATGTTTCTCAGTGTTACTTCAGCTTGGCAACTGAACTGAAGCAAGGGAAGAAGACTGAAAGTAGTTGCATTTGGACAAAAGAAGGGCAGGTCCTGAACGTGATTCATGGCGAGCTGGGATGAGGAGGAAAGGTGTGGTGCAATGACCCGGGGCCGGCTGGCTGCTCGCTCACATGTCAAAGCCAGAAGGCAGATCTGCCTGCCTGCGTACCCATCTGGGGCCCATCAGGAACACTAGCCACAGGAACACACACACAAGCATAAAAGAGACACACACACACACACACACACACGCATACTGGTAGGGAAGGCCGGCTGTGTCTGTGGTGAGCCCGCAGGTCTTGCCTTTAGGATTTTGCACACTTTAATTCTCCCAATTTGAATGGGTGTGTAGTAGGGTATTTTTTTAAAGACATCTTTTGACTTGATCTCTTCTTGCTCCAGTTGTATTGAATGCTTTAAAAATACTTGCAGTGTACCTGTTAAAATGCATGTTTAGCCCTTATTATTGCGAAATAATTTAATGTTTCTGAAACAAGCCACTATTAATTGAGAATTAATTGCGTAGGAGAAGTATGAAAATAGCAAGTGAAAACTAAACACTCCCATCTATACAGCTCTTTTATAAACGCTCTTACAAGCTGCGCACATTTACGCTGTGAGTTCCAGGTAACTCTCGTGAACTCGACTCGAGTCCACAGAAGCTCACCTCACTACCAGAGAGAGCGTGGGATTTCAGAAGCAGCTGTTCGCTAAGGTATACCTGCAAGGCAGCAACAAAATAAACAAAATAAAAAATGTAACATGCTATTATATTCGCTTAGATTCCCAGGAATCACACACTGCTGAATACAAGGAAAAAGGAGGTCTTTCTGCCTGTGTTGTCTTATTGTCAGCGAGGGATTTGATATCCCTGCTGTGCGTGACAGTTTGGAACACAGGTCCTGGTAGCAACTGGCCACGTGTTATATAATCTGCCACAGATGAAGAGTTCCCCATTCAGGCAACCTACAGCTCACTGTGCCATTCATTAGACACTGGAAATACAACAGCAGAGCATTAGTCTTCACTACTATTACTCTGCATTACATATATTTTAGTTTATGTTCTATTTATGTTCTCCTTTGTCACTTTGTTGATCTTTTCCACCCTGTCTGTTGCCATACAGATCCTGTCATTTATTGTGCAGTAGTTATGGCTTTTGATTTTTGTTGTTTTGCTTTGGTTGCTTATTTTGAGTCGTTGAAGGTGGGATATTTCCCATTCAGTATCTTTGTATGTCAACTTGACACTTCATAATAATTGCATCTATGATTTTTGTTATCCGGAGCGTAACATAGCTAACTAATAGCACAGCACAATTGCCATCAGGCATGCTTTTTACTCTCCTTAACATGCTATTGCCAGGGAGCACTGCTGTCAGGAGAGCAGTTTAAACCCTAATAAAAGCGATGCCACATTAACAGCAACCTACTGACACTGTCATCCTGTGATGTCACATCCTTTAATTTAGTTTCCCCAATCCCCAGCTGAGGACATGGAAGTTATGGGGCTGCACAGTAAATCCATCACTGTTTATGTAACTAGCACCAGTCTTTTCTAAGAACTCAGGGAAACAGTAGGACATGTTGCTGGTTGCCCGTGTTACGTGGCTACAAGAGGGCAGAGGAAGGAGAGATTCTGGCTGCAGCACGCAGGTATTTATGGTCACAAGCCGCCACTCATATCGTAAGCCGCAAATGGCTTAAACTCTTTGGCTGTGGGTCTACACGATAAAAACAACCCTTTTCAGGGATTAGGGAGCTGTCTTGGGGGCACCACCAATAGCTAGTAGCTTTTGACCTTTAACCCCTTAGTGAGACAGTTAGAGATAGTGCTGGTGATGCGGACTACCGTGATAAACCGGTCTCTGCCATTATCTTTAGTTGCCTGTCACTCTGAGGACATAGCCATTTTTCTCCCAGAATGATATCTAAAAGTTCCAGTAGTTTGACTTCCCATTACCAGGCGGCCCAGTGTGATGGCAATGCATTACACACATTAGTACACACTATCTCTTCTCCTGCTCTCACAGTCACACACTGTTCCTCCGTCACTCCCTCTTATGCTTTATGGGGCTTCTTTGCCTCCTGTCGTTATCACAGACCTTCACAGCAGAGCACATCATGCGCCCAGAGATTAGGACAAATGTCACGCAGACGTCTCACATGTCTGTCTTTCAATAAGAGGCACAGAGAGGGTGTTTGAATGCTGCCAGCCAGTAGCATGCATCGCTGTGAGAGGCGATCACACGGCACAAGAGGTAGCTGTGAAAAGGACAGAACCAAGACTCAAAAGTGCTGAAAGAGAGGACAGCGTGGCAGACTCCTCCTCCTCCTCCTCCTCCACCTCCTCATATGGGTGCGAATGGGTGTTTGTAGTTTAAGACCGACTCAGCAAAAAGTGGTGATTCAGCAGCCCGACAAGTGACGCCTCACACCACACTCACTAATAGAAGTCTTAGCGCTAAGAACCATGATGTGATATTTCGGTCATAGCCTGGGCTAGATGTGTGGTGATCCTCTGCGGTGCCTGTGCGGCCGGCGTACCTCCTGCTTCCTCTGTACATTTATCATGTCAGTTGGGTCAGGGAGAGGGGAGGGTGGAAGGACAGGAGTGGTTGTAAGTGGGGGTTATCTGAGGTTGTCTGCTAAGATTGTTGTTTTAATCTCGATGGTAGTGGAGGAGAAGATTGTGGTCTCTGGTGTCTGGAGTTTGCTAACTCGGCACCCGACAGGTCAGACAGACAGGCCCACACATGACCAGTGTGTCCCGCGTTGCCCTCAAAACCCTTCTTTATCGAGCCCTTGTGTGGACAAATGTTTGTATTTGTGACTAAGGAAAAAGTAAGAATGTAATCGATGTTCCAACAGTGGACACAGTGTACTTTTTAGGACTACAAATAACGTTCACGAGCAAGCATGTGTTTGTTCTCCCATGTAATGTGAAATTATATTTGTGACAGCTCTTCAGCTACAGCTACACAATAAATTATTTATTGGCCTATCAGCAATGTTGAAACATTCCATATACATGGCCTACTTAATTTAAAAATGGTTATATAGCAAACAGCAAATTGCAGTGAAATGCCTTGTTTTCAAACGATCACGTAAACAAAATGGTCAGAATTACTGAGACAGATATTCTGCTATGTTGTCCTCTCAGTAGCGTGTCCTAGACATCTCCCAGGTGGACTTGCGTGTATCCCCCCCCCCCAGGCTACCGTGAAAGAGTAGAAAGTGATTAATTGCCAGCGTGTGTGTGTGTGTGTGTGTGTGTGTGTGTGTGTGTGTGTGTGTGTGTGTGTGTGTGTGTGTGTGTGTTTGTGTGTGTGTGTGTGTGTGTGTGTGCGTGTGTGCGTCTAAACACAGATAGACATCTACAGATAAGGAGCAAAGGTTGTCTCTGCTCTCTCCTATGTATAGAACTGATTACACCGACAGATGACCTGAGCCTCCCAGGCTGAAAACTTGTGTGTACATGTCTTGTGACTTCCAAACTTTTAGCGCTACAGACGGAATCAGGGCACCTCCTCTTTCACTCCCCAGACATGCAGCACTTCAGATAGTTTAAGCACACACTCACGCATACTGTACTGGTGCAATGGCTCGCTCTCCTCTCGTGTTTTTATCAGCACCATCCATGCATAGCTGAACCTCCCATTCTCACACACAAACACACACACACACACGCACGCACGCACGCACACACACACACACACACACACACACACACACACACACACACACACACACACACACACACACACACACACACACACACACACACACACACACACCCCAATATGCACACAGACAGATATACTGCCAGCCAGCACACACATTTCCACCAGTCCTAAAGCAGTAGAGCACAGCAGAGAGCAGTCTAGCCCAGTGTCATCAGTGCAGTGAATTTCTGCTCTGGTCCCCTGGGCTTGTCTTCTTTTGGGCTCCCCCAGAGATTGTTCCTGAGGTCCTGGGTAGCTCCACTGAGTCCACTGACTCCTTAATGTCTCTCCACTTTTCCCCTTCAGGCTAGCTAAAAGGGCAGCTCCTGCTAATGGAGCCCTGATTGTGTTACAGCCACAATTATCACTCTTTTACCTCTCAACCCGGACCCATTAGCAGGATAGATAGTAACCCTGGCCTGTCTGCAGTCACGGAACAAGGGACTGTCAGGATGATGGAGCGTACGGCCCGAGCAGTGTCCAGGAACCTCTTCCCCCCCCCTCCTCTCAGCTAAAACTTCTTGTTTGTAATGTAAGCGAGAAGGGGTAACTAAAACTGGGTGCAAGAAGTACCTGCAAGAGGATAATATATTGTCTCGAGGCTTACAGGAGACGTGAGTCATATGAAACCTGCTGTGTTGTTGAACTATAAGGTGGGGATTTGCAATGCGTGAGCCAGGTCTGCAGCTGGTGGATTCTCACAAAATAAGAATACATTGTGTCTTAATGAGCCTGCCTGTATCCCAAGACGACAGAATACTGCTTGCATTTTGGTGCTGAAGTGCTGATCTTTTAAAAGGAAAAAATCCACCCTCAGATGCTCAGTACAAGCTAACAATGTGATGCGTTTATAAGGCGTGGGTGTAAAGTAATGTGAATAGCTTGACATCTGTGTTTAGCAAGTTGTCTGTACATGAGAAAATAGAAAATTCCCCAGAATAACATACAGGACAGCTGGTCCAAACAGTGTTTTAGGGTGAACTTTCCCTTCTGACTTTTGCTATAAGGTTGCAATTCCCAGGTTCTATTGAGCAAGACCTTTAACTACCAGCATCCAATACATTTCACATTTTCCTGTCCAGGCCCCAGCCCTTCCCTGCTGTAGACTGTCATGTATCTAATCATTCTGTTCCTCTCTCTGTTTCTGTCTCTCCTTTGCAGACGAGCTCACCTGCGGCTGTGTCTCGAGAGGTTGAAGGCCCTCATACCCCTGGGACCCGACTGCAACCGCCACACCACCCTGGGCCTGCTCAACAAAGCCAAAGCACACATAAAGGTATAGGATAACCAGAGCTAAAGAAACATACATATGAACCACAGGGTGAAAAAAAAGTAGAATTTTAAGTCAGCAATGAGATCAGTGGTGGCATCTGAAATACAATTGACCCCCAAGAAATAAAAATATGATGATGACGCACACATGGAAGTATGCTGCTACAAAACTGAGCAAAGAGAAAACCAGATAACAATGTATTACTCAAATGACAAGTTATGGCAATGCTATGTTGATGAACTAAGATGCACTACCATTGGATTTTATTTGTTTTGACCTTTGCTGCCAGATTCAACTACCGACTGCTGGCGTCACTCTTAATACGTAATTTATTTGTGTTGCTGCAGAGGCACAGATGCCATGGCACACATGCCTTTAAAAATAAAGCTGATTACATGTGGTTATTGACAGCAGTGTGCATTTGTATTGCAAAAGACCCTTACACTCATTGTAGTTTATGAATGTGTAAGTATTGTAATAAAAACGCATCCAATGAAGGGAAGACCAAAAGTACATCCAGGAATAATTCCATCCAAATGTTTTGACAAAAACCTGCTGTGGCATTAAAAAATTGACTTATGCATACAAACTTCAGCCAAAATGTAACCAGTATTCAACTGGTCACTAGTGATAATTTCCCTGCCTGAGCATATAACACGTTAAGACATCCTGCTTCACGCTTTTCCATCCAGTTAAAAAAAGAGGCATGTGACTGCCTGAGATTGAGCAGTCTGCATGGGAAAAAGCCTGGCATTGCGTGCATTCACGTAACAGAGAGGCGAAGCATAAAGCCTGTATTGTTGCTGTGGGCTCCCCCCTCCCCACCACACACACACACACACACACACACACACACACACACACACACACACACACACACTATACTGCCGTCACCACTCTGCACTTCTGCTGTTGTCAACTTGAGTCTCTCCATCGCTTATTGATGGCCTATTGTTTTGGTCCGTCGCCGGGAGTCACGCTCGTCACCTTTGGCGACCGTGACACAAGGCTACATGGTTAGAAGCGCAAACACGGCTGTATCAGTCCCTGCCACGGCCCTCGCTTATATTGTAATGGCACAGGGTGTAAACGGAGGCAGAGAGTTAAAGAGGCGACGCGGTGTAAACAAGGCAGGTGAGGGAAATCATGTAGGAGGTTGAGGGCAGGCAGGAGGAAACACAACAAGTTTAGTGGCTGAATGCTAAAACAGGTGCTCTTTGTTTGCTTTGTGCTGCGTTTGATTCTGACAGACTTTTAGCATGAAAGGAGTTTCCTTACCGACTAACAACATCTACGTATCTCTTCAGTGTCTCAGCACTGCTGCAGCTTAAGTTGATCTTCCAGCTTTCCATCTCTCACTCTTTTCTCCTCTGTATTTCTTCGCCGTGTTGCTCTCAGTCTCTCAATCAATCCCTGCAGCCCGCCTACTATTGTGTCTCACCTCTTTTTCCTCAACGTCATTTTTTATCTGGCTATCATCTCCTCTTCAACACGCACACTTTTATCTATACATTCTCGTCTCGCCCTGGTCCCTGGTACACATAGTTAACCTTCTCTTTGTCTCCCCTCTTCCCTTTCTGCTGACCAGAAACTTGAAGAGGCAGACAGGAAGAGCCAGTACCAGCTGGAGTCTCTGGAGCGAGAGCAGAGGCACCTCCAGCGTCAGCTGGAGCTGCTGAGGGGAGGCAGCGGCGCTGTAGCCCAGAGCAGCCCAGGGGAGGGGGAGAGGATACGCATGGACAGCGTGGGCTCCACCCTCTGCTCCGACCGTTCTGACTCTGACCAAGGTTAGTGAGGCCGCAGTCTTTTAAAAAAAAAAAAAAAGGATTTTAATTCAGCGACTACAAAGCCACCAAGCTGCTCTCGGCCTAATGTTACCACACTGAGGTTGTACCCTTTTGAGTCCCTCTGGGACCGTATGTGAAGTGAGGTGTTGCTGAAAAGAATCAACACAAGTTTCCTGGATAGTGGTTTTAAACGCTTCCTGATAGGTTTAAACATACCTGCAAACTAGTCGCTTTTTGGCTGAAAATAGCCATTTTGAATGGGAAAATGTCATCCACGTGAATCGTGTAGATCCGAAGAGTTTATTTTTTTTTGGGGGGGGGGGGTCCGAGACCCGAGACCCGAGACCCAGTGCTAATATGGCACCGGTGCCTTAACGACCGTTATAATCTAATAATGCCTGCGCTTCTCTCTGATGCTAAACATCGCCGCATGTCACGCTAGTAAACACTACACTTGGCAGCAGGTAAAGTTAGCCTACCGTTACCTACCAGTGTGCAGCTGCTGTTGTATGTATGTATGTATGTATATATATATATATATATATATATATATATATATATATATATATATATATATATATATATATATATATATATATATATATAAAATGTGTCACCTTTTTCAGCCCTTCGGAGTTTGCAGGTATGTTTAAAAATAAACCTTCGTTAGTTGAAGTAACCGACATCCAAATGAAATCCTTCATTAGTTTTTGTCATTCCATCCTGGTTCAACACAAGTGAAACCACTTTTATTGGATCCATATTAATTCACATGGACCACTGACATATAGTGATATAAATAGTGATATAAAGTGTTTGATGTTAAGATAACACATTGTGTAAGCATGTTACACTCATTGTTGGTTTTGGTCTTTTTGTTGTATTTGTTGACTCTCGAAAAATACAAAATACGGCCAGCCTTTATCCTTGAAGCAACCCCGTTATCCTGCCGCTAATGTACTTTTTTTTCGTTTCTCTCCATCCTCGGCTGCAGAGGAGATCGAGGTGGACGTGGAAAGCACGGAGTTCTCCCATGGAGAGCTGGACAGTGTGAGCACAGCCAGCACCAGCGACCTGGACGACCACAGCAGCTTGCAGAGCATGGCCAGCGACGAGGGCTACTCCTCCTGCAGTGTCAAACTTGCCTTCTCCTCCTAGAGCCCCACACCACTACCGCCACCACCTCCCAGCCAAACCCGCCTGCCCTCCCATGCGTCTATCCATCTATCCATGCCTACGTACGCTACGCAGTCGCCTCCGGACGGCCACGCCCAGCGAACGGCGTTCCCGTTCCTCATGCCTCTCAGCAGCGCCGCCGCAGGCTCCTAGCCTTTAGTTGCCCGTCCTCATCCTGCGCTGCTGAAGCCACTGTTGGAGGAAATCCACCCAGAGCCTCTTTTTTTTTTTTTTCCTCACTTCTGAACTTTGAGCCACACGGACCCCAGGGACCCAAACACAGTGATGTGATTTTAATCTTCTTTTAAAGGGAGATCAGAGAATTGGATGATATTAAAAATACACATCAGCTTGATTTTTAAACCCACGCAATTGAAATGAATGAGAAACGTAACCCCCTAACTTGATCCCAAATGCACTCAGATTTGTATGATATTGAAATGATTCAGTTTCTGTTCATTTCTCCTGTCTCGTGTGTGCGTGTGTGCGTGTGTGTGTGTGTGTGTGTGTGTGTGCGTGCGTGCGTGTGTGCGTGTGTGTGTGTGTTGAGCTGGTCCTGTGCATCCTTAACTGTGGGTGAACTTTGCCATATCAACACCTCTTGGCCCTGATAAATGATGTCCCTTCAGCTCTGAATTTAATCCTTGTCTTATGTTTTTTTTTGTTACCTCTGTTCAACTACGCAGAAGCTCGGACGCTCAAACTGGTGCTATTGTGAAACAAACCAACGGGGAAGCAGATCACCATCACCACTAAGCTTTTAAAGCAAAACAAAAAGTGTGTCTGCAGTAATTGTTTCCAACCAAGCACAGAGGAAATACAACCCAAAAAAATGGAGGAAAAAAACAACAACATTCCTGTCGAATGTGGGTGCTCAGTGCATTTTCAAGGAGTGACAATTGCAACTTGTGTGTTTGTGTGTGTGTGTGTGTGTGTGTGTTTTGATTTGATTTCTGTCCCCTCAACAAGCAGCTACGACAAGCTATCCTGCACTTGCCTACTTTAGAGCTGTCCATAGAAACAGCACAAAACAAGAAGTAGAAAAAAAATCACAACAGCGACAAGGAAAAAGTCCAAACAACGACTTTGGAATAAATGTGCATCCTTTTTCCAGCAGTAACAAGCAATAACTCTTGTAGGCCTTTTTGTCTCGTCAGTTTGAACTCCTTCCCGTTTTCTTTTGTCATCTCCCCTAAAGACTGTGTGACCGTCCAAAAAGCAAATTTATTTTTATTTGTTTGTACATACAAATGGCTTAATAAATTAAACCTTAAAAAGGAGCTAAAAAAATAAATAAGTTAGAGCTCATGGATAGAACTATTGCATCTGTTGCTGTTTGACCTGTTTATTGTGCATTTTAAATTCCATATTTTTGAAAGATTTTATTCTCTTCAGAGTGACAGTGGATGTGGCACGGACACTATTACTCTGTTCAATTTGCTGATGGAAACTTTTAAAAGTTACTCATTCTGTTGCTGCCCTGAGAAGGGAAAGAAAAGTTACTCTTCGAAGTGATAAAAAAGAAAAAAAAGAAAAACGACGACGACAGAACAACTTCCCATCCAGTTGCGGAAAAGCGACCCAGCATGACTTCTTTTGGAGAATGCTGAGTATGTGTGGCACTCTTTTTTTTTTAAATTTATTTTATTTATTAGATTTTTTTTTATTTCTCTTGTTTATAATGTTCATGAATTGGAGGGGTGAAAATCTGTATATGGCATTCCACTGGTGGGCGGGTGATCTGTGGAGGGAAAGCCTCAAGTGTAGGGAGACAAAAACGGGTTGTATGATGTCAATGTTCGCCATCCCAACTCCACTGGCATTAAGAATTGCACTTCAACCACAGTTCTCTGTACCCCCCCCATACCCCCCACTGTCTTTCTCTTTCATGGAGCTGACATGAATCATTTTGTATGTGAAAGAAGAAGAAAAAAAAAAAAGCACCTCCCTTTTTTAAATATTTATTTCTCTATCCCTGAAAGAACACAAGCAATGGGGGGGAAAAAGTTAACTTATTTTGGTTCTGTCATATTTTACTCCTCTTTTTGATGCTTATTTCTCATTCCTTATTTTAAGAACTGTGTATTTTATGGTTTATTGTTAATCTTTTTTTGGGGGGTAGGGGGGTGGGAGGGTATAAGAAATGTAGCTATTTTGTTTTCTTTTTTTCTGATGTTTTATTAAATGGACACTTGAAATGTAATTGGCCCCTAAGCTGCTCCTAGTGCTGAGCCTCGCCTGTTTAGAGTCACCAGCCTTGTCCAGAGCTGACTGCCCCCCTCCGCCCCCAACAACACAGCGCTATGCCTGTGACCAGAAATGCAGACCTAAAACAACCTGATAGATCAGACAAAATGGCTTCTCTCCATACCCAGCCCTCTGATACAAGGGGAAACATTCGCCATGCTGTTTATACATTCTACTGTCTTGTTGTTTTTGGGTCTGTGCTGAGTGGGGGGGGGGGTCATCTCTGCTCAAGGCTTGTATCGATAGCCAAGACTTTACTGGCAAATATTGTGCCGGCTACTACACAATAAAAGGGGTCTAAAACTCCACTTTCCTCTTATTAGGAGGATTGTAGTCTCTATTAGACATGTGTTTTAGTTGACAAAATGTGTCTTACATTTACAATTCAATGCCTCTGACTGAGGATTTCAACAAAAAAAAAGGAACAAAATCCTTTGGTTTCTCTGAAGGACATCTTTAAGGTGTAGAGTTTGACATGTAAGCTTTTTGCGGAGCTATGTTGAGGTTGTTGGACTTGGCACTGAATCAGAAAGTCACCACTTCTGGTGCTTGATTATAATAAAAAAAAAAAAAAAAATAATGCCAAAACCACCTCAGAACACCTCAGTGTCCTCTCTCTTAATGTCTCTCTCTCCGAGGGACAGTTTACATTTATTCTTCCCCTGTTTAAGTTATTAACTTCAACTCTTTGTTTTTTCGTTTTGTTTTCGTCTTCATATGTTGGTTTTATGAACCTACACTGCTGACAGAAAAAAAGATTCCATGTTTGACGACAAATGAATTCCACTATGTCTGCAGATCTGGATCGCATCCTAGTGGTGTTTTAACCTGCTCGGAGTACAATATATTTTTACTACATTGGGACGATTCTGATAGTGTTGGGTTTTGTTGTATATTGCTGAAATGTGTGAAAACTGTCTGACACTCATTGTATTGTCTCATGTGGCAAACTACTCTGATCTTGTATTCCCAGATGGGATAAAACAAACTATAAGAACAGATTTTACTGAAGAAAGGTCTGTCTTCTCATATGTGTTTGCGTGCGTGCATGTGTGTGTGAGAGAGAGGGAGAGAGTGTGAGTGTGTGTGCTCCATGTTCTTACTAAGGCTAAGCTTTAGAGAGGCAGCTGGTCCATGACTAGTCTGCACTGATCTCAGTTGGGCTGATTGCCACCTGCTACTCAGTAAATATCAAACTTTTGGAAAATATTTGTAAAAAAATATATATATATATATATATATATATATATATATATCTCCAGTGTCAGATATAATAACTAGTGAAGGCTCTGTCAAATCATAATTTGCAGTTATAATCGTGCACGGAAAGTTAACTGAGCTCAACTGTCAGTTCAGTGCAGACTGGACCTGGATCAACCCAGATTAGTTGGGAGGTCTGACAAAGAGTTTCTGGCTATGCTGCAGATTCAAAACAATAGCATATCTTCATAAGCTGGTGATCACAAAGCTATATTTTTACCTCTGTGTTGAAGAGTTAGGTTTAGACATGCGATCCTGATTGTGTGTCCAGGAGCGTTTAGTTCCAGTTTTGCAGCTTGGCCAAAAGTGTGTCAGCCATGACCAAGTGGAAGTTGCAGTGTCTTTTGTAAACCACACTTCATTCTGGTGTCCAGCTTTAAGCAAGCAGGCCCTTGAGGGCAGGTTAGCTCACCCAAACGAGCAGTCCCACGTAGGGAGTCGTCCTGTTGTTCTGAACCTGTGGCCATCCTTTGTAAAACATGCAGTCTGATGATGATTCTAGCCATGTACGTTGAAGATGCAATACTTACAATAAAAACACCAAGATTTTCAAACCTGAATGACTGAACTGGCCTCTTTAAACCATGCAATGTGTCAGTGTTGAATATACTGTAAAGCAATGACGGAAGAAGAAGAAGAAGAAGAAGAAGAAATACTTTATTTATCCCCAGGGGGAAATTATGCTTCACACTGCAAAACATCCTTTCTTCAAAAAGCACTTCATCAATCAGCTGTAATGTTGTTACTTTTTTATTCCCTATAATGTGCAAGAATCTATCCATCAAAAACTTACCATACCCAACATTGAGGTTAGGACCCTCTTCAATGGGTCACAAGATGATTATGGAGAAGAAACAAATGTTTTCTACTCAGAGGGGCTTTTTTTTTTTTGCATTTTTCTCACATTTTCTCTTTTCTACATAGTTTTACCTCCGTAGTGCTGTAAATATTATTCAAATCAAACAACATGAGAAGCAATAATGTCTTTGGTTAAACTGCTCACAGCTTATGGACAACTGCAATCTGTGAGGAAGGGTCACAACTAGATACTGCTGCATTTCAAGGGGTCATGAACCGAAGGAAAAAAAGTTAGAAACCACAGTCCTAGAGCATGAACTATTGAATAGATATGCCAACCCTGAAAGCATTTAGTTTAACTGGAAAATGTTTATTTTATAATGATCCAAACTCTTAGCATTAAAGCTCACTCTTGGCCATGAAATTAGTAGTTTTAAAAAAAGAAGAGTCCTAAATCATGGTCCACTTACTTGCTTTTTTCCTGAGCAAATTCCACCCGTTAATGTAGACAGTGAGATGAAAAAAGCTAGTTAGTGGACATTCTGTTTGTCAAAGATCTCAATCCTGCTTTAAAGGATTTTCCACTTCTGTTTTCAGGTGTCACATGAGTTGAAATAGTGTTGACTACCTCCAGCAGTTCACACATGCCATAAATCCGTCGAAGATCACGTGTGTGTGATCAAAGCAGTCTTGTGGGGAGACTTACAGTTGCTTTTTTTCTCTCTTTAACTGAACACATGAGCATCCACCACATGTAGTATCCCTCTCAAGTGATCACAGCTTGTGAAAAATGGTTAAGAGGTTCGAGCTCCCAAGTTGTACCAAACCACCGTGTTACACTGCGGTGAGAGACGCAGTGATAATGAAGATGTTGCTCCCTCAGTGTCATTATGAACTCACTGTAACTACAAATAATCTGGGGTAGATTACAGTTCCACATCAACTGTCACCGATAAATCAACACTGACGAAAATTGGCTGCGTCTGTCTGTGTTGACTAAAATGGAGAGAAACATTTTTTACAAACTGGAAACAAGGATATGTTGACATATTGTTTCAGGGTGTTTGTGTGTTCAGTTTCTGTTCATTTCTGTCTCCTGTGTGTGTGTGTTCTTGTTTAACTATATTTGTGGGGTCCAAAAACCGGGAGTCCAGTATACTTGTGGGGTCTCGACAGCTTTGTGGGGCCAAAATGCTTGACCCCACAACTTTAAAGGGCTGTTTGAGGGTTAAGACTTGGTTTTAGGATTAGGGATATAATTAGGTTATGGTTATGGTGAGGTAAGGGTTAAGGTTAGGCATTTAGTTGTGATGGTTAAGGTTAGGCTAAGGGGCTAGGGAATGCATGATGTCAATGACGGGTCCCCACAAAGATAGTGCCACAAACCTGTGTGTGTGTGTGTGTGTGTGTGTGTGTGTGTGTGTGTGTGTGTGTGTGTGTGTGTGTGTGTGTGTGTGTGTGTGTGTGTGTGAGTGAGAGAGAAACATGAAAGTAGAAGTGCATGTCTCATTATAAAAAGCTGAAAAATACGGTCTCTTTTTGCACAAGGTCCCACTCAAATGTTGTATGGTTTTATAAATTGAATGCTGAAATACATTACAGTATCATTATCAAGATAAATGTTATTTTATAGCAGTTATTATGTCATATTTATGTGTGTGTTTAGTTCGGGGATTTCACATTGCACAGACTCCATGGGTTTAAATATAAAGGGAAAGATTTTGCATTGAACTAATAGACTTAGACTTAGACTTCTCTTTATTGATCCTTTTGGGATGACTCCCGCAAGGAAATTAGATTTCCAGCAGCAGATTTTAGCATCTTACAAAACACTCTTTAAATAGAAAAAAAATAGAAAAAAATACAGTATAAGAATAACAATAAACTTTTAGCTAAATATTTTTACAAAAAATAAACAAACAGTAAACAACAATAAACTACAGATAAATAAAGATAGATATATAGTTCTGTGTATGGTATTGTGTTATTATACAGTTAATAAATAAATTACATTTAGCATAAATTAGCAGTTAAGAGCAGTTAGAGTGTCCAGGTATGTATGTGAGTAGATTATTAATAATGTATTGCACAGTGTTCTGTTCTGTCCTCTTTACCCTATTTCCTCCTCCCCCCAAGTGAGGAGTTGTAGAATATGAAATGTAATGTTCATACAGCGTGTCTTTTCTGCCCTCTCCAAAGCTGTTGCACTCTTATTTTCAGAGAGAACATTATGATAAAGCCATTTTGTGGACAGAGTAGTGACTGTGGGAGGCAGTGACAACAGGCTACATCCTGGTTGGGTTACCTCAGTGTCACATTGTGGGAGATGCTGCCACCCAGAGGACAAGATTCGTCAGTGGTTCCTGTTGCTTAGCCTGCCATCAACTGACAGCTGAACTCTTCAACTTTTATTACAAAAAAATTAGAAAAAAAAAAAGAGAAGGATGATCAGAACACACAGTTAGAGATAGGAATAAAGCCATATCTAATAATGACATAATGTAATGAATAAACCCAGAATATATAACACGTCAGCTGCAGCAATTTCTAATAATTTCCAATTCTATTGCAAAATATATTTATCTCTTTTTAGCACGTGTCAAACTCAAGGGGGCCAAATCCGGTCCCTTGCAGATTTAGATCCGGACTGTATATCCATTTGGGTTCACAATACATTTTGGCCCACCTAGTTGTGCGCCAAACCAAAAACACAGGAAAGTGTTTTTTAAAATGCAATTACGTGTCATTCAAAGCAGAATTTGGCAGATTTGCCAACTCTGAGACTCTGAGAATTTCCCCAGCAGCAGCAGAGAGTTTTCATATTCAGGCTGTGAAAAAGGTTGTTGTTAAAAAGCATCATTGTTTTGATTGATTTGCTAAATTCTATCATGGCTAAGGAACTCTTTTGATGACTTTTGTAGGGCTTCAGCTCAACAAAAATGCGACAAAAAGCGTACAAAAATGTCAGAAAAAAGCAACACATTTACAAAAAGGTGACAAATGTCTGAGAAAGCCACAAAAAAGTCTGAACTAAAACAAATAAACTGTACATGTCTGGCCCTTGGTGTGATTCTCTTTTTCCAGTGTGGCCCTTATTGAAAATGAGTTTGACACCCCTGCTTTTTAGGATGACATCACTATTCCAAACCACATTACTATAACACAATACAGTACGAGCCACTAGGGGGCACAAGAGGCCTGGAAATGATCAATACTACACTGGCTTGTTATTTCTCCACTACCTGACTGTGTTTGTTTCATATCAGCACACTGACAGAAATCGTCTAGGCTTGTCTGTACACCCTGGCAGTGCTGCATTGAGCCACCTCGTCAATAATGTTTCCTGTCACAGTAATTCTACCAAGCCTAGCAGGTGGTCCCAAAGATTTCAATCAACCCTCGGTCACATCAATATTTTAGAAAGACCACCATCTGTGTTGTTTCATTGCAACTAGGAGTTCACTGAGTGTTTGCTATATTTTAGCACAAGCTGAAAGGAAGGAATCTAACACGCTGTTCACACTGCAGATTTTCTTCTCATATGCCACTCAAATAATGTTTCCAATAGCAGTGTTGAACAGAAACAAATCACTTTGAACCTGACATTAGATTTGAGCCAATGATTGTGCTATATGCAATGACTTCCTTCATAATGGTCTCATGAATATCATTGTGATTTGATTTACTGTATATTTGAGTTAGGTTGAACTGAATTACCTGAAGTTAGGAACTTGCCTTGTATTGCACCTCATGCTGCAGAACATGAATCAAAATAGCATATTAAAATATAAAAAAAAAATGGGGTAGGGAGTTGGGTTGGGAACCAGAGGGTCGCTGATTCAAGGCCCCGTACGGACCAAAGCACAGCGTGTGGACTGATAGCTGGAGAGGTGCCAGTTCACCTCCTGGGTGCTGCCAAGGTGCTCTTGAGCAAGTAATGTCAGGCCTGTGTGTAGTGTGTAATAACAACAAAGTGTAAAAAATTGTAATTTCCCCACTGGGGATCAATAAGAAGTATAAATTAGAAATTAGAAAAATTTCACAAATAATTATAAAGAAAACAATGAGCAAAAAGCAAAATGTACATTACAGTAACATCTGAACACTCTGAATACTATATTCAGAGTTTTACATTTGTGGCGTTAAAAATGTAGATTCTAAAAAAAGGTGTTAATTTAACTGTAAGTTTTACCCACGTGATGCTTAACACTGTTCTGCAATAAATGAATTATTACCGAGTTTAACTATGTTTAATGCAGAAAATAAGATGCATGCAGCCTCTGCAGGACTGATTCTGACTATCTGAACATTATGAAGAGTTGGCTACATGTTATTGCACCACTAGGCTGCACAAAAGCACCGTGAATCTCGTAGCTGAACATCCTGAGTGAACTGTGACTCCCACGTCAAAGAGCCTGTGTGAGAGACATCGCAGTATGATAAAACAGCAAGGTGCAAATAATTTGATGAGAAACAATGTCCATTCGTGTTTTCCAATCAGAGATGCTAATAAAATCAGACATCAGAGGATTGTTAAAGATTATTTGTTGGGCATTTTTTAGGCCTTTGTTTATGTAAGGACAGCTAAAGACATAAAAGTGGAGAAAGAGGGGGAATGACATGCAGCAAAGGGCTGCAGCGCTGCGTCGAGGAGTAAACCTCTATGTGTAAACCTCTAAGAGGATTATTGAGGGAATCTTCGGTTACACTTTACTTGAAGGTATCTACATAAGAACACTGTCATGGATGTGTCATAAAATATTGTAAACAAGTCTTAAACGTTTATGACCTAAGGCTTCTTTTAGTAAGTGTCATTCGGTTTTTGTTATGACAAGTTAGGGTTAGGGTTAGGGTTAGGGGGTCAGGGGTTAGGGTTAGAGTTAGGGTTAGGGTTCATGTGTCATGACAGTGTCATGTGTTCATGACAGTGTCATGTCACTCTTATGTAGATACCTTCAAGTAAAGTGTTAGCGAATCTTCTTTGTCTCCTTGAACAGAAAAACCATCATTTGAGACTTTAATCCATTCATTCCATACGTCTTTTCATCTATTTGAGTTAAATGTACATAATAGCATTGGTTTCTTCATTGTCAAAAGAAACCCAGTGTTTTGTGTTATGCAACTGCTCTGAACGGAATACCAGTGAGCCCCTTCTGAATTTCATCATTTATCAGAGGAAGAAAACCCACACAAACCCTTCAGAGGAAACACTGATCACTACTGTCACGCTTGATGCTTGTTTCCTCAGAAAGTTAAGTAACACCTTTTTTATAGCGAGAGAGCCCACTCCTAATTACAAACTGTAAGAAAAAAAAGCAGCTACGCCATAACGCAACTTTTTCGTGTCCAGGGGTTGTCAGTAAATTGGAGAAATGTGAAAAAGAAGGCAACTTTTTTTAAACACCCCTTGCAGGCTGACAATCAATAAGTAATTATGCTTTAGTTGGTTTGCTTATCTTGCCATCAGCTCCTAGAAATGTCATTTCTAATTGCTGTTTCCCTGCTGTCTTTTCACTGATCTGAGCACTGCATTAGCGACTCAAGTTTAAATGTTTTCATGTGCAGTATGGCTTTGTTGTATGAACGGTCTTGTTCTTTCACACATAGGGCTCTCAGCCAGGACAAAAACACCATCACAATTCAGTCAGTTCGTGCTGCACTTCAGTCAGATATTACCGACTCCATAGGAGTGTTTCAGTGACACTTTGTAGTGGAACCTAGCTAGCCAATCAGAGACTTATTACATCCGAGACACCAGGTGAAAGCAATAAGCTGCTGTTGACGATAGGTCAGATAGACCCTGAGAACCAGTCAGAATCTGGGCTGGGAGTTAGGGTTAAACCGTCCATGTGAACATGAAGCAAATAGATTTTTGCACCATGCATTAGTTTGTAAGTTAAAATAGAAGGGTGTTTTTTGGAAAGCTTATATTTCCCAGTGGGTTGCACTTCAGTCAAGGTCATCTCTTGCTCCATCAACACCCATAGTCCTCGTCCTTTGGATGGCCTGAAAATTTGTTTTTTGGTCACTTTGGATGGAAAAATACTGAGGTAGCTTTTTTTTTTTCCGCACAAAGTGCTTTGGATTGGCTGCGCTTGAATTAGAGCACCCAAATCCACTGGCGCATGAAGATCCTTAGTCGCTGCTCTTCATTAACAACTGAATTGCTATGCTGCCTAATTAAAATGTTTCTGGCATGCTTTTGGTTTCCTGGATTGTAATGAGACAGAGTGACTGTTGGCTGGCTCTTGTGAGGAATGTCACAGGCACTCACTCCCTGTATGTGACTCATACTCAGGAATTCATCTCCACATTTTAGTTGTTGTTGTTGTTTTTCAACCCCCTCCATTTCACTTGCAGAGAAGCCAACCCATGCAACCAATTACTGTGCAACAGTGGGAGTCCATGAGGGAATATGAGGGGGTAAAATGAAGCCAAGCCAGTGGGGCTTTCCTCCAGTGATGCGCATGAGTCATCGTCCCCACGGCGACTGGGCTTCTGACATCACAGTGCCCTTATCAGAGGAGGAAAGCAATTCCCCACAATTGTCCTTGACTGCTGATGGACAAGGGAAATGGGGGAGGGGGGGCTCACAGCACAACACATTTCACATCTCTGAGGTGACAGGCGGCACGTAGTCAAGACCTGAGCTGTGTTGTAATTCTGAAATGAGGAGGCAGGTGTGTGTGCAGCGGTGTGTCTGTGTTTATCAGTGTGACCGACACTGAAAGTAATTGTAGTTGCTGGGAGAAGGGCTGGTTTGGAGGCCGGTTGACGTCATAACCTGACCAGGGCACACAATCGTAACAACTGTCTCTATCTCTCTCTCTCTCTCTCTCTCTCTCTCTGACTCTCTGTCTCTCTGCTGTGGGGTTAGTCATGCTGTCAGGATTTGGAGACCCAGCAGGCACTTAGGTCCCTCCCCTCGCCTCACGTAGTCCAGCCGTTTTAGTCCTTGAACACAAAATCAAAAGCCTGGATGGAAATTGGACTCGTTGTGACTTGTGAGTCACCCAGACAAAGGTTTCCGGCGAGGTTTCTCGTTAGCAGCTTCTTTGCCAGTTGCATTCAAGTAGCACATCCTGCAGGATGAGAAGAAGCTTTGACACGGAGAAGGGTCTTGAATAGATTTCTCCACAGTGGCTCAGAAGTCAATAAGGTCAATTATGTCATTTTCAGCCAGGGACGAAAATTGTATGAATGTGTAGTTGCTGTAGGCTTTGGGGTCATTTGGAATCCCAGAAATCCATTTTGAGATTCTGTTTTGTGTTGCTTGGACAAACATCTTGTACATAAACGTGTTCAATGTATTTCTTAAAGTGGCTATATGTAACTTTCGGTTTGTGTTGTTTCTAGCGGTCACTTTGGACAGAAGGGGTAGCGTTTTTACCACACTTGCTGTCGTAAAGGTCTTTTCTTTACAGTGCTTTATTTCACACTGTGTATCACTGAGTTAGCATTGCCCGGAGGTCATGTAGTTGCGATGAGTATTTTGCTCTGACAGAAAATCATTCATTTAAAATAAGAGAATAAGTTACAGATTCGTCGTTGCATTTTTAAGTGTATGCTAAACCGTGTAACATTATCACTGTCACTGTGTCACGAGCCAAAGCATTAAGAGATTGTTGTAGCAACGAACGTAGTAACAACTTATATAGCGCATTTCATGAAACCCAAGGATGCTTTACACAAGTACAGGGGGACAAGAGAAAAGAAAATAGTAGGCCAACACAAACACGGACTGAAAATAAATAAAAAAACGGGCACTTTCCCTTTTAGCTTTTAGTTGTTCTTTGTTTAATTTCCTTCTTTTCTGTGATGGCCCTGCCCGAGTATCAGCCATAACTACAACAGATAACCTGCCGTGAATCATTTTGCGGGGAAAAATCTGACTATATAAAAATAGTGTTCTTTTCACTGTTAGTCTCGTTTCCTGTTACAGGTCATTTATGATCATCAGATGAAAAATTACACAGTTTCAGATTTAAAAGTTACATATAGTATCTTTAAATAAATGTGATTACAGTAATTCAAGTGTTTGAGGAAGTGTTTGAGGAAGTGTGGAGCAGCATAATAACACAACAACTGGTCTCTGTATCCCATTTACACTCCCATAAATACATTACCTGTTTAGCAGCATGTGGGGAAGCCTGAGGAGACAGGTGGGACCGTTGTTACATTTTAAAGGAAAGATGTAGAATATGCTGGAGCATATAAATCAAACACATGCAAATTGTGTTTCCTGTCTCATTCAGGAAGCTAGAATATCAAGTATATCTGCACTTTCAATAAATAAACAATAGATGAGTATTCTTCTTTATTATGACCACAGAATCACCAGTGCCAGGAATGTTAGTTCTGCAAGTGCTTCATTATTTTCATGCCTGCTAAATCGAGACAAATTCAATTGAGGGGACAAAAATGAACGTTTCTGCATTGTTTTTCACTTCATCTTCTGTGTTGCTTCGTGTCAAACACACATCACAATCGTGATATTTTGATGCCCCTTTTTTTCAGTGATTCAAAACACTGGCAGGCAAGCCTTGCAAACATACATGGAAAACTAGAAGTGACAGCTGCTTCCATGTTATCAGTGGAAACCCATCTGAACCTTATTTAACCGGGGTTTGTGGCTGGTGGAGATAATTCAATCAGTCACCAATTTAATATCCCAGCAGAAATGATCATACATCACTTTCTGACATTGAGTCGGTCTTTATCAGCTCCAAGTGAATGCTTGTATCCTTCTTATTTTGACATTTTAATAGAGATTGGCCTTCACTGAATTTCCACTCAGAAGGTTTTCACCTACAAACATTGTGAAGATACTTTAATTACGTTAGTTCTGCTAAAGCACCGTTTGACAAATTACAGTGTAGGATGACAGAAAACATGGGTGGAGAGCAGGGGGGTGACATGCAACAAGGTCTCACGACATCTATAAGACATGATATGGCATAATAGATTACTGCACTGTGCATCACAGGGACAACCCAACCAGTGTTCGAGCTATACCGTTGCCTTCGGGGGAGCCCACTTTTTTTCCATGCGGGGGTGGGGGTCCGTGCGCTTGCGACTTACAATGACTTTTACAAGGATACATAACAGCTACAAGTGTATGCACTAAAGGATTTACCCTATTATACTTTATCGACAGGAGTAGATAGGTCAAATAGCAAACAACCAGCCACAAATAGTCTATAAACAAAGCATCAGGCTGTCTGAGATTTCACATGAACAACGGTTAAAGTTACTCAGGCTACCGAAGAATACCAGAATTCCTCCATTCAATTACACCTTAGCGACGCACCCCAAGCTTCCATCCTTAACAAACAGCCATGTATATGGGCTCTTCCATTCTCTCCACTGCTGGCTGTTCCAATTTAACGGGAGAGAGAGGAGCAAGAGGGGTTAGGATCATCTTCAGCCAGAGAGGACATTATTTCTTCAGCTTCCTCTTGCGTTGTCACCCCGGTGGGAGATGTGCTAACAGGGCTTGCAACAGGTGAATTAGTCGTGCTATTAACGTCATCGCTACACAACTTCTTAGTAAAACCAAAATTACTTAAACTGCCTTGTTTTCTTTTTGCCATGGCTATTTGATGCTTACTGCAGAATGGATTTCAAGGATTTTGCGCGCCGATTAATGGCCTCCAACGTTTATATTTTTTCTACGAATCTTTGAGTTAACATCTTCTTATATACTGTCTGTGGTTAACATGAGTTGAATTTGCACCGCAGCGCCGCCACGCCTTGATGCTCATAACACGAATAGCATGTATAGTTATCTTTATTGAAGTGAATTAGGTTCAAATCGCCGACATGCATGAATGATATTTTTGCAGTTTTACACATAATAATCCACGATGATCACATTACAAAAAACTGAAATTGCACGTCAAAATGACACATTGTCAATATTTTTAGAGACCCCCCAAAATTTCACAAATCACGTTTTCAGGGGAGCCCATGTCTTATTAAGGGGAGCCAAGCTCCCCCTAGCTCCCCCGTAGTTCACACCCTGAACCCAACACTCTCTCTGTTTAAAGTTTTTACAGTATATGTTCTGATTCTGAGAGGAGGAATGGAAAGGAAAGGATGGATGTTTATACCGGAGTTTAAAATTCCAACACAAAGAAAGCGGAAGGAAACAGAAAATATATACATCCGGCGGAATTTCCTGCGGCACCGGAGCAATCCCGGAAGTGGAACGTCAAAGATATAGACTAAAGGTTAGGGAACAAAGCTTATCAAGGTAAGAGTAAATTTATACTCGATCAGAATAAGTTTGTTGTCCGACCACATCAGAAATCAAAAGTTTTTAGTTTTGAATGGCCACAGTCCAAGGCAGAGTGCAAAGCTGGCCTTCATAAATGAAATAATTTAAATATAAAGGTAACGGTGCAACATTTTCCAACCACCTCTTCTGGAAGACATATCTAGCGTTGCACTCGGTTGTACAGACAAAAAGTGCCTCCAATAATTGTGTAACAAATTTAAAAAAAGACAGTTAGAGAGATCAGTTTAATCCCTGGCTCCCTTACAAAAAAAAAGCTAAATAAAAACTGCAGTGTGCCAGGGTCATTCAGGTTACAGTCACAGTAACAGACACAACCAAAAGGTCCATACATGACTAACAACCAGCGCTGACTACCTTCCTGTCTGTCCTCGAAGCGTGACAGTTGGGCGGCCATGACGAATCTCATCCCTGCGTGGTTAAGTAGGAAGGTCTTTGTCTGCTAGTTTTGCTGAGCACCGTCTCTTTAGATGTGATTGTTGCAAAAATGGGAAGTAGCACTTTGCTGATGGGGTGATGTGTTATTTCCGCTGTCCTGCTCTACACACACACACACACACACACACACAGACAGACACACACACACACACACACACACACACACACATCTAAATAGATAACAACCACTGACACATGTAGGTGACACACACACTTCCATTGCGCTGACAGACTCCTCTTGTTGAACTCTCAAGGTTAGCTGTGAGTATTTTTGTCAAGCTGTCGTTACATAGGACCGTCAACTTTATCGTCATCTTTTAGTATCTTTGACTCTCCTCTCTTTTTTTCTCCCCTCTTTTCCCCCACCATCTCTCTTTGGCACGATATCCTCCACTCCTCTGTTTCTCCTTACTCCATGTCTCTTTCCTATCTCTGTCTCCATCTCTGCGTCACGCAGTGTGACTTGTCACTGTTGGTAGCCTCTGGAGAGGTCACGACTGCACAGCTTTTAGAAGACGGCCGCAGGGATCCACTCTCCTTGCTTCACTTATCCTTGAATGTGTCTCCTCGCTTCTCATTGCTCCATCACTCTTCATCAAGCATGATAGTGGGCTTATTTTGAATTTTGGGACAGGGAACACACACACACATATTATATATATATATATATATATATATATATATATATATATATATATATATATATATATATATATATATAAAGTTTGAATATATTGATTGAATGTCTGAATATATTGAATGAACCTTGAATATATATAAATGAAAGTCTGAATATATTGAATGTACCTTGAAAATATTGAATGAAAGTCTGAATATATTGAATGAACCTTGAATATATTGAATGAAAGTCAAGTGAAGAGATTATTAACACACAGGCAAATGCATGTATGGGCCAAAACACTGGTAATTGTATCCAGTACCATTCTCCCAATGAAGAAGTTTATTCACTTTTTCATCGTGGAAGACCGAATGAAAGGAACCTCTTTGGTCAGGCAGTTCCCTTTCATCAGGCTAACGTCAACACGCCTTTCATTCAATATATTCAGACTTTCATTCAATATATTCAGACTTTCATTCAATATATTCAGACTTTCATTCAATATATTTAGACTTTCATTCAATATATTCAGACTTTCATTCAATATATTCAGACTTTCATTCAATATATTTAGACTTTCATTCAATATATTCAGACTTTCATTCAATATATTCAGACTTTCATTCAATACATTCAAGGTTCATTCAATATATTCAGACTTTCATTCAATATATTCAGACTTTCATTCAATATATTCAAGGTTCATTCAATATATTCAGACTTTCATTCAGTATATTCAGACTTTCATTCAATATATTCAGACTTTCATTCAATATATTCAGACTTTCATTCAATACATTCAAGGTTCATTCAATATATTCAGACTTTCATTCAGTATATTCAAGGTTCATTCAATATATTCAGACTTTCATTCAGTATATTCAGACTTTCATTCAATATATGCAGACATTCATTCGATATATTCAGACTTTCATTCAATATTTTCAGACTTTCATTCAATATATTCAGACTTTCATTCAATATATTCAGAATAAGATTCATTCAATATATTCAAACTTCACATATGTATAATAATTTCCTAAACGGCATACCATAATATATATATAGCTATAGGCCATTAGTCATAGATTATTATTGTCCTTTGTCTATTGTTGAGGAGGCATGGCAGAAACAATAGGCCTATTCCCTGAATTTCAGTCCTTGCCGTCTGGCTCCTGTCTAAGTTGTCTATCTGTAAGAAGTAACAGGTACAAGTACTCCTTTATACCTGCAGCCATTTCCTTCTTGAATAGGAGTCAGGGGAGGAGTCTTCTTTGATCTCATGGCTACCTCATTTCGTCCTCTTTCTTTATTCCTTGGTTGGTTATATATTCTATTCTGTTTACTATATGTTGAGGATGTCAGAAACGTTGATAAAAGGGGTTGGTGATGTAATGTAATGGATGCTTATGTTGTTGTTGACGATGGTCATTGCGTCAACTTTGTAGGCTGATATGCCCTTTTTCCTACCCTATGTAGGTTACTTTGACGCTGCTATCCATGCACCTTGTACTGGTATTTATTTGTCTTCTTACTGTCTTACGGTTGTGCTCCAGTTGGACTGTGTGTAGAACTTGTATGTATTTATGTGTCTTTTATGTGTTTATACTTGCTGCACACCTAATCGCCCTTCGGGGACACAATTGAAGTTGAAGTTGAAGTTTCTCACAATTTGACCTGACAAACGAGTGTAACTAATAACATTAATTATGGATGCATTCCATTCAGGCATTTCAGTTCCTGGGTGAAAAAGTGGATGGGTCAAAAACAAACACAAGACTCATTTTGAAATTAACTGGACATTTGTCCTTGACACAATGACATCCGTGACGTCACGTTACATCCTCATTTTAGTAGTTTTACATGACTCATTTTAAGCCAATCCTTGAGTTTTACTAACCCTAAGTATTTTTGTGCCTGTAACTTTAAATATAATGGTCACATGATTACGGTCACATGATAAAACTGCCTCCTTGCAGCAGTGAATAGAATGGTTGTATATGTCATTTTAGGATTCTTTGAAAATCGACCTATAATGTCGTTTAGGTATGAGGATGTGTTGGATATTTTACATGGCTGTAATGTGAATTTTTCGATAACATTGTTAACTTTATAGAAGGGGGAAACACTGCTATGAGCTAGTAATACATCGTGTTCCTACCCCTAAACATTTGGTCATTTTCATCTGTGTTTCAGACCATTTAACATTCTTTGCTGTTGTAGAACTGACATCACATCCAGGTAACTTATATTCAGAGGTGTATAAAGTACTAGAGACCCATACTTGAGTAAAAGTACAAGTGCTCTACCAAAAAAGTGACTTGAGTAGAAGTAGAAGTGCTCTTTAAGCACCCCACTGAAGTGGAAGTACTAAAGTATTCAACATTTTTTGTACTTAAGTATTGCAAAAATTTACTACTCAAGTACTAAAAGTAAAGTGTTATGTAGTTATTAAAGAAAGCAGTCAAATTTTGAATATCATATTGTTGGAGTTCAACTTTTTACTTGGTATTTAGACAGAGCATTACGGCTGCACATTGCTGGATATGAAGGACGTTTATGAAATAAACCCAAAAAGGTACATTAATGTCACAGCTGTTATAACTACTATCTGATATAACAATGGGTTATTAATCACTTATTAACAAATACTGAAATAAAATGTGTGTAGTGGAAAGTTAGCAAGCTAGCAAAATACAGATAAACTAGCAGCTTCACATCACAGGGTCAAACGGTTAACATTCAGTACTCACTGCAGACTGAAACAACTCAGGAATAGCTTCATCTGCTGCAACAATGGCTAAATAGAAAGAGTACAAACTTACATCGTCTCTGACTTCTGAACGGGCGACCGTAAAATGATCGTAAGTAACTAACGTAGCCGTAACTAAACACACTGTAACGTAACCTACACAGTCTCCGTAGCATGAGGAATTCACAAGAGTAACGAGTAACTATGCAGCACATAAAAAATGTATCTGAGTAAAAGTATTAAACTCATCGAAAATATGTACTCAAGTAAAAGTAGAAGTAGGAGAAAAAAAATAATACTCCAGTAGAGTACAGATACAGCCTTTTAGTACTTAAGTACAGTAGTGAAGTAGTTCTACTTAGTTACTATACAGCTCTGCTTATATTTTTGTGATTTCTGATTTTGTTTTTTGTCTATCTTTTTCTTTATTTTATGGTTTACTTTATTTAAGTAGATTTTACTAGTCATTCTCGCTTTAACACGAGAGACCTGGGCAAAATGTGTGTGTCTGTCCATCTCCTTGGTGTAGGGATATCCTAGAACACACAGTTCATGGTTTTAACGATGACAGAAATCTGACTTCCTATCTTTGTGTCTTTCTCTGTATGTGTGTGCGTACTTTTAGCGTGTAGAAGTGGGACTGCTGAGGCGGAGGAAAGTGCTGTAGTTTGAAAGGGCATTTCAGACAGAGGGGGACTGAGCCAGTTGCAGCAGCTGCCCGGAGATGTCTCAGATGATAATCATCCCCACTCATGTTGTTGACTCAGACTTTCGGGGCTTGGCAGGTGATGTGTGCAACCACAAGCCTGTTTGGAGAGTGAACAGCACTCTGTCATATACATCATCTCACATAGTTTCTATTCCCTGATGAAAGAACATAGTGAGTATATAGAAGTACAAATCTAACTGCGGTGGGTCCGACACGATGGCTAATTTCTGCTAATGCTAATTATCTGATTGTTCCTGTTCATTCTCAACCAAGGAGAGTTTTTTGAATGACCTGATGTTCATTCAAATGCCAAAAAGTTGACTTTACTGAACATGCAAATATTTTTTTCTAGGGCAGCAACAGCCCTGCCGCCTCTCACCTGGTTACGCTGAGGCTGATTCACCGGTACTGCACCTGGTTTGTTTTTTATGAAAGCAGATTAATGAATGTAGCTCTGTGTTCATGGTACAGGGAGTCTCATTACAACAGCAAATATGTCAGCGCTGAGACAGGAACGCATCATGGCGAACGTCAGCGGCACATCAGCTATAGGCATCTGACTCTGTGTGTGTGTGTGTGTGTGTGTGTGTGTGTGTGTGTGTGTGTGTGTGTGTGTGTGTGTGTGTGTGTGTGTGTGTGTGTGTGTGTGTGTGTGTGTGTGTGTGTGTGAGGGTAAAAGAGCAATAAATAGAAAGAGCCATATGACACGGATAAAACAGAGGGGAATAAAGCATACAGCTGAGAAAATGTGGTACTGTCTGATTAATAAAAGAGAAAGACGGGGCTGATGAGTCACCATGTTGTTGGTATGTATGACAAGACACAGCCATGCCCACAAGCCTGTCTCTCTCTCTCTCTCTCTCTCTCTCTCTCTCAGTATTTCTCTTTCTCCCAGGCGTGATCTGGGCTACCATGACCACCACATGACCGGGCGGAGCGCCGAGCCCCAGGCCATGTGAGGGAGTAAGGTGGGATCTGTTTGTCTGCGTCGTTTCCATAGCAGAACAAAGTAGTCACGAACAAATCCTACGCAGTGTCCATAATGTAGTATGCATTATAAATAAATACATTATTATTTATGTTTTTGCATGTATGTTATTTATATATTTATTGTTCTGAATTGTTGTTGAGTTGTGTATTGTTGTGAGTTGCATTTATTATTACTAAAATGCACTGGCTTCAGCTTGTTAAAACTGTGCTTTTTTCTCAACCAAGGTTTGTCCTTTAAACGGTAATTCATGTGAGAGTTTTCAAGTGATTGGATGTATTCATTAAAGGGATACGCCACCGTTTGTTGAAATAGGGCTTATCAAGGTCTCTCCTAGCTGTAGATAGGTAAACGTGAGCCAACAAAAGACAAAAAAACAACCTAATTACTTGCACTGAGACAAAAAATGCGTTAGCCCACCTAGTTACAGCCAGGGTAGACCGTGATAAGCCCTATTTCAACAAACGGTGGCGTATTCCTTTAAGCATTGCGTTAGTTCATGCAGGACACAGAAGTCAAAGGCCCACTAATTGAATTATCATTTCAACCAGTCACAACCGATCACAGCCATTTTCACATCAGGCGGTCCATTTAAATGTCTGCCTATTCCTCTCTGCTTCCTGCTACTCCAATGCTGCCTCACACCGCTGCTGCTGGCAAAGCTTGCCTCCACCACCCCAGCCTCCACCTTCCGGTTTTGGGTGTCATCATAACTACGTCTGAAATTGCTTTGATGTCTTGAATTGGGCCTACTCTTGTGTATGGGGGGGTCTCAGCAGCGTGCTCCCTGTGTCATCTTAGCATGCAGCTTGGCTGATCCAGGGAGCATCATCAGAACAGAGCCTTCACCGCCAAATATAACTGTATTTCTATTTATTGCAAAAATTGTTAAATCTATGACGAGAGTGTTCCTGACTGAAATTCAGTTAATGCGAAATCCACAATGTATTATTTCCATGCCCTAGGAAAGTTCAATCAGTATTTGTGATATTGAGAATACATGAGCTACTCTCTCTCTCTCTCTCTCTCTCTCTCTCTCTCTCTCTCTCTCTCTCTCTCAAAGCCAGAAACCAGAGAAGTAAGTCTCAGTCTTGCGATGTCACCGAGTATAAAGTATGGAGTTGCTCCATAGGCAATGAATGAAAGACTGATTTTTTTTTTTTTGTGAGCTTTATTCTGTTGTAATGTTCTCAGTTCTGAAACAGAAAATGTACCCATATATTTAAAACATTCCCCTCTTTGCTCGCAGTGTCATCTATAACATCTTTCCCAAGTCATTGTCTATAGAGCAGTTCCACACTTTATACAATAAAATACAATGTGCAATAAAATCACCAATATTTTCAGCCAGGGCTACATTAAGTAAGTAAAAAACTACTATTTTAAACAAGTGAACCGGTTTGTTTTAACTTTATGGGCCACTAACAAGCATTATCTCACTTTTCTGATACAACTGAAAAATAATTATATAATATATTATATACAATCATCTGTTGTGTGTTGGAACTATGAGCTATTATTTGTTTTTGAGTTATGTCTTGCTTTTGAACTGAAGTGAGGTATGAGACATGACTTATGAGGAGATTTGAATAATGTTTTTGTAATTTGGGGGAAATAGGCCTTTAATTCTGGCCTACATGGATCCTTATACATCATTAGATCGAGCTGCTGTTGTTGCAGGTCTTATTCTGAGCCTAACCACCTTGTCAGCTTGCTTCACAGAGGACAGAGGAAGGAATTAATCCGCTGTGAAGGCACTTTAGTTTTCATCCACTTTCGTCTCCCACACTCCCTGTTAGTGAAGGTGTCTGCCTTTCTCAGCTTTATCGCAGCTCCAACCCCGCAATTAACATATCTGCACAGCAGATGACTGGTATGATGATAGAGATGACGCTCATACGAGGATAATGACTAACTCTTCTTCCTCTGCGCCTTTAATCCTCTAGTATTGGCTATAATACTGGAGCATGAGAATGATAATTGCTACGCACCACCAGCAGCACATCTCCCCCTCTTACAGTAGAGGACAGTGTAAGTGGAATTCAAATTTAGTGTGTCTGCTGTGTGTTCGGCAGGTACAGAGCTTGAGTAAGAGTGTGTGGCTGTGTGCATGAGTTGTGTTTGTTATGTACATAGTCTATATCTACGACGTTTCATTTACGGGATTGTTCCAGTGCCGCCAGAGGGTTCCGCTGGATGTCCCTCATTTTCGGCCAGACGTCCCTCACCTTCCTCTCTCATGTGTTGCCATTCTAAACTCTGGTCGATTCGGGAAACATCCTCAGAGCTAGAACCGACAATCAAGTTATATTTATCTTTTTTTGAGTAAAATTCTCATCACACACACGACAGCCATCTTAATTCCAGAGCTCGCCTCCCTACAAGCACATGTTCCACCAAAACAACTTCCTTCTCAAAGCTATTTTGCAGAGGCCCCCGTACCTGCGCCTATCCTCCTATCCAGGAAATGCAAGACTAGTATGTACAATACTTGTGTGTGTGTGTGTCCATGTGTGTATATTAGCTAGTGTGTAGCTGTTTTGTGAAATTAGAGCTGGTGTATTTTTGTGCCTACGCTTGTGTAATTAAAGTGTGTACATATGTGCGAGTGAGCTTGTAAAGTGTGTGTGTGTGTGTGTGTGTGTGTGTGTTCTTGTTTAACTATATTCGTGGGGTCCAACAACCGGGAGTCCAGTATACTTGTGGGGTCCCGACAGCTTTGTGGGGCCAAAATGCTGGACCCCACAACTTTAAAGGGCCGATTGAGGGTTAAGACTTGGTTTTAGGATTAGGGATAGAATTAGGTTATGGTTAGGGTGAGGGTAAGGGTTAAGGTTAGGCATTTAGTTGTGATGGTTAAGGTTAGGATAAGGGGCTAGGGAATGCATTATGTCAACGACGGGTCCCCACAAAGATAGTGCCACAAACCTGTCTGTGTGTGTGTGTGTGTGTGTGTGTGGGTTCGAGGCTGTGTGGGTTTGCATTTGTGTGAAAGAGTATCACAGACATTCCATTGTTATTTCATGCTTCCTTCTAGCCAAGCATCCTTCAACCAGTCGTGCCTCACTCATCAACAACAACAACAACAAGCCTACAGTCCAATCAGACGTGAGACTTACACCTTCATCATATCACACACGGCCATTAATGAGAACTCGCCGGGGTGACGTATGCATGATGATGAGGGAGTTACGTTTTTGCCTGCTCTATCTGCCTCAGATCTGCAGCAGTCTGCTTTTCCTCCGGCTGGTGCTTTGTGGCTCCTTGACTATGGTCAACAGGAAATGAGGAGGGGTGAATCACACTGGGAACACTGCAGTGTCCTCACCACTTTTCTTAATGAAGCCATTGTGACAAGACTTGATGTGTTTTCTAAGAAGTCTCCACTACTTCATATTAATCGCTATGAATGAAGAAGTGAATTCTCATCAGTCTTCTTTGTGTCTTGTGTTCTTGTATAACTTTGCCTGATGGAGCACTTTCATGGGTTGTCAAGACGAGATGATAAAAGTCTGACAATGCATCTGTTAGTTGTATTATAATTACAGTAAATGCTTACCATACATTGAAGGTTATTTAGTCTCATAAAGAATCACATCTAACAGTATTATGTCATGATTCTCTTAATTTCACGAATTTCATCACAGACAGCAGACTACGCACACAACATAGAAAGATGTATTAGGTTCTTCAGCTGAATTGAACTAGCTTGTATGCTAACATTAGCAAAACACATAGGCTTCCTCCTGGTATTGCTCTGCTCTGTTTGAACACAACAACCTTTATTGCCGGAAAACACAATTATTTAAATTTACAAAGAAACATTTCAGGAGATGCTTGTGCGGAGCTTGGCCTTTTCCCATTTATGTTGTGTCTGATAACACACATTCAAAAAACCTCTTTCAATTATCAAAATGCAAACCACCAAGGGTTATATCTAGATCAGATTGTCATATAATTCATGAGCAAAGATACAAACACTGAACCAAATGTATTAGCGTGTGAAACATTTTTGCATAGATACTGAGTGATGTGTTTCACTGGAATGAATGGGCTCACTTGTTCAGTCACTTTCATTGTTTACTGTACTACATCCACGATGAAACCTCATTGAAACCAAAACATGTCGCTCTAGTCACATATTTTTTTTAATCATGTTTCAGACTGAAAATAAATACAGTGTGCATACCAGAATCACCATATTTATAGCAAAACTTACAATTTCCATGAGGGTTTTACAAACACCTTTTGCTTTGGTTAAAACAAGTAATTGCATGCTGAGTACAGAAAGAAGTCAGATTAGATAGTCAGTGACTATCTGTTCCTACTCAGGAAGCTGATCAGATGGTGCGCTGCCCCCCAAAAACAACAACATAACACCTGGCACACTAAGCAGAGTCAAGCCTGACTAAATAGGCGGTTTTTGTGAGGGGAATGGAAGACGTGCTGGAGTGAGGTGGGGTGATGCTCAGAGGCAGGTTGTGATTTTGGAGGGTGAGCTGAGAGCGTGTGTACATGCACGAGGGTTTTGACAAAAGAGTGTGAGTCACCACTGATTATATATTAAAGCATCTTCTTGGTGTGTGATGCTTCTTTCTTTCTTTTTTCTTCCTTGGCTCTGTGCTTTTGCCTGAAGACTTCTCTCTCTCTCTCTTTCTCTCTCTCTTTTAATGTGTGATAGTGTATACAGTCTATTTTTCAATGCAGCAAAACCCATATGATATACTGTATTTCATGTCACCAGACAGAACTTTAAACAAGGTCTGTTATATTATGTTAAAATACCAAGTATTATACTCCAGAATTATATATATATATATATATATATATATATATATATATATATATATATATATATATATATATTAAATGCATAATAGTCATGCTGCCTGACATTGATATTCAGCCAAGTCAAGTCAAGTGTTTTGAGGCAACCAGTCAATCAGTTGCAGACAAAATGCCTCTGGAATGAAATTATGAGGCAGGGTTTTGATGCCTTACTGGACTTGTCATTACACTTTTTAATATAAACCTTGACACCAGCGGGCAGTGGTCGTATGATTATGTCACTGATGACTTTGTGTCAAGCAAAGTAAAGGAGACAAAAGAGGAGGTTGTGCTGTCTAATGGTGGTTGAATGGCTGCAGGGCTGCAGCCCATGGTTGCTCGGGCCAGTTTCATCTTTGAAGTGTTCACCGTGTTTACTTTAACTCCAAAGAGAAATAACTCTCAGGAAAATGTGTACTGCCAAAATATTTGTAGCACAGAAATCCATGTTTTATGAGAATACCTTTTGTTGAAGAAATGTACTCACAAGTTGTGACCTTTGACCCCTAATAACAATAATAATAATAATAATAATAATAATAATAATAATAATAATAATAATAATAATAATAAAAAACTGTTAGCCTCTCAAGGGCCCAAATTTCAACAATTGTGGTAGTTGTAAATCCCTGATTTGATGAAATGAGAACATCTTATATTTAGAATTTCTAATGATTTATTTAGGGGCAGTAATTGTTCCAGACCTCTGAATTGCCAGCCACATTTCCAATTTGTTTAGCAAACTGGTCTGGTGCTGTGCTTGCTGACGACTGTTTGCCAGGTCGCAAAAACGACCAATAACATTTTTCTAGGATTAATGATGGTGACACCATCTTCCTACTCAACAAGCTACAGTAGCTACCAAGCTCCTTGAAAAATGGTAATAGGGAAATGGTCTCAACAATAGAGACAAAGTATGCATGAGATTGACGTAGGCTCAACTTCTTCAATCGTTGTGAAAAAACTGCTCCTAGCAATTGCCACCACAGTTTCTGTGCCGGCTGAAGATGACGTTTGTGGGACAGAAATTGCTTTTGAGTTTTGTCACTGAGTTTAAAGCTGTAGTGAGTAGTTTCTGGATGAGGAATTCTAAGTAATGACAACAAAACTGTCGGCGTGTCCACATGATACAAGCCTTACGTGATCGTGCACGCGCCCCCACCCATCCCTCTTCCACACAGTTGCTAGTAGCCAAGGAGGACCCAGAGGATTAAAAAACATGATGGACTCTTCAGAAGAGGTAATTATCTTCACTCGAGCTTCTGCGCGGGAAAGTCACCGGACGCTACAATCTTCTAAACATAGCCAGACTGAGAAATACAGAGAGAGTTGTGTGGAGCTGATAGTCTTTAGCTAGCTAGTTTTGTAGCAACTCATTTGGCAATAGCTTGAATGTAACAGATGTTCATTAATGTCAAAAAGTTAAGCACTAAAGCTTTAAGGTATCTGGTAAGTGTGCCATGTGCTGAGATGTTTTCAGCCTCCCTGATGTTTCAACACAGTATTGTTTCTATTTGTTTAGAGCACATTACTTTGCAAGCCATTTACTATGGTATGACATTGCACAACTAGTGTGTTATTGTTTGTGTGTGTGACGTATATTGTGCAATGAATAAATGCCATGCATGTTACATAACAGAAGTACTTAAAGGGTGCCATACATTTACTATATTTAATAAAAAAAATTACCACAATGTGTCATCAGATATCAAGGAAACATGCTAAGTTGAAATATTTGTTTTCTGACAACAATGCTAAAGCCAGTATTTTCTCCTTTTGTAATTTCCGTTCCGTGATTTAAACACTTAAACATTGAGGGAACGCTATTTCAAAATCTATGGGACAAAGGATGAAGCTGATTTTGGTCAACAAAGTGATTTGTTTTCAAAGTAAAACTAGTGATACACTCGCAAACAATTTTTAGAAACAGCTGGGGAAGTGATCCTGACTAGTGCTTGTAAACGCCACCATGCTAATACATGCTAATACATGCTAACTGCTAATGTAGGATCCATGACATATGCCAGAAACCGCAAGATTGACTTCCTCATAATGGAAACATGCAATTTAATTTCAGCAAAACACCCCGTAGCCTGAATTGTTAGATTGGGACACAGTGTTCTCTACAGTATACAATACACTGACTGTACAGTTAAGTAAAAGGTGGCTGTCAGCCGCTCACAAAGCTCTGCAAGGTCGCTGCCTTTTTACCAGTCGTTGTTACGGTTAGTCGATAAAAGGTGACTGTCAGCCGGGTACAGAGCTCAGCGAGAGCACAGGCTTTTATAACCATCAACATAGCAGCATCTAGCAACTCCACTGCGCTGTGGAATAATGTCTGGCAATGTGAGACAAGCATCAAGCTAACATTGACATTGTGTGACGTTGGGTTTAGCATTCTCAACCTGGCAACTCCGCAGTTTAATACTATAGCAAACACTCCTTGAGCTTCTTTGTCAGAAAAACAACGGAAGAGGCACTGGTGTATCTGTTACAATGCAGCCAAACACATTGTTTGAAGCTATAGTGCACAACTATTTTATATTAATAAACATCTGTTACATTCAAGCCATTGCCAAATTAGTTGATACAAAGCTAATTAAGCCTATCAACTCCACAAAACTCTCTCTGTATTCTCAGTATGGCTATGTTTACAAAATGGGTGTAGTCCAGAGACGTGCAGAAGCTCGAGTGATGTGTTTTACGTCACCGTTGAGAAAGGACAACAGCAGCGTTCAGCTATGGAGACAAAGAGGACACAAAAATGACAAGATACCTCTTCTGAAGAGTCCATCTTGTCTTTTTAATCCTTCGTGTTAGCAAGTGTGGAGGAGGGGTGGGGGCGCGATGACCAAAGGCTTGCGTCATGTGGATGCGCTGACAGTGTTGCTGTCATTTCTTAAAAATTCCTCATGGGGGTGACAGAAACTATAGCTTTAAGCAAAGAAGAATAAGACAATAATTACCTCATGCTTTGGCAGAAAATCTGAATCCAACACTGGAATAGCTATCGCTGAGAAAAAGAAGACACTTTTAAAACTTGCTTTTGGCAATTTAAAAAAAAGTGTATTGTTTTTTGCTCATGCACAACATTAGTTTCAGTATTTGCGTCCACTCACATTTCTTCAGCATCACAAGCAAAAGAACACAGTACATTGGTTTCACTGTTTGTGAATTATCATATCTGGAAAGGCCATCGAGGCACCTCATAAATGAAGCTGCGCCTGTTGTGATGTGCGTCATTCAAGAACCTTTTGAAGACTTAGTATATCATGTATTGACAGGGAGGCAGGAATCACATCACACATGTCACAGACACACACAAGGAGACACACTCATTCCTCATTATCTCTTTCACACATATTTTGATGCGTATGCACACACACGTGCAGATGCTCCCTCTCTCTTATGCTCATATACACACATGCACTTACTCACACTCACACATAAATGCAAGCATGGATGTTGTGGTTACATGGTATGTGTCTTAGACCCATAGACCACCATGACGTCCCCAGATGCTTTTGCTAAGGTTGCATGGGTAACAAATTACCTTTTTGCATGTTGCCCAACAAATAAATACCATAAATCCCAAATCCACCCAACTGCCTGTAAAAGAGATGTTTACTCAGACTGATCTAAGGAATGCCACGTGACTGATACACAAAACATCTTTTAATGTACATCTAACAATAATACATGTTATAACATAACAACAAAGTTATAAGACTTAGGGCCCTATCTTGCACCCAGCGCAATTGCCTTTGTACACCGACACATGTATCGTTCCTATTTTGGAACCGACGCACAGCGGACTTTTCCCTCCACAGACGCACGTCGGTAAATTAGCCCCCGGGGGCAGTTCAGCGAAAAGAGGAGGCGTGTTCAGGCGCAAACGTTCCCTGGTGCTATTTTGCAGTTTCAGAAAACAATTCCACCACAGACCAGGAAAAACCTGGTCTAAAGTCAGTGGTGCTAGTCTAAAGTCAGTAGCTGTTGCTATTATACCGGCGGGTCTTGCGCCCGACGCAAATCTAAAATGGGTTGGTCTGAATTAGCTAGGTGTGGTTTGGGCGTAACGTGTAATAAACCAATCAGAGCGTCATCTCACATTCCCTTTAAGAGCAAGCGCGCTTGTTCCATGGCGGATTGCTATTATGACGGCGGATTTGCCTGGCGCACGCCAGCGGGAGCTGTCCGGGATGGGGCAAAATAATAAATGCCGTCTTGTCCGGGTGGCGATGTTGCTGCAGCCTCTCGGGCACATCTCCTTAAGTCTGAAGAAGATTGCTGCAGCCATGGAGCGTGGGCCTCCAAACGCACCACCTGCTCCTGTTGTGCCCCTTCCTCTTCCCCTCCACTCCATCGACCCTCAGGTGTCCAATCCCGCCGTAGTTCAAGTCTCCTTAAGTCCTCTAATATTTCCTCATTTATGTCATCAATACATCCATGATTCATGGAAATGTTGTGTAAAACACAACAAGCCACAAAGAATGCTGCAACTTTTTGAGGACTGTACTGTAAAATGCCTGCTGATCTATCCAAACACCTGAAGCGCAGTTTCAGTAATATTTTTCCTTGTAATTATGTATGGTTTGCAAAAATGGGAACAGCTGCGTCCGTGTAGATGAGGGAAGCAAAGTGTATGCGCGTTGTGCGCACGCTACATTATGGCCAAGCTCCTAAAATAGTATCTGAATAACGCGCCACTGACTTTAGACCAGGTTTTTCCTGGTCAGTGGCAGAATTGTTTTCTGAAACTGCAAAATAGCATCAGGGAACGTTTGCGCCTGAACATGCCTCCTCTTTTCGCTGAACTGCCCCCGGGAGCGCAAATATATTCCCTAATTTACCGACGTGCGTCTGTGGAGGAAAACGTCTGCTGTGCGTCGGGTGCAAAATATAAATGATTCATTCGTCGGTGTACAAAGTCAATTGCGCTGGGTGCAAGATAGGGCCCTTAGAGTATCTTTAGAGTATTACTGTACATAGCAGAAACCAAAAGACAATGATAAAAAAAAAGAATTAATCATATATCCTGTTAATGGCACAGAACTGTCACGGCTGAGTCACAGATCTTAGCTTTGCCTCTCAGCAGCACTCCCTGAGTTGTTAATGAAGGTGTCATCGCTCCTGCCTGCAGGGTAAGAAAGTAAATGCTCGATGTGTAACTAAACTAAGCACATACTTAATCTTTATTTAACTGTGGATGTTGGCTGAGCACACCCTCTCTCTCCCGGCACTATCCAACTGAACTAAGTCTCACAAAGTTTTGTGAAATGAGCAGGTAAAATGTGGACTAAAATACAATAACAAAATGAGCAATATATATAAAAAAGAAGAGTTAAAGGAATAGTTTGATATTTTGGGAAATACATTCATTCACTTTTTTACAGAGAGCTAGATGAGAGGATTGATACCATTCTCATGTCTGTACGCTAAATATGAAGCTCGAGCCAGTTAGCTTAGCTTAGTATAAAGTCTGGAAACAGAGAGAAACAGCTAGCTTGACTCTGTCCTATGGTTACAAAATGTGCCTACCAGAACCTCTTAAGCTTACTATTAATATGTTATATCTTGGTTGTTTAATCTGTGCAAAAACCAAAGTGTAAAAACTACAGTTTGCTGTTTTACGGAGGGTCATGTGCGGGACTATTACTTGGGTAGAAATGCTAAGCTTAGCTAACTGGCTGCTGGCTGTAGCTTTATATTTAATGGATAGACATGAGAGTGGTATCGATCTTCTCGTCTAACCTATACCACAAAATCAAAAAAGCATATTACACAAAATGTTTCAGTTCCTTTATAGTTTGAGTGAGAGTTTATGGCCGTGCTTGAAAAAGAAAAACATTCCACATGGAAACCTCAATTAAAGAATAGTTTCTTTGCATCATTTGAACTTGCCGAACTTGAAGGTTGGGTTGGAAAGTTTCTTCTGCGACAGCAAACCACACCCGGAAAAGTGGGAGAAAATAAATGGAGGAATAGGTGCTTTCCACTGGGTGTTTCACTTTTAAACTTGTGTTTCCTTCATGCATGTCTCTCACTTTCCTCAGCAAGTTCATGTTCTACATTTTAATACCAAGCTTTTTTCCAGAGAAAATTACACTCTGTTCACACCTGTTAGCTGCCACAGTATAACCACATGTTCAGTACACACAGCTTATGTGATAGGATGAATTGCATAAAAACCTGTTTCCTGATAAACTGGATCTCCCCTGGAGCATCAGCCAGGCGGCCAGCTCTAACTCTAATCAGCACTTCTCTACCAGATGGGATCCCATTTGCTACTGTAGCCTACAGTATATCAGCCTCGTCATCATCAACATCTTGACACTAGTCCCCGTTATCATCATCCTCTCAGATCACACCTATAAGCCAGGTCAGCTGCGTGACGCGGGTTGAGCTCTTGGCTCTGGGCTGTGGCCTGCTGGGAGGAAGCACAAGCCAGAAAGGTGGAGCAGCAGATTGGGCAAGATTACTCACTGTTGTCTCAGAGGCAGGCCTGTTTGTGCAGGATGTTGGTGGGTAAACAGGGAGAATAAGGGGCGTAGAGTGTTGGGCCCAGATACCCCCCTACACGTCTGTTTCTACCCCCCAGGACAGTTTGACAGGGAGTGGACTGATGCTATCAATCTGAAAATCTATGGATCGTTGTTCATGCCTAAAAGCAACCAACGGACTTTAAAGGAACACGCCGACTTATTGGGAATTTAGCTTATTCACCGTAACCCCCAGAGTAAGACAAGTCGATACATACCCTTCTCATCTCCATGCGTGCTGTAAAGCTGTCTGACGGCTCCAGCGGCATCAGCCCATCACAGAACAGGCAGGTGAATGGTTCCAGTAATCCTACTGCTCTGAATAAGTGACAAAACAACGGCAACATGTTCCTATTTACATGTTGTGATTTGTAGAGTCACAGCGTGTACAAAAAACAACGTAACATGAGACACAGCCATCTTCTAACAGTAAACAAACTATATGGGAACTATATTCTCAGGCGGAAGAATATAGTACTTGGGCGGAGTGATATGCTCGCAGCAAGCCTGTCTGAGAATATAGTTCCCGGTTTGTTTACAGATAGAAGATGGCAGTGTCTCATGTTACGTTGTTTTTTGTACACGCTGTGACTCTACAAATCACAAATGTAAACAGGAACATGTTGCCGTTATTTTGTCACTTTTGTCACAATTCGGAGCAGTAGGCTAGTTGGAACCAGTTACCTGCAGGATCTGTGCTGGGCTAAGCTAATGCTGGAGCCGTCAGATGGCGTTACAGCACGCACGGAGATGAGAAGGGTATGTATCGACTTGTCTTACTCTGGGGGTTACGGTGAATAAGCTAAATTCCCAATAAGTCGGCGTGTTCCTTTAAAATAGATGTATTATAAACGTTTTGCCTTAATTATCAATATTGTTGTGTTGTAAAACATTTCTTCAACTTTTCCAATCCAGATAAAAAATATATTTAGGCACTTAAAGACATAAAAATTCAAAACAAACTCTCTCCTAAAAATTACATTCATGTTCTACCAATTTTTTGTCAACATGATAATGATTTTTTAATTAGCATACACTATCTGTAAAGTTGTAAAAGGTTCATACTGAATGTATCGGTACTTACAAAAATTGTAATTGCAATGAAAAATTAATAAAAACATTGTTAAAAAAAAATGTCACTCATAGAAACTAAAGCATGATTAGCCTTTTTGATGTTTAGGCACTCACAGTATTAAAGTTAGAGAAAGATTGTAGCCTTAGTCAAATATTGAAAAAGACAGCAAGAGAAGATGGATGTGTTTACTTTCTCTATATTTAACCATGATTTTTCCCAAACTTCCCAAAGGAATAGTTTGACCTTTTGGGAAATATGCTAACGTTCTGTAAAAAAGCGAATCAGTGTATTTCCCACGGAGGCTTCAAACCACGGTCTCTAGTGTCTTGCGCTCTGTACGCCCACCATCCACCCAGACCGCTCGCTTCCTTACAACTTTTGTAAGGTACAAGAGTGTATCTCTTATTTTTGCGATTATTATTTAATTCAAACACAAGTTTGGAATCAGAATTTAACAATTATGAAGTTAAAGTTAGCTGTGCTTTTACTGTTTTAGCACATTGCCATGGTTGCACATGTTAAATACACACTGTGGCCTGAGTGAATTTAACAGTGATTAACTTTAATTGAGCTAAATGTACATTATGTAAGACTATTTGCCATAAAATGAGATGTAAAAAATAAGCGCAGATCATATGATGTGTAATGTTTGTTCAAAGCATTCAGAAACTCTCACACAGACTCATGTGACCACTCTTTGACTTTCTTTGTCCACACTGTTAGAATTTGCATACTAGAATTTCAACAGACTACTTTGACTAAGCAAGTGTACAATAGGAAGTGACACTTTTTCCAAAGAAACAGGATCTGCCTCAGGAAACTGCAGTCCTTTCTGATCATAGATAAACAATTACATGTTTGTCTTTCACTGCAAGAGAACTAAATATGGGTGAAATTCCACGAACACAGACTAACACACATACTGGCAAAAATGCATACATAAATGTGCAAAGGCTATCTTACTCATTTCCTAATCACATTGTGCACACACACACACATAAACACTCAGATGCATGCAAAAACTCATTGATAGGACGGATTTTTCAGTTTTACAGTTTCAGTCTTGTTATGAACGAAGCCGTCCACTTTAACACCATTCATGCTGACAGGGCCTGAGAACTTGACACGATGTGTGGTGGTGAGATTCATCTGCTGATTGCAGTTCAGTTACCACTGACTACATCCACTCAAAGTAGGCTACTGCATCTTCTGTATCTCTTGCACTTTGCCTTCATGACTTTTGACTTGATTTCCTGTTAATTTAGGGATTTCCCATTTAAACAGCTGCAAGTGTTCAAAGTGCATCTGATTATTTGTGAAATTTTTAGCCTTGAAAAATAAAACAATTTTAGCCTTAATGAGCAGTAGAGCTGAAATGTAGGAGAGGCTGGAAAGTAAGAAAGTGGATGATCAAGGTTGGACTTCCAAGATAGGCTTGGGAAAAGTAAATGGGAAGGATGACTATGTAGCATTGCACCTTCAACATCAACATTTGCCACTGAGCCAGACTTTGAGCCTCCAGTTACTACAGAGAAGCTGATCAGACTGAAAGCAGAAGGATTTTATATATTTACCATACAGCCATGATCTTGGTGTCTCCAAAGTAACAATTTGTGTCAATATGAAGTTAAAACAGCGGAATGTCTGGATAAATAAAGGTTTCTATAATACTTCAATCATCCATGCATCTGGCTGCAAGGTTTACTAGCCAGCCTCAGTCCTCCTGATAAGAGCTGGTCCATTTCCTGTTATAGAGGATGAACATGGCAGGTTCTGTGTCACTTGCCAGAGTGGGGACAGGAAGTACACTGGCTAACAGGAAACTGTTCCTCTCGGCATGCCAAACAATGTGCATAGCAATGTTTGGACAACCTTTCTAATCAGAGATGTAAGTGCTGAATCCACAGTTTTGTTTTACCCATGGTAATTCCTGAAATTGTCAATCCTGTTGCTTATGCAGGACAGGAGTGGTACACATGCAGTCGCTCCACTTACTGTCTTAATGGGTCTTATTGTATTAATTTTTTGGGAAGAAAGACTTATCATTATGAAGAAGACATATCTTAGCATGTGTAAGAAGACACACAACAAGTTTCCATAAAATATGTTTTTCTTCATGCTAAAGCAGAATACGCTTTCAGGAAAGTTTAGCCCCCAGTGAATGCTTGAAAGTATGTTAATCATGTTTATTTAGAAACTAAATTGTAAAAGAGGTCTAAATTATCTTCCTTATACTTTTAAATTGATTGGTAAGAAAGCAATGGCAAAAAGCTTTCTCTACCTCTATCACATAATGCTGTGTCCAATTGTGGTGTATTTTGTAGCGATGCTGCATTGCTGTGTGGAAAGGAATCCGTCGACACTGTTTCTTGATTATAAAGGTTTATTTACATCAAAGAAATCAGCATCATGTACAAGCTCTGCAGAACTCCTAGAGGACCGCTTCTCAGATTCTCAAAAGTCACTCTAAAGTTCTTTGTGTGTGTGCCACATGTGTATATTCCATGAATTGGGGTGGGATCGATAACTGACCAATGGCTTCATGCCAACTGGCTCTGTCCTGGAGGGCCCCATTGATAACACTTTTCCAGATGTGTCTTCTGAAAGTAGGCTAAAGTTCATCACTTCTAGCTACATATAGATAGTTCAGATATGACCTAAATACAAGTTTTAGAATGATCAGAATAAAGTAGGATGTTAATATACCTCACAATCTATTCTCGTCACACATAATCCAGACATGTGCTTTTGTTACACCGGCCTCTCATGGTCTCGTGGTGTAGTTTGTGTCCATATCTTGTAATCCACTTTTTTCAGAGTTCATGCTCATTTCACAACAAAGCATGAGGCTGTATTGCTTCTGTGGTTGTTTTTGTGAAGTATCATTTATGAAAGAAGAGCAACACAGGAGGTCAGTTATAGTAATTTACTGGTTAGAAATTTCATAAGAATTAATTCTTGGGTGTAATAGTTTTAGTTCATAATTTACAGCAGGACTTCCTGTTGCCTCGATATTGTACAAACAGATCAAATAGTCAGGCCAAAGCAAAGCAAAGCATCCATCCATCCATCCATCCATCCATCTTCAACCGCTTATCCGTGGTCGGGTCACCGCCACATAAGCCCGGGGTGACCTGACCCGAAAAGGCCTTAACATGCTACTTGTAGATATATACTCTCTATTCAAAAGTTTCTTGTTAATAATATCTTGTGATGAGTTCAGAGCTTCTCTTGACCTAATAAACCTCATCACCGGTCATTTGGTTCCTTCTTTAAAAGATGGCATGTGTTGCATCTGTTTTCTTTTCAGGGGAAGTCAACTTTAAAACAAAAACTAGCACCTTGTTTTACAAGGGAAGTAAAGTAAACCGCATATAGTTCACGCACAGAAACTGAGAAGTATTTTATTTTTCTGTCACGGTGCATTCCATAACCAAGTAAAACAATGTATCACATTAAATCATAGTTAATTACATATTTGTTCAGTGCAATTATTCAATCACAATTCATGTCCGTGGAGAATTTAAGCCAGTTAAATCATTAAAGTTTTCTTTTTTTTCATCAATCTGTGTATTTTTTTATGTTATCAATTAATTCATGCATCTCATATCACAGACATGTAGTTTTGGGTTTTATTCCATTTCAAGTCAAGCTTTTGAAAGCGAGGACATTTGAAACAATGTTTCATTGTTGAATATTGTAACATAATGTTATGTAATCTGAACAAATCGTAAAATTCCTTTTAAATTTGAATGACATAGATTTTCCAATACATCCTGAACTAAATCAAAGGGAAACCTTGCTTATTTTACACATTAAGGTAAGTTTATTCATCACATGGAGTACTACTATGGTATCCCTGATTATATCACAGTGATGTCATCAGGGGTTATCTCAGCTTGGGCTCAGAGACTTCAAAATTCAAACAAAAGGCTTGCGTTACAAACTGTGGGTGTGGAGTTAAGAAGACTTGAGTCTGGAAGTGCAATACTAAATTGATGAAGTACCCCTTTAAAATGTGTTTAATAACCCAGCAGTCACATGACATAAAGCTTCACATGATCAAAGCCAAGTCATAATGTTCATACAAATTTTACAAAACCTAACAAGAGAACTGGATGTGTATATTTAGTAAAATGACACTTAAGAACATTTAAGCATGACAAATGAAAAAGAGAACATAAATAGGGTCACTACAAGAAACCCCAGATACTCAAACATTTCACACATTGCAAGACCATGCAAATTGTCAACAGAGCGACAACCAAAGTTGTTCGACCGAGGAAGTCCATGTAGGGAAGACATTTTGCGTCACAGCAAATTTCTCATCTCAGGTTTAGTTGGTGATCGTAACCGTGGTCTTGGTTACAGATGTTTAAAGCGTCACGTCAAAGATGAACCACTTTATCTCATATATTTGCACACTGTCACCACATTCTCACACAGCCGCTCCTCGACATCGAGGAAATCACACTAAAAAAGCAATCAGCTCAGTGGAGTTTCAACGTGACCTCAGTCATCGCTACTGAGGTCAGCAGCATCGTTACCACGCTGACGATGGCAGCTGCTAATAAGAGTGTGAATGCAGGCGGTGACTCATCGGGTGATGCCCAAGCCCCACAGGCAAAAGAAGGAAAGCTGTGTGTGTGTGTAGAGAGGCGCAGGGAGAGTATTGCTTGGGTGCAATCATAGCCGAGAGAGATATCCAATTAACTTGAGCATTTTGACGTCAGGTGGAATTGGCAATCTGAAAACGAGCGCACAGCAGGTGAAGTTGACTTTGGAAGATAAGAGGGGGTAGCGAGAAGAGTGAAGGATATTTGAGTTGACATTTATCAGGTGTGCAGCAGGAGCGATGGGTGAAACAAAGTGCAAGATGGGAGGATGAGTCAAGAGGCAAGGTAATTGCCCTCAAATGGGATAAAATAAGCTTTCAAGGCATCAGCTGTCACTGAGCGAGAGAGTGGGGGTGGTCACTCCTCTGACTCATTCATTTTGTTGTTAAAGGTCCTTTATTATCCATGCTACTGTAGACACTGCGTGTGTATGTCTTTCTTCTAATCACCTCCTTCACTTATTAAGCGTGATTTATGGTTCTTCAGAGGCTCCATGCAGAGTTTTCGCCGTATCCTACGCAAGTGGCCTGAGGTTTATACTTGTGCATTGGTGTGTGCGTCGAGTTGGCATGTGTATGACTGTGGTCCTGCTTTATAGTTCTCAGGAAGACCCAATTTGAAGCTCACCTCCCCCAGGAGCAGTACAATCGAGGGCTGAAGCATGATCACTGGGAAGATTACCAGACCACCACAGGGAATTTAGATCTGCAGCTAGCAAATAGAATGTCAAAGTGGCTGTTGATTTTAGTTTTTTTGTCACGTCGTTATACGAACACTGGCTGAATAGTGGGGATTCATTTTGAGTGAACTTGCTTACATTACAGTATTACATGCAGCCAGTGATATGTTGTAGTAGTATTATGTAATCTAAACACAAAATAATTATTAATAAGTATTTTTTAGAGTTAAAAGATAGCTGGTAATTGTTTGTGGGTTATCTCAGAAAATACTTGTGGAAACATACAATATGTGTGAGAAAATGTCTGTGAGAGTAGACGGCTGTTCAAACTGTGGCAGGTGTTCATTGACTTACAGCCTGCTGTTAAATAAAGTTTCCATTTGTATTCCAAACTGAAATGCTGCAGAGCTGTCCTGCTCTTTGCTTTGTCCTCTATATCAGCAACTAGAATACATTACCGAATTTGGGTTACCACCTGATTACAGATTACATTTTTGAGGAAAAATGTATACAATGGTGTCGGATTTGACTTTGCGTGACTTTCTGCATCACTGGTCTTACGTTCAGAAAACCTTAAACATAACCACAGAATTGTGGGATACCGTTGACCATCTTTTTGCTTCCTGCTCCCAGATCCTCATTCTACTCAGAGGGGAAATGCCTCGCTAGCATCCAGCCCCGCCCGGCTCCTGTCTGCTGGGAGACGTCTGCCTGCCTCGTCCCCTTTCATCAGTGCCAGAGGTACTTCATGATAACGGGCTTTAGCTCCGTCACTGATTGAATTCAGGTAGAAGGGCTCATTTCCAGCATTGATTGCTTCCTTATGAACAGACACTCCGGAGCCTTTCCTATCAAGACTCCTAGCTTTACATTTAAAATTCAGACAAACAAAGAACAGAGATAACCTGGTTTAGCATATGTCTGCCTTCACTTATATCAAGAAAGGAATCGTAGCAAAGTGCTCCATCAGTTGCAGCGGTAGATTAAATGGCCATTAGCGTGTGTCAGTGGCTTGACTTTCAGGAGACGGGAAATTACTTTTTGATCTTTCCTTTGACATTTTTTTCCCAGGCAAATTGATTTTTTACAACATGAAAACAAACACAAAATGAGGATGATTTGCTGGTGGCCTGGGTTGCTAGAGCAGAAAAACAAATTATCCCAAGCAACAATTGACCAGCAATTTATGGATCATAGCTGACCCTGTCACTACTCTGTTGGTGCTGCAGTTGCCATTTAAATGTTCTTGACAATACGTGACACAGAATGAGACACTTATGTGCATTTCTCATTTAGACCTTTATGTGATGTCCTAATAATGTATATCAGTGGGAAATGGGATGAGAGAAAAGGAGGTAAACTAACACAATTGGATGTTACTTGGAAAAGGAAGCAATGTTCCTAGTAATAATTAAAGGGAAAACGCCTGTTGTGATGCGCTCCCACCATTAGTCATCATCATCATAAGTGTTTATTTTTTATTCTGCATTGCCGATGCCAAACAAAACAAAATCAGTTTTTTATTGGAAATGCATGCCTCATATGAATTTTAGAGCAAGTAAAACTAAAACAAACAGGGCAGACATTCTACAAGACCATGCCCTTTCTCGCAACATTAACTAGAGCTGTCCCAAACAATTATTTTTTAAACGATTAATCTAGCGACTATTTTTTAGATTAGTCAACTAATCTAACGATTAATTTTTAGATTAATCTAACGATTAATTTTTCAATTAGTGATTATTTTCCCATTGCTCAATTATTAAGGTTCAAATTTCTATTTATTAAAATTTTTAACGCTGCACTGTTAAAGTCAAATGAATTTGTAGTGCAACTTGAAGCCAGATGTAGGCTATCAATCCAACAACAAAATAAAATCACTTTCAGGAGGAATACAAAAATAAAAACTTAAAGTAAGCAAGTGTAAAAAGAGTAGTGTATGCGAGATTAACCTGTATTTGCTTTTTTCGCTCACTGGACCGTCGACCTGACAAAAAAACATTGACATATATAAACTGGACCAACAGATCCCGTTGCTCTGGACAGAGACCAGCGAAGGCTATTAGAAGCACTTTTCCGGTGATAGCTGTGTGTAACTGCGCATCCTCCAACTGAGCTCCAAGACGTAGATGTGATGTGAGCAACCTGTCTGAAAGTTGTAAGTCTTCTGGTAGCTGGTACCAGTACCAGCAGTGCCAAGAGAAATCTCAATCATTCCCAATCTTGCAGACTGAGAGCGTAGGTATATGTAAGGAGATAACATAGGCACAGGCTAATTATTGTTAACTAAAATGCTAGTTAACATTAGTAATTAGTAATTAAACTTAAACAGCTAATGTGAATTGAAACTGTCTGCGAGCTTCTCCTGTACTGTACGGTAATTTCTCTACTGTGCGACAGTAAGTCACGTGGTTATGACACAATCGCCTATTTTTACAAAAAACATCTGCTACGGAGCCATAACGTGAGGTACAAGGTAATGGAGCCTTTTATACACTGTCATGTTTCTTTAGAAATGAACAATGGACAAATAGAGTCTTTAAACGCTTCAGATGTAAAGTTATTCGCTGTCAAAGTGGGGCCAAAATGTATGGCAGTCAATGGAATGCTAACGGGAGGTGATGCTTGTTAGCATCAAAATGGCGCCATAGGAGGTACGCATTCTGAGGAGAAGCTTACCCCGGAGCTCGGCTAGCTTCAGAGTTAAGGCGGGGCTACAGATTAAGTGTCCCTAGAACCTGCGTATCTAACAGTAGTTCCGCATTACATTATTTCCGCATTACATTAATTAATTTGCATGCAAGTTTTATTTATTTATTTTATTTAGTGACGCGTCAACGCAAATTATTTGTGTCGACGCATTTACGTAACCGATTGTCCCAGCCTGAATGTTAACAAAAGCAACCCCCCGGTGATTTGGATCCACTCCGAAATGTAATGGGTTCTTCCTTGGCCCATGCTACAACCTTTGTTGATAGAATCAAGCATCCATAAGACTGTTAGCATGCACTAATATCACCCATTTTTGAGTGTGTTGTTAATTCAATCAGGAGAGACTTTGTTGCAGATATGCAAGATTTATTTGTAAGTTACATGTGCAAAATATGAATTGTACATAGTCTTTGGAGATTAAACTCCATCGTATAAAATGTAGATATATTTTAAAGGGTTTAGGAAAACCCGAACATATCCCCGATGGAGTCTAGACACTGGTGGTGGTGGTGAAGGAGCCCGAAGACCAGATCGAAGGAGTCAAAGGGAGAAGAAAACCGAGAGTGCCGTGGGCGAAGATGCCTGGAGGTGGAAGGGGAGGAGGAGGGTCACACTCTTGCCTGAAATGACAACTGACAGCCGCAGAGGAGAGAACAGATTTAAAACATGGATGTCATGCTGTGATTGGCTTGTGAAATACGAGGCCGAATCTGATTGGTTTAACTGAAAATCTACTCTCTGAAAAACAGCTGATCCGTTTAGGAGAAAAGTGATAAAGTTATTGAAGTCTCCCTGAAAGAATTTATGCTGAGCTACATTAGACACTATTTCTCACAATGCAGCACACAAAACAAATTGAAGAGCTGCTCAGAGCAGAGCCAAAGTGAAAATATTGTGCACAACGGTGCAATGGCTCCGGCAAAAACGTGAACAAGAAAAGCGTTTTTGCTAGTGTTCGGGTTTTCAAAGTTGAAATTTGTGTTTTAAATGTTTGTTTGTATTTCCTGTCAGAATAACAGTAATGTTCAGTCAGATACACTTGCATCAGCAAAATAACCATTTCTAGAATTTATAGAATTCCATCCACTTGTCAATCGAATTATCTGAAGTTCGGTAAAGAACTCATGCGAATAAAGCTGGTGAAAGTGTGTTTCCATCCAACAGCTTTAAAGCGAATAAAAACCTGTGCGTAATGACGTCACATGCGGTTTTGCAATTAAATTTGTGTATCGAATTGATTTGAGACATTTAAAGGTGTTTCCATTCATTTTCGCACTGAATCGCCCAACATTCAAGCAAACATTTGTGAACAAAGTTTTGCTAGACAAAAGTAGTTGTTGTTGTTAATGTTAGAAGCCGAGGAAGCTACAATGGGCATTTGGCCGAGGATCTGATCCAGCTCATCAAAAAGGTGGAACTTTCCTTTTATTTTCCCTCTGGCACCGCTGCGAGACAACTCTCTTTTTTGAGACATGTATTGCTGTTTGAGCGCCTTCCATTTACTCGGAGGACGTCCCACGGCTTGTCATAACCTTTGTTGGTCATTTCCTTTGCGAGTTCCTGATAAATGATGGCATTTCTTAGATTTTTGCTATAAAATAGTCGTTATATTTTGCTCGTAAATTAAATTCAAAAAGTCTCTTGTCTCCTCGTTCGTCCACTTACATCTGTCATGTGTGCAAACAGAGCGGAAATACTGGGCGGAAATGAACTAAAACTTCTTCTTCGTTTTGTGGTGGGTTGCAACCATAAAATTACCTAAAACTTAATCGCAATTCATTCATTTATTTGGCAAATAACGTTTCCATCAGCGTTTATCGCATAGGCCGTATATCGATCAAGAGAAAATCCGATGAGACCGAACGTATTTCCTTTGAGTCGATATTCATGAAATCGAATTTTACTGTTTCCATAAGGCATTTTTCATTCGATATCACTTAATTCGGATAAAAACGTGTGGATGGAAACATAGCTTCTGAGTACTTATAAATACACAGGTTTGTTCAGGACACCCCCGTCTGTCGCTAGCAATGATGACGCAGTGATCAGTGACGATTCTCTCTGACCAATCAGTAGTCTGCAGGTTTTCACATCACCTTTTGGTATCGCCTCAGCTCGCTTGGAACCTCGACGGAGGTGATACTAAAAAAAGTACCTGTTAGCAGGTACCAGGGACTTTTTTTCATAATGGAAAACCAAAAAAGGCGAGTAGAGTCGAGGCGAGTCGAGCAGGTACCACGCAATGGAAAAACTCCATAATAGCAAGTGTCACGTTATATTAGTCATTTCGTACACCTGCATTTATTGGATGTTATTAGTCAGCTAGTGGCCAAGCCAATAAGCTAATATGAGCGTGACTCTGCTTGTAAACTAACTGCCAATATAGAAAACTGTCATTATTTGTATACGGTACACTTTAAAAAAGTAAAGTAGTGCCCATATTGTATATAGTCTCTAATACAGTAATAGGTTATATACATAATAGGATATATATATGATGAACTGCACTGAAAACTTTTTTTAAACAATAGGTTGACCAACATCTGTCTTCAGCTCCAGCATCTCTGACCCACACTCTTCTGCTCCTGCAGGATTCTGGAGGATTTATGTTTCTCTCACACACACACACACACACACACACACACACACACACACTCAACATTTTCTTTTGCCACGAGCCAAGATCTCCTTGTTTCAAAACTTACTTTCAGGAACATCCTGGAACAATAAAACTCACCTCCCACTGACATTTCAAGACACTCCCAAAACTGATGTTTTCACTGAACATAGTGACATAGTGTGTCATTGAGATAAGCAAGCACAAACCTCTCACCAAAGTTTCATCATATTAGGCCTACACTTGAGCACAATCTGTCGGGGCACACAGCATTGGCTTAGTATCAAGGTTGCGAGAGAGATCGGCCCAGGTTTGTCCACTGCCCACATAGACCGCTCCATCACCGGCTGTGACTCAGTTAATGAGAATTACTGAAGAGTGCATCATTTCAGACTACGCCATGTTACCTCTTGTCCCTTTGTGAAATTTAAACAAGAAATTACTGTAAGCAAAAACCCTATTAGCAGACTTGTAAACACTGTTTAATGAAAGTGGCTATAGTTTGTACACTGTGGATGATACATTTTCTTTAAGGATTATACAGTATAAGGTTTCATGGTCGTTACTAGTATTTTTTCAACAACATGTATGTACTGTGCATCGATCATGTTACCACCTTTCCTCTTAAAGCTGGATTTCCGCTGTAGCTACGGTGGCATATAGTACAGATGCTTTACTGGAAATAAATTACACTGATGTAGGATACACAAAATCATCATCAACATTTGGTGAAAATTAGATGAAAAGAAAGATGGTTCATTTCAGTTTCATTGCCAATTACTAGCATTTATCAGCACTTTGATATCAGATACACTCTGAATCTGAGTATTAAAAGAGGTCCAAACATTTTCAGGAGCATCGATTAAAAAAAACAGCAACACAAATGTTGTACTAAAGTATATGAAAGGAAATGGTCTGGAAAACCATGACAGCATATGTAAAACACAGACAAACTGCATGGAGAAAGCAAAGATTATGGGTGATGGATGCAAGGGGTAACAGCTTTCCTACTGTAGATAGACGTAGGTTTTGATTTATAATACAGCGTCAAATTTGACCCCGAATGGATGTATCATAGATGATAAGGCGCTGTCATCTGTGTCTAATTATTGATTGCACTCAACTGCTGTTCATTCGACATATTTATGTCGTTTCATTCACTGGGATACAGAACATTGATTGTGGTAAGCAGAAGCTTTGCAGCAGAGATGTGTGTTACTGAAAAAGAGACTTTCTTCAGCTTCCTTAATGTTGCATGTTGCATCTCCATAGCCCCCCCACCCATCCCACACCAGCCACTGTGTAGCCTTCGCCATAGGTACAGTGGCTACTGCATAGGCTGCTGTGATGGCTGGATATTTTATTGCCAGATGGACACTCTAAACTCTAAAATGAATGGGCAGAAGAACACAGATCAGAATGTCAACCCCTCCTTTAATTTTTGTTTTGTCAGTGAAGTCTTAACATGTCGTGTTTCTCACTTTGTCATCTGACCTATCCAGAACTGACGAGCTGGATGCGGCCACTTAATCACAGCTGGGATTCTAGTGTTGTTTATTTTCTGTTCTCATGTCTTTCCTCCTCTGCGCCTCTCTATACACCACTTCATCCCTCCCACAGAGCAGCCTTATCAAGAAACAGCGGTTCCTCGTAATCAAGGCAGTATGTTATCAAGATAAAATGAGTCCCTCATTCTAATTGATAGCTGTGTGGGAAGGAAGGGAGAAGTGTGTGTGGGGATATGGCGCCAGCAATAAGGGATGCGTAACCTTTGCGTCTCTCAAACAACCACACTTCTTCCCTGAGTCAGTTGGTTGAGGTGGCAGCTTGGGGAGTTACAGTCTATATGAGGAATAAGAAAAACAAGAAATTGAAAGTCAAACCTCCACATCCTTCGCTCCTTCTGTCACTGATTGGAGGAGGTTAGATGAAGACAGACAATATGAGTCACCAGCCCAGCCCCTACCTCCGCTCCTCTGAGTGATTTGTAAAGAATGGTATATAAAGAGGAAATGTCAAAGCCCAGCTGAATGTCAGCGTGCCTGCTAAACCCACCACCAGCTGCAGTGTACTGCATCACATCAGCTTAAACCACATGACTACAAACACTACAACAATGGTCTGCGTAATAAATATATACATTCTGTTCACAAAAACACTGTGTGAATGGTTTTATTCAATGACATTTTAAACCGGAATAGGTTGCATGAGATGTAAACAACTCATATACTTTTTTAAGGCAGACACCAATATTTTTTGTCAGGTTAAAAATCGCTGATGGTGTATTAATACTGTTGATAATTTTATTGCAATTACATAAAGTCCAATAGGTAGCATTTTCTTGCAGATTGTAACCATTGTCATGGTGTTACTTTGGTCATGTGTATGCATGCATGTTCATTGTGTACAGTAGGTCTTGCTGTGTATAGCCAAATAAAAAAACGGCTGCACAAACTGTCTTTAACCTTATAGAAACATTCACCTTAAAGGGAAAATCCACCCTAACGCGTGCGTGCGTGCGCGTGTGCGTGCATGACTAAAGCGGAGCAGTGCAATCTGCAAGGTCCCAGTGAGTTTAATTCCAGCTGAGTGGATTTGGCTTTGTACCTCCCACACAGGTGATGAGAGGGGAGGATGGGGAAGTGTGTGTGTGTGTGTGTGTGTGTGTGGGGGATGCAGCTGGACAAAAGAGGATGAGAGAAGAGGGTGGAAGTAAAACAGAGAAAGAGAGACAGAGGGTGAGTGGGGGACCGACAGACAGCCAGACAGAGCTGTGGGTGCAGACAGAAGTGACTCTTAAATTCCGGTCTTACATAAAAAAAATTAAAAAATCCCATATATCACTGCATCTACACAGGGGAGGATTTCTGACATGCCTTCTCATGAAGGTCACATACTATTTGTTTTAATGATAAGCCACAGTCCTATTGCCAAATCTATTGTGTATAGATTGTGAAGGAAAACCCCATTGTAAGGTAAAAACCTCAGCTGGTTTGCAGCCACAAACAAAATAAAAATTGTAATCACATTTAACTACATGTCTGCAGACACTTTTTTGTTTTCAAGATATTACATCTTTTTCTATTTCATTTATATTCAAAGTGTTGTATTTGCTGTATTATATATATTTTTTATTTTTTTATTCACTGTGCAATTCTGCACTACTATCCCCCTCAGTAATATTCATCCTGTACTTTGTGTGGTGGGCCACATTAATGTCTGAAATCCAGACTCATCAGACTTGTTTACTGTAAACTGTCAGGAACTTGTGACGCTGATATGGCTTGAATTGTACTGTACTTGCTGAGTCAAGTGTTTCATTGTAAAAAAATGCAACATGCTTTGTAATCTCAGGTGATCCCGTGCCAAATAATTTATAATTTAAACTGTACAACTAAATGTATGATGTTGTTTCATCTGAAGGCTACAATCATCTCACTGCTTGCAAACTTTCACCTTTGAAACACACACACAGCTGCAGTTACAAGTATTCAATTGTCTACAGGAATGTTTTTGAGCTTGCGAGAGAGCGTACTTCCTTGAACAACAAAAGCCGGTTTCCCAGGCATCGGCAAATGCTCAATAGAAGCTGAAGGCTGTTTTGCCTATAAATCAGTTTGATTTTTTTTTGTCAAGTGACAAAGCAAAGGTATGGAATAAGGAAACTGGCACTCTTTCTGGAAGCTTTACAAAGCTTCTTGAAACCATATATCTCTAACCCTGTGTCTTAGTAAAACTCCTGGGACTTTTGCACTTGTAACCTGTTCCAACTTTTAGTTTTTTACATTGTTTCCTGTATTCCATATTGAATTTCAACAACTGTGTATCTCATAATCATATCCACGGACAAAGGTGAACTGAGACAAATTCACAGCCATTGTGGCTGGAGTCCTCTGAAATGCACATGATATCTGAGCCTTTAGTCTCCCCCCCTCCTGCACTCATACAACCCAGATTATTTTGTTCTTTATGCAGAAAAGCTTGATGTACACAATCATGCTAAGTGCATGTGGGGATTTATTCTGCAGGGGCTCTGAAGTTGATGATCTATTGTCTGACTCCCCGCCAAAGGCTTAAAGTGATATTTATTGCCTCCTCAAAATAACATTAACACCCTCAGAAAGGCAAAAACCAACTACATTTTCAGTGCCGCCCCAACGTTTATTTGTCTTCTGGCTTCCTTCCTCGTTCTCCTCTGTGACCCACTGTACTCAAGCAGAAGTAAAAAAAAATTAAAATTATGAAATATATTTTTAATTTTTTTTAAAAAAAAATTTTAAAAAAAAAAGAGGAAAAAAGCACCAAAATATTATAAAATTATTCAAACAAAAATAAAAAAAAATTAAATATAATAAAATATATTTTTTTTTATAATTTTTTTAAAAAAAAAAAATTTTTAAAAAAAAAAAAAGAAAGAAACACCACAAAATAAAATAAAATAATTTTTTAGGATAGGCAGACAGAAGGGTGACCGAATGTGACCGCTCTAAACGTGTTCATACTCTCAACTTTTTCAACTAATAAATTACAGAGACTGTTTTCAAGTTACATTTCTGCCCAGATCTTCCACTTCTTCCACTTCCTGCTTAAAGAGGTCATGTGAACCAATGTAGCACAAAAAAAGACTGTAGCGCCATAATGTACTTTTCTTACTGTCAGCAAATCCTATAAAAAAAGCTACTGTAAAACCAACAATGCGTTAATCCAGCTCTCACTACTTTCTGACTTCATCCTCAGTCACAAGCCCATTTGCACCAACATTTTGTGAATCTTATAAACAGGTCACAAATGTATAGTTTTAAAGATTCCAATTGGATTCCTAAAATAGCTGGGCACTGTTGTTTTCAGTAAATCTTGCCCCAATAAGAGTAAATGGTGCATTTGTTAGGGATTATTTTCAGCAGAGGAATAATAGATATTTTGTGCTCTGGTGAATATTTATGGCATCGGTAATAGGACTTGAATTAAACCCCAGTTCATGTTCATAGTAATGAAGGAATGTATCAGTGAAGTCTATGGCACAGACGAATGCATGATATCAGGCTTTGGATAAACAGACAATACTTGTTAGTTAGAATAATCAATTCATTTTTGGTTTTGGTGTTTTTATTCCATTTCTTTACAATAAAAAAAAAAATACAGCATATCAACAGTCTTATCCTTTAACCCCCCTGGCTGCTTGTATTGTCTTGGAACAAAAACTACCCATCGACTGGCATTTCAAGACACATTCTGTAACTCTGCTCTCAACGGGAATAAAGCTCAGTGCTGCCAACAAAGTATCAGTATTGCAACACATTTTAGTGGCAAAAAGCCAATAGCCTTGTTGATAAGCCAAAACAGGAAATGACTTTACTACTGATCTATTTTGTGTGGTGATGTATTACTTTATCACCACATTTCTGTTAAATCTTTGCTGTAAATAACTGTTTAATTTCTGGGTAAGGAGCATAAGGAACACAGAGTACTAAATGCAGTGATATATTGGGTTTATGAGCAGCTCTGGTGGGAAACTGCTTCCAGATATGGATGTGTAAAAGTGTAAATGTGAAGAGCATGTAGTTGGCTTTCCATTGGATTGTCATCTGTCACAATAGCTTTCACAGCTCTACATGCATACTTATGTTATTTTAAGAGATGTGATACACATGGGCTCTTAAAACACTTCTACGGTAACCAAGCCATGTGATTCACAGCACAGCACAGCACAATACAGTACACAATGTAATTCGGTTTTCCATAGAGTTACAGCATCTTGTCAACTGAAAATGCTGTCTGTGTTGTGGAACATCTGGACACACATTAACAGCGTGGGTCAAAGAAATAACCAGGTGTGTACGTTTTTCTTCATAGTTTACACGTCACAGAGCAGCATGGCAACACCTTGAGCTCTACGGTGAATTCCCATGGCACTCTCACTTCCGCGACATAAACAGGGCAAGCCACATTTATTATCACCTGAGGCCTCATCTATTTTTATGCAATGCAAATTTCACCCGGAGACCCAGAGTGACTTTTCTTTCCAACAAAAACTGGGGTCAGTTAATGGGTGATTTACCTCCTTTTTAATCTGCCAAACACTCTCTCTCTCTCTCTCTCTCTCTCTCTCTCTCTCTCTCTCTCTTACCCTCTATCTCTCTCTCTCTTGCTCTCCTTGTCTTGCCTAAGAGATTGGCTTGCCTCGAAGAGTCTTGACATGACGATGAGCAGTGGGTGGAAATCGTAGTGTGTGTGTGTGTGTGTGTGTGTGTGTGTGTCTTCTGCATGTGTCATCTGGGCCATCATATCATGGCTTGAACTCAGGAATACCAAACATTCCTGTTTCACATTGAATTTGGCAGCCACAGGTTGACTGCTGCATTGGATGTGATTGTGTGGTTACTCACAATGCTGACGTTTGTTATTGCTGTCTCTGCTCATAAAAAAAAAAAAAAAAACAGCATGTGACTACATGCCATCAGAATTCCCTGATATACTTATGTACTTATACTTACTTATACTTATGTTATGTGCTTAATTTACTTAACATTACTTGTTTTTCTCCATATTGTAATTCTGTGACTGCTATTTTTATCTACCCTGTTGTCAGACTGGGTTGTTTTCCAGTAAAAAAGTGTTTGGGGCATGTTGTGATAATTTGGGCTACTTTTTGTACTTTTTGAGTGGTTTCCACAAACAAAAAGTGGATTCCAATAAATCAGCCCCTCCTCTCATCCGAACAGTATGACTCAGATTGACAAGGCACTGAGTTCAGTAGGCTCATCTCGTTTCACTCTATTAGTACTAAGTTAAAACATCTTTTTCTTATCCCTAATATTCATAGTTCTGCATTAAAACACTTAAAGCTCATCTGTTCATATGAGGGACATTTTTTGATGTTTCATGTTATATTATCTGAAAGACTTATTTTATTTTATGACTATTATTTATCATTATGATTAGTTTGGCTAATTATACAATAAAACAAAAGACTGAGACGATGTGTTTAGCCCCACACACACACACACACACACACACACACACACACACACACACACACACACACACACACACACACACACACACATACACACACACACGCAAGTATATCATATCATATATCATAGACTGTAAATAGATGGTAAAAATAAGGTTTATACATTAGCTGTTTTTTCTCAGTAGAATCTGGCAACACTGTGTGTGTCACCTATTGCTATCTCTGAGGTTTCTCCATTTTTATTTCTATTAAAAGATTTTTTTGGGAAGTGTATTCTTATCCAAATTGAGGAAATGAGAGATTGCACTGTCTGAAACTAAACTGATTTGATTGATTAATGATTTTGGACGGTATAAATGAAATGGGCTTGACAGTAAATTCACACTGTACTTTATATTCTTTAACCTTCATTGACACTTCAAAAAAACCACTGTGTTAACACATTTCCCATGCTATATTTGGTGTATTAGTTTCTTGTGATGATTTTCTGTTTAAGTCTGTGGGGGACATTACCAGAAATTACTTCTTTTATTACAGTAAATGTACTAGGAGTTATGAATTGTAGCTCTGCACTGAAACTCTTTCTTTGAGTCATTTTTGGTACCCGAGTGGAATTCCAACCTGCTGTACTCAGTGGTCAGCTGAGGCGATATGAGTAATGTGGGCTTTATTAGGAAACCGTATCATCATCTGGCATCTCAGTCAGCAAATCAGGAAGCACCTGTGCAGCTGAGGGGGAGGGAGGGAAGGGGGGTACATGTCCCAGCGAAGGCGACCTATTGTGTTTTGGTGCTTTTTATAAGTTATGTGGAAAAAGGGACATTCTGGACAGGAAGTGACTTGACGCACTTGCATACCCTACTAATGCAGTTTGGCCAACAGTAATTGTCTGGTTTGAATAAAAAGCCTTGTGACAGGAGTTACATGCAGCACAAACACCGACACATAAAGATGGCTGCAGGATAAACTACTCTGTCAGCAAATAATGTAAACAAGAAACATGCAGAAGAAATCTTTTACATGAAGGTAAACCTTCAACAAACACTTGTTTCTTTTTCTTTTTTTGCAAACGACTGGGCAAATGTAGACTCTGTGACTTGATATCAAAATACAAGAACATTCCAGTGAAGTTCAATAGCAGGAACTATTTTGTAAATAGTGCACTACAACAGTAAATTGTTGGAGTTACCCTTAAGAATAAACGAAAGAGTGGTTCTCTCTAGATCCACAATTTTGGATGTGTCCAACAATGAAACATATAAAATATATGAAGCAGAGACTGGCAGGAGGCTCAGTAGACCAGACTATAAGCCGTAAGACTTGAAGTGCTGTTTCTGTAAATCTTTGACAAAGTAGGAAAGAGGAAATTGATCAACTTGCTATTTGGAAGTGGACAAACCAGGTTAATGGCATGTACTAAACCAAACATTTCACCATATTAAAACACTTAGAAAGAATAAACGTACTGTTGACACATATCGTTGACATCTAAAAGTGTAACATTTTCTTGCATTCATCCTCCTTTGTGGACATTCTCAAAGCCTCCATCCAACCTGCTGTTAATGTTTTTCCCTTGGGGAGTAAGAGAACTAATCTCACGGTATGTTGATGAGAACAGTATAGCAGGTGAAAACAACTGGCAGTGATGTTGTGATTTAGTTGAAATCATTATGTTCAGCTCTACTCTGGCTCTGCTTCATCCCACAGGATCCATCCATCCATATATCCGGGGTCGGGTCGCGGGGGCAGAATATCCAGCAGGTGACCCCATACTTCCCTTTCCCGAGCCACATTAACCAGCTCCGACTGCGGGATCCCGAGGCGTTCCCAGGCCAGGTTGGAGATATAATCCCTCCACCTAGTCCTGGGTCTTCCCCGAGGCCTCCTCCCAGTTGGACGTGCCTGGAACAACTCCCTAGGGAGGTGCCCAGGGGGCATACTCCGAGCTCCTCAGGGATGGCTGAGCTTCTCACCCTATCTCTAAGGGAGACGCCAGTCACCCTCCTGAGGAAACCCATTTCGGCTGCTTGTACCCCGGATCTCGTTCTTTCAGTCATGACTTCCCACAGGATGTTTTTTTTAATTTGTTGTGGTTAGTCTTGTGTGTTTTTCCTCTTTTATGTTGTGTTTATTCATATTTGAATGTCTTTTAGGCACATGACACTGCAATTCCCATGCTTTAACAGATCAATTGAACCTCGAACTCCAAACAAAAAAAGTAAAATTACCTGTTGCACTTGTGACTCGATGACATCACCACACAGATGACACACTTTGTAATACTGTGTTAGACACGGCCGACACAACAGTCCTAATAGCCGACCAGCTGACTACAGGGCTCTGTGCAACCAGGATTGTGTCTGGCTGAAAAGTGGCCTGCCTGCTTCCTAAATGTATTAGCGATACTACAGAGCCACTGATATACTGAGGCAATCCTGTTAGAGAGATGTGTATGGGCTCAAACAACTGTTGTGAGAATGAGGGACTAGAAGGAGGGAAGGAAAGAAACCAGAGGAGAGACAAACAAGAGAGAAGGATATATGTATATATATATATATATATATATATATATAAAAGACTTGAGTGAAAAGCTAGTTGAATACACGTCTTGTTTATCTGGCTCGTCTGGGTCAAGTGTTGTTATCTACAGCTGACACTAACAAACCCCGTAATGAAATGAGGGCTCGAAAACGGATGGTGGGCCTCCCCACTCATCAGCCATGATGTCACAAGCCCAGATTAGACTGGACCATATGGCACACTGCCTGTTGTCCCTCTTATCCTCAGCGTCCATCCAGGCATCTCTCCATCCAATATCTATCTCTCCATCCAATATCTATCTATCTATCTATCTATCTATCTATCTATCTATCTATCTATCTATCTATCTATCTATCTAACAGCCTCTTTTTTTCAGCCAAGACAGGCAGCTCGCCAGGCACAGCACCACATGTAGAGTCCTTTCACCATTACAGTATTGAATGGTCTCTCTCTCTCTCTCTCTCTCTCTCTCTCTCTCTCTCTCTCTCTCTGTGTTTTGCACTTATTGTTCCCACGCATTCCTGCAGCAGACACAACATGATGTAACACATTTGTTGGATTCATTTCACCAAAGAGGCTTTCAGGGCCTCTTGTTTGTGCTATGTATAGGCTACATTTTAAGCGTGGCTTGGCCCTTGAACCTTGAGCTTCTGTCGCACTCTGGGTGGAAACTCTACCCATAAAATAAAAATGATTTAAATACAAACAGTATGTAATAGCTCAGAGATTCACATTAATAGTCAAATTATCGAATTCCAGGAGCAACTTTATTGGCTGCTTCAGTGAGTTCAATTACTGTTGATATACAGTGTATTGACATTTTAGGAAAATATGCTTATTTGCTTTTATACTGAAAGTTAGATGAGAAGATTGATTGATTAATACCACTCTCCTTGCTCTTTTGGGTAGCACTATATATATAATATTCAGTTGGATTGTAAGGGTTAACGTTACATATTTAAATCCAAACATCAAACAGAACCCAAACACAGTCCAGAGCCGTGTGTTATTACGTAATGACCTCATGTGAGTACATGCAGTGTGACATTTAAACCTGTTAATTCATTTTGGGGGATTAGGCTTACATGCTGAGGGATATAAAGCAGGTTCACTGGGCTGAACACGGAACTGAGCGGAAGTTGCTTTTGTCGGCTACTTGTTGTCCAGCTACTGAGCTCCTCCTTCTCCTTAAAAGTCCCCACATTACCAAGTACATGGAAGATTATTTATAAGTAGCCTAAACAAAAGAAATTTGGGGATTTACCATACAGTGTGTTTTACTGACTATTGAGTTTATAGTATGTGAGCTAAGTGATATGATATGGCATTTTTGATTTTTTATTCTATAACGGTAATAAAACGGTTATTTTTTTAAGACCTGCAGCGTATCATGAAGGCTCTATGTGTTATTACAGTAATTTCCTGTCATATAACATTATTATTCTTTAATGTTCCCCCATAGGTTCATATACAAGCCTACATGTTTGTTTATGTGTTTTTGTAAATTGTGTTTTTGTGGATGATAATGACTATATGTAGGCCTATACAGTATGTGACTATACCTCCCCCCCCCCCCTTTTTTTTGCATCAGGGCTAAAACAATCGATTGATTGACTGTCTGAACATTCATCAGCAACTATTCGTAATAATTAATTAATTGTTTATATAATTGAAAATTGGTTACCTTTGGGTTTGGGGGTTGGACAAAACAATAAATTTGAAGCATTTTTCATTTCCTGACATTTGCAGTCCAAATGAATAATCATCAGTTACTGTAACTGAGAATCAGCAGATGAATTAATAATAAAAACAAAGGTCACTGTTGCCATCCTTTTTCATATAATATTGTATTGTATCCATATGGTAACACCTCCTTTCGGAAAGGCCTATATGTGTGTGTTTGTGTTGTATTCTTCATCATTCATAGCAGTAGCCTAGGCTATCTCTTACTGTACTTTTTTTCCTATAAATATTTGTGATTGTGGCTGTGATGTTTAATATCCTTTTAAACCATTGCATATTTGTTTTAGTCAAGAGGATGTAGGCCTACAGTATTGTTTGGATTTATTTCAGTTAGTAGCTGTAGTCACTCTGGTTTGTCCACAAAATTTTCGCTGAACACAGAGTGGGAGCTGAAAATGAAAGGCCCGGTGTAGCCTATGTGCTGGATACACGGTGAGTAATAGTTGAATCAAACACACTGCAGTGGGGGTTTTATTTACCAGGGCCGGGGGCGGAGTCACAGTCCAGTCATCGATGTAGGAGGGTTTTTTGCTGCGATCACACCTCGCCGGTGTCCATATATGGTTCCTGACGTCACGCGCCGGAGGTGCCATTCACATAAAACTGATCTGCCGGAATCCCCTTTCAGGACATGTACAGACGCGCACGGGACTCCTCGCTCACCCGTATCCACAGTTCAGAAGTAATTCAGTTTAATTCTTTAGGCAATAATAACAACTCCGAGGAGGCAAAATGAAAATCTCCAGCATAGACTGCCGGCGTCTGAGGAAAATCATCAGGAAGGAGTGCGGGAGCTGCCTTATTGTGGATTGCAGACCTTATCTTTCATTCACGAACTCCAATATCAAAGGCTCTGTCAATGTAAATCTCAACTCAGTGGTGGTCCGGAGGTCTCGAGGAGGGCTTGTTCCTCTGCAGTTTGTCATCCCGGATGAGAGATCCCTGCTTCGGCTTCGGGAGGGGAGCATATCGACAATCATAGCTCTGGATGACCGGACCTCCCACTGGCAAAAACTGAAGAAGGACAGTGTAGCACAAATAGTAATAAATACTCTTTCTCATCTAGCGAGTGGGGCAAACGTCTGTTTCCTGAAAGGTGAGAGATTTCTGATTTCTGGGGACTATCAATTTGGGGACTATCAATTTGCCTAGTTGTTGTTTCAAGAATAGATTAGTATTACTATTGTAAGAAAGCCATTTAGGCTGCCGTTTAAATATTTCACGTTAGCCTTTTGTTAAATAAATTAAACTGTTGTTTTTGGTATGTCTCTGTAGCTAGTTTATGCACCACAAATGTAAAAGTAGTGGCCGAGACTATTCTTAATTAGGCCTAAATAAATTATTGTCCATTTTTCTGACAGAGCTAATAAGCCTATTTCCTCGTAGGTCACTATATTTACTACTAACCCTATAGGCCTAACCCATGTTTTTATATTTTATTTTACTTTTCCTTTATAATCCAGAGAGGCATATAGTTAAGACCAAGTCATGTTTCTCTTATTATCCTTCTCGCCTGTGTTGTTGAGAGCAGCCTACATTTTTCTCTCACTTCTTGGAGAGACAAATGTCCTGCGTGCGTCAACGGAGCGGATGAGTCAGTGCGATTTTGCAATGACTTTCACTGATAAAAGAAAAAAGAAAAAGTAATCCCATCGCAATATCACTTTAGCTAAATTAAACCATCAGGTGTGTGATAATGTGTTGAAACACATCCATTTCCGTCTGTCACCTCTGCGTCCTCAGGATGTTGCCCTAAAAGGATTACCGGTCTTTCCACTGGCTCCTGTAAATTAATTAGGCGCCTATAATCAGGTTGTAAAGGTTACAATCCAGTGCTAAGACATTTTTCATAAACGCTGCTATTTTACAAGATGTGTAGCTCATGTGTGTGTGTGTGTGTGTGTGTTGGGAGTAGAGGCAGAATTATTTATTATAGTATAGTGCTCATGTTTTTTTTAAACCCTTTTTCTCAGGCGGATACGAGAACTTCCACTCTCAATACCCTGAACTTTGCACTGAGGTGAAAACCATTGACCAGGGCGAAACTGAAACCGAGAAACGAGTCAACAGCCTCAGTGAGAAGCTTTCTCACCGCAAACCAGATTATGATCAGGTATGGAAACACCCTTTACTAAACTTCCTAGGCCACACAGGCCATACATTCACTGCCAGTTGTATTTTTAACCTTATCCAAAAAAAAAAGAGAGATTATAAAAAATACACATCCAAGCCCATCAGAGAGACTTATATTTGGCATCAGTCCATCAATACATTGTCTCAACCAATGGTAGGCTATTATCTGACCTTCATGCTCCCCAGCCATCTCATATTTGGTTCAAAAAGGGAGAGACCACAATGATGCCCAGCTGACAACAGGACACCCCATAGAGAAAAGCACTCTTTCATCTCTGACCTTTCATCTATCTCCTCCACTGCCCAAATAGAAAGCATGTGGCTTCTTCACATCTCAAAGAACACTATATTGTGTCTGGTTGACATATTGGGGGTTATTTAACTTAATGGTTTACATAATAGGGGAAGTCCATTAGTCCAGCTGCATGCATCCATGTGTGTTTTGTCTGCAGATGAACATAATGTTCTACCCTGCAGCATATTGGGCTGACAGGTGTTTGGATGTTGTGGCTTGGACTATTTTCTCAGGGGTGGATTATGGGTGAATTAAAGCAGATGCATCAATATCTGGGCGTCTTGTAAGGTGTTGTATATTGTAGTCCTTATCTACATGAACTCACATCTGATTTTTTTTTCTCCTACCTCTCCCTCTCAGGGTAAACCTGTAGAGATCCTGCCTTTCCTCTACCTCGGTAGTGCCTACCACGCCTCCAGACAGGACTATCTCAGCGACCTTCACATCACGGCCTTGCTCAATGTGTCGCGCAGGGACCTGCAGCCGGCCAAGGGTCACTATGACTACAAGTGGATCCCAGTGGAGGACAACAACATGGCCGACATCAGCTCCCACTTCCAGGAGGCCATCGATTTTATTGGTGAGTTGAACGGAATGAACGTTGTGCCTGGCTCTCCTTTTATGGGGTTTAGCTCTTTAACTCCTATTGATCAACAGGGGTTTGCACTCAAACGTCTGAATCTGTATCCTAAAAAGTCGCATGGCTCAATACTCTAAATAGTTTCATCACTCAAATTGGAAAGGGAAATAAATACTCCACCAAAATGGAGTCTTTTCCTGGAACATCAGCTACTATATTTATAGTGCAACATCACCCTAAGGAGTCTCTTATACATAGGTGTGTTTATTTTTGAAATGCATCTTAAAATAAGTCTTTGTCGCTGCCTCTCACCGACTGCCATTCACAAGAAGGCTTTAAGAAACCAAGCTGTAATCAGTTTAACTTGATCGCCTGCCTTCAATCCCCAACCAGCATATCCAGCCAGCTTGCTTTCATTCAGGATTTGCTCACTCCCTCCCGTCCGACCTCCCTCGCTCCGTCTTTACTTGAAAAAGACGAAATGCCGTCATCACCTTCCAGGCCTAATCTCGGTAGCTTACTCTGCCGGGTGTGGCCAGTCAGTGTGACAACTGGGTGAGCTGTCCGTGTTTAGTAATGGTGGGGTGGAGGAGGTTGGGGGCTGACTGACACACACACTGACACACACACATACACACACACACACACACACACACACACACACACACACACACACACACACACAGTTGTTTATGATGGTTGGGTGGAAGACAAAAACCAGCTGACTGACACATAATGAGAAAGCATAGTTGTTGGTTGCTTGCAGGTGGGAATCATTGATGAACCTGAGGGCAGCCGGGCAGTGAATATTTTAGAGAGGAAGAGAGAGTGTGTGGGAGAGGAGAGGGGTGTTGGATAATAGCAGCAGCAGCAGCAGCAGCAGCAAAAGATGTACATAATGTGCTGGTGGCTATTTATAGCCAGGAATAACTAAGGACAAAGCTCACCCACAAGCAGCTTGGCTGACCGAAATTGGGTGGCTATTGTTGGTATTGTGCATTGTTTGTGGATGCAGCGTAAATTCAGAGTGTCTTTGTGTAAGCCCGTCTATTATTAAATAAGGCCGAAAATTGTTCCAGGGTCAGATTAAGCCTACATTTAGATAGGGCCACCAAAATTGATCAACCATGCCAAGTGATTAGAAACACAGTGCACACAAATAATCACCAAGCTGCAACTATAGGCCCCAAATGGAAATCAATCACCAATCAGAAACCCTTATGATCTGGTGACTGGTCAGGAAGGAGATGATAAATATTATTGACCCAATGCTGCCATCACTCCACTTTTTTTCACCCCACCATCTTCCACTCCAGATGGGAAGTTCATGATTCATTCATGTGGTTTATCGAGAAGCTGTCAGAAATCATCGTTGTTCCCGCTGCCGTGGCTCTAAGGACCAGACAGAAGTGGCCCCTCAGTGTTTTTATTGCGTAGAGAGAGACACACACAAACGTGTAGGTGTCTGCAGTGGCTTCATGGAATTGTCTGTAGGTCAGATCGAATTTACACACGAGACAGACAGAAGGAGACCTGTAGGTGTTTGCAGTAGTTCTAGAAATGAACAAAATCTTGAAATGTGTCGTGAGTGACACTTGACAGAAAGTAGATTTTTGTGTGGGCATTAGAACATACAGATGAGTGTGTAGGAGTGCCTGCAGCTCTAAATTAGAACACAACTCTGTGCCACAGCGAGCTCTGCAGCAGCACCCAGCACCCCCACAGCAGTGGAGGAGAAAGAAAGTCTCATGTACAGCTGCACTCTGTGACTCAGACAAGCCTCACAAGTGTCTGAAACTGGTTAAAGATGTGTATCCCTACAAATGAAGTCTATATTCCTGTTTGTCCATTACATCCTGCTGCTGCTGGATATGTATGTGCGATTGAGAAAACTAGATGGATGTGCAAAAAAGTGTTTGCATTAATTAGTGAGTGGGAGTAAGAAGTAGGTTTTGATTACACCGTTAAAATTATTAAATTGATTTTTCATTTGTTATAATTCACTGTTTAAAACTCCCTGTTGATTAATTGGAACCTCTCCACAACATAACTTGACTTTAAAAAATATCAATTACAGACAGAAACAAAACCAAAAAAATAAAACATGAGAGCCTCTATTTTGAAATAGTTAAAAATAGTAATTTTTTTTAATACTTAAACAAGATCATGATCACATAAAGAAAGAAAAAGTCTGCCCCCATCTCGCCACAGATCATTAACGTTGGCTTGTTCCATTCTTCTTGTCCTTCCAGATCACGTGAAGCAATCAGGGGGAAAGGTTCTGGTCCACTGCGAAGCAGGCATCTCCCGCTCACCAACCATCTGCTTGGCCTACATCATGAGGACGCAGCAGCTGCGGCTGGATGCAGCCTTTGACATCATCAAGCAGCGCCGGGCAGTCATCTCACCCAACTTCAGTTTCATGGGTCAGCTGCTGCAGTTTGAGTCAGAGGTCCTCTCCATGGCCCCAGCTCATGCCGCCACACCTGAACCTGCCACACCCTGCACCCCGGAGTCCGCCTCCTTTTTTGCCAACGACTTCAACACCACATTCAACACCAAAAACTTTGAGCCATCTGTGTTCACCCTCCCTACCTCTTGCCTGCAGTCCCCGGTCCACCACCAGTTCAAACTGAGCCCAATAACGGCACTGCCTTAAAATGAACTTTGACTGCTTGTAGTCTTACTTGAAAAAATAAAGATTAATGCTCTCTGTGTGCCTGGTGTCGAAACCGGCAGTTAGACAGAAACAGTCAAGATCATAGTATTCAGTCCGTGGGACTCGAGGCCTACGAAAACAATAGGCTACAAACACTCGCTGTGCTGTTTTCCTGTCTTCAGAACTGCTATGATGAAAAAACACAGCACAGTGATAAACTGCAATATACATGCCTTAGGTTGTTATTGTGATGTATGCCTATTCACAAATACAGTCAGGCATTTAAACCTAATTTATTTGAAAATTACAGTTTTTTTCAATAATGTGGATGTTAATATGTGTTTAATAAATGTTTTCACCACACGATGAAGTCGTTGTCATATAATCATTCTAGAATTGTGTTTTTAGTGGTAGTTGATAGGTCTATTAACTGAGAAGTCATATTGGGAGTCAGGACTAGGACCCCTCAAACAACAAGACAGAGGAAAAATCAATGAGTGCGTTAAAATGTGCATTTGTATCCTGTTCTTGAGCTTTATCGTGGTTTAGATCTTATTTGACACATGATTTTTTACATGGAACATGAAAAACCTGATTATTCATATCCCTGTATACAAAACTCTAACAGTATCCAGGTTTCTGATCATATGTCTGTAGTTGTGTCTTGATTTCTCGCCATTTCAGTGACTTCAGACACCTGGATAATGAAAAACAGGCCTGTTTTATCAACCCATAAAGGAACATTTAATCAGTTCAACTTCAGTTTATCAGAAAGAATTAAAAATCACCAAATTATAAAAAAAAGTAGTACAATAAGTTGCATAAAATGGAAATACACAAGTAAAGTATACTAAATTACTGATAAGTACTTTGAGCACTCAATACTACTTTAAGATTGATCAATTACATTAGGCTGAGGCAACAGTGACACCTGCAGTGACTGAGTTGGCCTTTATAAACTTCAAATAAGCAGCATTGCTTACATAATGGTCAGACTGCATGTCTAGATTCTTCATCATCAAGTGCAACCTACACACTTTTAATGAAAACGTGTGAACAAATGAAAAGCAGTCACAGGTTAAAAAAATCTGTCGAAATCCCCATTTGAAGCAGAGTGACGTTCTGCTTTCTAAAGAAAAATAAAACATTTCGATTGGGGATTATCAATTAATCTTTGTCGAGATTGGTTTCTACTTGATTGCAGCTTTTAGAGGGAGAAATGGGACAGGCCAGAGTGATAGAGAAAGACATATATATCTATAGCTATCTATCTAGCTATATCTCTATGGCTCTGTCTGGGACCAGGCCATCAATCGGCGCTATCGACTCTTTCGGTCTTTGGCGCCTAGAAGACAGGCAGCTAGACTATACCAGCTTTACAAATAGGGAGGTAAGTAGATAACAAACATGTCCAATCTGTAATTATGCACAAGCACATACGACCAACGATTGAAGATACTTTACAAATAAATATGGTATTTTTCTATTTATAATTCCGTCTAATTTGTTTTCACTACCAAAACATCATTGGTATATGTTTATTGCTACAACCCTGTTTTCACATAATGGTATGATCCATTTTATCCCGCCCCCGCCGCCATTTTCCATGTTATTCTCTTCTGCCACACCAATTTTGAATGCATGAATTTCTAATAATTTGTTAAATTTCGGTTATTAAATTCCTGGCTTCTCCAGTTTAGTGAAGGGGGGGGAGCTTATCTCCAAATTCAGACAAGGAGACGCTCTGTTTAGACAGCCATGTATATCAAACAGGTAAGCTAACGATACTTGTGCGTGTTGCCGACTCTCCCTGGCCTCTTAACGTTATTCAACTAGCTAGCTAAGTGGTTGTGCTCGATATACCGAGGGTTTGCACACAGTTTAACGTTAATTTTGTTGCAGAGATATGCAAAATCACACCAACGACGGCGATACATCAAATAGCTATCTTGCTAACGCTAGCTATGGCTACCTGGATTAATCTAGCTAGCTAGCTACAGTTGGAATTGCCCGTCCCCCTTTCCCAGGATGCTAAGCTAACGCTACAAAGCTAAAACATTAGGTTAGCGGAGTGGTAGCTGTTCTATTAATGTTGCACGATACCATATAGCTAGCAGTCGATTGCATCATATGTAAACATGAGCTTTGATAGCTTTGTGGTTGTCTACTGTATGGTTTATCTTGTTAGCAAGCTTGCAAACCCATTGGCGTTCTGAATGAAAAGTGCCCCATACAGTAGCCGACAGGGAAGGCCCTGTTGGAAATCGTGCCCCGTTTATGATGCGTTTGATGCTGCGCTGAGCACCAAAGTTATAACGTTGTAACATGTTGAGTGTAACTTATATCGGAAGTGCGAGGTAGCGTTAGTAATATTGCTGCATTCAGGAATAGTTCATGGATTGCTACTGAAGTCACTTCACATAACTTTGTCTAGCTAACGTTACAATATGTGGTTAATGTTAAATAGGTGGATATTGTGCTCACGGTGGTCTGTGGGTTCTTGTGCAGGTCATCATCCAGGGGTTCCGAAGTTACAGGGACCAAACTGTGGTAGACCCATTTAGTCCAAAGCACAATGTCATCGGTGAGTAACATTATGTGCTCACCTCAACTTTCTTTTTGTATGATACTGCATTTTTTAATAGTATATGTATGTTGGTGTAAGGGGATGTACTTTTGAATGAAGGCATTTACATTACAAGTTCCTAGACCAAAATGGGTGTGCCAAAGACTTGTCTCATGTGGGTTGCTGTAGTGTATTTATGTCACCATGTCGTCATTATGTTTTGTTTTTTTGTCTGTTACAGTTGGAAGAAATGGGTCAGGAAAAAGTAACTTTTTCTATGGTATGTCTGCCTTAATGAATTACACCATACAGCAGTCAAACATGTTTCCCTTCTGTGTAGCTATTTCTTGTAGTCTCAAACTTTGGCTCCGCTCTGCTTTCTTAGCCATCCAGTTTGTGCTCAGTGATGAGTTCAGCCACCTGCGACCTGAACAGCGCCTGGCCCTGCTCCATGTAAGTTCAGACAAATGACAAAAAAAATGTCTTTTTAGACTTGCTAACTTCCTAATAACCGGTGGATTATTCTTCATAGGATTAGTTACATTTCTGTTGAAATGTGAAGTATTGAAGAAGATTGAAACACAATGGGGAAACGGCTTTTTACGTACAAGGCTATTGCTAAATGTAAACATTTAATATTATGTTTTTTCTTCCCTGTCGCTGTAGGAGGGAACTGGTCCTCGTGTCATTTCGGCTTTTGTGGAGATTATATTTGACAACTCTGACAACCGGCTGCCGGTAGGAATGGCAATCATTTCATATTGATCTATTACTGTAATCGCAGGCACACTGATTGAATTTTTTTAACTTGATACTCTTGAAACCTTCCAGTAAGCCCTGTCTTCTCTGTCGATATGTGATACATACTTGGTTGTTTTAATTGTTAGCCAGTATGAGCTAAAGCTAGAGGTGTAATGTCATGCCGCCTGGATTGGCCAATTTAATCTTAAATGTCCATATCTTTGTATGTCCAGTTTTTTTCAGTTTGGCTGATACTAAAATTTACATTTTTGTGTGCAACACTGCCAAATTAAGCACAGAATTTAAAAAAGGCTTTTAAGATAGGCAACTTAACCCATTTTACACCTGCATTTGTACCAATACTCCTAAAATGTACATCATAGATGTAGCAAAGGTACCAGCTATTGGCATCACTTTTAAAAAAACTTTAAAAGTGCCTTTAGCCTTAGTCCAGGCTACCACTGGAAGTGATACATTATCACTATACTATTCTGAGTTCATATTGAACTGTCTCCCTAAATTGCTGACAACGTCTACGATCACTGATTGTAGTGATACTGCTTCCAGTACACACAGTGCTTATTATTCGGATGATGAAGGCCGGATGTTTGCACCACTCTAGAAATCCATTTGCTGCCTGGTAATACTGTAACATAATTTCAATTCAATTTTCAGTTTTCCAATTTTATTTATAGTATCAAATCATAACACGAGTTATCTCGAGACACTTTACAGATAGAGTAGGTCTAGACCACACTCTATAATTTACAAAGCCCCAACAATTACAGTAATTCCCTCAAGAGCAAGCAGTGCGACAGTGGCCAGGAAAAACTCCCTCTTGGGAAGAAACCTCGGACAGACCCAGGCTCTTGGTAGGCGGTGTCTGACGGTGCCGGTTGGGGATGTGATGAACAGTGGCAGTAATAGTCAAATTAATAATGGAACAGTGACTTCAAATGGTAGTCGTAGTAGTTCATGTCATATCAGTGCGCTGCAGGGCGTTACAGGATGTAGTGTGGCCCAGCAGAGCATGGATGGACGTAGCAGGAAGCAGCAGGGTTCAGCAGGACGCAGCATGACATTGCAGGGCACCGCAGAGCTTAGCAGGGAGTGCAGCAGGACCACGGCGACAGCTGCAACATAACCAGCCAATTCCGCTGATATGTGTGATACTCCTCTTGACCAGTGATAACTGTCTCTTCCTCCAGATTGACAAAGAGGAAGTCTCCCTTCGCCGTGTCATTGGTGCAAAGAAGGACCAGTACTTCTTAGACAAGAAGATGGTGACGTAAGTATTGCTGTGGATGGACTGTCCATTTAATCGAAGGAAATAACTCCTATGTAATCACTTGTTTGCGTCTGTGATTCTTGCAGTAAGAATGATGTCATGAACCTTCTGGAGAGTGCCGGCTTCTCCCGCAGTAACCCTTATTACATCGTCAAGCAGGGAAAGGTGAGGAAGGAGTGGGTGCCAACCTCACACTTGTTTAAGACATAATAGCTTATTTTTCAGTGTTGTGTAATGCATTGCAGTATTTAAGCAGGTCTATAAAAAGTGTACCAACTGTACATAGCTGAATATCTTGGCCAATATCAGCTGATTTAAGAGTTTTTGTTAAAATCAGAAATCAACATCTGCTAAATTTAAATACAATTTATAATCTTTAACATCTTAGCACTACATTGAACAGCAGGATGTTCCATCTCACATGTTATTTCGATGTTTAATGCAGATCAACCAAATGGCCACAGCACCCGACTCCCAGCGTCTGAAGCTGCTGAGAGAGGTGGCTGGGACACGAGTGTATGATGAGCGCAAAGAGGAGAGTATTTCTCTCATGAAGGAGACGGGTAAAAGCTTCTTATCATCACTGTCTCACAGACTGTCATTCATTCAGTCATGCTTTTACAATTCCTACTACACAGCGTTAGTCACCATTAAATTATCACTTGTATCAAAAAGATTCCAGTCCCAGAAAATTCACTGTGTAGTTAATAGTCACATTTAAACAACAACATCATCATGAAGTATGTGTTCCTCAGAGGGGAAGCGAGAGAAGATCAATGAGCTGTTGAAGTACATTGAGGAGCGGCTGCACACCCTGGAGGATGAGAAGGAGGAGCTGGCTCAGTACCAGAAGTGGGACAAGATGAGAAGAGCCCTGGAGTACACCATCTACAACCAGGAGCTGAATGAAACCCGCGCCAAACTTGATGAGGTAACAAATTCAAGGAAAAACTAATTATGTACTGTGTATATACAGTAAAAGAACATGTTTTTTGGATATTACATATACTCAATACAGAATCTTAGTTTGGCTATGAATGGTTATCAGCATTTTTTTAAGACTGGTATAGAGCCATTTGAAAGTTGACTGTAGAAAAAAGAGGTATCCTTGTTTAAATACAAATAAATGCAAGAATCGACCAGTCACTGTGGCCTGTGATCCAAAACATGAGTTTCCTCCTCTGTTGTGTACAGCTTCAATAACCAGACTTTTATTTTATTTTTATTTTTTTTCCCCCAGCTGTCCAGCAAGAGAGAGACCTGTGGAGACAAATCCAGACAGCTGCGTGATGCTCAACAAGATGCCAGAGACAAAGTAGAGGTAAAGAATTCCACCTTGCAGAAGAAGTGTTGATATCTTGGATTAGGTTGGGTGAGAATAAACATTGTAATTATCATCACAGCATTATCTCCAAAAAGGAGTCCAATATCTCGTGAATTATTCAAAATCATATGGTCCCATTTCAGATGTTGAGTAGTTGAATAGTGATTTTATTTTATGTCCAGAATTATCAAATTTTTAAAAACAAGATTGTCTTACACTGTCAGGGTTTTTCCTGCATAGAGAAAGTTTTGGCACCCCCCCCAAAGAGGTTTTAGCCAGTACCAAAGGAATATCACGAGCGCCAAAACATCTGATTTTCAGCAGCCAGCCTCCCTCTCATCCACAGCCACTACTCTATATACACATGTGGCTGGCGCTGATTTGACTGGATCTGAATGCTCCTGTATAGCGCTAATGGGATCTCCGTTTGCAGTCAGGCTGTACCGGACCCTCCCGGTGTCCATGCTGCACCGGGGGACCGGCGGTGCAGCGAGAAACCACAGTTTCATAACCTGTAAAAATGTTTTGTAGTAGCATTAAAAACATTTTCCAGTGCATCAGAAAAAGTTTTGAGTGCCTTAGCAGCATTGACCTGACTCCCTGAATAAGCTGCAGAGACATTGTCTCGCTCCTCCTCTATGTGGAGCCCCGTTCAAGTAGCAGCAGCAGTTAAACTGTATTTCACACACTTTATGCACTGATCGTACTAATCAAATGAACTGGACTTTGTGGTCAGTTGTAGTCGGATGGGAAAGCCCCCTTCCCTTACTGCATTATATTTCATTATATTTTAAAGTTAAATGCATCTTCTAGAGCACTTTGAGAGCAAAAGTAAGAGGCTAGTTCTAAAGCTAATATAGTTAGCCTAAAGAAACAAGGCGTCTGTCCCAACTAATGTTACCGTTTGGAGCCGCGACGCTGGAAACGTAACACTAATCTACAACAGAAGTCTGTCTGATATAACATAATTTACACTGATTTAAGTGTTCTTGGATACACAGTTTGTTGCTAGTGTGTGACATACAGGCTCTGCATGCACAGCAAACCACCAATCACAATCAATGTTGATTAATTTATCAAACAAACAAGCAGGCACTAGTTGACCACAACCGGAAATTTAGAGGAAGCAACATGCATGCATTATTAATATCATTCACTTCACCCTGGATTGATGGTATTATATGAATACAATGGTGTCATGTCAGTCAACCAGTGTAATTTCCCTCTCCAAAATCACTTCAGAAGAGTAGTCACAGCGCAGTTAGTTGCTTTGGTGTTTGTAAAGCATGTATGTAGATGCACACCCCTACAAAATCACCCCAGGAGTCGAGAATGATTTTATTATTTCCAAATAGAGCTATTTATGTCATCTTGTAATAATTAATTTCTTTTTTCATATCGCAGGGGAAAAAATATCGCAATGTCAGTTTTTTCCAATATCGTGCAGGCCTACTAAGCAGACTCCCTGCCACCAAATAAATACACAATACGTAATTAATTTAACTTTACATTTTAATAGGTCTAATGTATCTAACTCTCCTGACACTATGTGGCTTTGATTAAAAAAAAATCTTAATCACTGAGGAGGAATCAAGTTGTTGTATTTACACTCCTTTAAATCATTTCTTTATTTTGGCTTCCTTTCTGTAGGAGACGGAGCGTGTTGTGCGAGAGCTGAAGTCTAAGATCTCTGCCATGAAGGAAGAGAGGGAGCAGCTATCGGCCGAGCGCCAGGAGCAGATCAAGCAGAGGACCAAGCTGGAGCTGAAGACCAAGGACCTGCAGGACGAGCTGGCAGGGAACAGCGAACAGAGGGTACGGAAGCCTCCCATCTGCGTCACTCTGCACACGTGATGCTGCACCAGCAACACTCCCCCACCCCCTTCCCCTGCACCATCGCTGTATGTAGAGAACGATGGTAGTGTTTTTCTCTTTTCACCCCTGTTATCAGTTGGAAAGAGGGGTACAATTACTTTTCCCTTCAAGAACACTGCCCTCATAATCCTGTTGATTTCTTTTAATTAATTAATCAATTATGCAGTCTGTACAATGTTTAAAAAAAGAGGAGTAGGATTACTAGATCCCAAATTATATCTTAAAATTGTATTTACGCTGAGCAACAGTACAATAAATCGTTATCAGTGAATGTCAGGAAAGGCCATGGTTTAATTTTACTTGTAAAACTTTAAATGTAAAAATATTGTTTTACAAAATTGTCCTGATGAATTACCTGTTAAATTTACTTGAGCAGTTTGGCCTAATGTATAGAGTTGACCGTTGTAGTGCTGAATCCTTTAGAAGAACGTTTGCTGGTCCAATAGTGGGATGAATTGAGAACCAAAACAGAGCCTGTGTATCAGACTCTTTGCCATCAGCTCCACTATACATCATTCCTGGCATTAGGTTGTGTGTACAGAGCTGGCATGAATTGCTCTCCGTCTGGCCTTTTGTTCAGTGTGTGTTTGTGTGCACGTGTGAGTATGAAGACGATAATCATACATAACGGCTTTATTGGCTCAGTCTGTGTGTGACCCATGATGGGTCCCAGGTGGCATGCTGACTGTTGATTGGATTAAGACCACCTGGCAGAACATGAGCCAAAATTTACTGGAGCAAAATGAAAAGCAAGGGAAGAAGAACTTCGTCACTAGCTGCTGATGGTTCACATTTAAGATAGTGTTGACACGGAGGGGAAAGTATAGGTTTTCATGCCTGTGGGATGACAACCCTCTATCAGCACCCACACAGAACAATCTGTCAAAATCAGTAGTCACTAGGCAGGTCTGTGGGTTTTTTCTTTCTTTTTCAAATCTGATGAAATGAAAGATGGAAGTTTTCAGAATGGGCTTACTCTACATAGGGTCTTTTTCCTATTACTTCTCTGCCTCTGAATTTGCTGCATGTTTCCTGAATTCACAACCTGTTAATACTTGGTTTTAATGTTGTAGGTTGGTTCCCTGTAGTATCCCTGTTTTTTGGTTCAGTGGTTTACTGGCACCATCAGTTGTCGTGATGGGAATTCATTATGGTGTTTACTATAAAGTAAATTCTTTAATTATACTTAAATAAATCTACACATTGGGTATACACATTTGCAGAGTTTCCATTGGACTCCAAAGCGTAGATAAGTGAACCTCGAATTCCACGCTGCCTTTTATTATCTGAATTTTTCTGAATATTGTGAATCTATCCTACACCATAAATGCACAGATGTATGGCATCTGTCCTCAACTTTTAAAAGGCAGGAGTTCATTTAGTATCTTAATCATAGTAATTAAGGTGCAAACTTAATATGAATATTGCATCTGAGCAGTATAGGATACAACTTGTATTTATTTCCAATAATTTTGTTTTAGCATTTGTACTGTATCGTTACATAGATAATATATGCAAATAAATATAGGTACTTTTAAAATCATCCTTTCATCGTCTTTCTTTCATAACAACGTATCCATTTTCCAACAGTTTCTCTTCTTTCCCTTTCTCACCTCTTCGTTCCGCATTTTGAAGATTGGTTGTAAAATTGCCTGTTCTTCCAGAAACGCCTGCTGAAAGAGAGGACGAAGCTGCTGGAGAAAATCGAGGAGAAGCAGAAAGAGCTTCAGGAGACTGAACCCAAATTCAATATGGTGAAGGAAAAAGAGGAGCGGGGCATATCCAGGTAGGGATGACTCATTCTCAGCCATGACCCCTTGAGCAGCTGATGACCATGTATATCTCGATGAGTCAGTTATCACATTTTGAATCCATTTGCGTTGCAAGAGGGGGATGTGGTGTGAACTCGTGAATTAGTTTTGAAAAATGTAACTCCCTGCGTGGTTATGCCTCACTCCAGACTGGCCCAGGCTACACAGGAGAGGACAGACCTGTATGCCAAGCAGGGCCGTGGCAGCCAGTTCACCTCCAAGGAAGAGAGGGACAAGTGGATTAAGAAGGAGTTGAAGTCTCTGGACCAGGCCATCAATGATAAAAAGAGGCAGATCACAGCCATCCACAAAGACCTGGAGGACACCGAGACCAACAAGGAGAAGAACCTCGAGCAGTACAGTGTATGTTCTTTTTGTTTAAAGATAACAAGGTGATAACCTGTTAGTTCTTTTTCGAAATTACATCAGGTTGCAGTGAGGGGTTTTAATCTTGATGATTAACTGAAGTAAATACACCTGTGGAACTTCAAATACTTTGTTTATTATTACTTTTAAATGCTACTCTATGATGTATTTTGTCATGTAATTTCTGTAGTTTTAATATAACCTAGCAGGTGAGTATATCTGATATCAACTTTCAACTTGTCTTTATAGAAACTCGATCAAGATCTAAATGAGGTCAAGACCCGCGTTGAGGAATTGGACAAAAAGTATTATGAAGTAAAGAACAGGAAAGATGAGCTACAGAGCGAAAGAAAGTAAGAACTTTTTCCCCTCTAGACCTCTCTTTGATCTCACATCTTGAATTAACTTAATGTAAAGTTCAGCCTTTTCTTGTGCTCCATGCTTTTTTATATTTGTGTGTAGTTTCACAGAGTATAGCATCACTTCATTTAGATGAGTCTTTACATGAGTGATGCCTGCATCTTGCATCAAGCTTTTCAGCTTTAATTGTTTGCCCTTCCTTGGAGCCAATTAGGGCTGTCAGATTGTCCAAAAAGATAGAATTTTCCTTTAAAAAACAACAACACATAGGTTGATGGGGAATATCTATTTGTGTGCATTATGTACATAAGAGGACAAACCAATACAATGGGAGACATAACTACTTGTATAGTTATATTTATTTCAACATAAACATGTATTTTAAAATATCATACAACATACCTACACATGACAAAATAAACAAATAAAATAATACACCTCTCTCTCTGGAGCATGCAGGAGGCAGGACATGATGCAGATTACGCTGCAATAATATATCCGGTTTGTAATTTGGTAATAAACCAACAAGTCTCTTGCCATAACTTAAATTTGTCTCAAGATTTTGGCATCTGTCCTTACCGACAAGTCGGTATCTAGTCGTCTCTCCAGTTAGACGTTTTTGTTGGCGTCTTCTTCCCCCTCGTTGTTTGTTTACCTCTGGCAGCGTCTCTTGCGTGAGGCAGACAGCCCCCCCCCAATGATATTTGAATATACATTTTCATATGTCCTGTTTCTTGTAAGAATATTTGACAGCCCTAAAGCAAATATGCAGTTTCTGCTTGGCAACCTTTAGTTACATACCAGAGTATTGTCTGCTGTGAATGTCACCGGGCCTTCTCTGTCCTGTTAAACAATGAGGTTTATTTATATAACAGAGAGGATGATGCCTCGGGCCTCTGCTGCCAGAATCCTTTTTTGAATTGTGTTGTGGGATGTGAAGAAAATGTAGTCGGGACAGCTGCTTCCCTGCTTCTTGAAATGTGACAAACTGAGGATTTCCATTTAAGTCTTCAACTATTAATAAATAAATTATAATTTTTTTTCCATATACATTTAAAAAACAGGTTTATTTATTTAGTGATGGTACTGAGGGCCTGTTATTTAAATTAAACATTTCATGAATATGTTTGTTTGTCTAATGTTGAATCCACCCACCCATTCACTGTGATCCATTGTTTATCTGTAGTGGGTGAAAAGGCAGCATAATAACATTGTTTTAATTATTTAAATGTGATTATTTAACAAGAATTAAGGTGACATAAGTGTAACTGTGTGTGACTGTCTGTGTCTGTCCAGCTACCTGTGGCGTGAGGAGAATGCAGAGCAGCAGGCCCTGGCTGCCAAACGAGAGGAACTGGAGAAGAAACAGCAGCTCCTTCGAGCGGCCACTGGCAAGGTCCGTGTCACTGTACACAACTGTGTAATTATTGACTTGCCTAACGTAGCTACAGGATACCTTATGGTTCCGTCTCAACAGTGAAAGAGTGTGTGCGCGTGTGAGAGCACAGAAATGGAAATTACTTTTCAGAGGACTGAAATTGATGACAAATTTATGGTACCACACACACACACACTTACCTGCATTTTTCTCCGGATGACAGTTGTTTGCCAGACCCTCCTCCAAAGCGCACCGGAGGAGAGTCTGGCTACTCCACATAGCATTCGGGGATGGGAGTCAAACGTGCTCTGGTGTAATGACATTTCTTTAAACCAATCACTAACATTTTGGGCGGTGCTAAGCACCGGAGAAAAGCTGCGGTGCCGCTGCAAAATAAGCTCGTAAGGAACTTGTTTTGGTGGAACATGTGTACATTTAAAAGTTGTTTTAGTCATGCAACAGAAAACTCAGATTGGACAGATCGTCTAGCTATCTGTCTGGATTTACCTTGCAGAGATCTGAGAAAAGGTTAACCATAGTCCTTATAAACCGACCAGAGTTTAAAATGCCAACACAAAGGAAGCCAAGGCAACAGATATCTGGCCTAAATGAGTGAAATCCGGTGGATTTTCCGGCGGCAACGGAGCAATCCCGGAAGTGGAACGTCAAGGATATAGACTGACCAGAGGTAGACGCGTGTAATAGGGTGATTTGATATAGAAGATTTGATATTTTAAACCTTCCCACATTCACTTACTTGCTGGAGTACTGTGAGAGGAAATGTGCAAGTGAAGATAAATCAAATCCCAAATGAAAAAGTGCCTTTCTCTATATGAGCCCAGCTGAAGCTGCGAAGGACTCACTTTGTGACTCAGCCAGTTGTCAGGATAGGTATATCAAATAGAATCATTCATCTGCCTCGCTACTGGCACCTTATCATAACCAGCTAAATTTACATTCACAGACTCACTCCACGCTGCCTCGTCCAATAACCGCCAGTCGTTTCTTCTGGTATCAATCAAATATCACTTCTGAATAATGTCTGCCAAGATGAAAGAAGGCTTTTTGTGTCTTCATGGACAAATGTCCAGTGTTTATTTTTCTTTCATTGGGCCCGGCTGACTCAACCTGTCTTCATGACAGGCAACAACGAATAGGATGGGCTCTCTATTCTGTCACCTTTTATATTCATAGTGTACAGTTCATAGGGCAGCACAGTTTTTAACAAAATTAAAAGTTATCTTCCTGTTTTTGTCTATACCTCACAATTTGAGCTACAATGTATTTGAAACACATTTTTCATTGTTTTTTTTTTAGATTGATTTTCTTCATTTAACAGCACAGTATTTCATCTCTTAAGAAATCCCTCTGTAATAATATTGTACTTTTATAGTGAAGAGATCATGCTTTCTGTGATTAAAAAAGAAAAATTAACCGTTATTATGAGAACATTATAATAACGATTTGGTGTGTTTTTATGCTGTGTTAATTATTACATTCATATTCTTCCAGTATTTTTCATATTGTAGTCAATGTTATTTTCCAATCTGAAGTTTTAAACAATTGATTTTAGGATCAAATTCAATCTTTTTTTCAATTGAGGTGAGACTCATTATTCCTCTTCTTTCTCTTGTGGTCTTCCAGGCTATTCTCAACGGCATTGACAGCATCAACAAAGTCCTTGAGCATTTTCGTCGGAAAGGCATCAACCAACATGTCATCAATGGTTACCACGGCATTGTCATGAATAACTTTGAGTGCGAGCCTGCCTTTTACACCTGTGTGGAGGTGACTGCTGGTACCAGGTGGGGGCTGCATTTAAAATTTGCATTGCTAGCTCCTTGTGTTTTCACTGAAAATGTCACTATCAAACAAGGTCTACTTATTATGGGAGCAGTTGTTATCATATTTCTTTTTACATTAAATGCTTCCATAGATGTACACTACCGGTCAAAAGTTTGGGGTCACTTAGAAATTTCCACTCCATTACAGACAGAATACCAGCTGAGATCAGTTGCATTGTTTTTTTAATCAGGGCAGCAGTTTTCAGATTACATTATGTGTTTACATAATTGCAAAAGGGTTCTCGACTGTTGTAGAAAGAAGTGGCTGATCTTTAATGCAATATCTTTCTTGCCCATTATCAGCAACCATTCATCCATTCTTCCAAAGGCACATTGTTTACTAATCTGATATCATTTTAAAAGGCTAACTGAGAAAACATTGGAGAACCCTTTTGCAATTATGTAAGCACATAATGTAATCTGAAAACTGCGGCCCTGGTTAAAAAAACAAGCTGGTATTCTGTCTATAATGGAGTGGAATGGAAATTTCTAACTGACCCCAAACTTTTGTCCAGTGGTGTACACATATTTGTTGGTTGATTTGTAGTTAAAGTTACAATGTGGCAAACTCATCCACTCATATGTCTCTATTTTTCTTTTTCTTGTCGTTATTTCTGCCTACCTGCTCATGTCATGTCTTTTCCCCCAGACTGTTTTATCACATTGTGGAGACTGACGAGGTCAGCACCAAAATACTAATGGAGTTCAACAAAATGAACCTACCTGGAGAAGTCACATTCCTGCCCCTGACCAAGCTGGATGTCAGGGACACCGCTTACCCAGAGACCAATGTAAGAAACATGCATATGTAGCACCTGGTACTGTAGGCAGTACATTTAGACCCTGACAGCAAATGTGTAAAACTAACTCTGAAACAATTAACGTACAATAAACTGTATTCATGCATGTTAAGAACCTACTTGATTTTGCTACCTTGAGGTATAACTACCATACACCTACTCTAACTTAATCCTAACTTCTTCTCCTTTGGGACATGAGGCCACAATGAGCTCACTCGATTTTTCCAGATACACCAACCATATATTCCACTGTTACGCATTCTATAGTCTTTTATTGCCAGACCTCGCCACAGCGCTGCAGAAGGTCTGGCTAGTTCACACAACATTCCAGGAATAAATGGGTTGTTTGTATTTATTTAAACCAATCACAATCGTCTTGGGTGGTGCTAATCTCCGGACGCAGCTACAGTGGCTCTGCAAAATATTCTGGAGAAGGAACTTGTTTAGGTGGAACATTTGCACCCAGCAAGAAAACACCACATACAATATATAATGAAATGAACTGTTTACACAATACATTAACGCGTGAAATAAATTAGCTGGATACATGGTTAAATGTAATTTGCTCTTACCAGTGTATTGCTGTGTTTTGTCCATGGCAAATAGCCAATAGGTCCTAAAACGTCCCAGTTAGAGTAAATGCCGTTAAAATATCCTTTGTAAATCTTTACTGTCATTCCCTGAATGAACCATGCAGGCCTGCCTTGTTTCACAATCCAAATTTACTTAAAACTTTTTGCCATTTGCAGCCTGTCACGTTGCTCAGAGGTTCTGGTTAATGTTGCCTAATGCGACTGAAGTTTAAAGTTAACTCAAAGAAAGCGGAAAGTGAGGCTTTTCTGGCGGAACTTCCATTGGCACTGGGACTATCCCGTAAATGAACCGTCGTCGATATAGACCATCCATTCTACGACAGACAGTTCTTGTTTGATGAGGAAGTGTGCAGTATTTGCCACTGAGTTCATACCAACGTGTTTCTGCCCCCATAAGGACGCTATCCCCATGATCAGCAAGCTACGCTACAGCACCAACTTTGACAAGGCCTTCAAGCACGTGTTTGGGAAGACCCTGATTTGTCGCAGCATGGAAGTTTCCACCCAGCTGGCCAGAGCTTTCACCATGGACTGTATAACTCTGGAGGGTAAGCTGACCTGTGATACACAGTGTAGCATATACCACTATCACAAGAAGTAGTGCATTGTGGCTGAGCTTTTTATGTAGCATACTTTTTTTATTTTTAAGGACTATATGTTAGTACTGTAGAAACCCTATATGTCTTATATTCTGAACATTGTGTTGTGACCTTCTAGGTGACCAGGTGAGCCACCGTGGAGCCCTGACAGGAGGCTACTACGATACCAGAAAGTCTCGCCTGGAGCTGCAGAAAGACATGAGGAAGGCTGAGGAGGAGCTGGGTGAGCTGGAGGCCAAGCTCAATGAGAACCTGCGCAGGAACATTGAACATATCCTTTTAATTATATCTCATAAATATAATATTACATCATCAGTGCCCATAGAAAAACTGTACACTCTGAAGTCGGTCACATTTGACATTGTTTTCATTGTGAGATTTGTATTGGAGTTTTTAAAATGTCCCTGCATGGCAAGCAGCGCTGCAGACATTGTTGCAGTATTACTGACAACGGAAATCTGTTGGTGTTTCTATGAAGATTAGAAAGGTCTCTTTTTGTTGGCTGGCATTGAGATGTATTGATTATAACAAAATGGGTTGGGTCACAAATGAATACTGACAATTATTTTGTCAGTGTTCATCCCATGGGGTAAACAGGAAGTAGATGAAGGAGTACGTGACATTTTAAAAATGAATTATTCAACGTTATTGAAGAGACTTCATCCCATTTGAAATATTGTTATATTTATAGAAATTGAATACAGTTAGTCAGAAATCAGTTTCTTATCTTGTAACGAAAGTGTTTCAGTTTTCAGGCTAGAATGGCCTATTTTTCCAAAATGTTAAATGATGAGTTTCAGTTGGAAGTAGTTTTTCCAAATTAGTTTTGCAGTTGACATATTTGCATAAAATCACATATTTTAATATATATTTTAAGGACAGCAGGCAATGCAAGGCTGTTGTCTGGAATACACTGAAAGTGTAAAACTGTAGGCACTTGTGATATTGGCATTCTTTACTCGGCCTTGGAGAAATGGAGGAGGAAACATCGTGCACAGTTAATATTTTTGTTAGTGTGTTGGAAACCGAAACTGTCTTTAAAAAGACCTTTACATAGTCATCCGTCTGTTGATAAAGAATTATTATAATTCATATACCACTGTGCAGTGTATAGGAGCCTTTCTCATGTCTAGGAACTCCATTGAAAGAAGTTATAACACCCTTGAGTGCAGTCTTCACTCAATTACAGTGTGATAATGTTGCATGACTGAGCCTGAAATTTTAAATGCAGATTAATCATCTGGGTTATGTAGCTACTTCCCCCAGCAGGAGTCTTACTCAGGTGCAATAAGACGGTCTAAGCAGGTCAAGAAGGATTAGTGTATGGTTCAATTCTGCACAGCTGATGAAGGCAAAACAGGCGGATCAGAGAGGATTTGGCATGTACGGTATGTTTATGGATATGGTCACTTCCGCCCAGGTATGATTATGTGTATTTGCACACCTGTGTGACTGCGTATGCGGGTTGATGTGTGCACCTGGTGATTGTGTACATATGTGTGCGTAGGCAGGGGAGATGGATGACATGGTGCTAGTCCTTCAGTCCTGCAGCGATGACTCAGAGAACAGATTAATTATTTAAAAGCCTCTTGTTATTCACTCTCCACCTCTGCCCTGTTGATAAGCATGAGATTTACACTGATGCACCTCACACATCCCTTCTATTTTAAGTTTTCATTTTGCGACCAGCATCACATTGCAGTGAAAGTATTTAGGTCACGCAGTAGGGCTCCTGTGCTGTGACTGCTCATAACTGCTACAACTCTTAACTTGGTTATGTCAAATACCCCTGATTGGTATTTTATTCATGAGAGATTAAATGGTCATCACAGAGGTTAATGCAGGTTTCTTTTACTTACATTTTTTATTTATTTAATTTAATTCAGGCCAGTTGCCTAATGTCAGCTTTGAAAACTCAGATCAGATGGCCTTAAACCAGCTATTTTTTTCCATCTGCTCTGGGCAACAGCAGGGCAGTCGGTCCTCTGACTTTCAGTAGCTCTTTTTAAATCAGCAGATTGATTGGCTTCAGCGTTTATTGAGTCCTGTTGAACCTCAAAGGCCCAGAAGAGTGTTGTAGTCCTGGACGATCAATAAGCCTGTCTGTTAATTTAGATTAATGATGTGACGTGCATCCCCCCTTAATCCTCTACCTTGATATCAATGATGACAGAGTCTTGCCTTGGAAGGCCAATTACATTATTGAAGCACTCTGTTGCACTAAAAAGCCTACTAGCTGTCCTGTGACCTGTTTTATTTTCTGCTGCTTCTGTTTTTGGTTAATTTGTGGATAATGCTTTTTTGTCCTACTGAGTGGAAGAACAGTATGTAGTGTTTCAGCCGTGTGCACCCATTCTTCATATATCTTTACAATCTACAATTTTGTCATCCTGATTGTTCATACTGTCATTTTATTATGTTGATCTTTTCTGTCCATGCAACATATATTGCTTGACTAAGGTTTTTTCCTTTCCCCCCCCCCCCATTAAAGTCACTCGCCCTATCAGCCAACTACTCAAGAGACCTCTCGTAACAAGGCTATATAAAATATTGACTTGACTCACACTCCTAGGCAGTGCAAGAGGTAATGCAAATGAAAATGCTCTTCCATAATAAAAATTGTCTGATACTTCCTTAATCCATGCCTCCACGCATTAACAATGAGATCGACCAACTGATGAACCAAATGCAGCAGATCGAGACACAGCAGAGGAAGTTCAAGGCATCCAGAGACAGTATTCTGTCAGAGATGAAGATGCTGAAGGAGAAGAGGCAGCAGTCAGAGAAGACATTCATGCCCAAGGTGATCATATACTGATGTTGTCACGATATCATCATTTAAGCTTATATACCAGCCCAGAGTTCAAGGTCACTAAGACCTGAACAAATTGAATATTCTTCGTTGCATGTTCTATGACGGGTTCAGCCTCTTCCCAGCTCAGTCTGTATGTTCTATCCACTGATGTCTGACTCTTCCTTTCTCTACAGCAACGCAGTCTCCAGAGTCTGGAGGCCAGCCTCCATGCGATGGAGTCCACCAGGGAGTCACTGAAGGCCGAGCTCGGTACAGATCTGCTCTCTCAGCTCAGCCTGGAGGACCAGAGGCGTGTCGATGACCTCAACGATGAGATCCGTCAACTCCAGCAGGTCAGCAGGAGGATTGGACAGAGACGTATGATCTGTGTCTATTGTTCTATGCAGGATCTTTCAAATAACCAACCGTCGCAGGGATTTCTGTCCCTGGTATAGATTTGTCTTGGATCAGGAAAACGATAAAAAATTGTTTTGTACCGAATATTAGTTTTGATATTGGAATGTATGACATCTCAATTATGTGGAGCAACAATAACCTACAATGTTTGTTTTAGCCATAATGTGGGACATTGATTTCAAGGATCATTTGGTTCAGAAACCTTTTTAGAAAAGCACTGTGTAGCTAAACTAGTGGATGCATACCCCTCTATCTGCTAATATGTAGTTCAGAGAATCAACTGTTACATACATTTTTGTTGTTTTTCTGTTTCCCCTCCCTCTCCACCTCCTGTTAGTGTATTCAAATGACCTGACTGAGGTGAGAGTAGCAGGCGGCATCTGTGTGTGGGTTGTTCCTGTGATCCAGTGTTGACTCCTCCTTCTCTTTCACTGCCAGCTGCTCTCAGCTCTCACCTCAATGAACTCACAGCCATTCTCACTATCGTTGTGCAACATCTCCGCCTCTGCTACATGGAGCCTTTCATGTTTGGTTCAGCAGTGTTGGCGGTTGTCAAGTTATATTGGTTGCGACATAAGACTTTGTTAGGAGTTATTGTTAATATGGCATTTGCCTGGACTTAAGTGAACGCACACACAGAGGTACGAGTGTTCACAAATAACTACCCAGAGACTGCTTATACACAATTTTAAGCAACCGCTTTATTCAGTGTTGTGTGAGAAGTGGATATTGTTGTCACATTATAGCAATCTGTATAAGATGTCAAAGGCAGATATTATTTCACTTAACATTACTCCCATTTCCAGCTCCCTAATTGCACATTCGATGTGTCAGATTTCTTCCTTCTAAAACATGGAGCAAGATAAACCTAGTTAAACATGTTTACATATGGAGTTAACTGAAAATATACCAATGTCTTGTTTTGTCTGCATTTGGCAAAGCGTAACCATTTGTATTTTGTGTGTTGATCTCTCTATCCACCCACAGGACAACAGACAGTTGTTGAACGAGAGGATTAAGCTGGAAGGCATAATGACCAGAGTGGAAACGTATCTCAACGAGAACTTACGAAAGCGTCTTGACCAAGTGGAGCAGGTACACTGTCCCTTTTAAACTCCCTTGAATTATTCATGTTTGTCATACATCTCATAGTAAGGCTCTGCATACAGAATCATTTTTCCATAGGGTAATGTAAAATTTATGTTAAGTGCTGTTTGGTTCTTTTTTGTTCTTCTTAAATCCAATTATACATACTTGTATGCAGAACCAACAAGTTCAAAGGTTTTGTTTGCAGCTGTTGGATGATTCAGTGAATGTAATGTGCTGATTAAAATGGAGAGTCTTGGATTCAATGCTTTCATTCATACAAGTCAGAGGTGTTTGAATTTGTATGACCCTCTTTTTTTGATGTGACCTAATTTGCATTGACACAGGAGCTAAATGAGCTGCGAGAGACTGAGGGAGGCACAGTGCTCACAGCCACAACATCTGAGCTGGACGGCATCAACAAACGTGTCAAAGAGACTTTGGCACGATCAGAAGGTACGCATTGTACCAAAGACACAACACTGGGCTATTGAGAGTAGCCTAAAGTTTAGATAAGCAGTTCAAAAAACACACACTTTTCCCTCAGGACCCTTAAACAAAATATAATTTCTGATAATTCATCCAGATCATCACACACATACACATGTACACTAATACTTATAATACACAAAAAAGGCCAGAATATAAATAAAAATGGATATCAAGATGGATTAAGTGGCAGATATATGATTTTTGGATTGTATAATTGATTTAAGCAGCCTTTTTAATGCAGTACTCGTCACTACTTGACAGCCATATATATCATTAGGTATATTTCCAAACTGCTAACAAAGATTTTCACAACTGTATGATATAAGTAATCTTAACTGATTAAATATCTATTGAGTCCAAAAGTTGCTGTCACTGAGTAATCTAAATTCAGAAACTGTCCTCAATGGGTTGCTACCACCAGCAGATGGGGAGAATCGCTGTGATGTGATCGACTCACAATGTGGATAATATGTTGTTCCAGAGAGCGCCTGGCTGTTGTATGAATGTTCTCGTGGTGCTAGGACACTGGTTGCTGAATAGAATTGTTTTTTATGGGTTCATATTTAATCATTGTCACTAAGTAAAGACATATTCACTGCACTTATTCTTAAGTAGGCATTATATTTAATCCTTTGTTCTTAAATCTTTGCATGCCAATTTTCCATTTATGATTCATTAAACAATCAGTGTTTTCTTTTGTCTCTCTCTTAACAAGGTGGGAGAAATAGCCTCCATGTTAGCAGGTTGTTGATGATGGTTGTAAAGCCAAATGGAGTAGTTGTGGCCACTGAATGAAGATGAAACCCATGTATTTAGTTCATGCAGCAGTTTACTTTTGAAAAGTTAATTTCAGTAACTTTTAGAAGCCTGTGACAGTATTTATAATTTTCTGAGCCATGGATTAATGTACTCAGGTCTCATTTGGAATGAAACCGTCTCTATTGCTGCACAACCTTACCGCCTCCTCCAATGTCTTTCCCAGATCTGGATTCTCTGGTTGACAAGACGGAGGGGGAGATCAAGGACCACATAAAGAGCATGGACCGCTGGAAGAACATTGAGAAGGAGCAGAATGATGCCATCAACCATGACACCAAGGAGCTGGAGAAGATGACTAACAGGCAGGGCATGCTGCTCAAGAAGAAGGAGGAGTGCATGAAGAAGATCAGAGAGCTTGGCTCGCTACCTCAGGAGGCCTTTGAGAAGTACCAGACCCTCACACTCAAACAGGTACACACACACACACACACACACACACACACACACACACACACACACACACACACACAAAAATTTTGTCTTAAAGGTGCAATATGTAATACTGACAGCTAGTGTTTAAAATAGTGACTGCAGTACAAATTCAAAATACTGGAGAGTCGTCTCCCTCGCCCCCTTCTCCCCAGACTCGAAGTTCACAGAGGTTGCCAGGCTGAGACCGCAGCATCCAACAATGTTGCTAGACGCTTGTCTCACATAGCCAGACATTACTTCACAGCACAGAGGAGTAGCTAATGTTAGATTCTGGCTATATTGACAGTCATAAAAGTCTGTGCTCACGGGGAGCTCTGTAGCCAACTTACAGACACACTTTTTTGGCTTAGAATTACGGTAGGAACCACTAAAAAAAAAAAAAACCACAACCTCGCCGTCCTCTCCACCCGACAGACAGACATACTTCCTTGGCTTAGAATTACGGTGAGAACCGTTAAAAATACCAGTATCTTGCCGTCCTCTCCACCCGACTGAACACACTTTATTGGCTTAAAATTACAGCAACAATCGCTAAACACACTGCTAACTCACGGTCCTCTCCTCCCGATTTACAGCCCCCCTCTCTTGGCTTTTGTTTTATTTATTTTTTAAGATTTTTTTTGGGGGGGGGGGGGCTTTTCTCTTTATTTGTAAGTGGATAGATAATGAAAGGGGGAGAGAGATGGGTGATGACATGCAGCAAAGGGCAGCAGGTCATATTCGAACTCTGCGCCGCTGCAAGACTCAGCCAACGTGGGGCAAACGCTCTTACTGGGTGAGCTAGAGGTCGCCCCACCCCTCTCTTGGCTTTAACAAACTCACCGCTGTCGGCTACGCCCGCTGAACAGGCTTCACGTTGTAAACAGCAGTGGCCCGCTTGCCTGGTCCTCTAGTAACGTTAGCAGGGTTAGCATGGCGGCGTTAGCCAGGACCAGTCGGGATCACTTTACTGGCTGTGTCTCAATTGTTTTTGCTAGTAACCAACTCGGGTACTCTAGCTATATAATTCAATGTGAGTACACAAATGTTGAAATGACATAAAATGCCCGTCCCTTGTAGTCGTAAATAAAATAATAGCATGAAGCTAATGCTTACCCTTTGGAGGAAATTAGCCAACTCTGCGTCCTTTTGGACACACCAAGCAGACGGCCGACCGTTGACAGAAAAGCCAGTCGAGATGATCAGTCTCCTCGTGTTGGTCCAAAAAGTGCCACAGAACACACCAAAGAGACGAGACGAGACATAATACGCCTCCATAAAAGCAGGCGGCGCTAATCTGTATTGTTGCCCAAGAAATGAAAACCGGCAGCTGATTGGACGAACGTGTCACATGGATTTGTTTTCTCAGGAAATTCAAAGCCAGACTGTCATGGCCGCTGCTCAGAATACGATCTCATATTGTACTAAAATAGTTCACTGAAACGTGTTTCTGAAAACATTTTAAGCGAGAAATAGGCCATGCAGTTCCTGAATCTGTCTTCATTTCAGATCAACAAAGGTCAGTTTAAAAGATTTTCGTCAGATTTTGAGAGACTCTAGTCACCTCATTCCGCTCGCCATTTCCGGGTGAGTCCCGACTGCCCTGCCGCCGACTGAACATGTCAGGTCGACAAAAATGAACGCCGACAGCCCCCCAGACTGACGACGGCACGGGACACACCGAACAGACTCTAGTCACTGACCTCGCCAGACTGTCCAACGGCCGATAATCTCCTTGGTGTGTCAGCACCTTAAGCTGTCTCCATCTTTCAAATACAACTCCGATATTTACCCGGGGTTTGTTACGTCTCTGGTCACGCAACTGTTAGAAACATGCCGTTTTATTTAGGTCGGGTAGAATTTTTTTCATTGATCCTGTTCGTTTGTTTGCTGTTTTCATGGCTGGACTGACATTACAGCTGTAGCGCTCTGGGTTTACGTTTTTACAGGTATATCTGGCAACCCGGCCTGGCTGTCAAACTGGGCAGTTGGTAACAACACACAGGCCAAAACACAAACTAATAACGTCACGGAACGGAAATTTCAGAAGGAGAAAATACTGGCATTAGCGTTGTTGTCAGAAAAGATAGTTTTAACTTAGCATGTTTCCTTAATATCTGATGACGCATTGGGGTCATTTTTGGATTTATTACAGTATATTATGTAGGAAATTTGTACTCAAGACTGCAAGGAAAGACTGTCTGATTGTCCCCAGACAGTCACTTGAGCAGTTGTTGCTATAAAAAAATAGTACTTACATACTGTAGTACAAATACTTCACATCGACACTGAAGATATAACAACAGCAGCGCTAACAATAACTATGAAGATCTAGTTTTTCTGTGCATCCAATCCTACTCCTGTATCTAGCTTATTAGTGTGCGGACATACACACAAGGATAGAGTCAGATCTCCTGAGGAATAAGACCCAAGGCCATCACATCCCACCCACTCACCAGTGACTCAGACACTAGATAGTGCTCGGTCTCTGATTTTCTTTCAGCCAGCTGCTTCTGGGAGCACAGACTCTGAGTTGAGTGAACTTGGCTGCATCTTTAATAAGTGTCTGAGTGTGTACATTGTGTGTGTGTGTCTGTGTATTTGTCTGTGTATGTGTGTGTCATCTTCCTGTCTTGACAATGCTGAAAATAGCCTCACACTGTCTGATAAACACTCCACATAGTTAATCGCTCTCCACAGGACATGGACTGCTCAGGGCCAAGATGGTGCCGTTGATTGCAGAAGTGGATTACAAGGCCAAGTAATAATGGCACTTGCTCGTGTTCCCTCGGTCATTAGTGATTCAGTTGGATAAATTTATAGTTTGTAGAGTGCATGCCATTTTTGATCAAGGCAAAGCTGCTTCCTAATCAGGTCATCTTCAGATATTAATAGAATCTGGCAGCAAACTTTTAAATACTTGTACTGAAATGAATAATGGATCTGAATTCATGTCCTTGTTTAAAGTCTAAAAGTGCACACTCTTAATACTAGCAGGATACAGCTCACTGTCTAGCTTTGCAAAACTTGTGTCCGTCAAGATGATACACAGGTTTGTTGGCAGAATTCTGCTTGCATATTTTGGTGGGGGAAAAAAATCAAATCATTTCTGCAAAATTTGCTGGCAGTGTAGGTGTAATAATAGCAAAAATGCTAAATGAAAAGTTTTCAAAACGTTAGATAAGAATCTTTTAATTCAAGCAGGCATGCATTTTTCCTACACTGCCTTTCAATGTATATATCTTAAAACATTAAATCATTAACTTAAGAATCTTAATCTTAGGGTTTTATAGTGTATTTAAAACCTCTTTACCAGGAATAATAAAAAGGGACAAATGATGTAGAGCAGGGGTCACCAACGCGGTGCCCGTGGGCACCAGGTAGTCCCCAAGGACCACATGAGTAGCCCTCGGGCCTGTTCTAAAAATGAAAATTGAATATTCATATTACCTGTTACCCACCTTGTTAAGTCATTGTTGATAATTATTGTGAAAAATCATTAACATGATCAGTGTCTTCACATAGATGAGTATCATTGATCATTAATTATAACATCATAACATAATCATATATAACTAAAGGCAAACTGAGCAAATTTGTTATTTCAGAAGAGTGTATCAAACTGGTAGCCCTTTGTATGACTCAGTACCCATGAAGTAGCTCTCGGTTTCAAAAAGGTTGGTGACCCCTGATGTAGAGTAACCAAAAAAACAGTCTGACTAATATGGAGAAGAATGGAATAAATAAAACTGCAATCCTCATTATTATTATTATTATTATTATTATTATTATTATACTTCAAAGCCACATTACAGACAAGGCTCTGAAAACAAGCACGTTTTGAGAGGTATTTTAAACATACCAGCATGATTTATGTTTCAATCTTTTCCTTTTTTCCTGTCCAACAGTTGTTCCGAAAACTGGAGCAGTGCAACACAGAGCTGAAGAAGTACAGTCATGTCAACAAGAAAGCTCTGGACCAGTTTGTCAACTTCTCTGAGCAAAAGGAAAAGCTAATCAAGCGTCAGGATGAGTTGGATCGTGGCTACAAATCTATCATGGAGCTCATGAATGTTCTGGAGCTGCGCAAGTATGAGGCCATCCAGCTCACCTTCAAACAGGTACGTGGCACGTCAGACCCTGTTCAGTGTCCAGATGGGTGCATACATCCATTGACATCACTTAGCTCATGCAAAAGTCTGTCATATATCAGTCAGCTAATGGGTACTCATTGGTTAACATGACAAGACAAGCCTGGTTTTGCAGGACCACAAATGTAGCCTGTAGGTGGCTTATTAAATATTTCTCAGACATGCATGTTTTTAATCCCCTTGGCTGTGGCCAACAGTGGCGCTCTGGCATAAGATATAAGAGTCAATGCAATCCTGTATATTTATAGAATATGGCCCTAGAGTTAGATTGGGCAATATTATACCAGTGTAGAGAATTAGTGGCAGTTTTGCCAGTCAGCATCTTCAAGTGATCCAAGTGTTGCAGAAAATATGAATGAACAAATCATTACTAAACACACACACACACTACTACTACTACTACTACTACTACTACTACTACTAAAACAGTGATTTTTAGACATCTGCAATTTGCATGTAGCCTCACAGTTAATAGTATAACAGGTTATCTCTACTGGTGGAAACTACATTGTGTTACACAATCAGCTTTTCTTTAGATCAGTTAAATATGTAAAAACTATATATATAATGACAATTTCAGCTGTTCAAACACTGCCACCATGAAAATGGAACAGTATAGCAGTTTTAATGTTTGAACATTTTATTTGTATTTTTAAAAAATTCAAATTTTTAGCAATCTGATAAATTATTCCACTTATTATCAATTCTCATAGTTGTACTTTTAGAAAAGAATATTTTGCTTCAACCTCACATTTTCTAATCTGACAAATGTGACTCATTTCACTTTGGTCCTCTTCTTGCCGTGTTTTCTTTCCCTCAGGTGTCAAAGAACTTCAGTGAGGTTTTCCAGAAGCTGGTGCCAGGTGGCAAAGCTACGTTGGTGATGAAGAAGGGTGATGCTGAAGGTAGCCAGTCTCAAGATGAAGGAGAGGGTGGTGCAGACAGTGAGAGGGGCTCCGGTTCGCAGAGCAGCGTTCCTTCAGTGGACCAGTTCACTGGAGTCGGCATCAGGGTAAGAGTCTTCTTATTCATTTTATCCCTTTTGACTGAGAGTGCTTTCCCTTTTATAACAGTATTTCAACATGTACAGCAATTTCTTACACAAAGTATTATTCATGACATGTTTTTAAATCTGAGTCAAATGTGTTGAAATGACAATATCTCTTTGATTTAGTTTTTAAACTATATTTAAAGGTGTATTTTCTATAACTGTAAGGCAGTTGTAATGTAAAATGGTAAGAAAATGTAGAAAGGGGAGGTCTCTGGTGCATTTCTTGCATTATTCACATTATATACTGTAATTCACACATTCAGACTGAACTACGGTAAGCATTGCAAGGGTATAATATTGTCCTAGTTTATGAGAGTCTCCTTGAGGTTTTGTCTGGAAACATGTGAATGTGTATTTCTGGACTATCATCAACAAGCCTGATCCATCGCTACAAAGCAGGACCAAGGTGAAGTTAGTCATGCGATGAGTAATACCCGATTCTCTTCACCCTAAATGTATCTGTTATTATTAAATCTGTCATAACAGCACAGAAGCATTCTGTTCATCGGTTTGGTCATCCAAACCAGAATCTAATAATAATAATAATAATAATAATAATAATAAAACCATTAAGTAAAAATAACAAATCTCTCTCTGCGTGTTTCTGCCTCGTGTCTAACAACCAACCTCCCCTGTCCCGTGTAGGTGTCGTTCACAGGGAAGCAGGGTGAGATGAGAGAGATGCAGCAGCTGTCTGGAGGTCAGAAGTCTCTGGTGGCTCTGGCACTGATATTTGCCATCCAAAAGTGTGACCCCGCTCCTTTCTACCTGTTTGATGAGATCGACCAAGCCCTCGACGCCCAGCACAGGAAGGCTGTCTCAGGTAAATTGCTAGTTTAGATATATGTAGAGAGGGAATTAAGTGAATGTCATACATATGATGGAAAAACATCCAACATGCTAACGCACATTCATGTTGACATTTCACAACGCACTAATTAAACTCACCTCCTAATGCACAAGTTTCAGCTTTGTTATTCTCTGTATTGTGGTATTTTGAATTGCATAGCATAACAAAGGCGTTTTAGTTGTATAGCCTATTGTGAGCCTGTAGTCTTTTGAGAAAGCGGTTTGTGTAGCATACGTACAGTGTAATACAGAGGTTTTTGAAATTTTCCTTATTTTAATAATGAAAATGAGTTTATCAGAGTTGCCAGTGAGCAATATGCTACCTCAGTCCCCAGCAAGATGATTTTGTCTCTTTGACACAAAATGTAAGAAAGTCAAAATCACTTTTCTCTTTGTCTTACACGGCAATATCAGACATGATCGTTGAGCTGGCAGGCCACGCCCAGTTCATCACCACGACCTTCAGGCCTGAGCTGCTCGAGTCCGCGGACAAGTTCTACGGTGTCAAATTCAGAAACAAGGTGAGTCTTCTGCTAAAGGGCAGGATTTGCCCACTTGTCCACAAGGATCATGCATTCAAGTTTCAATTTTATCTGAAGAGGTTTTCTCGCAGACGTGTAGGATCTTAAAGCTTTAGAGCGTGACTTTTTGATATTAATGAACGTCCGTTACATTCAAGCCATTGCCAAATGAGTTGCTACAAAGCTAATTAAGACTATCTGCTCCACACAACTCTCTCTGGATTTCTCAGTATGACTATGTTGAGAAGATTGTGGCGTCTGGTGACTTTTTCTGTGCAGAAGCTCGAGTGAAGATAATTACCTCTTCTGAAGAGTCCATCATGCTTGTATAATGGGGCAACAGAAACTACACACTATAGCTTTAACAGTGCCACAACATTAAAAAAATAAAATAAAATGCACTTGTTTTTCATTTTGCTGATGGTTTTTAACATTTAACAAACTATACAACTTCAGGAGAACCTGCTCAACAGTGCATCTGCAGCAACATAAAGCAAAACATATCTAGCTGAGCATGAAAAACTCAAAAGTGCAAAATGTAATGGTAGTGAAGAATATGTTAGAAATGAATAAATATCCCATTTATCCTGTACAAAACTATTAACCTTTTGGGCCAGCAGGGTGTCATTGTTATAGTTAAGAACCTAGTTTCAAAGTTGCCGAAGTGCCCTTGAGCAAGACATTGAATTATTGTCCATTAGTGCTCCTGTGAATTGGGGCATGCAAAGAGCCAAAGATAACTTTATTATTAGGGAGGAGAATTCATGGGGACTTGTTGATGCCATGCTGGTTATTTGTTTTATGTTTAAGGTGAGGGTTTAGTGTTTGTCATGACTGTGTAACCACAGCCTGCTACAGCTTATGCTTTTATGCCATTGGAACTCCAGTTTTGTTCAAAAACCATATTGTTCCATTAGCTGTCCGCAGCTGACATGATCCGTGCCATGTTCCTAAAGATACGATTGAACGTGCACTTGTAGAGTTGTTTGAGATTAAACTTTAAGGGCCCTATTTTAACGATCTGAAACGCAAGTATGAAACGCAAAACGCAAGTAGCTTTGTGGGCGGATCTCGGCCGCTGTTGCTATTTTACCGGCGGGATAAATGACTCTTGCGCCCGACGCAAATCTAAAATGGGTTGGTCTGAAGTAGCTAGGTGTGGTTTGGGCGTAACGTGAAAATAACCAATCAGAGCGTCATCTCACATTCCCTTTAAGAGCAGGGCGCTTGTTCCATGGCGGATTGCTATTATGACGGCGGATTTGCCTGTCGCACGCCAGCGGGAGCTGCCGATGCGAGATGCGGCAAAGTAATAAATGCCCGTGGCGTGGGCCTCCAAACGCACCACCTGCACCTGTTGTGCCCCTTCCTCCTCCCCCCACTCCATCTCCGTCCACCCGCTCCACCAGGAGCGCATCGCGCATTGCCACTCCCGGACCAGATTCCGCCGGAGTGTCCAATCCCGCCGTAGTTCAACATCACGTCTCCTTAAGTCCTCTAATATTTCCTCATTTATGTCATCAACACATCCATGATTCATGGAAATGTGTAAAACACAACAAGCCACAAAGAATGCTGCGACTTTTTGAGGACTGTACTGTAAAATGCCTCCTGATCTATCCAAACACATGAAGCGCATTTTCAGTAATATTTTCCTTTGTAATTATGTATGGTTTTCAAAAATGGGAACTGCTGTAGATGAGAGAAGTGTATGCGCGTGTGCACACGCTACATTATGGCCAAGCATGCGCCCCTAAAATAGCATCTGAATAAGGCGCTACTGACTTTAGACTAGCGCCGCTGACTTTAGACCAGGTTTTTCCTGGTCAATGGCGGAATTGTTTTCTGAAACTTTTTTTGCGCCTGAACACGCCTCCTCTTTTCGCTGAACCGCCCCCGGGAGCGCAAATACATTCCCTAATTTACCGACGTGCGTCTGTGGATGGAAAAGTCCGCTGTGCGTCGGGTGCAAAATAGGAATGATACATGCGTCTGTGTACAAAGGCAATTGCGCTGAGTGCAAGATAGGGCCCTATAGCATGATTCAGCATAAACGCAAACTCAACACATAATCAGTAGTGTCTGTGATGGGTGAGTCAAGTGTGCAGTGAGAGTTTTGTTGTGTTGCAAACACATTGAGTTTACTAGCAGCTTGGTCAGAGTAAGGTTTGCTTGGCATGACTGTAACAAATTGGTACTTGCTTTTGGATTAAAAAAAGAGCAAGTATCTGCCAGTGTGTCATCATTATCATTCTCATCCTAGAGAGTCTACAAAATGATGTATAACAGAGAAAAAACATTCCCTGTCCATTTCAGTATGTTTTTTTACACCTCTGGTAGTTATCACATAAACAAGCATCCTCACAAAAGGGCAATACATTTTCTGTAAATTACGGTTGCCAGTGAACAGACATACACAGTTTTATAGTCCAAGCGGTCATATTTTGTCGTTACTGATTCTTCTTTCAGTCCACTGTGTTTACTGTTAATTCACAATTTTCCCTGCAGGCTAGATTGATTTTTCTGCTGAGCCGCCTGTGGCTTAATAACATAAATGATCACTGCTTAGTCAGAGTGGCTAAAATGGAGGCATTGATTGGTCATTGTGTGTGTGCGTGTGTGTTTAGGTGAGTCACATCGATGTGATCACAGCGGAGCAGGCCAAAGACTTTGTGGAGGATGACACCACCCATGGTTAATAGCTCTCAGCTCTTCATCATCCTTCCCACCCCCTCCTCCTCCTCTTCTACAGTGCACTGCGTAGCTTGAAGACTTCCACAACGGGGCCCAAAGACATAATTTTCCCACTCGGTCCACTAACCTATTTTAGTCTCTGTTAAAGATAAACAATGCAGCAAGTCTTATGCTTCTCTGACTCCTCTCCAAAGAGTGGATTAAATTGGATATGCTCAGAAAACCCCAGCTCGAAATAACTGATATTTACTGTTTACCTTTGACATCATTCCAGGCTGAAACTACAAATTTGAGGAAAAGGTTTTGCTAAAAAACTTACAAGTGTAGTTGTTTTACACTGAAATTAATTAGTCTAAAGAGGTCCTCCAGAGCACAACCTTTTGGGTTACTGTGTTACAATTTTTCTGTCAAACAATAGTTTTAAGCAGAATTTTGGTAATCTGTTATTTGAAATGCAAAGTACCATGGATGCTCTAAAAGATAACAATCCTTCAGGGCCTTTTCAGAAAGCCGATCATCTTGTGTACAGTTGAGACAGTTGAATTTTGATATTGATACTTAGATGAAGATTGTTAAAGCTCAGTGGAGATGGGAAGGTTCTCGAGCCAATCTGGATTTTTGTTTTTGTTGCCACCCTCGGAAAAAGAGTTTTTGTTCACTCTGAGGTTTCTGTAATGTATACTCTTTATATCCGTGAAACAATTCTAACTTGTATATGTTATAACCAGCCACGTGGCTTAAAATGTTTAAAGGTTGTGGTTCTTTTTTTCTTACTGTATTGTGAAATTTCCTGTTTTTAGGTCACTTAAATATGTGAAAGGTTGAATTCCAAACACCAGATATCCGTTGTGGAAATCAACACAGCTCCCTGATTTCATCAGTCAATATTTCAAAAAGCAGAAGGCACTCAGTGATGGATAACCATATCTTATTGGGTCCTGAAATAACTTCAGTAGAAGTGACACTTTTCTGGAATGCCAAGTTGTAATTTATCATTTCTTGATTTCATAACTGGATATATTGTTTGGCATTAAACTCCTCATATGTTGCACCTAGTTTCAAATCTGATTTTTAAATTTGGTTCATTTTATGTTATTAGAAAACATACAAAAATAATAAAAGATTTAAAAAATAAACTGTATGACACTGTCATTGTTGCATCCCACTTAATGAGACCACTAGGTGGTGCTGTGCCATTGATACCTGACATCCTCACATGGTCAAAGCAGTATTTATACAGAGGAAAGGTCTGAACTTTTTGAGGAAATATGTGATTCAAGAGGGCTTTACAGCATCATTATTTGAAAATCCAAAAATTGTGTTGCTGGAACCAAATCTGTTCCGAATTGATCTTATTTTTACTTGTATTTACAAATATAATTTTAAAAAGTGAATCCACTAACTTACTTACGAAACATTTTGAATTTCAACATGTGTTCTCATATTCCATGATTGTATTCTATTGGTATTTATAATTTCTGTTTTTGTTACCTATTTCTTTATATTGTGTGTACAGTATGCCTGTATTTAATCTTAAAATATCTAGGAAGGAGGAAACTCCATCCCGCTTCAGATTCAGCATGGAGGAACAGTGGACACATGGTCAGAACCTGGCACTCATTACACAGCCCTTACACCTCCTGTTATATTTCTGTTTTTGATATCAATGATAAGGTTGAATCCCAGTGTGTCAGGGGAGATCCCACATGTCGCGCATACACGGCCGCATTCTAGTGTAACATCACCTTGCACTGACGGCGTTTCTGACCGGTCATGGCCTCCTGAGATGGATTGGTGGACCTGTGTGGTAATGCCGCAGACATCCAAAGCATCTCCACCCGGTGTGTTCGCCAGGGCTCGCATGGTACGTGACGTCAGAGGGTGTTTTTCATATTTGGACTCCACTTTATTACATCAGTTATATTGTTAGACATCACCTAAAGCAGAAATACATTTCTGGGCTGCTGTTGGAGGGAGATAATGGGTATATTTTGGTTAACACTCCCTAGACCTTCTGTATCTTGGTAACCACTGCTTTACGTCACACTCTGCTGTACTGCTCTCTACAGCTTTCTCAACAACTAATTCACACTTCTGAAATGATCACCCCCCCCCCCTTCTCACTCCTTAGCTGTTATTCCTCCGCCATCTTCTCCACCATACACATTATTCTGGTATATAAGGAACATCTATTTACATTTCTACACTCCATTCCTGTTTGCTCGTCAGAAGTTTAGTACACAATGGCAATGATCGAAGATGACGTTCTGAATAAGTGCTCAAATTGCCTGAGATGCAATAATGCACACTGTTCATAACCATTTACAAACAAAACGCACCAGTATATCCTTGTTATCATGGTGTGCAGCGGGTTGTCCACATTTGGTCATTTAGATCTTAGTACAGTGCAAAACTCTTTCCAACTAAAAGATAGATTTCAGGTATAAAAGTTATGTATAGATGTTATTTATTGTTTTCATATATACACAGGTATACAAAAAAAGATCATTTTACACAGTAGAGTGATGGTTATACCAGACGTGTGTTTAAAAACACGCAACGTTAATGTAAAGCAGATTTATTCGTTTCAATTCACGAGAGTGAATGTTAGTATATGTATTGTAGTATGCAGCTATTTGTTGTATGACTTCAGTTGTGTTCTTTCACCCTGCATATAAGGTTATCACCCATATTGTCTGCACTTGATGTTTTTCTGATTCCAATAAATGTGAACCACACTGACCTCAGTCAGTTTAAAAAAAACTGGTGCCAACACGTCAGTGAGCCTGGTGTGGTATTGACAGAACACCTCGTCCCTCTGCGCCTGGGCCTGCCAGCAGAGAGCAGATCTGTCGCTCTGCTTGCCAGATATTATCAACCCTGCAAGGTATCTGTCGGAGAGTCAGCTGTCAGATGATGAGGATCAGGAAGACCTGCCGTATTCTTAAAACTCATCTTCAATTTCCTTCCATCTCCCTGTCTTCTCTCATATGTGTGAATTGTGTTCACAAAAGTAAAAGCTCATTATTTTTTCTTCTGTCAGAATTCAGCCATCATTAATGTTAGTATTTACACCTCTGCCTTTTCTTACTGTGGCATGTCAAAATATATTGGTGAAGCTTATTTGGAGACAAAAGGGTCTTGTTACATTTTAGCTAGTTGACTTCATTAGCTTTGGCTAGTAAGATAGCTAGCTAGCCAAACTAGCTATAACCGTCTTGGTAAACTACTTGGTTAGCCTTATGGCCTTCCAAAATAATGCTGTAGATGTTCTAGTTAGAGGCCAAATTAAAGTGCCACTCTAGTTACTTTAAATTGTTACAGATAATGTATAGGCTGGAAGCTAAATTGATAACTATTTAGTCCTTTTACCAGTTTATCAGATGGACAGTTAAGTTAGTGTAATACGGCACCAATTAGCCAAGAACTACCACAAATTTAGTTGAAAGTTGTATTTTGTTAAAGGCATATATTAGGGAAACATTCAGGATTACATTTCTCTAGACCTGTAGTTTTATTATTAAATATAATTTGATTGTAAATTGTAAAATATACCAAATTGCTCAGTCTGTGGGGAATTGGCTTGGGAACCGGAGGCTTGCTTGTTCAAGTCCTCGTATGGACCACATACGGAGTGTGGACTGGTAGCTGGAGAGATGCCAGCAACAACCAACATGGGCATAGGCAGCCCAGTCGCTTTGACATCTCTCCATTTAATGCGTGTGTGTGTGTATTTCAGGCCTGTGCGCAATGTACATACTAACAGTGTGACAAAATGTAATTTAGGGATTAATAAAGTAGTCTTTTTCTTCTTCTGTATAGCAGGCATTTTCTCCCACTCCCTAATCCTCTCCTCCCTCCTTTGCATCTCCTCTTCCCTCCATTCTCAGACAATAAACACCATATCTTTCAAACCATCCACTTGCCCCACTGCCATCTGGTATCCAAATGTGGAGTACAGTAATGAACAGATAATACTAGCTCCCATAATCAAGCTCATTATCATAAAAACAGACATAAAGCTGTCCTGCTTTTTTACAGTCAACAAGTTAATTTGTTGTCTAACAGGTGCTTTTTAACTGCGGTGAAGGAGGAGGAGGAGGAGCAGGAGGGTGCCCTGTGAACAGACTGGCTCTGTCCTTGCACTTCATGGTGGTCCATCTGCCATGCAGGACTGACGGGCTGACTGACTATCTTTCTCCGCAGCTCCAAAGTCATCTCCATATCCATCTGTTTTATCTGCCTGTTAGATGATCGGTCTGTCATCTGTCTGCTTGTCTCGGTGCCTATCGCAGACATGTGATCCTGGTCTGTAAAAAGTTCCTATATAAACATATTACTGTTCCAAAGCCTGCATGTGGTGGTGATGGATGATTGCAGGCTGCCGAGCAAAAGATCACTGATGAGAGATGGGGTTTTATGGACATTGTTTTGCTCTGGGGAAATACAATCTCATTCATTAAATTGAATTGAATTTAGTTTTTTTTTTTTTGGCAAAGTATGGGCTTGCAGTGGTAGTTTGTATGTTCAGCAGGTGGGAGTGACATTAGAGACCTCCCCCTTCCTGTGATTTAATTATCTCATTTCCCCACATTGTTAGATTATTATGGTAGAATTTTGTATGGTGATTTGTTAATAATTACAGCTAACTGCATGCCGTCATGCAAGCAATTTAAATATCTGTGTTCCTGTGAACGCAGAATTACACTTCTGTTGCGTGAACTGCTCAGTCTTTGGTTTCTACTGTGAGCTGCTAAATTATTTAGGCTACATTTTTGTTCACTGCACCTCTAGCTAGATACACTACTGTAGTTTATTTTACCTGTTGTACATCCATGGTTGTAACGGACATACCGGTAACTGCAGTAAAGCTAACTTGCTAACGCTAAAATTAAGCTAGAATATGATGGCCACACTAGTTTGCAAGACTTGGCAGTTAGCTTTAAAAAAAAAAATATATACATTATTTAAAATCTTACAGGTGAGTTAACAAGACATTGCTGACTGAACAATGCAGCTGTTGATTGTCCAAAATATTTTAATGTTACTGTTATTGCAGATTATACAGGTAATCAAACGAGGGGTTTCAAGAGTATCAAACTTAGGCTAACTGCCATACCAAGGAAAGGACTGAGAGATGAATTCAAGTCCTGGGTAAGTTGTAACCCAAAAACAAACGACTCATTTTTCTAGACAGACATTTAAATTGCCATTGCTTGTGTAGGTGTGTATTGTTGACTTAAACTACATTTAAACTCTGTCAATATCAGTGACAAATATCACCCTCTTATCCAAAATATGTCCTTTATCTTATATTGAACACAGCCTACATACGAAAGCAGGAGCCAGGACTGTTAACATGGGAACCTAAATGAAAAGATGCACGCCATGCTCACGTAACACATCTAGTGTTTAAATAAATGAATGCTGTTATAGTCTATGGTGTGAACCTGATATGGGATGATTTTTGTGCCTTTAATTCCAAGCAAAACTTCTCAAGTATCAAACAAAAAACACAAAGTGTCACCTCAAAGGTAAAACTTAAAGGACAATTCCGGCGCAAAACGAACCGAGGGGTTATTAACTGATGTGTACCTACTCTGTCGCTCTCTGGGACATGTTTTCAAGCTAATCGAATGAGTTTGGAGCTGTACCTTTGAGGTGACAATTTTTTTGCTTGAGTTAGCGTTTTTGTTAGATACTTCAGAAGTTTTGCTTGGAATTAAAGGCACAAAAATAATTCCATAGGCTTAAGGCATTTATTCTAAACACGCGCATGATACACAGCAGATTATTTTATGACGGTAATAAAGAAACCTTGCTATTTAAAAAAAATAACAGGATACTGTTGTAGTGGAAGTTTCCTTTGCAGCAGGGGGGGGAAATTTCAGAGTTTAGTAAATTTAAACAAATAAGACAGACTGAGACTAAAACCAAGTTGGGTTTTTGTATTTTATTAAAAAAGATATATTTGCAAATATAGGAGCAACATGATTTCACAAAAGGCCGCAGCCCAGTGTGGAGTCAGTTTCTCAAATGAGTGAACAAGAACACTAGGCTTATATGCATTTTCAGAGTCATTTACACTCCCTGTACGATAGTTTTAGGGTGACCTTGTAGCCCCTATCTGTTCAGACAAACAGTGCTCACATTATGTTCCAGACTGGACGTCTCAGCAGTTAGAATCAAAATCTGCATGTGGGAAATGAGATCAACTCTTTCAGCATTTGTGAGAGAAGTAAAGTACGAATTAAACATAAAAATATAAGGAATTAGGCTTAAATGTAATTTTCCCATTACACTGTATTAAAATATTGCTGCCGAACCCGACTTTTAACATGTCGCCTTCCATCTAGTGGCTTCTGCACACTGCAACGAAAGATGTTTGCTTTATAGAAAAAACTAAAAGTTTTATTTAATATGCCTGGTAACTACTGTGAGCTAATGAACCACTAGTGCTGTGGCTGTTAGCATAAAGGTTTGAGGTTTTATATTAATCTCCTAACTTTTAATACACAGCCAATAGTGGCACATTCACAAGCACCATGTTACATGTAAGTACAGTTAAGACAAGCAATTAACATACAGTATTTTATGGTGAAATAGATTTATTACCTTTTGATTTTTTTTTCTTCAAATGCTTTTCAAAACCAGGAGAGAAAAAGACCATCCTTTTTGGGTGGTTATTGTGTGAATGTGATCAGGGCGTTCCTGCAAAAGAGAGGCTGCCTCTCAGTGAACCTTCCCTGAATAAATAAAGGTTGAATATTACATTTTGATGTTTTATTACATAATGCGTTGTTACAGGCTTGCTTGTCCCGCTGCTTAGAGGACAATTGATTTTCTAATTGTTGTGTAAAATGTAGGCTATTATAGGAGGGAAACGACAACAAACTTCGAGCTAGCAAGTTACACGCTGAAAATGGCAAGTTCTGAAGAAAATGTGGATCGTGCAACAAGGCAGGCCTGCTTTGTTCTTTCAGGGAATGATTGTAAAGAATTACAAAGAATATGTTGGTGGGGATTGCTATGGACAAAGTACACACGGCGATACACTGGTAAGAGCAAATTACGTTTAACCATGTACCCAGCTAATTTAAATAGCTCACGTTACTGTATTGTGTGAACAGTTACCTTTATTTAATATATTATATTTCTTTTTCGTTGAAGTGTTCCACCAAAACAAGTTCCTTCCCGAGACCCTTTTGCAGAGCCACCGTCGCTGCGTCCAGAGCTTAAGTAATATCAATAAAAATACTGATTAGAATTCAAATGAAAGAATAATATTAGTTTTGAGCTTCTCAGACTAACGTCCATGTATTGAGCTGACAAGAATCTGCCTGACAGAGAGACATTCAGTTAAGTCCTGTGGTCTGCTGTTGAGCTGCTGGAGCCCTCCACGAGGCCCTGGCTCAGACTCCGTGGAACCAAAGGTCACCAGCCGATCTGGCTCCTGATTTCACTACATGACCCTAGCTGCTGGCCTGAGGCAAAGTGTAATGTGCTCAAGGAAGATCAGTGTTGTTTTAATATCTTATTCTGTGATTTACATGGCTTTTTAACCTTCTGTAATTTAAACTGAATTGCTGTAAAATTTACAAAAAAACACAACAGGAGTGTTTTGAAGTGGTTATCTTTAAGATTTAGTTATTCATTTCTATTATTTTCATTGTGCTATTTTTGCACTTCACTTCAGAGAGATTGCTTGTCAATCAAACAACATGGATGGCATTTGTCATAAAAAAATGATCTTGTTAATATTTGAGATTTGGAATAAATCTGTGGGCTCATGGTGTCTATGACTGCTTGTGCTAACTATGAAGTTCTTTGTTCAAAAAGAGGCCGCGTGTCCTGAACGTCGCAGGACTTTTCCAGGGAAAGACCTACCCAATACCAGGTATTTCATAGCACCAACTTTAAAACCTTTGATAAACTGGGAATATGTTGATTAATTAAATAAATAAACAAAAAAAACTACATTTATTTATTTGTTCTGTAGATTAATATTCTAAATATTACATTTGAAGGCTTACATTTCACTGTAAGTGATTTCTATAGGTCTGGCAACAACACGTGTGGTTTATAAGTAAACAATTATTAGTAGTGTCGTTATAACAGAGGCATTTTCACTGCTACTTAAGTGCATTCTAAAATCAGAATTTCTACTTTTTTGCCCCTAAGTAGAGTTTTGAGTAGTATTTTCCCCAATAACCAGGAAAGGTGAAAATGACAGAGTAGCCTATAGTTATGCTGCTACAGTTTAGTCAGAAGAATATTTCGTTTCATTTTGCTGTTAGCGTCTTTTCCGTGACACTACAATCTTTAAGCAAGTTCCTAGAAATGTTCTTTTATGTAGAATAGATCTCTGAGTTAAGGAAGGATGGTTGACATGGCGTATACAGAGATGCTGCAGTCAGGATTCCATTTTGATGATTTCATTGAAATCACATGCAACTAAGAAACTGAAAGCAGCCAGAGCTTTCTTAACATAATAGCTTTTTTTCACTATTTGCCTTCTGCTTGAGTCATATTTAAGTCAAGTAATAGTACTTCTACTTCAGAATAATGTTATGGCTCTTTTCATCCCTGACAGGAACCTCGTCTGAGTAACCTGTCTTTACTCACTGCTACCCATCAAAGGATTATTATGGTAAGTGTGAAGTTGTAAATTCAGTTTAATTTGTATTCGCACATACAAGTTAGATTACCAATTTAACTACAAGAATCTGTTCAATCTTTTTTTTTTTTTTCTTTTTACAAGACTTGCCACTTAGTTATTTGCAAGTTAGTGTAGGGGCTGTTTAAGTCTATAAAATGCGAACGTGTTAACAAACTCTTTCCTAATCTCAGCTGTTTAAAGCTTCTCAGGTTTGGGACTGAATCCATTCGCACAGGCTCTGATGCAGGTTCCATTGCTGGTGTTAGTGTCATTCATGTCTATAAAACATTAACTGTTTATAAACTCACTTCTATTTTTGGCTGTTTAAAACAGGCTTTTATTTCCTTTGTGTGTTCCGTAAAGGCAGTGACACGATTAGACGATAGCGATTCTGTCGCATGGCTGTGTGTCACTGTGTATTTTAGTTCAACAATAAAAAATGCAACTGCTGTCAAAAGAATTTACAGGCTGTTGTTGTCAGTGATTGCTGGTGCCTCATTCCTTTTTTAAGCTGGTTTTATGAGGGCATATGCTCTCTGGATCCATGGACAAATGCTGATAGCTGGTTATGACTTCTCAGAAGTCTGGGTTAGCCACGAGGGCACCAATGTCTGTACTGCAATTTTTTTTTTTTGTAATTTAGACGAACCGTTTTGACTGAGTGTGTGTCTACATTTTCCAGGCTGTAGATGTGTGCACATGCTTGGGTTCTACACATCTGTAAATGGATCAATTGGCACACTCATAATATGAAAGAAGTGAAGCTATGTTTTATGCCAAGCAGCTTCAGGACAGATCAACCTGCAATGGAAACTGCAAACCCTTTAATGAGATAGCAAGAAACCTAAGACTTTTCTTGGCATGGGATTATTAGTGAATTTTAGTTTGATTGTATAAATGCTCCTGCCAGAGGCTATTTCAACTGGGAGACATTTTGAATCCAATGAAATGTTTGTTCTGTTTGACAAGAAATGAATCATTTAAAAAGATACATTTAACTTAAAGAACCCAAAACCAGAAAAACACTATTGTTGATAAACATACACAAACTATGTATGTCATTGTTGCTTGCTGGTGTGCCTGTTCAAGTGTGCACACAATAAAAGAGGCCTGCTGAAATAGATACCTTCTTCTCATGCAATGACCATAACCACTTATGACCTTCAGTGTGTATGTGTGTGTATGTAAGTGTGTCACATGTGTTTGTGAATGAATTTGTGAACTTTGGCTTGTCACATACTGTTGCCTGCTCAGTTCTCAACATAGAGGGCTCACTCTAATGAGGCTAAAGGTAGAATATTAGAATAGTTTTAATTAACAGACTAAGCCTGGTTAAAGGCTTCACACGTGTCAGCTTAAATCCACTGCAAAATAAACATTCCACTCTTTATGGGAATGCTCAGCTTCAGAGTGACATTCCCAGCTGCACCCGGAGCATTTTCTGGAAAACTGATCGCCTGGAAAGGGAGATGTTCTTACTTAGCACAGTCTTACTTTGGTATTTGGCAAATGGTATGGATTGTCAGGGTTATCTTTGTTTCACTGAATTATTGTGTCACAAAATATAATGGTGAGACTGATACAGAGATGTGCCATTACATTTTTCATCCAACCAGATTAGCACAAACCATTTCCCTGTTCCCTTTATCCCCGTAAAACTAGAAACACTCTAAATACCTCATCATTTTCTTATAATGGCTGCATGCATGGTAAGATATACTGTACTGCTAAATCCACACATACCAATTTTGGGACACACTGTAAGCTTAAACACTGAGACACACACACACATAGAGTTATTGCCTCATACCTTTGAAGTCTGCCTTGATTATTTTCCAAAATATATAGAAAAAGTGTGACACACTTTACTTGAAGGTATCTACATAAGAGTGACATGAACACATGATACAGTCATGACACATGAACCCTATCCCTAACCCTAACTTGTCATGAAAAAAACCGAATGACACTTACTAAAAGAAACGTTACTTATGTCCTAAACGTTCATGACTTGTTTATAATGTTTATGACACATTCATGACAGTCTCTTATGTAGATACCTTCAAGTAAAGTGTAACCAAAAAATGTTCTTTCCATACAGACATTTACAATATTTCAGGCAGTTAAATTTAATCATATATTTGCAGACCACAGAGACAACTTCTCCCGTCATACAAAACATGCAGGTCTATCGAGTAGGGCTGGACATTCCTATTTTTAGTATCTATCAGCAGTGCTAGAGAGGATGGTTGGATGTTTTGTGAGAGACTCAAATACTCTGAGCATTTGACTTCTTCAAAAGATGAATTCCCATAACATGTAGAATCAATCATTTCAAATGTAAAAAACAATGCAACGAAAGTAAAAGGCTTAAACTTGTTTCTTCAATATATGCACTAATAAGTGAAAGAATTTAACAACTTAAAACACATTTACAGACAATTGTTGAGTAATGTAAGTGTTCAGTGGGGATTTTAGTACAAGAGTAGTAAAGGGCAACCACTTGTTTGCACCCCTAGCTTCAGGTAAATCCTTTTGCAACGGAGAGCTGTATCTGCAAATCCGGCTTCTGGTCTTGTTGTGACTCAGACTTCCACACTTTTTCATCGGTTAGTTCTCTTGCTGCCTCTCTAAATCATCAAAAATGACTTTTCATCACTCAGTATTTCAACCACAACTGGCTACACTGAATATGACGGATCACTTCTCAGCATGTTCTCAGTTCACACGACTGCGCTAATGTTAGCTCGTGAGGAAGCATTGGTGAATTATGGGAAATGTGGTTCGATGGCACACTTTTAGAGTAGTGAGAAGGCTTAACTGATATTCTGACTGACTACTAACACCATAATGATTAGAACTAGACAGCATTTTTACACGGGCAGTACACAGGCAGACACACGCACAGACTCTAGTTCTTTGACATGGGTGTCACTGTGATCATTTTTAAAGGTTGGATTAGCAGCAGTAAAGTTGTATGTGTGTACTGTATGTAGGTGTTCAGTCAGTGTAACGCTTATCAGTTCAATTTTCTAAGCACAAACGGACATTTGGGAAAACAGAAAAATGGGTTCAAATATCCAATTTTTCATTTTTTTTTCACCTCAATTTCCTACTTTTATTGAGAGGATCATAAATTTAGAAAATTACAAAATTGCGTCTGGGCTCCAGTTATTCAATACTGCAATGGTGTTCTCTCCCTCGTTCCGCCTAGTTACGCACGATTGGTTGGATATTATCGTGGATAGACTTTGGGGTCAGAGGTGTTTGCAACTGATGGTTTCGAGTGGGGGGCAGGGCGGGGCAGGGCGTAGCTAGGCGGAACGAGGGAGAGAACACCATTGCAGTATTGAATACAATTATTCAATACTGCAATGGTGTTCTCTCCCTCCCTCAAGCCCAGACGCAATTTTGTAATTTTTCAAAATTTCTGATCCTCTGAATAAAAACAGAAAATTGTAAAAACAGTTTAAAGATCCAATTTTAGATTTTGTCAAGGTGGAAAAAAAACGAAAAATTTGATATTTGAACCCATTTTTCTGTTTTTCCAAATTTCCGTTTGTGCTTAGAAAATTGAACTGATAAGCGTTACACTGACCGGGTCCATTTTCAAAAACTTTTTCCATTCCGTAAATTGCTGCAGTGCAGTGGCTCATTTGTTTTAATATCAAAGAGGATGGTGATGTACGAGAAGGGAACTGTTAAAATGTATGTACAAGAAACATCCTTCCAGTACTATATTTGTGAAAGTTAACTATTGTATTGGGGATGTGGATTTTGATGGTTCTGAACGATTGCTGGAGATTCACTGGACAAACAAGTTTTATTGTAATTCACTTACAGTATGTTACTGCCATGCTCAACACTGAGTCATTCAGACGAGCACCATTATAAAAACCACTTCATCCTACAGTGGTATCTGCTTTCTCACAGGGCCGAAAATAAGTTGGGGGATTGTTATGTAGAGTCACATGACTATATGCACATGCTTGCAAACACGCAATGCTTAGCAAGTGTTTCCTGGTGGTTGTCAGCAAGGAATCTGTCAGATATGTTTTGACTTTTGCCATTCATCATCGAACAGACAATGTGAAGATGGAGAGAATGCTTTCTCTCTTGGTGGATTAAGAAAGTGCTTTACCATGATGTATGATTCAGGTCCTTGTGCACTGCTGGGAGAGAGACAGTGTGCTTTTGTCTGCAGTCGGCTGAGATTTGAACTGATCAACAATGTCCCTAGACAGTAACTCTGAAATACACAACACATTTACATTTGACCATAAACTTGTAGAATGCAAAGCAACTTTTTGCCTTGACTTATTTGCTCAAATTTGACTGCTAGACTGTTTTTGCAGTCTGTGTTTATCCTTCCCTGATAGCCGCTATCTGTAACACACGCACCAACCATGTGTGTTGAGTGAGTGAGTGTGTGTGTGTGTGTGTGTGTGTGTGTGTGTGTGTGTGTGTGTGTGTGTGTGTGTGACACATCTTTGTACATTTATGAAGTAGATTCATAAAGTCCTAGAATAAGTCAAAATGTCAAATTACACCATAAGAATGCTTGAGTCATGTGAACATAAGCCAATTGTTAGTGTTTGTTCACATTAGAAAACTTTGTAAAATCCGTTCATCAAATTTACACCACTTTCCTAGATTAAAGCAAAGTAGCAACTTTTCTTTGTGTTTTGGCTGTATATAATCTATTATATCCTTGCTATATTTTAGCTCTTATTTATCATCTTATCTGGTAACCTTTAAAAGGTGTCACAATTTGTTGTGAATCCTGAGTCAAACAAATCATTTGTAAGCAAATATCTACTTTCAAATTGTTATGTTTCTATGTGGAGACAGAGTTTCGGTTTCTGGAAATAGACATGGGACCTCAGATTCTCAGACTGATCCTTTGGAAACAGTCTATGCTCCCAGTAACAATATTAATCACCTTGCCAAATGACAACCTATCTATCCTATCCTATCAAACCAAAAATAAATAAAGAATAAAAAAATCCAACCTGGCAACACCAAGATAGACCTTGTCTCTTCCTTTTGAGGTGTCGTATATCCTTTAAGGATTTCCGATGTGCTCTTACTCAGTACTATTCTTCTGCTAATGGTGATTTATTACCGAGCACGCCCCACCTTTTGGCTCACAGATGTGAAACCTCAGACTGCCAGACCATTACAAAATGTGAATAATCTGACACGGTGTTTCAGGGGCTGGAGATCTGACCTGTCCAATGATTCAGCAGCTAAATTAATACCGACACCTACTGAGTGACTGATTGCATTCCCAGAACCCCAGTGCTTCCCTTCATTGGCCAGACTATGTGAGGGTGTGTGTGTCTGTGGGTTTGTGTTTGTGTGGGACTGTAGAGGTGATAATCAGTTGTGGCAGGAGGGACTTTCTTTTCCCTGTTGTGCCGCGTGGAGCTGTCCCGGGCAGGGACTCCCAGTTGGTCCCTTCCAATTCACACCCCTTCTGCTATCCCCTGAGCCCACCTCTTCTGTTATTCTCTCTTAAACTTCACTCAGTCAGCGTCCTGTTTGCCTTTGAAGAGGCTCTGTTCTGATTCCCCCATCTTTTGACACTTGAGAGAAGAGTGAAGGAAAGTCTTGTAGGTGTACATTGTGTAGTTCATAGGGAAAGAGTTGGAGAGAAGAGGCTAAAGGGTGCTTTGCTGCCTTTGCTGCCTTTGCTGCCTTTGCTGCTGTCGATCAGGACTAGCTGAGTGGAAGAGCCCCTGCTGGAAAGCTCAGCAGCCGGTCTTTTCCTTCCTGCTGGCCTCTCTGTAATCTGTCCATGCAGTAAGGGGAGAGAAAAACAGAGCAGGCTATAGAAGGTTGGCTCATCAGGACTCACTGTCTTTGGTCTGTGGTAGTTATTTTTGAAGGGAGTGTTTGGGGAGGTTCAGGGTGTTAAGGCTGCAGGTGGTGCTAGGGAGTTTGTTTGGCCATGCAGCAAGCTTGGGATCGGACAAGTAGCACTGACATTGTCAAGAGAGGCCATACAAAAATGCTGGGAAAAGGACAAAGTGGCGGATACCCCCCCGAGACAACGAGTGAACTCTTGCAGAGGTAAGAGAAAGTTATGTCCACCACAAAATCAGCAGGTGTATACAGTATAAGCACATCCCTGGTGCTCACATGGCTGTAGGAAAAAAATAATATGTTCCACAGGGATTTGGATGATGGTATTTGTGATTACACTGTATCTTCCAAATGTAACTGTGGTGGTGGGAAGTATTTCTGGAAGATGAATTATATATGTGCTGGAATGTCCGCCCGTATGAAACCTCCCGCAGTGTGTCTGGACTGAATTATATATCAATAATACTACAATCTGCTGTTTGTCTCTTAACTAAGTATTTGGATATTTCTCATAAAGTAGTATGGGTTTTTATTTAAAGTTACATTAATCTCAAATTGTACATAGCATAAAGGTGTTTGTGTTTAGGTAAAGACTGGCCTGACTACTCAATATAGGTGAGAGACAATCATTGCAGTAATTTGTATTATACACTATTATACATATACATCCTTGCAACTAACTAATGTTGCACAATTACCTGTTAATTAGTTTCTTGTATTAAGTACTTAAGACTAAAACATGGGACTAGGTTTTATTTAAAAAGAAAATTTAAATTAGCTATAAATTCTTTGTAAAACAACTCATGTTCTTAACTTTATCTGCCACAAAATCAAATCTTTGGTTGGCGTTTTACAAAGAAACAAATTTGGGACAGGGTGCAAAATTGAATCTTATCTTAAATTTTTACAACTATTGTATGTATTGTGTACATCAAGGAGAATAAAATATAATTTTAAAAGCTATATTAATACAAAAATGTCACAAGCACATTTTTTTAACACTGATCACATAAGGTTTAATAATGTTTAATGTTTGTATATTTAATATATTTAGCTAAACTACTTGCTGCTATGTTATCTTTTTTTAAATCGGCATCTTTCACCACAGTAGTGCAATCTTTTAAGTGAATGTGGTTATCAGTACAAATCTGTTTCTGATAGTTACATTAAAATTATACAAAATAAGTTTTTCACTGTGTACTGAATACATAAAACGACCAAATTCATGTTGAACATACCATATCTTGTCTGTGAGACTTAAATTTTGGCGACATTTAAAAAAATGTGTTAATTCAGAATTGGGAAATTACAATTCAATGTTTCTAAAACAAAAATGCATCTGGTGAAGTCATTTAAGTCAGGCTGTGAAAACATGTCAAGGCCCTACATTCAGTCTGTCAGTTTCGCTACATAGCTGTATTTCAGCACCGGGTGAGGTAATAAAAAATGTTGACATGTCACAGCTGATTTGCAATGCAACAAAAAATGTGCTTTGCAGCTTTGTGTATTAAGTGAGGACTGAATTGTTTCTTTTTTTCTTTATGAATTAGTATTGTTGGCCACATTACAGCAGTAATGGGCACAAGCTAAAGATTGAACATCAGATTGTCACCGTTTAAGACAGTGTAGTCCATTGCAGCCTTACTGTGTGGTTTAATGTATACAGGATGCTCCACCAGGCCCTGGAAGCTGGCTTTATTGGTCAAAAATGTGTCATGGCCATAGGGGTGATAATAAATAAGAGCAAACTGCATGTGCGTATTTTGTTGTTGTTGTTGTTGTGGCATCATTTAATTAGATTACTTGCTAAGCGACAAAGTAAAAGGGTACAGCAGTCCATAAATGGATTTTCAGTCTGCTGCTTATTTTAGATCATCACCTAATTAAGGATGTGCCACTAAACCTGATATCCAGCAGGGTTTTCTAAGATTTTGTATAAGAAATGTTTTTGTTTAAAGGTCTGTTAATGCACAACTGCTCAAAGCCATACACACCAAATTACACGTTTATGCTATTATAATTGCATATCTGTCTGTTTCCATTTCACTCTAGTTGCTGTACTGTTACAGAATATACTTAATACAGTTACACTCAATTTAATTGATTGGCTTTACATTGAAAATACTTAAGACTTACAATGTAGTTAGTTACGTAAAAGCAAGTCTATTTTATTCAAATTTCCCATCATTCCCATCATAGAATTTCAAATTCCAAAATGAATGGATTAGGAATGCAGCTCGGCTTTATGCAAGAAAGCACAACTTTGAATTATCTTACTGGTAATAGATTTATTACTTTATTTAATGATTAATTATCCTACATGTTTTTCACTTTCTTATTAAGTGAAGTTTATTTATATGGCCCAATATTATTATGTCCACATTAACAATGGTTCCTGGCCCAGACCAAGCTTTCTAAGGAAAACTCTCTAAAAAAGCCTAATGAGAATTTTAATTTTTTTAAATGGAGAAACTAGGCTACTCTAAGAGAGATCCCCCACCTTGGACAATCCTCCAACATTGATAGATGTTGTCGATAGAAAGAGGCAATTAAAATAATCTAACAAACAAAACAAAATGAACAGAACATTGTATAACAATAATAGAAATACATAGTCGAACAATATCACATTTAGATATAACATACCAATATAATAAATCAAATAGGCCAAGAGGGAGTTGCTGTATTGAACATAAACAGTTAAATAGCAGTTCGCTTGGAGGGACAAGCTTCCTATATCTTTTTCTTTTTTTAACACTCACGCTTTTTTAACAATCTCTTATCAATCTCTCTTAAATCCTCTCTTTTCAGAATCAGAAAAAAGCTTTATTGCCAAGTACGTTTTTACACACACAAGGAATTTGTTTTAAATAACAAGAACCTTGTTTGTTCTTTTGAGTCAGAGTTTTGATGTAATCATGGTTGCCGTTTCAACACCCGTCAGGGTCTTTTCAGTGATACTGTTACAGGATAAAAGTTGTGGTAGGGTTAGGCTCTGCTCTTAAGTGATATAAAAACCTGTCATTTGTTGGTCATTCTCTGAACAGGCCATCACATATTAAGACCAAGTTGTCAGTTGCATTCATTCCTGTATGTATATATTTTGAAAAATTAATATAACAGTAAGTAAAAATCCACAGTACAAAGCTTTAAGCTCTGGTTGAAATGCAGATAACATAAGGCCAGGGTAAAATACAAGTTAGAACTATTTACTTTTAACTCCTTATATAGTCCTAACATGATAAACTGAAATGATCTAAAAAGGTACTCTATGTGTCTTTCCTAAGGAAGGTATGATGCATTGGCCATTGCTTTAGCATGCATGTCCGTTTACACTTAGCTGACTTTCTGTGACTGTTAAGAACGTGAACCACAGTCTACACTTGTGCAAAATAAACAGTGAAAGTTGTATGGCTAAAGCTAGACAAACAAGCATGTCAATCCACTGGCCTTTTGATGTAGCTCTGTATTGTGGCCCCAGGCAAGCAAGGTCAACAGTAGAAACTAGTCAGAGACAAATGATATGATGAATTATGATGGTACTGAAAGATCCACGTAGCTAGAGTTATAGTCTTGTTTTTCCTTTGGTTTGGTGATGAATTCTTTGTGATGGATTGCAACAGATTTGTGGTCAAAAATATAAGTTAAGCATGGTTAACATGTATTGTCTCTACATTTTCACATTAACATTCATCCCTTCCCTCTTTTTGCCATTTCACTTTCCTCATCTTACCGCTCTTTCCCACCTGCTGGCTCTATATCACTCTGGCAGCATGTCACAGAAGGAAAAGTTGTCTAAGCAAATTTTACCTTGTACCACAGTCCCTGCAGCTCTTCAGCAACACACTGACGTGGGAAAATGCCACTGGGAAGGTAAATCTGACTGAGTTGTGCTTTTTTTCATTTTTTCTGCTTTATTGGGGGCCACGCTTTGTGTTTGCGGGGTTGAGTTTTTTCTTGAAGTGTTAAGACAGCAAGAGCCGCAGCCTACGTTTAATGACATAACCTGAGGGCACCAGATGTTGTTACATTGCCATACTGACACTCAAGATTGTAAAGGGAGAACATTTAGCTGTAAAGCACTATAAAATAAATCCTTTAGATGTTATGTTGCCTTTTTTGTGGCACGTTGGAAAAACACTCCTGTGTCTAATGTCAATTTCAAAAGAATTAGAACAACTAAGTAATGATTGTGTAATTCCCATATTACAAAAAGAAGACATTTATCTCCCATTTTTTTTACCCCACCCCTACTATTCTTTAATTATTTTTTTAAGCTAATTTAATATTTAACCATGGCTGACTAAAACCACACAATGTGGTGGCATTGTCACTGATTTTATGGAAACAAGCAATTTATTTTGTGCAGTTACTCTGTTCTACATTCTTAAGCCAATAATTTGTTAGCTGAATCTTGCACCTTTAGGTTTGTTATCATGAAAGAGGATTTTTCTGCCTATAGCGGGAGGTGTGATTTTGCATGTTTTTGTTTTGTTCTGTGACTGACCTGTGATCTATTCATCTACCCATTATCTCTGTCTGCCTCTCTGGGTATGTGCTTAATATTTCAAAATATTAGAAGAAACACCAAAGGTAGGCCCTAACTTAAACAGACTGGTGAAGTGAAAGTTTCCTGTCCCACTGAAGGTCATTAACAAGAGCTAATCTGGCGGGCTTTCTCGCACCTCATATGGCTCTACCCAAAAGCTTGTCTAGACTTAGATGTGGCGATTGATTAGGAAGCTGGCTTTACGGCTCTGTGACATTGCGGGTCTCCTTTGAAATCCATGGAATTAGTTTGAACAAGGCTGAGTAAAATAAATGCAGTGAGCATTTTAATTTGTTGTTTCAGACAAGGAACAGAAACAGGATTTCAGACACATGTTTATTTTTATTTTTTTAATCAAGCAACTCAGCCGTGGTTCAAAGTTCCCCTACACAGGCTAGGTGGTTGTACGAAAAGGAAAGGCAGTGTATAAACAATGGTCAATGTGTCTATTGCCTCCTACAAAATAAAAATGTAATCTAAATTTTGAAATACCATTGGGAGGATTTTTGTGTATAAAGTGTATATTTATTGTCATCTCCTGTAGTCTTACTACCATCTCTCTCCCCCCCCACACCACCACCACCACCACCTTAAGCATGTGTTCATTGCTGTGTTGACACGTGGAAGCAACTGTGGCTAATCTTGATGTTAAATGGCTGACAGTTGCATGGCACCAAGCAGGGGCCTCTGAGGCCAGTCTTCTTTCGTGGTGACATAAGTCAAGTCTAGGTGCATCTTGTGCATTAGTAAATCAGCATAAGATTGTAATGTAAAAAACACCCATGATATCAGCCTAAATCACAACATTGTGCCGTGAGAAAAAAAAGTACCATTCCCTCCAATTTATTTGCCCAAATGAAATTCTAGTGGCAGGTACATACACCTCTCTATGTTTAATTTAAAGTGACATTAGAACAGAAAAACATAAACTTGCAACACAGCACTTCTTTGGCGAGGGTTGCACTTCTAATTTTCAAGACATCTAGTTCTTGTACCTTCTGAATCGTTCCACGCCATGATTTCATTGCCAAAACTGTTAAATGCATATTCTTAAACCATTTTAGCATACGATCTATAAAATATGTTTATAAAACACATCAGCACACTACTCTGTAACTCTTCTGTATGGATTGGTTGGTTGGTTTCGGTTGGTCTGTTGTATTATTGTAAACATCAAAGAACAGTTTGAAGAAAAGTTGTCATTTGGCTTTCTTTTTACTGTTATGCCAGAAATTGTCCAACCTCGGGATGTCAGATTTCATTCGAAAACTTCACCAAATAGCCACCTGTACTGTATATTTTTCTCCGTGGTTCTGATTCTGCAGCATACAGTAATTATTATGTCCTAGTGGAAGGGGGTTTGCAGGCGTTGAGTTGGTAGACTTAGCAGGGCTAACTATCTGGAACAATGGGAGTGGATAGAGTTTAAGAGGCTTAAATGTCTTTATACTGTACACTGTATCCACATTAAAAAATAGCAATGTCAAATATTGTCGAGTATTTTCATCTGTATATATTTACCAATGAGATTTGCACATAACTTGGACAGGCTTGAGTTGGATACACCAGTTAATCCTAAAATCATCACAGTTTCCGGGTTTTCTTCTGGGGCCGCCATAAATGAAGCTGTAATGTGACTCAAGTTGCTTTGAGGACAAAGCTTTGTGACACTTTGTGACATTTTGACTCCCTGGAACATCAAGCAGGAATTGACCTTAGCTCAAACTACAGGAGAAAATGAATCAAGTGCTTAGTCCTTCATCACTACCCAGTCCTTAATGCTTAAATATATGAGCTGGCAGAGTTTAAAGGTCTCAGTGTAAGCACAATCTAAATTTAAAGGGTTGTTCATATGAAACTAATGAAGTGCAATGCCCCTTGGGAAATATTAGAAGCAGGCTGTAAGACTCTCAAAATGAGACTAGATTAGATAAGAATAAAGAATTTATTAATTTGTGTTTGTCTGCATGTTTGTCTCTGTGTGTGCATAGTGACTTTGGTTTTGTGTTTTCATGTGTTTGTGGGATATGTTGTGGTGTTTTCTAGTTTTTGTATGTACAAATATGAAAATTCTGTACATTTTACACTTGAAAGGGGAAATTACATCACTGTAGTCCTTCATCTATCAATTCTCAGGGACATTAGATGATCTCATAATTTTGTGCATTCATCATTGCAGGGCCCTTGGACTCAAATAGTACTAAGGTCAGAAACATAAGACAAGATCTTAAAACAACAAACAATTTTGGATCATTGTTGATGGATCAACGGAAAGCAGAAGTAATTCATTAAAGAGAGAGTGATTAACAAACAGTAATGGACTAGTGCCCCCTTGTTGCCTTCACATCTAGGGATATATTAGATTTTTTCAAACTGTTCAAATGTAAAACCGGGAACAGAAAGTGGATGACGGGAGCCCCGCCTTAAACAAAATATATTAATTCAGACAAAACAAAACTTTTTTCCACAATGAAATGTAATTATTGTTTATAGAGATTTTTAAAATGAATGTACTCAAATTTAAGTGAAGTTTTTTTTTAGTAAAGACTATGTAGAAGAAAAAAACATACTTTCTCCATAATGTCCACTTGAGTTTTCACTATTCTGTTGATTAGGTACTCTAGGTACTAGTGTAGGTAGGCTGGGGTACGTGGGCACTTTGCTTGAATACAGCATTATTAATTCCCCCATTAGGTTCCATGTGTCATAAGTGAGTCAGACACTGTTTTAAGATCTTGTCAATACTGCCACTGCTGTCCTATTTTCTTCTGACTAGGCTAACGTGAGTAGGAGGCCACTGCTCCTTGTTATCAATCAGATGCTTTTGGTATTTGTTCAAGAGATAGTGAAGGGAGGGAAGAGGGTGAATTGAATGTTGCTGCTACTTTGCATGGCAGATACAGTACAGAGTGTTTTTTGTCGACACTGCAGACAGTGTGCAAAAGCCCATACTGACTGACCATACTGATTTTTGTCACGTTTTGTCACAAAGAACAGTCATAAAGGAGCTACTTAACAGTAAAACCATTTTACCTCTTTTTTTGGTTGTTTCATTGCTGTATAAGTTGAGTGCACAACATTGACATTTTCTATGTTTCCTGTTTCTATGTAAACTATATACACAGGGGACCTAAGAATGCTATGAAGACCACAGGAACAACCTATTATTTAAACCTGGAGTCTACCTCACCATGCAGAGCTAGTTATGTTTCTAAGCAGAGGGAAGTTTTCTGCAGACATAAGAGGCTTTATTATCATTACTGACACTACTGTCTTACATTATCGAAAGTGTGTTTGTATTCGCTGAATATTAAAAAACAACAAACATTTAAAATGTAAGAAGCAATTTAAATTCTGGACGTGTATTGTCCTGAATCTCCTACCAGATGGTAGGAGCCTGAAGAGGCATGGTGAGCAGGGTGGGTGATATTGGTGGCACTGCTTCGGCATCGGGCCTCAAAGTTGTCGCCGACTGCTGGTAGTTGAGTTCCGATGATCTTCTGGGCTGCCTAAGTGACTTTCTGCGAAGCCCCTGTTTCATTCTGTTGCATCTGGTATACCATGCTGAGATGCAATAAGTCAGTGTGCTTTCCCACTGTTCCAAGTTAATGAGGAGGTTTTGGACATACAAGGGTCTACAAGGAAATGTTCCACAGTTGACGGGCTTGTAGGTACAGTCAGCGAAGTCACACCTTTTGTACACGGGGGGACATGTGGTCTGCAATTTTGCAGATGACAAAATTTCATGTGACTTGTCTCAAAAACTGTCCTACCTAAAACCCATGGATCCTTTTCGTGGGACTTTAAACGGCAACCCTCCAGACTGAGTTACTGCCACCCCACAGCTCTCTTGTTATAAAGCAGTATATAGTGTTATGGTAAAAGCCCTTGGAGAATGTATAGAAAGCATGTTGCCCTCCGGGTTTAGCAGTTGAAAAGTGGGGGTGTCTAAATGATACATAAACCCACCCCTGTTTTAAGTCTTACACAGCCACTCTGCTCTGTTCTGTTAGGCCAGCACCAACAGCTGAGGCCAGGGGAGATTGTAGCACGTGTGGTCACCCCAAAGGCATTTTGCTTTTGTCCACACGGTGACAGGGACAGAACACAATTTTTTTCTAAATTTACAGTACCTCTGCCACACACGTGAGGCAGGCAGACCAAAAACAGATACAAGACACATGCCATCAGAAGAGTCAGTTATAAATTACGGTTTACATAAATCAAAGAGCAAGACTGTTTGAGATTATCAGACCCAAACGGAATCTGAGTTTTTCTGCTTGGGGTGTAGATGTGTTAACATTCTGAGTTTTTTTTATTTTATTTTTTTTAATTTGTTAAAAATCTGCAGACAATTCTGGGGAATTCTGTGTCCGCAGAGTCTGTGTAGCCCTGGTGATTATATTGAATTAGAGCTTGAATTCTATCACTGTCATGGTGAGGATGAACAAGTGGCCCCTATCTCATCATTAGGGCTGGCTATGTATAGGCTTGGCCTTGAAAGAAATAGGCTGCTCAGGAGGGAGTACCATGCAGTCAGAAGGGGGGCATTGGATGTTAATTACCTCCCTATAATTATTAATAATCCCCGGATAAATGATCAGTTAGGGAAATATGATTCACCCATCCTGACATCAATGAGTAGGAAGTGGCAGTGCTTTAGACCAGGGAGATATTCATGTATTTATTAGGCCACAAAGCTTTTGATTAAGTTTCCATAGGTTAAAAAAAAAAGTTAGCTGGTCTAGGCTTTAGTTGTATCAAATGGTTAATTTGATGTCAAGCCTACTCGTAACTTTGTCAAGACTAGTGTTAAGATGTTGCAGTAGGATGCAGTGACAGTGTAATGTACTGTGCGCTAAGAACTTGGACACAATTCAGTGACAAGGCTGTGTGCCTCCCTCTTACACTGAATTACATAACCATTGATAGATGCATTGATACACACAAGACAGTACCGCAAGGGGAATTTTTGGCTGGACTGCGAAAGACTGTTGCTGAGTGAGTGAGTGATGAAATTACACCATTGGTCGGAAATGGCTAGTGAATGTTCAGATTTTACCAGCCACTCAATAGCTTAACATTGTTTTGGCTGGTGAGTGAAGCAAATCTACCACCCGCTTGCATATTTTACCAACATCTGGCTGGTGGATGGTGCTAATTTTGTACCCTGGTTGCTGTTTAACAAAGTAATATTATTTACTCAGTAACACTTTAGATGAGTAATCCAGAACATTTTTTATTTAAATAGCAAGATTATATTGTTGAATTCATTATATTAAAGCACTCCTCAAATGTATCTTAACCATGTCATGTGATATTCTACTTCAGTACACAACACACAAGTATTTCACGATCATACACGGTCAACATAGTCTTGTTTTTTTTTTGGCTCTAGGTATAAGCAAGTCATCTGTTTGTGGTAGGCTGCCTTTTAAGTCAAGGGAATATGTGGCCCAAGGGTGAAGGTGATAAAATATTGGTATTTGACCCTAGTAGTATAATCTGGCAACAAGGTTAACAGTTTTATCCTCAGCAATTTGGCAACTTCTTAAAAAGCAGTTTTGGCAAATTCATAAAGGTCACCAAGACAAACATCAGAGCAATGTGATACACAAGTTTATCCACTATCAAATCACTGTAATAGATCAACTTTGAAGTGTTAAAAAGTGTTATGACATGTTATCTAAGCCCATTTGATTCAGGTCAATGTCAACAATTTGGTATTTTTAACATTGTTATATGGGCATACAGTATGTCCTTGTAAATATTAACAGCTTTTGGCCTGGAGAAGTTTCAGGGCCAGTTTACTTTAGCAGTAGAGTTAGGTGAACACTGAACTCTAGTTGACTGCTCCTGGAGGTAAATTTAGCGTCAGCACGCACATTAGCTTGTACAGTTAGCGATACGTTTCGCATATTTTGTAAAATTTTTCCGCCTAATGCAATGTAAAGAATGCAGAATTAGACACTGGCATTTCTAGAAGTAGGCATGTAGGTATTTCATTAAAATAGTATATCACGCATAGTGGTTGCACACCATGTGTGATTATTCAGTTTATTTATTTTTTACATGTCTATCTTGTGTGTGCAAAGCACTTAAGGATTACCAAACTGACTTGTTTGCTGTTTGTGTAGTAAAGCGTTGTTGTTGCAGGTTGTAAAAAAAAAAGAAGATTTTACGTGTTCAATCCTGCTTGTTTTACATAACTAGACTTAAGGGCATATATGTTCTTTTCCATCAAAGGAATTCCATTACCACCAGATTACTCAATCTAAATTACTGCCTCTGTTTTTTCACCAAATTATTATACTCTATGTATGAGACTCATTAACATGTAGCAGATGAAGGCTCATCAGCACCGTTCACACTTCTATACTGGACCTTATATGCCATTGAGTGGCAGCTTGAGGAATCCTGGTGATTGTTGTGGTGTTAAAGCTACATTGTGTAAGAATTTCTCCCATCTAGCGGTGAAATTGTATATACAACCAACTGAATATTACTTTCTAGCCCCTCCCATTCCGATCGCGTTTTAACTCCTACGGTTGCCGTATTATTATTATTATTATAAGTATGACTTCTTCCGTGAGTGTTCCTTCCAGTGTAATAATAGTTTTACGTTTTCGTTATTTTGGTACCATTTCATTGCTAACATCAACTATCAGGTTCCCAAAAGAATGCAAGCTAATGTTAGTAAAGTATCAGTTTGATCCTCCATCTTCAACAGGCTTTCAAATCTGCCGGCAGTCGCGTGTAATCTCTCCCTGACATTCGTCACAGTGCCACTGAGTGTAAAAGCGCAAAAGACGGAGGATATGTCCCTCTTTAGCTAATGTATTTTAAAGATGGAGGCACAACATGGCAGAATACGAGCGACTCGCTCGTATGTATTATAATAGTATATATGTGTATAATAGAGTTGGCTCATGTTGCTTTTTGACCCGTTCCTATTTGTTTACCCCCTTCTGAGATGAACTTAAAACTTGGCTGAGGCAGTACATGGTCAAGACTGCTTACCATCTGTACAATTTCATTTTGTGTGATGACCTTTTTTGTCTTTTTCCACTTTCTCTCTGTAAATGAGTAATTTTACATTAGCCTTTTCTGTGATCTGTAGGTATAATGTTGATGATGTTGTCTATAGTGTCTGTCTGTCTGTTTTATGGAGTAATTTGTGTCTGTATAGAGTGCAACCTTTGCTATAAAGGAAATCTATTTTGCAGAAACGCTGCAGCTACAGTTACATATAACCTAACCGACCCTTAAGCTATTTCACACTTTAGCCGCAGATTTTACACCAGTGGGATCCCACAGAACTTTAGAACAGATTTACATTGAGGGATTAGATTTAAATGGGCTGAGCAGGATAGGAAGATTGACTCTCATGAGACCACATTGCCACCAGTGAGAACCACTCACTCTGTCACCAAGCCCACTTTGTATTATCTTTCCTGTAATCAAAAACCATGGCACCATGCCAAACTCATACCATAATAGTAAATTAATTAATGGCAGTTTTTTTAAATATGTTTTCAAAACTCAAAAACTAAGGTAATTTAATAATGCATTTCCTTTAACAGTATCTTAGCATCTTTGCGTGCCGAATGTTTTATCGACTGCCTTTACAACAAAAAAAGATTCCACGTTATTGGGATACGGGAAAAGGAAATTAGAGAATGTGCAATAACATGGTTATTAAATGCATTTAAACACAATTGGTCAGTAATCAGAAATGAACATAGTTTGAACTAAGACTGGCATATGTAAAGTACATTAAAAGTAATGTTCTATAAATGACCTGTAGCTATATATGACTGCAACTTGAGAATTTGAATTTTTCTCTTTTAGGTCGAAGCATTTAGGCTGACTGCTCTGTAAGAGGACAGGCTCAATCACAGTTGTATCTGCTGCTACACTGACCAGCTCCTCTGGAGCAGTTGAAGGTTAAATTACTTGCTCAAGAAGGTTCATTCTTTGGCTTTACCAGTTTTACCCAGATTTATACTGCCAGTCTGGAGATCTTTCAGACATAAACTTGTTTCTCTAAGCAACATCATCAACTGTATTTATTAATTTTATCATCATAAAACATATGCAATGATTCAACAAATGCAGTTTCAGGTTAACTTTCAGAGAAGACATGGCATCAGCATATAGATTTCAAAGGAGGCGAATGTCAGTTCCAGCAGCATTACCTGGGAGGTTATGTGCCTCCCTGATGCAGAAGCATAAATTGACCATTAATCTGCCATCCTCTTTGCAAGAGTCTGATCTGTGATAAACTCAACCTCCTCTTAAGTTCAGGTGCCATTGAGTGTCTCAATCTCTCTAAACCTAGTATATTTTGCATGTTACAGTGGTGAGTCATGTAAAGGTTTGTGGGTCTGGAGCAAGCACAAACCTTACATAACACTAAAACAGTTAATTTGGGAACTAGGATAGATCATGCATAGTGCTGTCAAACGATTAAAATATTTAATCGCGATTAATCTCATTAATGTCATAGTTAACTCACAATTAATCGCACATTTTTATCTATTTTAAATGTCCCTTGATTTCTTTTTGTCCCATTATTTTTTTCTAATTTTAATGCTCTTATCAACATGGAAAAGTGGATTGGCTTGCTTTGTGCTTTTGTCGCCTGGCTTTGAGCTGTGTGCTTGGCCATCAAGTGGTATTTCAGACTGGACGATCACTTTGGTCTTGTCAATGGAACCATTTGGCAACTTTCTAAAAGTAAACTTTCCATTCAGAATCTTATTGGCATCCATTTCGGCGTCTCGCGCTTGCCATCCACTCAAAACGAAACGTTAGCCTACTACTCTTTGGCCAGCTTGCAAGCCCAAACAAGTGTGTGCGGGGTGCCTGTTGTTTTGTTTCTGATTTAGCTAGATCCGGTGTGGTGTTGTAGTTTTTGTAACGTTAGTTGTTGCAACAGCATGTGAAAAAAACTACAAAGTTTGCTAGGCCAAAAAGAACGTTAATCTCGCGATAAAAAAAAAGTACACCGTTAAAATAAGTTTGCATTAACGCCGTTAGTAACGCGTTTAACTGACAGCACTAATCATGCATCATCGTTGTGTTGATGTAACAACAAGTTTGAAGCTCAAATTAAATGAGTTTTTTTTTTCTTTAGTAGGTAGTGATTATTATTTAAATTGCTTGATCTCTTTAGCTTTAATAGCAATGTCAGTATTGTTCTTACAGTTCATTGGTCATGTAGGTTAATGGCAAATGAGTGAGTGAAAGCAAAATAATCCTGTTCATTTCATCATTATACTTGACTCATTGCTGTTATGCAACTCTCTTGTCTCTCAGTCTGTCACTCATTGCTCTTTTTCCACCAGTACCATTTTTTCTCATTTATTCTTCCCAAATGCATACGCATTTGTGTACTCATACATATGCACACCCACACAATGGGTTAGATAACCACGCATAGGTGTGATGATAACATATATTCTTTGGTCTAACCCATGTCAGAAAAGTTTACAGAATGTAATTGTACATTGCATTTGTTTTGCTTGACTTTTGGTTTGAGACTTTGTTGGAGGGTGTAGTCCAAAGTAATCTTATTCCAGTCCATCCAGCTTTAGGCAAGCATAATGGACTTCTTTTAAATCCCTGTCTAGTCTTCATACCTGACAAGACTATACCATATTTTCAGGAATTAGTTGGTGTCACACTAGTTTAGTAAACCACTAGTTTAGGTGGTGATGGCACAGTGGATATAACACATACCTTTGGTGTGGGAGACCTGGGTTTGATTCCCACTACGATACATCTACCAATGTGTCCCTGAGCAAGACACTTCACCCCTAGTTTCTCCAGAGGCGTGTGACCTCTGACATATATATATATATAGCAATTGTAAGTTGCTTTGAATAAAAGTGTCAGCTAAATGACATGTAATGTAATAACCAAACCAACAGCAAAAGAAACAGGCTTAATGTTATCATAGACATTGCTTGTACATGTTTGTGGCTCTACCTGGAATAAGAGTTTAAAATTACTCCTCTATATCGTAAAGACAACTTTGAATTCTTAAACTCCCCATTTTGTACATTAACTCATGGTGCTGGTTCCAAACTGAAAACAATATTACGTCAATCTATTCCTAGCCTTTGGTATCAGTCTCACTACTATCGCTATCAGGGAGTGTCAGGGACGGATGAAGAGATGTCTCTGTGTGTGTGTGTGTGTGTGTGTGTGTGTGTGTGTGTGTGTGCGTCTGCGTCTGCGGAGGCACGGCTAAGAGAGAAAGAAAGTGGGAAGGCAGAGAGGGTGAAACAGAAAAAAAGCTTTAAATAGGAAGAAAGACAGTAAAAGAGGGATGTAGATGCATACACAGACAAATAAAGAAAATGATAGAGCAATGCTCTCATGCCTGGCAGTTTGAGGAACAGATTAGAAATCAGGCATGCTAATGGGCCACCAAAAATACCCAGTGTGATGAGGGAAGTGGCCTAGAAGGTCTCTGTTTGTCAGCACAAGGTCAAAACCCATACCAGAAACCGATTATTCTCCCAGGTGATCAATTGCACCTCAGGGAGGTTGGAGGGCACAGGTGGTGGCTTCGTACATCCCTTTTCAGATAGCCGTTATTAAGTAATTGGCTATAATTGCACTGCTGATATAAATCTCTTCCCTGCCTTCCACATTTCTCTCAGTAACACAAACTGTTTTAGACAAAACTTGTCAGAGTGTACACTGCACATAAATAAATAAGATTGCATTTATGTTTTAGTGTGTGGGTCTGGAACAGCTCAGATACAGCTGTCAGTGAGTCATCAATGTGAAGATAGCGGAGCAGTAACCTTCCTGCCTCCCTGCAGTGTGTGGATTTGCCCGTTTCCCCCTTGCAGATAGTAAAACTGAAGATAAAACTTCTCTATCTCAGATTGGCTCAGTGTATTGTCTTGCAGTGCAAATGCCTTCCATTTAATGCATGAGCACTTTCTGGACCTATATAATGGACAAGCACTTCATGGACAAACAAATCAAATCCTAACGTATTATTTTTCTTCAGATCTGACACGCTTCCCCCTTCCCCTGGCAGCTCTGGTTTCCCCAGTCTCAGATGCTATGTTAATTCATTTTAGTTTAGTTTAGTTTAGTTTAGTTTAGTTTGGTTTTAAACCAATACATTTAATTATTAAATTATATGTGCAATGAAACTAATGGTAGATCCTGTTTATTTGTAGCCATAAAGTTATGAAACACAAAATTAAAAGTCTTATTTAATTGTTTCTATCTAATGACCAGGCTCCACAGAGAAGTCCCTTGATGGTCGTGACTCCAGGGCATAGCCGACCCATTCTGTCCACCGGCTTTGAGAGGGATTTCTCACTTACACTGGGATTTTGCTGGACAACTTTCTCTTTTTCCCTTTTCCCCCTTTTGTTTATTCGTCTTTTTGGGGGTCCTGCAGAGCAGCTGTTGAAAAAGTTGCTGCGTTCACTCACTTTCATTATTTGGGTAATTTGTACTAATGGCTATTTGAGCAGCCTGCAGCTTCCTGGGATGAGACATGTTGAGCCATATGGCCACAGTGCCCTCCCTATTACTGTCAGACCTGTACGTATTCCGTCCACCATGTGGGTACAGGCTTGTGTGATTGATAATGTATTTCAGCATTTCAAGACATAATTTTAATCCATTTTCATTTTCATTTCAACAATACTCCACACAGTTTTTGGTGGAATCTATCTAACAGTTGTCAGTATTGGAGTTTTAGAAGAAACAAACATTGGATCCACATAAAAAAATCCAACAGATTCTCAAATATTGGCATTAGAAATCCATTATTTACCCTATACTCCTCATAACATCCTAATCTCCTCTTTCAATATTTAACATTAAGTCACCTAAATGTGCCAAATATGACTTAAACGTATTTATGGGACTCAACAATAGGCCATACTATAATTCACGAAGGAACTAAACTGAAGGAACATGCATAACAATAGTAGAGATAGTCTGCTATGTTTGTAACTTTCAACGTAGAAATTCAGTGCCGATCACTCTATTTTGTTAAACCTGAGGTCCCCTAATAATCTCATGCATTCATGATTAGTTTTCCTTGATAACTGATTATGCACTGTGGTTTCACAAAATTAAATAGCAGGGATTTTATTTGCAATCTTTTGTTTCCTGAACAGTCTCAAACCACATTGTTTCCCTTGGAAATCACGTTCAACCACCTGTGCTGTGCTTGTACTGTTTGTTTACTTTCAATACTGTATGCTTGATTTGATTTGAAAATGTACAGTTTTACGTATTCACCATAAATACACAATAATATAAAAATAGGGCAGGAAACCCTAAGGCTATTCTAATTACTGCTCAAAAGCAATGAGATAATTAAAAAACATTATGGGAGGAGAGACAGGAGTTGTACTGCCTTTGGCTAGGAAGTCAGTGATTGGGACAATGCAACTGGGTTTAATTGGTATTTGTAAGCACGGCGGCAGTGACAGATGCTAAAATGCAATGATTGCTTTGGACAGAGATGGAGTGGAGTGAGAGTGAGGTAAGAACGAAGAGAGGGGGATATGAAAGGAAGGAAGGAAGGAAGGAAGGAGAGAAGGACTGAAGGAGGGGTTGTGGGAATCATCGCTACGTCACCTTGTACACCAATATAGCTTCGATGTTGCTGACCGCTGTCGGGGAAGACTTCAGTTAGGTGTTCATGCTGTACCCTGCAGCTGCTCGTGAATAGAACAAATTTGCATCCTGTAGAAAGTGTAATTGTCTATTTTATAGGTTTATATTTGGAACTGCAGAATTTCATAAAGAAAAAGTATATACTTTTATTGTGTCACTGGTCAGCACAACAGCTAAAAGAAATTTACTGTCTACACCCAGGCAGCAGCTATAAATAACTATTTCAGAGCAGCAGGAAAAATGGCTCGTCAGGCTCAGTTGTCAAAGCCAACACAATCCCTCCCCCACTCCTCATATTTCTTCACCTCTGAGTCTTGTGACACTTCCTGTGCTGAAATCCCTAACTGGCAAATATTTCTCTAATCCAATTTAAACAACATTAACTTGCTAAAGAAATGCTTTCTTATTTTTTACCTGATATGGGCTTGCCATTTTCCTGTAATTCTCCCTCTTATATAGGTCCTTCTCCCTCACCTTTTTTGAGTGACTGGAATTTTAAGGGAATGTTCTTTTGTCAAACTTGTGGCTACTGTGACAGGAGTTATAGCTGCTGTAAGTTTAGACTTTCCCTTTAGCCTGTGCGGTCGCCATCCTTTCCTTTTGACAGCAGCAACTTTGGATCTCTTATGTCACTCTGTCCAAAGACCAAGAAAGCTGTCTCAGCACCCAGTTGCACTGTCCCAGCACTCAATGTCAGTGGATCCCAGGTAACTGGAGAGCTTTTCTTAGCTCTTGTCAGCACACGCACATCAAAACTGACCATAAAACACCTGATAGGCCAGAAAAGAGGGGCAAGTGTTGATAATCTGTCAAAACAGTGGTGTTGGCATTCATGGTTTACATTAGAAAGCTTTGCTGGTTTACTTTACAAAAGTGCATGATGAGCACATTTTTAGTCCAGGCAAGACAGCTATGAATTGTGTTTTTTACACTGTTGTAAAACCATCTTCTTGAGTCTTGGTTCTTTTAATTTTTAGAGGTTTATCTTCAAACTTCTTAGCAAATGCCCCAAACAGGTGTTACTCTAAAGTCCTCACATGGGCACAATGTCAGCAGAGCTTGTAAAACTAATTGCAGATTTCCTGCTTAGGGACATTTTTTTTTTGAATGCTTTTAAAGTTTTATAGTTGGCAGGCAGCTGTCAAGTCAGAAGGTTCCTTTTGACCTGTATGTTTCTCTGTGACCCCAATATCCTGTGTTACGCCGTCCTAATGGTTGAAACAAGATCACCTACAGCTACCATGTGTATGTGAGAGAGAAGTGGAGAAAAAATGTTTCTCCCGCTAGCCTCTCAGGGTTTAGTGTTTCTGGGTTTAACTTGTTTGTGTGTGACTCAGTCAGTGACTTAATGTCAGGCATGTGAACTTATAGGTTTATTTGACAGTGGAAAGCCAAGCCCGGGTACTTGCGGTTCTAGTTACCTCACAAACTTTAGTTTACGTTTTGATATCACTTCATAAAACCCTGTGACTGATCCCAAGCATACATCTAACTATTTTACAACCATTTTCAGAGAAACATGGAATGAATCAAAGCGATGCCTTATTGTGAATTCGCCCCGGCCTTATGGTGGACATGAGGGGCCAGACCCTATGTCTCTGTTGCCAAGATACCTTACCCATTGCTAGGGCGCCGTAAATCAGGAACCACCCCCATTTGCAACTGTGCCAAATGCGGAGCAAGGCAAGCCGACCCTGCTTCCTCACCCATACCTCGCCCCTTGAAACCATCTCATCTCGTGGCATGATGGTGGCTATGTGTTGACTATGCAGGCCGCGGCTACTTGTCTGATTTGTTGAAAAGTTAAATTAAGGCTCTGGAATGTCAGTAACTGTTTATGCCATATTGGGAAGAGTCAGGGTTGCATGATCTCCTCTTGATTTGTATCTTGAGTCGCATATTCTAAAGTTCATGTGTAATTGTATGCATATCTCTTTAAACATTTGCTGGTGCATTTGCTGTCTGCAATGAGCACTCTGTCTATATATAAGATTTAGCCAACTATGTATAAGGACTTGGCAAAAATGATCTCTTAAGCACTTTTATCCTATTTCAAAGGTGACTTACCAAAGTAACATTACATTATGAGTCACAATATTTAACCCTTGTATGTTGTTCGGTTCTGAGGGACCCGTTTTCGATGTTTGCTAAAAGAAACATTATGCTATTTATTATTTATTCTAACTCAAACTCATTGGCATTGGCTCATTTTCTGGGAAGAACATAAAAAATAACTTATTTTCAATGACTGCACATGGTAGACATAACTATTACATTTGAGGTGTTCGGGTCTACTGGACCCGAGTTTATTTAATTGTAGGTGCTATGAAACTATTTTGTCTTTCTGCACCTGCTATTCCCACACAAAGTTACAGAATTGTTACATTTCGAGCATGTTCACCTGTTCTGATTAAGTTCTAAGAAATAAGTACCAATAATGATCAAAAATCTTGTTTCTGTTTTTTTTTTTACCTTTTTTATAATTGTATAATCTTCCAAAAAACGAAAATAATCATATGTTCATAAATGTGATCTCACAGGGGTAAATGGCAAATATGAACCATAAATTATGTATATATCATTCGTAATTGAGCTAAAGTAAAACATTTTTTTTTACATAAATTGTTAGGGCTGTATTGATTTAAAAGCCTAATAATGTGGTGGATCCACCAGACCAGGGGATATTGTGGTGTTCAACAAAATATGAACAGCACACAAGGGTTAAATCACAGCCTGCAAATACAAGCATCGTGACTCCCATTCTAGCAGGTTGGGTAGAAAGTTCTGATCAAAATAAGTACAGTGCCCTCCTATGGCAGGCTGATACATTCCTTTCAGACCTCCCGGGGCCAGTAATGGAAATATGTGGCACCACCTAGTGGGCCACGTAAAAAGTGTTGTGTAAGACACCTATGCTGTGTCTGTGTGTGCCTTCACCATCCTCTGGCCATAATCATAAACTCTGTCATATCCAACACACACAGTGGCAGGAAACAGCAGATTTGCTAAACAACAAAAACAAACAAGCAAAAAATAAAATATACCTACTTCATAAAATGAAATCAACAAAGAGTTGAAAGGGTTTAGGTAAACACCAGTGACTTCTCTGCATCTAGGATTTCTTTCAAATCTCTGTTTCCAGCTGTAGTTTATGAACAAAAACTCCTAAAACACCTACTTGCATTTACAGCTGCTCATCAAAGGAGGGCAGTTTTATGAGGACAAGACAAGTCTCAGGGGCGCCTGGATAGCTCACCTGGTAGCGCATGCACCCCATGTACAAAGACTCAGTCCTTGTCGCAGCAGCCGTAGGTTCAACTCTGACCTGTGGCTCTTTGCTGCATATCATTCCCTCTTTCTCTCCCTTCACATCTTCAGCTGTCCTATATAATAAATGCCCAAAAAACAACAAACAATGTTAACTGAAATACAGATGATAGACTTCACTTTTTTTTTGCACTGTGCAATAACATTCAGTATTACTGCATTTGTCTATTGGATCTCAGCTCTAGTGAGATATCTTGGTCTCAATAAAAAAATTAAAATACGTATAATTATACATATTTTTGAATTATTTATAATCATAATCATTAGAATACAAGGTCATACATTTGAGTTGTTTTAACATCAGTATTAGACCATATTGTGATACGTGTGAGCCCACATAAAAAAATACCTCAGTGGGCACTCATCTGAATGGCAGCACAAAACCTGGCCAGGCCTGATTGTTGTTGTTATTGCCGTACCCTTGTCTCTGTGTTCAAATTACTTTGTAGTTCGCTGCATTAGTGGGTCATACAAATAATAATGATATTAATAATAATAATATTAATATATTGAGGTGATATGCCTTTTAAATATCATATATCATGTCATATCGTATTGTATTGGCACAAAATAAAAAGCGTCTTGTTCTCTCCTGCCCTCTGGGCGTGATGCTAACAGATGGAGTGACTGTAAATCTGTCAGGGTGATACCTCCCTTGGAGTTGAATGGTTGGTAAAGCGGTAAAGAGCTGCAGATGGAGCTCTATAGAAAAAGGCAGAAAAGAAAAATTATGTATACACTAGCCTAGACAAAATAGTATGCTTACATGTATTTTGATGTAAGATCATTTTTTTCATAGGATACCTTTCCGTTTTACAGTGTGTACTGTAATAGTGTTCGTACTGGGTTTTTTTTGTTTTGTTTTTTTGTCTGTATAAAACTCCAACAAACTGTTTTGTGTAATTCTGAATAAGGTTGTTTTGCCAATTGGAGTACGTGCCATAAAATAACAAAACAGTGAAAAAGATAATGAACGGAAAAAAAGTATTTTTCATTTTTATTTTATTGCCATCTTTAATTGAGGAGTAATATAACATAAAAGTAAAATCCAAACAGCACCTTTAAAGAATGGCATATTAAGTACAAATGTTTGCAAACATTGCAGCATTACATTTTATATAATTTTAAATTGGAAATTATTGGCTTCATATCCCTATATACACAGAAGGAAATCATTTTAATGTGATTTAACTTATTCACACAATGCAGGCACTAAGGGACATAAAGAAGACAAAAATAAGTCATAGAAAATCAACTACTCTGGTTGCAGTGTGTTTTAAGCTCACCACGCATCAGTCATAATTATTCTTTCAGTCAGGCCAAAAAGGACTACTATGACTGCATATTTTCATATTATTGCATGCGTTATATTATATAATATTTGAATGTGAATATCATGCTTTATGTACCTAAAACTTGTATATCTTCAGCTTACCTAACGTGTAGTAATTTAAATTAATTAAGGATAAACATTCCTATAAACATAGGAATAAGTTACCAGTTATTCAAATGGTAGAGTCAACAGTTGGCTTATTGATCGCCTTTACTATAAATAATTTATTTTAAAATGATGCTTTAAAAAATACCCTTTTTGTATTTGCATAATGTCTGGTATATCAAACAAATTGTTTGTTTTTTACATACAGTTAAATGGAGGTCAGCTTGACAGTAATAAAAAAAGTTGATTTGAAATGTTACAAGCACGGGAACGTCTGAACTGCACATATGAACTTGTAAAGAGATACCTCACATAAAACCTCGGTCAGTAAAATAGATTAAAACACTTCATGTTTTGCAAGTTAATACATTTGACATTAACTTTTTATTATATTTGTTTTAATCTATGAAGAGTAATGCCAGTGTATCTTTCTTGATATATTTGTGCAAGTAATCTGGAAACTTTTCTCCTTTACATTTTGCTTTTTGGAATAGTTGGTGATAGAGCCTTTTTTTCCCCAAAGTACACAACACTTAAATAAAACACTTCCACAGAGCTACAAAATCCACTGCTTGACGTCTTGTCATTATCTAGTTTGCTGTGACCGAGATGAGTGCGTCCATCACATTGTGCTCTGTGTCTGTCGATCACCAGGAAACACTCATGAAAAAAAAAAAAGATAATCTCTGCCAGGAAAGAGTCCATCAAAACCATTTTGCCTCACAAACTAAATCGGCTACATCTGTATGGGGCATATTGTTTGGTGTTCTTTAAATAACATGCATCTTTGAGAAGAGGAATTATATGTCACTACAAAAGATGTGTGTGGCAGTAGGTCAGTAGTAATTTTGCGGTTTTCTACTACTTTGAACTTGACTCCAGACTCTACATTAAGTTTTGTTTGGACCGTGGAAGCAGCAGCTCCAGGATTGCACAGCATGGCCTCCTCTGTAAATACTTTCCTGTGTTTGTCTACCCCCGTCCTCACACACACACACACACACACACACACACACACACACACACACACACACACACACACACACACACACACACACACACACACACACACATGCTGACCACTTGTGACTTTTCATCACATGCGTCTCCTCTGCCTGTCCAGTGGTCAGTAACACAGGAGAGCAGCGTCACTCACATAGGGTGAAGACTAGCAGTGATGTGATGCTATTGTACATGCTAGCACTAGTCGTCATGTTAGAGGGTAGAGCCATACGTCAGTCTCAGCTGCTGGGCACAGGTCAGGCTGCATAGAGGCAGTGCAGAGTTTAGTGTCAGAGGTGTAACTTGGACCTCCGCTGCCTGTCTTTTCAAGGTTGGTGTGTTTCTGCAATACCTCCAGGTGTGCTTTTCAGTATGTCTGTTGTAGCGTACTGTATATGTGGTGATAAGTCTTGTCAGCTGGACTGTGTTGGGGATCCACATAGAGGAAGGATTTATAGCCGTCGATTGAGCTGTAGTGTGTTTTAACATTATGGATTATTTTGTTGGATGTTTAATTGGACTCAGTAAAGGGTTATTCTGTAGCTGGACTGGACTTGAATCCTTCCTCTAATTTGTTACTTCCTCCACTGAGGATCTGTGAAATGATTGGGCCCATGTGGCATTTTGTTATGACTGTGTAGCTGTCTTTGATCTTTGTGAAAGTGCGCGCGTGTGTGGTTTTTCTTTACTTTGCGACGACAATGTGGCTTAGAATTAAGACTTTCAAAATGTTTGTTCTCCAAAGCTGTCCTGGAAAATATACATATTTGATGCAGTTTGCTTAAAGTGTCATTATAACATGTACATTGTGTTGCTAGGCCACTGGGCATACATTTGTTGCACAGAGAGATGCTGACCTTTCAGATTAAAAGTATTTTTGCAATATTTATGCATGTTTAACTTTAAAGTTGAAAGTTGTGGATGTACCCTAAAAGCTTTTAATACATGATAGGAAACTATTATACATCAATGTCTATTGATGTTGGTGTCAGCCGTTTATGGTTGGTATTTAGACTATTAAATCCCAGATGAGTTCCTTTGCAAACTGAATGATGCATCTGTAAAAATTGTCAATTGTTGCAAGTAAATGTTCACATCGAATAGTTACCTGTAGTCTGTTAATTGTCTTATGAAAAATGTTAATACTACAAGTTGTTTTTCTTCTTAATGCAAACTTACTACTTCTTACCTATTCTTTTATTGATGCATGACATCAATAAATTGTATTTCACAAGTATTATGTTCTTTTTATTAGGGCATTAATTAAGAAGCCATGTGTTAAGCAGGGTTCCTGCTGGACACTAAGACTATCACATTTTCTTGTCAGGCTTTGTACCTGGGGCTGGGCGCTGGAAAGCCAAGTCTCTCGAGCAGATACAAGTTAAAAGTCATTTCAAATACCACAGCCATTTCTCCATGATATATGATTATTTGCTCCAAATGAAAATTCAGTTCTAGGTGTTTTTACAAATTGATGAGTAGACCTACACCGGACAGTTCAATTTGAGGTCCAGTTGAGTTCCAATGCAGACATGTGTACATTTACAAATTTGTTTACATGCAGGAGTTTTTAAATGACCACATGAAGCTATTCTTAAGACTGAGCTCATAAACTCTGCTATGACATACTGTAGCTTTGACTGTGAAGGCTTTTTTCGGCTGTCAAAGGTTCAGTCCCGAAGAGCACAGCAACACATGAACTGGCATTTTATTTGAAAAATGAATTACAAAAACATAGAAGGGTCAAAACATCACATCCAAAACAAAACATCTGCATATTGTTTTTTGTATATATTATATATATATATATATATATATATATACATTGATCCAAGCTCAATACAACTTTTTCTTCATAGACTTTCTAAAAACATTTATGTCTTTGTTTGCACCTTTAATATTTTGTGTATTTTAAATTAAGTGTCTCAGAATTGTCTCTTGCTTTCTTCCTCATTAACTGACTTTATTGATAGATTTCCTTCTAAATAAATTTTGCTTTTCTCTGCTACTGAAAGCCTGATAGCAGCTCTGGTCGCCTGCATAATTAGCAAATATTCGTGAGGTAGGCTGTCTCGGTTGCTCCACAAATGACATGTCAGTAATGACATTTTTAAAAAGCAATTTGTAATCTCAGTTGAAGCGTATGGTCGAAAAAAAAGAGTAGATAATACATAAATAATGTGGCTTCTCTGCTCTCTGCTCAAATGCAGAGACCATACAATTTTTCTGTTATTTACTACACATAGTTAGCTACTCTCTGTGGTACTCTCTGCTAACAAGTATTCTAACAACGCATTTGAACATGCTTTTTTTATGTTATTATGAGTATAGTGAATATAATGAAATGTAGGTTGATATGTTCTTTCAAAGAGGTCAATTCCACTGCAGTTGTAGTAGTAATGTGTCCAGGTGGTGTGACTGTGTTTACTGGTCCAAATTAAGATTAATTAAATCCCAATAATACACATTGCGACTCATTTTCTTAATAATTTAATGAGCAAGCTTTACTCACTTTCCATCTACCTTGACACCCATAGTCCCTATATCTACATCACAAGATTGGTCTGAAGTGTCCAGCACTGTGCCAGTAGCCCAGGAGTCCATATTAGTCTATTAAGAACACTGTTTGTCAGGATGGCAGAGGGCAACTCCAGTATTTATAGCTTTGAGTCATAAGCTGGAATGGTGTAAGTATATCTCTCCATCAGCATGCTTGCTCACTTAAGAGGGTACAATCGGCAGTGGAACTTGGAACTGTCAATTGTACGAAGTGAGTCAATTACCATAATTACATGTGTAACTCCTCAGACTGTGATATGTGGTTTTAATATAGGTCTGTTACAAAATGTTTTTGTTATTGTATTTATTGCAAATACATAAAACCTATGCTAAAACACCCATGTGATCCTTAAACTTAACGCACATAATTTTGGCGTCTATTAGATGTTTGTTCTAAAACACAAACATCAGTACTTGAAATAGCATTTTAATTTATTTTTAAGCAATCAGCTTTTATATCAGTAACACTTTTAGTGAATGAAGTTGCCCTAAATTAAGTTTTCATAAATCTACCATTACCATGTGTGAAATTGGTGGGGCAACAGTAAGTGAAAGTAACACAATTGTTAAAAAAAAGGGTTTAATATCCACTGTTGCCCTTAAATATTTTTATTTTTTAGTATTTAGTCCAGCGAAATCCAAAATGATTTGTTATTTGAGGCTGAGTGTGTCAAACTTTATTTAAAATATGTAACAAAACAAACAAAAATAACAAATAGAATGAACAGTAAACATATAGCAAACTCTCAATATACAAATTCTCATGAACACAACCGTAAATAACATAAATTAAAGGAGAATTCTGGTCGATTTCAACACGTAGCTCTGTTGTTTGTAAATTTGGAGTGCTGTCAGTTGCGAGAAAAACGAAAACAATTGGTGTTGCCTACACCGTGTTATCCTCCTGCTACAGTTTGTACCCAGGAGGCTGAAACAAGGCTAAATGTGCTTTTAGCCTCTTAACATGTTTGAGATGTCATTACAAGTGCCTACCCATGTGAAGTGATTCCTTCCGAGTGAACACAGTGAATCTGACTGCAGTAGATGTGAAAGAAATGTATAAAACTAATGCTAATTCAGCTCTTTCATTTAGTTCTGGTGTTGAGACAGCAAGACTTAGTGTGAGACTTAGTGTGAGACTTAGTGTGAGACTTAGTGTGAGACGGCAAGACGAGTGCTTAGGGACCGTCTACAAACTACAACACCGAAAAGAGAAAAAATATTTATTAATTTAATGATTAAATAAGGTAATGTCTCCAAATTTACCTCAATTATAACTTGTCTCCTGCTAGTTCTGCTGGCTACTACAGCACTTACTTTAAAAAAATAAGCATATGCCTATTTTTGAAAATATTTTTATATCTTTTTTCGGTGTTGTAGTTTGTAGACGGTCCCGAAGCACTCGTCTTGCCGTCTCAACACCGGAACTAAACAGAGCTGAATTAGCACAACTTTTATCCATTTCTTTCACATCTACTGCAGTCAGATTCACTGTGTTCACTCGGAAGGAATCACTTCACATGGGTAGGCACTTGTAATGACATCTCAAACATGTTAAGAGGCTAAAAGCACATTTAGCCTTCTTTCAGCCTCCTGGGTACAAACTGTAGCAGGAGGATAACACGGTGTAGGCAACACCGATTGTTTTCGTTTTTCTCGCTACCGACAGCACTCCAAATTTACAAAGAACAGAGCTACGTGTTGAAATCGACTGGAATTCCCCTTTAACATAACATAAAACAATATTAACAACAATAGGAAGAAGTATACACTCACATGGTCCTACCCCTTCCCTGGAACAAGTATGCCGAAAGCAAAGTTATATTGATGTCATTAAGTCATTGTGATGTAGAACTGTGGACATAGAATCTGTTATCAGTTGTCTCTAAATTGATTTTGGATTGTTTGGCTCTATGAAGGTTTTAGAATTACTTTGTGCCATTATTTGCCAGCCATTACACCTCATTGTAAAGTTGAGTGATATAAATGAACTGAAATTGCACAACCTTAAAAATATATGCATAAATACAATATTTAAAATATTATGTCATTATTTTATGTCAGTTACAGCATTAAGGTTTTTAAGTCCAGAAAACTTACATTGTTTCCATGAGGTTTCATTTTGGATTTGTGGTGTAATTTCAGAAACATATGTCTACAGCAGGATAGTTTATAGCTCAGTATAGCTTAGAGCATGAATTATGGTTGTGATATGATGAGTTTATGATGTGGCAATGTAATCACAAGACCACATCACAACTACATAAGCCAGTAGGAAGATAGGCCCGGAGGTGATAATCTCCTGCAAGATTCAGTTGCATAAATTCATACTGTATTTAAAATTGTCTTTTGGACTTTTTATATTTAAGAAAGACAATTAAAAACCTGTTTTATAATCCACCTATCCGCATGCAGAGTACAACCTTTTAACAAGAAGCTGTGGAAACATGACCACAAATAACCATTATTCAGTGCATCAGTTTCTCTGTGTGCAAAACTTCATGGCTGACAAATCCTTCTTTAGAACAATTTGGGATTTCGACACGTCTAATCTGATTGGCCTGTCACCTTTTAGCAGGGTTGGAAGGAGCAGTGTCTAGATAGGGCACTGTCAGGTGCTTAACATAGATGATGTGATGAATAGTTGAGTAACTAAGTTTAGACAGCATGTGAGAGCATTCATCAGAAAAGGACAGGCCAGTCAAACAGGGTAACCGCACCAGTGGGTGATATAGTTCTAAGTGGTTCTATTAGCAGTTTGTGATGTAGGATGGTGGTGTACAGAACAGTATAGCAGGAAAATAGGCACTTAGGCAGCTAACCTCTTGATATTTGAACCATGCCCTATACAGCTGTCCTTGTTTTACTTCAACTACTCTCTCTTTATCCAAGAAATTGTAATTATGTTAAACCACCTCTCTGTGGAAGGTGAAATCCATAATTTTCCATATGTTGTTTAGAATTAATTGAAATTATGTTTGAACTACAAAAGATGGCAGAGCTTCTAGAATTGGTCTTGTTATAAAAGTTCACAATGTTGTGTGTAACCAGCTACATCAAATGTATATTATGCTTGAGTAAATAAAACCCCAATTAACAAAACTGGAGAAAAAAAAAGATATTAATATTTAAATAAATCACGGGAGAGTCCGAAAAAACTCCTCTACGCAGGAAAAACCCTGCTAAATCAAGGAGGGCCCTCGAACCTTCAAATAATCTTCTGGGAGGGGGCCTTGCATCTTTCCTCAAATCATCTTGTCCTGGGCACAAGCAAGGCACACGGTGGCCCTGAGCAGAGAAGAATGTCCATTTTACTTGTTAGTAAACTCGACAATCATATCTGTGAACCATAGGAGACAGATATGAAAATCCTAGGACAACTGTTGCTACATCATGCCTTCCACATTCACTTTATTCCCAGTTTAGTATACATAGACCATTGTTGTCCCAGGTTCCGCTGCTTGGATGTATAACCGAGTTGCCATGGATAGTCTTCTCATTGTCACTAGTAGTTCACACAATACAGTGCAGTAGTAGATGGTGACTTACCAGAGCACGAAACTAAGAAATTATAAAAAATAAGATATTCTCGGCGCAACATTTGTTCTGCTTAGCTGACATAACCGTCTTTCCTGGCTACTTTCGTCAGCCATATAACCAACGGAAAATACATTTGCTTACCATAAACAAGCACATTTGTTATGTTAGAGAACAGTGTCCAGCTGTGCAATACCTCTTGGCACTGACTATTTCCTTTGTTTTATCCTAAACCCAGCAGTACTGACAGCCAGCTGATGGCTGTGCCCAACTGCTGGTCCATCTGCTGCTTAGTCACTTAGAGATTTGCCTTGTCAGCAGATGCTAGCTATGAGGCACATAATTGTGTGAATATGGGGAACTGAAACTTTCTAAAAGCTACCATCAACAAGAATAGGAAAGCAGTGATGTATCTACTGAGTAATACGTCTCTTCGCCAGTGATATTTTTTTCTGTAGTTCTAAGATTAATGAAATGTAACATTGGGGTGGAGGTAATTGTATGCACTTTGTGCAAAACAAAGTCTGATTGATATATAATGCTGAAATAGTCATTAGATAGTTGCATGCCTGTTCTCATTTCTGAAGGTTTGAAGTATGGATGCCACTGTAAAGCTGCTCAAGATGGGCTTCTCTCATGGTCAATCCGTGGTTGTTCACATGATGAATACAGTTTTTTTTCCAATTGCTAACACACTAAAATATCATGCATAGCACAATTATTTAAACTGACACACAGAGAGCAAATCCTCTTCTCAAGTCTAAAGTCTAGAGTCAAAACACATTTTCTACTTTACACACATTTTGCAATTCAAAATGACACTTTTTACAATTAATAGTTACCATAGTTTTTTTTTTTTTTTTTTTTTTTGCCTCTTTTTTTTGCTATATATTTTTTCTGCAATTTTCTTTTTCAGTTTACTGTTTTTTGTGAGCATTTTTGTTCAGTCCAATGTAAATATATAATAATATAATATCTGAAGAATTTTCTACAATTTGAACTAATTTAGTATTATGGCAAAGCATACTAAAGATGAGAATGCTTTTCATTATGCCTAACAGTGTGTAGTTGGTTAGACAAAAATCTGATAATATGAATGAAGTGTGTGCCATTTGGTGCAAAAGTAGAGGTATTTTGCAGTTTGGGTGTGTGGTTTTGTGAATTGTGTTACATAAAACCAGCCTAGTTTGCAAAATTGTGTTTTGGCAATTGGAAAAAACTGTAAGTGTGGCCCTGATCTCATCAGAGGTGGCTCTCCTTCTTTCTCTTCTTCCCTCCTCCTCCTCCTCCTCCTCCTCCTCCTCTTTGTTGTCGTCCCGTCTCTCCCTCCTCCTCCCCTTGCTCTCTGTCTATTTTTGGCATCCATTGTTCAAAACAGGTAATCTGACCTTTGACCTATGTATAGTTTTATACTTGAGCAGTGATTGGTTAGCGTTCAGTTAAGCATAATGTGTTTGCACATGTGACGAGTGTGTGTGTATGTGCCCTGGTAAATAAGTGTAGCATTTTGATTGGTTGTGTTTGGAAAAGGAAACTTCATGTCACTTCCTGTTAGATTTTTGTGTCTTAGGTAGAGAATTGTGTGTAATGTTTTGAAAAAAGTGTTTTAAGTGATTGAAAACTGAGTGAAAGGCTGAGAAATAACTTATGGTTTTAGAGATTTGCTGTGTAGTTTTGCACTTTGAGTGAGAGGTTTCAAAGATCGTGTGACATGAAAAGATTTTGTGTGTAAGCAGTTGGAAAAAACTGTACGATAAAACGTGCTGCAGGTAACATTTGAGATACTATGACATACTATTATGACCATCCATTGCTCTTCCATGCCAGTTTCCTCACCTTGTAATTACAAATGGAATACCAGTCCCAATCACCCCCCATTAATTCTCTGTGTATTAAGTGTATTTAATCTGTTTAAAATGTCTAATAGACACTTTCTCTTCCACCACAATTCAACCACCCATACTTCTATATTCAACCAGTATAATATAACCAGTAAAATAACCAGTTATCTTGAAAAAAAAAATGCCTTTAACATGAATTGCTGAGTTACAAAACAAATATGAAGTAGTATTGTGTAACATTATGGAGAGTGGATTTGTTCTTTGAGGTTTCTAAAGTATGTGATGTTTATTTTACTTTTTTTCCCCATAGCCTCAGTGCGGTGCCAGTGGACAGCGCCGATAAGAAGAGCCTCCAGATAGGGGGCCAGCTGCCAGGCGGTGTGCAGGTGGGACCTCAGCAGCAGAACCAGCAGCTCCTCCTGACCCCAGCCAGCCTCCAGCTCGCTCAGCTCCAGGCCCAGCTTACCCTCCATCGCCTGAAACTGGCTCAGGGGGGCAATACAGCCACTGCTGCCACTGTCCTCAATCAGGTTCTTTCCAATGTCGCCATGTCCCAACCTCTGTTCAATCAGCTACGGACTTCAACTATGGTTGGGAACCCTCAGGGTGCCTTCCCCACGGGGGTGCTAGGTTTTTCCTCCTCCAATTCAGCCTTGGGGGCCTTGGTGGGTGGTGGATTCAATCAAAACCCAGGGAATGTGAGACTGAACCATCCTGGTGGAGGGGGAACAGTGGGCCAACAGGGTGCGGAGTATGGTAAAACCTCAGCATCAACATACCCTTGTGATACTGACAGGCGTGTTCAGTACAACTTAGTTGGGGGGACATCTGCAGCATCAGCCACTGCTGGTGATGGACAGTACACAGTGATTAACACTCAGGCAAAAAACATGAACAATGTTGGTTTTCAGAGAGATTTCTATAGACATGATATGCAGGGGCAACAATCTGGGTTTAGTGTCAATGAGCAGAACATGCATGTTTATAACTCCACTGGGCATAAGGAGCAATGGAAAGGCCCTGCTAACTTGAGCCACACTGGAAAATTGGATATGGTTTCTAACACTGCCAATGTGTGGACAGCAGCTGGGCAGCAAATTCGGCCCAGAACGGAACTGTATAACCCAGAGGAGCCAACCCCTGATCCCAAGTTTAATCCCAGAAGCGGGGTTTCCTCTTTTGCTTCCAGTGGCACACAGGGGTTTGGGGGCTACCAGCCCCTGCATGGAAGTGAGGAATTGCTATCCTCAGGTACCAGGACACTTCAGCCTTATCAAGTCAATGATTACCACGCCGTCACACCCAATCAACTTCCACACCAGTGTAGCATCTGTGACAAGAAGGTCTACAACCTCAAGGTGAGTAAACTGATCAGTCAAAATGTAAATGCTTGTATGTAAATCGGAGTTTTGTAAACAACGGTAGCTGTAGACCACCTGAAACTAAACAGAATGATTCACCTGCAAGGCTATTTTTCAGCTCACACCTCAATTAAAAATAGGAAATGGAGAATTGAGCAAGCTGGCAATACAATCCCCATGTAGTTTGCCTTCCAATAAAACAAGGTCATGTGATGCTCATAACCCCTAAATGTGTTAATGTCCTGGGTTTGGATAATACAATGGCCTGAAAATAGCTGATATACTGTATCTTAGTGTTTAGATTTGAGGGGCAGCCACTAATTTACTAATCCAAAATGTTGTCTCTTTATTATGTGAAGAGACAACATCTTAGTGGCTGCTCTCAGACATGAGCTTATGCAAGACTTACCATGCTGTGTGTGTGTGTGTGTGTGTGTGTGTGTGTGTGTGTGTGTGTGTGTGTGTGTGTGTGTGTGTGTGTGTGTGTGTGTGTGTGTGTGTGTGTGTGTTTTTAGGACTGGGACCAGCACGTGAAGGGAAAACTACACCTGCAGAACCGAACCTTGTACACAAATGAAAGGTGAACTAAAATTCTTTGGACAGAGTTAAAAGTTTTACTACTGAGTAGTAGTAGTAATTTAAGATGTTCCCAAAGCTAGTGGCTTCACATGGTTTATTCCGATTTTTGTTGATTTGTTTGCTTTTCTAATTATCCTTGACCACGGGTTGGCCATTTCCCCAACTCGCTTACCAGCTATGTTTAAATGTGTTTTTCTTTAAGCTTTAGCACTATTTGATCAGTTTGGAGTAAATATCTCTCTTGAGTGTTGGAAGCATTTTATTTAGCTTTTCCTTCCTCTATATACAGCTGTCTTAATGTTTCTATGAATATGAGCTCTGTCACAAGATATGAGTGAGCAAGGCAGGGGAGAGGCAGCTAAAATCAGCCTTCTCTGATTGTTGCAGCTCCGCAGTGGTATCAGCTGGAGCTGTTCACTACCCTGTCGGTAGGTCTTCTGATGGAGGTCTAAACCCCGGAGGGACAAACTCCATGGTCTACTCAGCTGCAAGTCAAGGTAGGATAACCCATTTGTTACCACAAGTGCGTCTATTTGCTCGTGATGTTCTACTGATGTTTTTCGGAGCGCTGGAATATGTGAAACAGAGTGATAGATGGAGGTCAGGGAGTATTTTTAGAGTTACGTGAGGGAATGAGGCAGCATGTTTTTATAACTTCACACAGTGTATTTTAATACATTGATGTATGCTGTTAGAATATGCAAAATATGGTGCACCACAACACTTAGCCAACCCTTAATTTGCACTTACTACTTTTGGTGCACATATTATAACAGCAAACCCACCAAGCTAATGACACGTGTAGTGCTTTTCTACACAGAATCAAATTGAGGACCTGTTTTCTATCGCATCGCTAGTATCTGTTCCCCCTATATCTATATTCCTTTCTATATCCCTAATGTATAATTACTTTAAGACAAACCACCCGTGGGTGGCTGCGGACAGCCAGAAAGAGCCTTTGCGCCTAACCCCTTGAGCAGCCTTGGAGAGATTGCTCTTCAATCAGAAAAAACATGGTTACCAATTAATATGTAACCTATAATTATTATTATTCTTTCAGTTAAGTATTCAGTGTTTGGAAAGGTTGGTGAACAATAGCGGTAAATAAGAAGGAAAAATTGTGTCTTCTTTTGAGCTACCCAGGACACAACTGTTGTAGCCAGCACAATGGGACCATTGTTGAGATGTAAAGCCATATCATTATAATTACAGCACATTCAACTAATTGTAAGTTTTAAAAAATCTTGTCTTTAGAATTTAAATTAAATCTTGAATTAATATGTGTATGTATATTTTAGAGGTACCCTCAAAGTTCCATTTAAAAGGTGTTTTCAAACTGTCCGTTTTTAACACCAACCCACAGCTGGAAAAACAAACCAGGGTATTAATGAACCTGACAGTATATTGACATCACAGTAAAGTGTCACCACTAGTAGCACCAGTATCATATATCCCAGATGTCAGTTCTTAGAACTGATGCATGTTTTGAGTCATTTTATTCCAACCAGCTGTTTTCAAATTTCCTAATAATTATACAACAAACAAACTAATAAGTGAGGGAAACAAATAATAATGAAGGTTGAATGATAACATTGAGCTTTTGATTTAACAAATACAACTTCATTCCACACTTGGTTGACTGAATACTGCAAATCCAAATTTCAAATTGTTTCCACAGATGTATCCTCAGGAGCCAATACATCATACTTGCCAGCTGCAGCCATGAAGACGTATACCCCGTCAGACACAGGATTTGCCGCACACCAGCCAGAGTCAAAGGTCAGACAAATGTATGTTTTTTTTTCCTCAGGATTATTAGAGCTTGCCCTTGGCATATAACTCAAATTTTGTGACAGGCCCTAAAGAATGCTAATGACAAGAAACAGCTGTCATCTTTGAACATGAATACGGCTGTAGATTGATTATATCTTGTTTCAGGGAAATGTTCAAAGTGATTTATAAATCATTCATTTGACTCCTATCAATGACTGCAATAACAGACTCGGAGGGCACTATTGGTGTTGTTTGGTGCAGAGTCAGGCCCCGATCAGACAGAGCGATGCCAGTTTCATCTATTTGTTATTCTTGCTAGGCAACCACCCAATAACCTGTCCTCAGCCAACCGTTATTTTGCTGTACAGTTAAATGACATCAGGCGCTTTTCCGCTCTGAGTTGAAGTGTGTTTTCAACTCAATACGTTCAGGGCTGTCCTGCAAAAACACGCGGCGCATGGAGCGGAAAAACTTGAGGCGCTCCGCAAAAGCAGCGAGCAACACTTAACTCTCATTGAAAACAATAACAAAAAGCCGCCCCATGCAGCTAAAATGCGCTCTGTCTGATCAGGGTGCAGACTGATGATATTGTTGTATGTTATTATATTGTATCTATATTTACCTAAAATACTGCATTTCTCCTACATACTGCATTTCTTCCAATGTATCTATAAACAATTTGTAGCTCAGCAGTATGAAAAAGTGCATAAGGTGCTAAATGAATGGACCCAGATCCTCTTGTTGACAGCTGCTAGGGCCCAACAGCAGGCTTTGTCTGAGCTTGACAACTCTTTTCCACTCAACTGGATAGCCTGGCAAACTGTGTCATTAAATGTTGGCTAGACAATATGTGTTAAGATTTTTTATATATCCTTATTTTACCACTTGATGATTATCCAGCCCCTGGATCCAATTTATGCAGTAAAATGGGGATATACATATGATAAAATAGCTTCCGTATTGAGGAAGATAAGATAAGATAAGAACAGATAAGATAAAAATGTTCTTGAATTATTCATACTTTTGTGTTTTATGCTGCATTATCATGTTTTTGTTATTGCTAATTACATTACTGATACATCAGTTCCACTTTAGGCAGGGGGAAACACATTTGATATTTTGAAGTGCGTCCTAGTGCAAATGTGTTAAGGCCAGACACAACTCAGCAGTGTCTTAAATTGTCTGCCTTTTCAGAACAGAAAGAGTTTCATGTTAACCAAAGCAGCTGTCCACACAAGCTCTGCACAGGCTCATGCTTCAACTACATCACACACATGTACTGTGGAGCTAACTGTTTATTTGCACTTAAAAATCGTACTCTACTTATACACGTAACTTCCTTGTGGACGTTGATAGAGGATTTGAATAGGCTGCTGAAGGGCTGCTGCTGCAATGACGCTTGCCTGGCATGAGGTGGTAAAAAGAAAGAGATGAAAATGAGCAGTAGTTCAGATTTTTTATCCACATTGTACTATAGACAGAACAGAAGTTTATTTAACAAGTACTATATTATTTTCTATGATTTTGTATTTCATTGCCAGGCAACAGAATCTGTAAACATACTCAAATGTAAGACTTTGATTACAGTGGAGGATGCAACTATAATACATTGTAGGAATGTATAGGGTTACCAATAGGTAATAAATGATCTATGTTAATCTCATCACTATGTCTTTGGCTACAATTAAATAAGATTATTTCTATTTCTTTTTTACTCCTTGCTGCCCCACAGTCAGTTTGCCTGTCCAAAAGTGTTAGCGTTGGGTTTGAAAAACAGCAGCTGTTAATAGGCATCCATCACGAAGGCAGGTCTCTTGAAAAGCACAGTTCAGATGATGAGTGAGGTGATTAGCCCCGGTGAACCTGTGGAAAGCCATCTTTGGTGCCCTGTGCGCAGCTTTCAACAGTCAGCAGGCATTAACATGCTCACAATGCTGGAGCACATACCTGCACACAGATACATACTGTACTGTACACCCTGTACTTCATGTATTTTAGCTGCAGTTTTCTTAACTTCAAACATACCCTACCGACCCTTAAAGAAATCGTTATGTCCAAAAAATACATTGGCTCTTTAATGAAGCCACAGTATATCACATTTATACTAATCACTATACAAAAGTTAGGCTGTTGTATGACTAATAATATTTACTATGAAGTAATAATTAATATAATATTGAATGAAAACCATATAGGTTAATGAATCAATTTATAAACATTATTACTTGTATTTCAGCCTGATGTATTTGGTATCTTTTAACATTTTGGGATTTTTTTCAGAAATGTAAAATGCACAAAAGGATTGCACTTAATGAGAATATAAATAAATATTACATGCATTTATACAGATAACTTAAGAAAATAAAAGAAGCTAGTAGTATATAGTAAAAAAGAAATATCTAGTACGTAGTAGTATAAGAGTACGATTAAAATACAACGGATAATTTGGGCCTCGTAAAGAAACGTGTATAAGATCTAAGAATAAAGAATTATATGGTTGATGGGGGCTGTTCCGGATTCGGAGGCCATGTTGTTTACATTACATACCCTCTACTGTAAAACCACTTCTTCCGTTTCAACAAACATGCGTGACTCTGCTGTTTTATCTCAGCCAGTTTCTTTTCTTTTATTGCCAGTGGAACCAAATATAACAGGAGCCTGAACTCAGTGATGTGAAAGTCAAATGCTTCATTGGTTGGTTATTGACAATGGCTTTTATTGTATCATTGGGAAAATATTTATAGGCTGTGCTTCATGAGCTAATGTTGGTTGCTATAAACACACACCTGTCGAAGCAGAACAGGTGGGGTTTTACTGGTTTTAGAGCCCTTTGTTGAACAGAGAGCACTTACAGGAATGCACATGCACAATCACATGCAATGATAATTTGTAAACTTATTTTCGGTTTATTAAGTTTCATTTGTGTATGCTTGTCTATGAAAATTAAAACGTAAACACATATTGTACATTTACATTCAATTAAATTGATTTTGTGATCAAAATAAACAACAATTACTACAACCTGTACAGAGAAGCTCACACACATGGGCATAACATACAAGCATACCACATGCATGCTTGCACATACACAGCAGTCGTTTGCAGTTTCCAGCTGCCCAGTTTGAAGTAGCACAGTAGCTTCATATGATAAGATAACTCAAAAAGAGATAAACACAGGATTACTGCTAACTGCTGTCAGGAGCACAGACCTTAAGACCCCCAGGTCACACCCCGGGTCACACCCCCAGGCAACGGTGTAACGTTTCATACTGGTGAGTGACTGGTAAAGCGATCTGAGGGATCGGCGTGCCTGCGCCATGCGAAGGAACGTGGGGAGAAACTGTGAAACCAGACTGACCATCTCCCTGGGTCCTTCAACATGGAACCTACTTTGTACAAATAAACAGACATGTCCTTAGGAGAGATTCCAGCTAATGTCAGTCAGCACGCTGTCAGTGAAAAAAGGAAAGCACTGTGTGAAATGGTTGTCCTTTACACCATTTGGCCCTAGTTCAGTTGGTCATAGTGTTGGGAGTGCTTCAGCAACAGAACATATGGCTGAACACACTGTGGCAGGTAAAGCCATTACCTCTGATGACTGTAGTGTAGGGTAAAAATAGTCTCATCCGTACATTTATAGATAAATACATTGAAGAAAAAAAATGCTGCTTCTTTATGCTGAACAACTGAAAAGTAAAATGTAATTTAGTGTGATAAAGCCTATATTATAGAGAAATGTTAATACTCAAGGTTTCAATCATACTTAATCCCCAGTTCAATTAAAATTATATTTTGATGTATAGCCTAAAACTGAGATTGTTTTGCCAAGGACTTGTGTCAACTGAAAATTAATTGTTTCCAAAAGTTTTGTTTTTGTTGTTCCATGCATTGAAAGTCTCAACCGCCAAAGTGTGTGTACTGTAGTGCCTCCTTGTGAGTAGGCAATGACATGGCATAACTCTGCGCCTCTGGTTTGCGGTTAACAGAAACAGCTACCGTTCAAAGCCTGAGCCAACCTTGACAGTGATATCAGTGCTGTGGACAAACTGTCTGAGCTTTCAGACACAGACAGCATTTTACAAGTCATACATTAGTGAGTGCAGTGAGCAAGACTCTTGTTCTCTCTAATAGTCCAAGAACATAAACAGCCTATTCCTGGATCTGTTTATTGAGCCCAACCTGCACTGACCTTTATATGTGTTCTGGTGGTGGCTCGGAGCTGTTGAATAAAATTATCGCTCTTATCATCTGAAGCTGTTGATGTCAGCTTGCTGGCCAGAAACCATTAAGTTGTCATAGATATTCAGTGATCTGGCTCATCCAGATCATTTGATCAGTTGTATGAATAGTAATATGACCTTTTCACAATTTGTGAATAGAGTATCCCATTTAAAAAATTGTGTCACTAGCCAAAAGTACTACTAAATGTGTCCTCAGTTTATTAACTACTAATATCAGGATTTTGTGAGATACAATCACATTATTTATGGATTTTGTGATCAGTGCTTCATGTTTGTTTTGAATACTGCCACACTTGCATCGGATTATGTTTCGACATGCATAGTAAAGTGACTTTGAGATTGTAAAGGTTTCCTCCTCCCCTTTAAACATTCTACACTTCCCATCTATTGGACCCAGTATAAAGTATATGTTGGTTTAAAGTTTCCCTGAAAAAATTCCCTGTAAAAACAGAGACCCTTGCTGCTGGTCCAAGGTGGAAATAGGAACCCATTATGTCCCACACATGGAACTGTCTGTCAGGTCTGTCAGCCAGAGATGCAGGAAGGAGGAGGAGGGGCACTGGAAAACTTGCAGTTACAGCACAATGTTTGCAGAAATGAGACTCCAAGATATGACGAGCTGAATTTACAACCGCTTTCTGCAATGATGTTAGAGGAGCATGAGGTGTCAAACAGTAGGTCCACCGGCTAGTTTGATGATGAATAAAGAAAGACAGATTCAATCAGTCAGTGGTAGTTGCCTTTGCCTTCTAAATGTAGTACGTACATTGTTGGGAAAGGTTAAACAACAACTGAAAGCGTGCATATGATGCATGATGGACACTGGACTTCTTCTACACATGCCTCTGAACCAGGCAGCCATAGTCCCTTCTATGGTGGAGCTAGTTCTTTAGATCATCTGTGTTGCCTTCTTAGCATGTCTGCTTTGGACAGAGATAGAGGTTGAAAAAACGTGGTTGTGAGTCTAAGAAGGAAAGATGCAGGTAAAGACAGATGTGAAGATAAATACTTCGGCAAGAAGTTGGGACAGATGGGCTGCAAAATATTTGAGATGGGAAAAAAGTTGGATGAATAATAAGAAATCTGAAAGAGAAACAAAGGAAGACTAAAACCTTTTAATATTATATGCCTTACAAATAAAGCTATAAAAGTAAATAATAATTAAGCAATAGATTGTCAGAAATAGTGATAATACAATACCTAAAACCAAAACAGATTAAAGTAGTTTCACTATCTCTGTACTGTCTCTCTGCAGCCCACTAGAGCTATGATGGGGCCCAAAAAAGTCTGACCTGACCCTACATGAACCAGCATATATTTCTGTGCAAGCCCAACCAGAGCCGAACTACGGCAGCAGTTTCGCGCCCGAGCCCGGTTAAAAACACAAATTTCCACTGAATTCATACTAACAAATTTAATACAAGCTAAAGTCAACTAAAGTCTTTTCAGTGCGGTAACAGACATTTGTGACCTTATCTCCGATATGCGCCTTATCGAATGTTCAACACAGCCCAAAAACTGTTATATGCCATATTAAATAAAGATTGTATAACATCTCTCCATATCGATGAGAGTCAGGGGTCTCGGGACTGTTCTAGGCAACTGCTGTCAGTGACATGATTTTTGAACAACAGCGAAAAATCAATGAGACAATCAAATGACCATGACATTACACAGATAAGGTCTGCATGAAGGAAGAAAACACTGTGAAATTTGCGCAAACCCGACCCAATATATTGAGAAATAACAGCTAGGCCCGAACCCGGCAGCAATGCAGGTCGATATAGTTGGCAGCCCAGAGGGATTTATGTCAAATGTGTGAAATGTCTGGGGCCAGTCAGCTGACAAGTCTCTAAATCCAAACAAGTAAACTTTGATTATCACTGTTGCACTACTGCCAAGGAACTATTAATAGATGGAATGAGGTGGGTTGTATCAAGGAGGGAAAGTGACATGACATCCTCTGTGATAGTGTTACATTGACGTTAGATGGACTAGTTTCCTACAGTATGATTGACTTTGATGTGCTACACATCAAGACAGAGACTTTTGGAAGAATGTTTTTTTTTTGCTGTCGAGCCCACAGTTAGATGAGGAGATATCATTTTAGTTTCCGTTTCATCTGTGCATATCTAATTGAAAGTTATGGAACTGCTAGCCTAGCTATGTATATTTGCCTATGTAGAAATAGAAAAGGAAGTGGTTGGAGGCGTTGGCTTACACATTGCAAATAGACTCCTTGACCTACGACAGATGGGTTCAGTGCATGCAGGATCTTAGAGGTTCTTATCATAGGGTTGGCAGGTTTGAACTGAACAAAACCAGATGACTTTCTCAGTTCATGGTGTTAAAGCTGCAGGGGGTAGAATGCAAAAAAACGCCATAGTTTGAATTAGAGTGAGACCTCTTCTCTCTCTGTCGCACAGGCAATGTGTGCACAAAACAGAGCGTCATCTTTCTGAAATGACCTGGGATTGACCATATCCTACCGTCACAGGCTAGAGTTACTTAAGCCTCAAAACAGAGCACTGAGGAGATGCAGAAGTCTAGTTTTCTCTCAGACCACTTGATTTACACTATGCTGAAAGATTATTATGGATTTTTTGCCTGACAACGCCAAAAATAAGGTGCCTCAGCCAGCTTTAAAGGTGCCCTGCCACACATATTTCATTACTTTGTGGTAATGTCTAAAGTTCTACCATGGACTCTTTCATGGACATTTTTTGTGGAATAAATGCCTTGGTTACCTTGTTTCAAGCCATTCTAGCGTGGTATAGAAAGCCTACAGGAAGACTCAGCTCAATTTCTGCCAGTTCTCATTAATATTCAACAAGCTAAGCTGTTTGAATCTGATTGGCTAACAGCTAGCCAATGAGAGCCTGGCTGTCAGAATCCTTAACCAGCCCAACTGGGCGAGCTCATGAATAGTAATGAGCTCAGGCAATATGACGTCAGACTGACCAGCTTTTGTAATTGGCCTGATTTCTCTGCTTATTTCTTTTCAGGGGCTAGAGCTGACATTGGAGGTAGCAGTTCATTTTCACATTCACAACATAACACAAACACATATGGACCTAACATATTTCAAAAAATGCAAGTAAAAACGGTTTTGTATGACAGGGCATCTTTAATGTAATTTTAAGCAGTATGAAGTTACTTTGATTCTGATTTGGTGCAAGTTTGAATGTTTAAATATTGATATAACGGTTTTAGGGTTGTTGACTCAATTCAACAAATTGTATTGTCAGATGTCCAATAATTGTTTTGCTAATGATCTGTGTGATATTTAAATAATATTCATGGTTGTAATTGTTTTGATTATTTGCAGCCATTTTCACCCAGAAAGGCCACAGTAGGCCGAGTCATTCACATCTGCAACCTCCCTGAAGGCAGCTGCACAGAGAATGATGTCATCAACCTGGGATTACCCTTTGGCAAAGTCACCAACTACATCCTCATGCGCTCTACCCATCAGGTACAAGAACCTTATTGTTGACTGATTATTTGTTATTCATATACATGTCCTGATGACAGAAAAGGTGTTGATCCTGTAAATATTTTGTGCACATAACGTGCGTCAGATCTCCAAGCTTTCATTCTATCCTATCTCTTCTGGTGTTGTATTTGATGCCTTGCAAGCTATTAATCCCAGGGGTTTAATTGGCGAGGATAAATTGGATCCTTTCTTTCTTAAACTGGCTGCTCCACTTATTGCTGAGCAATTAACTCATATATTCAACCTTTCTATTTCAACTGGCAAATTTCCCAGTATCTGGAAATTGGCACACATAATTCCACTGCACAAAGGAGGAGGCAAAAATTATATGGACAATTACAGACCACTTTCAAAATTACCATGCCTTGCTAAACTCCTGGAATCTCTGGTAAATAATCAACTTAAGGTTTTCCTCAGTAGTTCTGCAGTTTTGAGTCCTCACCAATCAGGATTTAGAGCCAATCACAGTACCATCTCAGCTGTTACATTAGTCGCAGGTAATATTATATCTGCCCTTTTGTAGACCTTTCAAAAGCATTTGATACGGTTGACCATCCCTTGCTTTTACATAGGTTGTACAACATTGGGCTAGCAGGGTCCTGCAGGGACTGGCACCTGTCCTTTTTTATATTTATATCAATAATATTGTTTCTTCTTTGAATGACTGCCATGTCCATCTTTATGCAGACGACACAATTATATATTGCATTGCAGATTCTGTTCAGCTTGCCTTGGAGAAGCTACAGCTTGCTTTTAATGCCCTACAGGAAGCGCTGGTTAAACATAAGATGGTTCTAAATGGAAGTAAGACCAAATGTATTTTGTTTACTAAGGCCAGGAATATTGACTATATAGCTTGTTTATACACACTGCGAGTGAATCAAAAATAGAGTGTTTGTCCAAGTACAAATATCTTGGCATCTGGTTTGATGAGAAGTTTTCTTTTCTTTACCATATTGATAATCTAATCATTAACTTGAAACAGAAACTAGGATTCCTTTACAGAAACAAATCCTGCTTCCCTTTATCAAGCAGAAAAAGAATTGTTGAAGCAGTTTTTCTTTCAGTGCTTGATTATGGTGACGTTATTTATAGAAGTGCTGCTCCATCTAATCTCATACGCCTTGACACAATTTATCACTCCGCTCTTAGATTTATCACTGGAGCGAGCGACAACACCCATCACTGTGTACTCTATGCTAAAGTGGGTCTATCTTCTTTAGCAGAAAGATGTGAAAACCATTGGTGTCTGTTCATTTTTAATGCCATTAACGGTAAGCTCCCTCCTTATATTTCTGCTCTGTTAGAGTAGAACTCAGGGCCTTATCAAACAAATCTAACTTTTGGTCACGAGGGTTCAATCAGAACTAGGGAAATCGGCATTCCTCTATAATGCACCAACCACCTAGTATATACTGTATGTTGATTGCTCATAATTGTTATTAATGATTTCTACAGTATTTGCATTGAATATTTATAAATGTGCAACACTTGTAAATTGTGTTTTAAATTATATTGTGTATTTATTTTATGTTATCTCGGCTACATTGAGAATGAGGGCTTGCCCTCAATTGTACTCCCGAGAACTAAATAAAGGTTGATGATGATGATGATATTTTCACTTTGAAAAAAATTATCCAAATGCAAATCAACAAGTTATTTATGTGCATTTTTGTGATTATCATCAGCTTTTTTTCTGCTGCAGCTGTTATGTGATATCATGTACTTTGACACAACTTACTGGATGTTTAACTACCAGTACATGACAGCTCACTCAGGTTCCGAGGTTTCAGATATCATAACTGAACTACACCATTAATATCACCCCTATCAAATTTAAAGCATTCATAATAAAATCGTGGTATCAGTTACAGGGACTAAAACGACTGTTCTGATGATTTATTATGGCAATGACGTGATACATTGTGATAATGATTTTTTTAAAGATTTGCTTGCATCCAGTCTGACATCGGAGATGTGAAACATGTTTGTGCAGATGTCCTGCAGGACAAACCATATAACTGTCAGAAGGGGATTATTGTTTACAGCAATTTTCTCTTGTCCTACAAGGCATTTCTGGAGATGGCATATGTTGAAGCAGCTCAGGCCATGGTTCAATACTACCAACTTACTCCAGCAATGGTTAACAATCAGAAACTACTCATACGAATGTCTAAGAGGTACAAGGAGCTGCAACTCAAGGTAACACTGAAGAAAAAAGTAAACAGCAGGTTATAGGTTGCATTAGCCAATTACTGAACACAAATGTATTTTCTGTATAGAAACCAGGTAAAGATGTTCAATCGATCATCCAGGATCTCACCTCTCAGAGGGAAAGAGATGAGATGCCAGAAGTTGAACAGTAAGGAAACTTTTCATTTGTTTCATGAATTAATTTTCATTATTGAAGTTGAGTCAGTGTGATATTTCTGATATCATAAATAACAACACAAAGTGCAGCTTTAGAGGATTTCTCCATGTAATCTACCCATCATCTCCCTCCAGCTACATGCCAGAGAGAGCACGCTCCCGCAGCCCTATCAGCCGCTCTCTGAGTCCTCATTCCCACAGCCCCAGTTTTACATCATGCAGCTCAGCCCACAGCCCCCAGGGGGCACCATGCAGGGGTCCGGAGAGAGGCAGCAATGGCTTGGGCCCCCGCCGGGGCTCTTGGGATTGGTCATCACACTTACGCAGGGGTGAGGATGAAAGGGAGAGGGATGACCCATGGAGGAATGGGGGCAGCGTGGATGACGATCGGCCCAATGGAAGGGCAGCTGACCGTCGGAAGGCTTACCAGAAACCCTTGGATCATATCAGCTCGAGATCTGCAGATGAGCGAGGAGGAGGAGGAGGAGGTGAAGGGATGAGGGGCAACAGAGACTGGCACCCACGAGGCAGCCCTCAAGGCATGTCCTTCAACTCTTACAGGAATATGGAGGACGATTTCTACATGAAGGAACAAATGTACAAGTCAGACAAGCCGCCCAGACCTCCATACCAAAGGCATGATGCAAAGCCAAAGAGGAGGGATGGTGGTGACTACCACAGTAGATCGAGGCATTCAGAGTTTGAGATAACTGAGGAGCCACTTCGCAGAACACTAGAAGACAAGAGGCAGGGTTCACCAGGCAGGGGCAGGAGCAAAAAGATAAGCAGGAGGCACACCACTGTGGAAAAACATGAGAAAGAAAATGCTACTGAAAATACCGTGAGTTACTTTTGTAAATATATATTATTTGTTGTTGTATACTTCCTTTGCATGGCACAGCCTTCTAGCTGCTAAGTCATTCCTTTTTCCAGGATCGCCAGTCAAAAGAAAAATCTGTTTCACCTCAGCAAAGCAATATGCCAAAAGAAGCTACTGAATGTAGTACAGAAAGAGACACTGTAAGTAAAGAATTTTGATCAAGCTCTTCAAACTCCTTCACGCCCCTATTTGACCCCACCGGTTAACTGTAAACTTGTGTGCACCCTCTTTAAAGCTACAGGTTGCTACTACTGCAGTTGGAGTAGAATATTAATAGTTCTTTTTCTTGATCACTTTTCTAAGGTGAAGGAGTGGGGAAGTGGAGATGACACTGATGAAGAGTGTTGGTATCCTAAGAACATGGAGGAACTGGTCACTGTAGATGAAGTGGGAGGAGAAGATGATTCCATAATTGAGCCGGATCTTCCAGGGCTGGAAGAGTATGTATCCTGCCCCAAAGAGTCTGCAGAGGAAAACGCAGCCGAGGAGCATATATTACCACCTACCTCCTCCTCGTCCTTGGAGGTGCAGGAGACGTCCAACGAGACGTCTAACCAGGAAAAGGATGCTGGAGGCCCGGCAGAAACATCTGTAGATGAGAAACCAGGGAATGTTTTAACTGCAACCAGTACTGAAGACCAGACACTCAGTCCAGAGATTCCTGAGCTCCCAATCACTAACCTTAGTGACTTCCCCAGTGAGGAGTTCAAGGCTGCACTGGAGGAGACATGTTTAAAGGATAAAGTAACCAAAAGTGGGCCCCCAGAGGAGCCAATGGAAAATCACATGTGTGTATCAGAGGACAGCAAAACCCTGGAAGTAGGACAGGTTACAGAAACAATCAGTAATGGGGTTCAACACAAGGATGCTGATATGCTTAAAAAAGGTACTTTTCAAAAGAGTAGTCAAATCTTAAGAGTAGATTCACGTGTAGTCTCGCTTTTACCAGACCTTCCTCCACAGGAGGAGGGTCTGGCTAGTCCACATAGCATTCCGGGATGGGAGAAAAACATTCTCTGGTTTATTGGCATTTCTTTAAACCAATCGCAACCATGTTGGGAGATGCTAAGCGCCTGACAAAGCCATGTTGCCGCTGCAAAATAGCCTCGGAAAGGAACATGTTTTGGTGGAACATGTGTACTTTCTAAAAGTTTTTGTTATTGTTTCAGATATTTCATGCAACTCTGTCATGTAATGTCCTAAACTTGTGTCAAACATCTTTATATATTTTTGAGTAAAAAGTCAATACGTAACATGCCCCCAAAGAGCATCATTTATATGTCTTTTACAGAGATTGAGGCACCCTCGCCGTCTCGTGAGCAAGACAAAGCTGTCAGTGAACACAGCATCCCTTTGGGTAAGTGTAACAAGTTCTATTATCACTCTGATTCTAACTTGAATGTTTTATAATACACTGAAAATGAGAACAATACCCACTATATTTAAGACCCTCAATGATTTTATTTATTCTGTCTGCAAATATCAGAATATGTAAAAAAGATTTAATGGTAGAAATAATGAAAAAACGGATCAGATTTCTCTGGCTGAATTAAACCCAGTCCAAGGGTTCTTGAACTGGTCTATATTTAATCATTGTCGCAGAGACAAGTTCATTGAGTCTTCAGCTTGTGGTTCTAGTCCTAAAGATAAAGTCCTATCATATACCCCATTAAGTGCACTGACAGCCTGTTGCATTAGCACTCTAATTGACTGGAATTGCGTGGTCACTTTGCTGACCTATTTCTGTGAGCAGGTTGTGAAATGCACCCCTGAGAGATGAGTTTTTATGTTATCATTAGGGCTAGAATGACACAGCCAAGCACATGGCCAGTACTGGGCCTGCTGTATGGAGACTGGTGCAGTGTAACAACAATAGGACAACAAGACTGTGGCTATTTCTGTTATAGTATGATGCCCCGAGAATTTGTGTGCGTGTGTGTGCATGCGTGTGTTGTGTGTGTGTGTGTGTGTGTGTGTGTGTTTTGTGTGTGTGTGTGTGTGTGTGTGTGTGTGTGTGTGTGTGTGTGTGTGTGTGTGTGTGTGTGTGTGTGTGTGTGTGTGTGTGTCCATTGATAGCACGGCTAACACAAATTTACCACTGATGAGTCATGTGGTTGTTGTTGTTGCCATTTTGGGTACCATTTTTTTAATTGTCACAGTCAGATATGAGTTGTTGAAAAGTATCTTGGTAGGCTACTCACCTTTTTAAGGGACTAAAATAACATGCATACTAATATAGGAAATATGTTTTGTAAGAGGGTTTTCATCTTATCAGCAGAAACCATTAAGTCACAAAATAGTGTCACTTTCCCTTTAATTCATTCAACATTGGAGAAAATAAAATTGTAGTGTTTTTATGAACACTTTTCATGTGCAGTTTACTAACATCCAGTCCCTTGGTTTAAGCTTGTATAAGTTATTTGTTTGCAGATACAATACATCTTGCTGTCAATGTGTGAAGTTCTTCTCTGAATAGAGTTACCTTTAATTTGTATTTCATATCTGAGTGACATAAAACACTTGCAAGTAAATTAAAAAAAGTTTTCATTTTGGTTGAATCTTTTTTCAGTAATATATGTTTTTTTTCATTCATTAAAAAAAAATTATGTTGACGAGAATCGATCATGAAGTTAATTATTTAGCCTGCTGTTGACAGAGGCATGCTTTAGTTTTTTGTGTTGTTTTGAATAAAGCGAGTGACAAAACAAATGAGGATACATGAGGATACCTCAAGTACTATCACTGCTTTGTGAGGACCCTCATCTCTCAGGTGTTGATTTCTGCGAATTTAATTCTAATAGTTGTGTTTGCTGTCTAACAGGTGTTGAGTTTGTTGTGCCGAGGACCGGCTTCTACTGTAAACTCTGCGGACTGTTCTATAATAGTGAGGAGACTGCAAAGACCACTCACTGCCGCAGCACCGTACACTACAGGAACCTACAGGTACACACTACACAGAGACACACTGGTCCTTCAGGTGAAGTTGGTGATGATGACAAGAAGGAATAAAATGATAATCGGGAATTATACAATTCAACATTTTATTCATTCTTTAGTGAATTATATGAGCATGCTAACCGTCGCTGAGGTAGATCTGTGTATCTGACAGTTAATGTACATGTAGTACTGTATGTACATATAAAACATGTCTGCATGTGCATTTGCTGTCACACCTTTTATACTAGCAAACGTAATAAATATATATTAAACATTTGAATCTGTATGCCTGTATGCTCCACTGTACTGAGAGCACTGCTGGTGTGGTCCACAGTTAGTGTGGTCTGGTAGCAAAATTCACAAGATTTCACCACCTGTTGCTGGGTTGGTAAGTTATCACTTCACATATATGCAGCACATGCGTTTTATATCAATTTTGTTGCCTTTCTTCTTTTCTTCATTTTGGGGATAATTTTTACTTTAAATGTTCAATTAAATATGGTGTTTTCTAAACAGGACTGCAAAAGACAGTGAATATAGCCTACTAATAAACTAATCAAATTCGTTTTAATAATTGAGTAACTGTTTAAATGCCAAATTTATGATTTGATTTATATGACTTTAAATGAAACGTCTTTTTGCTTTGTACTATTTGTTGGACAAAACAAAGCAATATAAAGATTTTCTTACTGACATTTTAGAGACTAGTCTTTTTCAAACAGTTCATTGAAAAAATAATCAACAGATTAATCAAAAATCAAAAATAAAATGTACGAATGCTGTCAGATGGGCACACAAACTAGCACACACACACACACACACACACACATGAACGAACATACACATTGCATGTAAAATTGCAACTGTATTAGGTTTCTGATTATTGGCCACTCAGCACCGAGCCATCTTGTATTTCTCTTGTCCCCGGCAGCACAGCTGAGGCAAGCCGGAGGAGCAGAGATTTGAACGTTTGATGGATTACATTCCAAGAGGAAAAAAACTGTTTGAAACAGTTGTGCTGTCTGTCAAAGCTCTGTGTGTGTGTGTGTGTGTGTGTGTGTGTGTGTGTGTGTGTGTGTGTGTGTGTGTGTGTGTGTGTGTGTGTGTGTGTGTGTGTGTGTGTGTGTGTGTGTGTGTGTGTGTGTGTGTGTGTGTGTGTTCTGGTGTTTAATAGTTTTAGATCATTTTTTGTCCTTTTCTTTTTACCATAGATTTCTGTTTAACTCTACGTAGTTTAACTTTAACACAGAGAAGTGCATATCTTTTTAAAATTATTTTTTACATTATAATCAATTCAGTTTAAAATCCAACACAGCATCAGCCACAGCTTTTAACTAGTCTTTAACTGCTGTACAAAAAAAAAGAAGAGAGAGTGAGCGAGGCTCCCGTTCTCAGATATTTGAGTCAAGCTCAACTGAACTGAAGCTGGTAATTGCTAATTTTTTATTCATATACCTAATATTTAGATTTTCCGGATTATAATGTGTCACTTCATTATTGTATTTGTGGAAACTTCTTTCAAAATGGATTTGGACAAATAAGGACTGCAGCTCTCGTCACTGACACTTATGATCACTCAACTGAAAACCATTTTCATAAAATGTTTAAAAAGCTCTAAAAAAAAAAGTTCAGTAAAATCCAACATGCTAGTGGTGGAAAGGATTGGCCAGCTAGTTGTTTGACTGCAATGCTGACATTTATCAAGATGCTGCTTTCTTGTCCTGATCTTTCTTGAAAAAGAAACATTTTATCTCAGTGGAGCTGCCACAAATCATCGCTAAAGAGGTCTCGGTTGTTGAGAAAACAGTTTACCAAGTCTTAACAGAAAAGACCTCTGTGCAGTCAGATTAGTCATTTCGGATTGTAAATCTTTGCTTTTTCTGTTCTTCCACTCGTCTACAGAAATACCTGTCCCAGCTGGCAGAGGAGAGTCTGTCGGGAATACTTGCTGAACCCTCAGCTGCACACTGACGTCAACTTGACCTCTCACGTCTTGTACAGCAAACAGCAGAGGAAAGATTCTCGTATGTGTGCTGTTTGTGCAAGGCTATGCACAACTACAGCATAGATAATGTGACTCATGGAAGCTAGAGCATGTTTGACAATTGCACTGCTTTTCTTATTATGGGAGAAGGGATGTTTAGATGTTTAGTCTTGAATGGCCATAGATCTCATATCTCAATTTTGTACAAAGCTGAGGTGTAATGTATATGGAGGCTACAATATGTAATTGCATCTTTGGAGGGTTATCAATTTTCTTACAGTTTGCTTCATTGGACTGTGTGATAAAAAATGTTTTTGTTATTTATTTTGGAACGGAAATGTATTTGCAATGATGATTATTACTGAAAAGACACATTTTTACAGAATGGGCTTCATGTTAGTCAATTTTCTGAGTTTGAATCAATTTTAGCAATGATACAGTTACAGCTGCAAAATGACGTGAAATATGTGCTAAGGTTTACTCAGTTAAAAAACTGAGTCAGATTCTCAGGTTTGTTGTATTTGTTTAATAGATTGCAATGTTTAGCTTAGTACACAACATTTCATTTGTATTTAATGCACAGTACACACAACAGTAGCTGTCTGTCAGGTAAATGTAAATCACTTGGATTGATATTCATGCAGGATATTTATTTTCTCAAAGTTTTATATTGGATTGAATTCATAAGACAATCCCAGTCATATTTGCCGACATATGTAATGCCTTAAATATCAAAGACCTTAAACTGGACCATGTGTTTAATTTATCAGAGTTAAACATGCAATGTTTCATGTTTAGTGAAAGTGATTTGTTCAGAGGGATTATCACATCAGACTCTGTTTTTGTATACTGTGAATACTGATCCTGTGACATCAATTATAGTGTTGTTTTCTTTGACAAACTTTTCATATGATTTTTGATGCAAAAAAACATGAATAAACATTTTAAACGTGTATTTTTCCTCAAATAATCATTGTATAGTGTATGCTATGTGATATATAATGGCCACACAGTCACAACACAGACAGGTACAGTGCAGCATCCATCCATCCATCCATCCATTTTCTTTACTAGTTCTTGGTGGAACTTGAGTTTGGAATGTTGTAAAAGAGCTCCCCCAAGTGTTGAGGCAAAAAACACATCTGTGTGTTAAAATTAGGCCTAAATAGATGTGTAAGTCAGTTTGGATATTCTTGTTTGTTTGGACATTTAACATTGATCCTCAGCTAAATGATTGTACTGTCAGTTATTCTGCTTACTCACACAGAATTTTTACACAGTTAATTGTTCAGACTGCATGCTTGGCCAGAAGAACAAATTATGCTAATTTGACAGAGTCAATCAATCATTATCATCAATATCATCGTCGCCATCATCATCATCATTATCATCATAATCATCAATAATGACTAGAATGGTGTAGCCGATGTGAAAATATCCCAAAATAGAAAGCGCTGTTTGCAGTACCGCAGATAGGGGGCAACACTTTGTAAACAACATATACTACACAGAACATGCGAGAAGAAAACCGTGTTGCATTGTCATTGGTTCTTTGCTTTAAAAACGCACACACCCCCAGCCAATCAGAGAAAGAAAACACAGACCTACGTTCCTGCGTTGCTGGGTAGATAAAACAAAAAACAACAGGATTCGTGTTAAGAGTTGGAAGCTTTGGACGCAACAGACGGTCAGTTTTCATCGTGAGGTATTTAGCTAATCGACAGAGCAAGGCAGATAGAAATGCATGTTTTATGTCAGTATTGTTGAGACTTACAGTGTTATCGCTGTGGCTAAAAAATGTACACCGAGCTAGCGGACAGTTATATTATATTTTACTGACGTCTGAGCTTCAACAAACGATAAATGGCGAGTCAGTAACATCAACGAACGGTTAATAAACTGTAAACTGCATATTTAGATAGTGTATATCGTATAAGTGTATGAGTAGGATCGTTTTATATACTCTGGAGACAGTTGAGTCTTTTGACGCAGCTCTTTATTTTGACACTAACGCTAAACATTCAAGCTAACGCAACGCTATTGTTTATCAACAGTGTCACTTTGAATGAAATAGGGGGAGGGGAGGCTGTTGCGTGGCAGCATGTCTGGGCATGTTATTAATCTTGTCTGCGTATAAAATTCTGTTTCCTCTTCAACATTGCAGGTTTTATTTGAAATAATTTGTTTGCACGCTGCTCTGCTGCAAAATCTCTTTTCTGTTAAAAAAAAAATGGCAACTGACTGCGAGGCCTGGCTGAACGCAAACCCCGTTGGTGAGTGTGACAACAATTTAAATGTCTCATCCGCTGTGTCTTATTATGTGGGGCACTGGGGACTTTTCATGCGGAAGTGGTTGACTGCTTATTTTTCTTGCACTGCCTGCAGGTTCTGTGATGCTGAATGTAGCATTGATGCCATTCTGCTATTCATCCTACATTTTGTGGGTGATTGCCGATAGAAATTGACTTAGTATAATTGAGTCTGACATCAAGCATCTTTTCCTGAGTTTATTGGATTTGCACATGGCCCCGGCTGAAATAAACACAACAAAGAACAATCAGCTCTAATCTCCCTGATCTGTTCTGCACAGACAAACCAGTACCACTTACTCATCAACTTAAACTCTCCCCTATTTTGTCCTTGAAATCCAGCAGAGGCGGAGGACCTGAGTGACTCCTTTTTATCTGGAGAGGAAGACAATGCGGGATTCGTTGTCAACAAAAACTTCAGAAATGAGATAAATGGCAACTTGCTGTCCTCGTCTAGCATCAGCATCCACGAAGCACGTCTCAAGGCGAAGGCCAAGCGGAGGCTGAGAAAGAACTCCTCCAGGGACTCCGGCAGGGGAGACTCTCTCAGCGATAACGGGGACGTGGTCAGTGGAACCTCGGTGGCACCCAGCAGCCCTAAGAGCAAGCTGCTAGACAGAAAGTCCCGACTGGGCAAGGGCAGAGGTCTGCCAAAGAAAGGTATGAAGATTTAACATTTCAATAAATGAAGAAGTCTGTCCAGTTTACTTTTTAATATGGCAATATATTATCAATACTACATTATGATATATGTTAAAGTAATAGCTGTGTGATACCAAAGAGATCAAATGTCTCATTTTCTCTAATTTTCAAAGGATAACCTTTTGCTTATAGTTACTACAGGCGACTACAAGCACATCAAAGAGCCTCTGGTGTTTTAGTGCCCTGTGCTACAAAGAGAAGGCCTTCATCATTGTGACTGGCCCTCCTTCTAGGAGCCATAAACCAATTAGCATGTACACAAATGGCTAGGTGATTTTGAGCAGGTCACGGCCATTTAAAAGCGACCTTTTCTTTTCATCTGCTCTGCCAAGCTTTTCTGTAAATTTCCATTAGAGGTTAAATAATAATCTTGGCAACATTTGTGTTAAGTGTACCAGAAGTTGCTTTTTGTTTGTGATAATCTGTCAACCCATTGGATGTGACACTATTATTTCACCTTTTGGATGGCCATGAGTGGAGATGGAGACAGCTGTTATTTGAGGGGAAATTGACTGGAATGCTCCTTTTTAATTTAATAAGGTTAATGGAGCATATGTCTGTTCTGTGTATGAGTTTTGTTAACTGTTTTTGTGTTACTGGACAGAACAATGACAGCTATATTATAATAATAATAATAATAATAATAATAATAATAATAATAATAATAATTGTATTTGTATAGCACCTTTTTAAAAAACAGTTTACAAATAGCTTTGACAGGAGAAACAAAAGCACATACAAATCAATACAAATAAACATACAGTATACACTATATATACACTATCATTGTAATAATAGATGTGTAAGAAGATGGGGCAGCTTTAAAGGACAGAAAAACGACAATATAATACTTTATCGGGTGACCCTAATGATAACAGCATTAAGTATTCAGTTGATGTTGTAGAATGGCTTACTTGCTTTATCCAATTTATACATTAGACCAAATATAGCCCCTTTAATCTGCCTTTCCCCGAACTGTACTTTTAAAAGTAACACTGATACATCACAAATATATAGCAGATCAGAATTTAGCAAGTGTTCTAATAGTCCAGCTGTCTCCAACTGCGGGTCCTCATTCAGTGACGTAAGCATGCACTTCCTACCTATATGTCCCAGCAGACTGCAATACAGTTCAGTCACTTTGCTTTTCCTGTGGAAGTGTAGTTTCTCTTGGCACAGTGTCTGTTCATTTTGCTGGTTGCATAACAGAACTGTCACGCCAGTGGGGCCCTGTTATTTGAGCTCTCATGCATTAAAAGTTCATGTATTGCAATTTTGAAAGACAAATACAGTGGATGTGTAGAATCTCTGGCGAGAGCAACGTAGCATCCACCATGTTTTAATGCTGAAGTGGAACAGTTTTCCACAACTAATGTGGGCTGTGCTAAATATAGTGGCATGTGCCACTGTGCCTGGTTGGGACTAATGGAGGTTTTAAAGCATGTCACATAAGCTGCTTGATATTGGGTTCTTAATCTGTCTTCAGTCTGACCTCAGACCCAGCAGATGTTTGTTTGTGTAACACAAACAAAGGCGTCACCTCCCCAGATAGAGGGCTTGTATCCCAGCATGTTTGGTCCTTGGGTTAAATAAAATAAATAAAACAAATTTAGCATGGGTATTAGTAGAGATTACACATACAGATAATGATCCATATAACATTAGTAATAGTATAACAACTATAGTATTTCTTTTTTGACCACTGGACAAGACCTGCGTGAAGTCTAACTCATGTTATAAACTATAGCAGAGAGATGTGCTTTGTGATATAAGGAGGTCTGAAAGAGAATTGTTGTAGGTTATTTTGGGTACAGAGAAAATACAATACAATACATGGAGCATCATTGGCTAAAATCTATTGCGTGGTTTTGACTAAAACACTAAGCAACTGCCTGCACACTCAGTTAAAGGCCTATTGGTTGACAGTTTGTCAAAAGCATCTCACTTTTCTCGACTGCTATTTCCTTCTTGAGGTTAGAACTGTTACTTCTCTTTAAAATGTATCCAGAGGCTTGACACTGCAAAGCCTTTAATGATAATATTACACACATTTGAAAACAATTTGGACGTCTCCAGAGATGTTTGGATGTCAGGTCAGGACAACAAAATAACCAGTGGGGGTTGTCACTAACCGATATGAGTCAAGTGCAGATTTGAGTTGCGCATGCATCACTTTGCGACAGCCCCACACAGGTAGGCTACCAGATCTGTTTTGCTGTTAGCCACAGAATTATGAGATAGGTACATTACATAGCAGTAATTTATTATTTAGCGTAAGGCATCACATTTTCACAGCATGATCCCTGATGTCAGTTCTAGATTAGAGGCTGAAGTAGCCTACAAGAACCTGCTAACAAGAGATTTATGTAATGTCAATACAATTTAAAAATGGACCTACACAACGAAATTCATTCACTGCTGGCTACAAGCAATCAAACGCAACAAATGCTGTCACTTGAATGGCGTTTTAAGCTAACTTTAGCAATCAAACAATCATAGATAGCTAAAACGTTTGCCGGATCCGGATCCCTTGGTGTTAAACCGTTTAAATCTGAGCATGCGCAACTCCCAAATGCATTCGACCCACATCGGGGAATGACGGGTTCTGACCCTCATCACAGCATGGGGGTGGTCAGGCTTTTAATGAGCAGATTCTGAAAATGTTTCTGGGTTATGTCTGATACTAGCACCATACAGTGGGTGTTTGACCCTAAATTGCTCATAAGATTTAATCTGACAAAGGTTACAAAAACACTTAGGATTCATATATAGATCAGCATCACCTTTCTGTTTCCGTGTCTCAATTTTTACCCTCAGTACCACTACCCTAGGGCTGCACGATTATGGCCAAAATGATAATCACGATTATTTTGATCAATATTGAGATCACGATTAATTATCACGATTATTTGTTGATTTTAGCCAAAACAAATTTTATTGTCACATAATTATATAATTATAACTGCTTTTACATCCATATTGTGCTACATTCCTCCTTTATTGAAGGATACTGTGAAGGAGTATGCCATTTCAGCTGTTGTGCGACCGCTTTCCACACATGCATGTTTGCCGTGAAAGATACAGGCAATGCAATTTTCTGTTCACGTTAACGGCGCATGTGGTGCCTGGTATCTACCAGACGAAATAGCTACACGGATTTCTGTGGCTCATTACGCTGCCACTTACATGTCTGCGTTGCGCTCTGATGCTCCGAAACCCACGTTAGAGGCAACATAAACATCGCTGATTGTCACACTTATAACACGTTACACTGCAGGTAACGTTAGCCTACCGTTAGCCACAGTAGCTGACTGCTAAACAGTGTAGTGTGTCTGTATTTCACTGGAGGATTCCAATAGCGGGACGTCCAACAGTCTGCTGCTAAAGCTATGAGCTAAAAGACACAAACTAGCACTGGTCCCTGCTGTTGTCTGAAAAACAACACAGACGGGACAAAACGTTGCGTTTACTGGTAAACTGGTAAACATTGTGACCGGCTTATGATGACCGACTGCTACCTGTTGTGGAATTTTCCTCACGTTACTCTGTCCTCTGTGACTGTCTACATCTAGAAACTAAGCTGCGCGGTGCAGGCAGGGAACAGCTCTGATTGGCTCATGGAGACATGTGATCAGACAGTGGTTTATGGAGCGCTAGATTGGCTTTGCAATAACTGTTCTATGAAGGGAATGACTCATTTTAAATATCACTCGATCAGCAAATTTGATCGTGGGAAGCCAAAATCGTGATCGTGATTAAAATTTGATTAATTGTGCAGCCCTACACTACCCCACCTTCTTCTTATGTCTGCTTTAAAACTGCTTTGAAGGTGTTTCTCAGGAGTTATATTTCAGGGACATCATGTTCAGAGATGAGATGTTTTCAAAACAACTCATGTTTCAAGTAACCAGATATGTGCCACTCAGTCTTTTGAAAATGACCTTGCTTTTTTTTATTTTATTTTTTACCATATTACCTTTTTAAAAGGAGCCATGAGGATGTTGTCCGATCTCATGTCGAACATTGTCACTGACGTTTGTCCGCAGGTGGGGCTGGAGGAAAAGGTGTGTGGGGCCGATCTGGTGAAGTTTATGAACTGGAGGAGGTGGATCAGAAAGACCCCAACTATGACGAAGCTCAGGTACTGTCTGTGGTGTTTTTCTTTATTATACATGTAGTGTTCGGAATAGCATGGTCACTTGTAAAATCTGATGCAATCAATGCAAAACCCTGCAATAAAAGAAATGTATGTGGGGCTTATAATGTGTAATGTTTGTTGAGACTTTGTTGCAATGTAGTAATTTTTTAAGGTGTAGTTTATGACGTTGCTGTACTAACTTGCATCATATTGTAGATTTGACAAGATTTGACAAGTGTTGTATTAATCTGTTTTATAAATACCACAAACTGTACAAATGAGTCATTTACTGTAAATGTTAATTCTTGATAAAACTACCAGCATGTATGGCAGCTCAAACACGGTCTTTGTAGGGTGTTCCTAATACTCCTTTAGGTGAGTGTATGTTAAAGCCAAAATATGTGTCAAACCATTCTAAAATGAAGTGTTGTGGTGCTGTACAGATGTCCCGGCCTACAAATCCTATCCTACGGACTAAAGAAAACATCTTTGTTTGGTACAGATCCTCGCAAAAAAAAAAATCATCAATCTTCTTTTTTTTTTCTTTTTCTTTTTTTTTATGTATATTTTTCCAGTGAAAATGAGAATGATACAAAAATGATCATTCCTCCAATATCGTGATTCATATCGCAATTGCAATATCAGTCAAAATAATCGCAATTAGATATTTTCCTCTTATTACATGGCTTGCTTGAATTCTAACGTAGAATGCGGTCTGTTATTTCTTGATAACAGACCGCTGCTAAGGATAACACACCGTTGCCATGCAAAAGCAGAGCGTTGCCATGGACGCAGTTCTGTTCACTCTGGAGGACAGCTATCAATCAATCCGCTGAAAGAAGTCCGGATAATTCAGCTGTGGCAAAAAGTGGGGAAACGTGGAGCAACTTCTGTCCTCCAAGCAATGACAGCAGATCTGATGAGCGTCTATCGCTAGTATCTTTCTATACCGTCTATGATCGCTAGCTACGCAGTAACAGCCGTAGGGACAACAACGCTAATTAGTTAGCTTACATTGCAACTTGTTTAACGTTAACTTACAGGTGTGTCAACATGCAGCGGCTCTGCAAAAAGGAAACGAGATGAATGAGGACATAAACGTCCACATAAATATTCCCAAAGAAGCCATTCACCGTGTCTCACTTCACCGTCAACATAAATGTTCAGTTTACTGTAAATTAGAGCAGCCGATAGCCCGCTAGCTCACTACAACGCTTCGGCTAATGTTGTGTCAATTCCTGCAGTGATTAAAACAGCAGCTGGGTCATTTGTCCACCACGGCAGCACCCCATAAAATATACGGCTACTACCACAGCCCGTAAGGTGGTGTTGAGTAGCTAATAGACGAAGGATTGCATTACAGAGTTTTTACGTTTCTATGGACGCAGGATTCCAACCGTAGAGACGGAACGGACTATTTTCTCTAGTGGAAGCAATACAATCGTATTTAAATCAATAAACTCCCATTTAAATCTATATTTTGTCAAGTTATTAGTCAAATTATTGATTTATTTGGTAAGTAGCCATGTAATAAGCGGGATAATGTAGAGCGAGGCGGTTGTTATAGCGAATACAACCCCTTCAGGCTGATTCAAGACCCTGGTCCTGATCACCCTGTCGGGGTTGTATTCGCTATAACAACCGCCTCGCTCTACATTATCCCTTACATATCGTGCAGCTCTACAGCTCATCCTTATTTAATCTCCCAAATGCTTGACCTAGAATGTGATTTTTGTTTTGACAGGAAAACTGTGTGTATGAGACTGTGGTTCCCCCGCTGGATGAGAGGGACTTTGAGAAGACAGTCACCCCCATAGTGCAAGAGTACTTTGAACATGGAGACACAAATGAAGTAGCGGTAAGTGTGCAGGAAACAACCTGTCAGTGTACTTGTGCGTGACAGCAGCCGAAAGAAACGGAAGCGGAAATCTACATAGAAAGTTCTCTATAAATAACAAGAATTGAAAGACGTGAACACAGCCAAGTTAATGTTTCTCTCCACATCCAGGAGCTGCTTGCAGAACTGAACCTGGGACCGATGCAGAGCAAAGTGCCCTCGCTGGCTGTGTCGCTGGCCCTGGAGGCCAAAGCCAGCCACCGGGAGCTCACCTCCAGGCTGCTGGCCGACCTGTGTGGGCCGGTGCTGTCCCTCAGCGACATGGAAAAGTCCTTCGACCAACTGCTCCTAGAGCTGCCCGATCTGGTCTTGGACACACCTGGAGCCCCACAGGTGAGTCAACTGAGGGTGTACACCTGTAGCTCAATTAGCAACTTATAGCTGGGCGATAATGGCCAAAATCTTCTATCCCGAATTAAGTAATTTCATATCTCCATCGATATACTGTATATCACAATATAGCATGTGTTCTGGTAATTAAATAACCACATGTTGAAGCCTATTTTTGTATACTCATGTAAATTAAATACTTGACAAATGCAAAGTACTGAATATTTTCTCATTTTATTAAGAACTTTGAATGAACAATGAATGAACATAATGCTCAAGTATGAGAAGTGTCGTCCAAATGATGTACATATTGCCGTAACGCAGCTACTGGCGCTGTTTTTTTGAGATCGCCATAGAAACGATATGGAAAAATATATACGATAGTCATTTTTATATCGTTATTGGTCAGTCCCATTACAAGCAACACACAAAACTCGTTTCATACTGTAAGTGTGTGTGTGTGTGTGTGTGTGTGTGTGTGTGTGTGTGTGTGTGTGTGTGTGTGTGTGTGTGTGTGTGTGTGTGTGTGTGTGTGTGTGTGTGTGTGTGTGTGGCACAGACATGAGATCTCTGTCCATTGTCTGTCTGCTCTCGCAAAATGCAAGCTCAGCAAAGGACGCTCAAAGGGTTATTGGTTGCCACCCCTCACACCCTTCCTGTCTCGTTGGGGCTCACTAGTCATTTCTGTCCACTCTCCCAGTTCTCTGTGGGTAATGACTCTGCCTTGCCCCCGCCTCCCTTTACCCATCTCACTCTCTCTTTCTCAGTTTCTTTCACACACATTGCACACTCCTCTCTTTCTCCTCATGTGCCTGCCAGTCTAGACACAGCCATGGGTCAAATGAGACGGAGCTGCCTCTTGTCTGAACAGGAACAATGATCAGTGTTGAGCACAGGCTTTGTGGAGGCCAGAAGAGCAAAGCCAGCTCTTTCGTTTCCCTAAATCATGTGCTTGCACTACTGTAAACAAACACATACACACGTGCCCCTGAGGCCACTGCCAGTCATCTGTCATGTCAGTGTATTTGTGGGGCCTCCATGTATTCTCATGCAACAAAACTGTATTCTATTTACTGTTGCAAGAAGACTCTGTTCCTTGAAGTAATGGAATAAAACAACTTTGCATTAGTGATTTTAAAATATGACTTTGTCCTGTATTTTCTATATAACAAATACAAATTAATTCCCAGATAAATAAAAAAAATGAATCAATAGGGAGCCATAGAAATGCCAGGGTCTTTCTGAATAAGTGCTTATTCCTCACAGAATGTCCCTGCACAAAAAGGCTAGATGTTTTACATGTCAGGCATTCATGAACATGAGGCCCTTGACTTTCATGTTTGTTTAAAAAAATGTTCCCTCTTTTGTGTTCATTTTCCAGTTGGTGGGCCAATTCATTGCACGCGCTGTGAGCGACCAAATATTGTCCAAGAGCTACATCGATGGCTATAAAGGCAGAGTTGACTGTCAATACACAAGGTATGGGATGGTTGGCCGAGCTCTGCTGGTGCCGTTATTTTAGTTTCCCGTTCTATGCTCTTATTATGAAAATCCTTAGTGATTATGTCAGGGTTTAAAGTGTTTGTAAATGAGATTATAGTGAATCCCTAAAATATAAGAGGGTATTCAGTCAATAATATAGAATGTGTGTACACATAATAGTCAGATCATTAAATATAGCATAGAGAGGCCACTTCAGGAAGTAAGGTAAGAAAGTGCAGGAGAATCTGATTTTTTTTTTTTTTTTTTTTTTGGCTTTTCCTTTATTGTGTTATCTTTTTGTGCACGTTATAGACCTTTTTCACAGCAGACATGTTGACATGTCATAGTAGGAAAAGCACAGGTGTATTCGAAACCATTAATGATGGCTGCATTCCACTTAGGAGAGGCCCTGGTATTGTGCATGCTGACTCACTGAAATAGCTTACTGGGACACTTGATGGACTTGAGCCATCGTTAAGGTGATCACTTTCAGCTGTGCTTTTCCTTCTATGACAAGTCAAAATGTCTGCTGTGAAAGAGGTCCATTGGTTTACAAAGTGAAAAAACCCAAAGTCCACACCAAAGGGACTTCATCTCCAACAGAAAACACTGTTCACCAATTGCTCCAAACAGCTCCATTGTAGTCCAGCCTTTACTTCCGTGACGACCGTGCATCACTGTGTGTGTATACACACACACACACACACACACACACACACACACACACACACACACACACACACACACACACACACACACACACACACACACACACACACAAAATCTCATCATTTATCCCATCGTGTGTCACACACACACAGTGATGCATTACGGTTCTGTGTATATATATATATATTGAAAAAAATTTGGTATATATATATATGTATGTATGTGTATATATATATATATGTGACGCGATCAGCTGCCATGGGTTGCGTTTGTCACGCGCTCCTTCCGTCATTTCCAGTAAGTGTTTTAACATAGGTGTCGAAGTGGACACTACGGCAGTAAGAGGTTAGTGCACATTAACAGTGTACTGACGAACCGCGGCGGTACCCACATGTCTCGAACCGAGACTAGCGAACCGAGCGGTTCGGGTGTTTTTTCATGAACCGTATCCACCCCTATATATAAAAATAAAAAATATAATAAAAAAAAAAATATATATATATATATATATATTATTTTTTTGTTATTTTTCTTCTTTCTATAATGCTCGCCTAGCTGCTAGCATGGCACGCCCTCATACTCTGCAACTGACAAGCTAGCAGTACTTACTGAGCATGTGCGACTCCCAACAAAGATGGTACAGAAGTGAGATGCCTCACTCTAGCTAAAACGGAGAGCTCAACACACAGGGTGAAAAGAGGAGCTGCAGCAATGTGCAGTACAACAAATATATGGCGTTTTCTGAAAATTAAACCACATAAACCTATTCTGGTACAATCTCCTAAATACAATTTATGAACCTGAAAATTAGCATAATATGAGCATTTTAAAGGAAACATATCTTGTATTGAGTTTTCTATTTCACATATAGGAATCAAATCCTATCCAAAGCGTTTTCCAGTAAGTACACTAATGTGATAAACAAAGGTTCTCTCAAACATGACAAGCAACTTTTGGTAAAGGGGCTCTGTATCAAAGCCACAGTACCCACAAAACAAACATGCAAAACACCAGAATTTTTGTATATTGGAGGAGAAGCAGTGAGATCACTTCAATGTACGAGAGATGGGACAGTAATGGATGCGGGTATGAAAGAAAGTGTTGCAGTGTAACAACTTTGCCCCACAAACCTTGACTGGTATATTTTTTTTTTATCTTCCAGAGTGTCACTAGACCGGGCGGCGGTGCTGCTGAGGATGAGTATGGGTGGCCTACGCATAGACAACCAGTGGGGGACAGGCGGGGGCCAGAGACCTGTCATACAGCTCATTAAAGAGGTAGATTACATAAAGCGGACTTGAGAAGACACCAGAAGTAGACCTGTTTTTTTTTTTTTATTTCACCTTTTCTAACTAAAATTCAGTAGACTATTTTTTATTTTTATTTTTTATTTCTTTTGTGAAATATTAGCTTTGTGTGTGTCTGTGTTATAAAGCGTTATCTGGTTCAGTAAATTCACCACCACAAGAAAGACATTTTTGATGGCTGAGAAACCCGAACTCTTTCATCACTTCTGTGCAAACACTGCCCTAACTTTTATCTATGCAGCACCCCTTGAGGAAAACAGTGTTCAGGTTTATTTCTCAAATGCTCAAGAACAAACAGTACTACATTAACATGTTCAGCAGTTTCACTGTACCTGTCTGGCTCACTGTTCTTTTGAGAAGGGGGTTTCTATGAATATTGGGTGCGATACCATGATTCGTAAACATCTATTCCGCTTAGAGAGCCTTAACACTCATTCAAGTCCAAGAATTCCCTACAATTACGACTCATTGGTGCTCTTTTTACAACTTGTAGCTGTAAGAAAAACGCCATAGGTTAAATGTCCCATGGCATGAAAATGGTCCCCCAGTGGCTAGAAATGGTGATAGGTGTAAACCGAGCCCTGGGTATCCCGCTCTGCCTTTTGAGAAAATGGAAAGCTCAGATGGGCCGATCCAGAATCTTGCTCCTTATGAGGTCATAAGGAGCAAGGTTACCTCCCCTTTCTCTGCTTTGCCCACCCAGAGAATTTGGTCCACCCATGAGAGAGAGAGAGAGAGAGAGAGAGAGACATCATGGCTTTCAAACAAGCAAAGTGGCAGTTGGTCAAGGCCACACCCCCACCCTCACCCCCATAATACAGTATTAGGGGACCACTAAGGCCTATATAAAAGCATCCAAAAAGCAGCATGTCATGGGACCTTTAATAATAGTTATTTCCTATTCTGTATTGTCAGATGATCCTGCTGCTGAAGGAGTACATTCTGTCTGGAGACAGCAAGGAGGCTGAGAAGTGCCTGAAAGATCTGGAGGTTCCCCATTTCCACCATGAGTTTGTCTATGAGGTAAACCCTTTGCTTTAGTTTAAAGCAGAACAGCCCAAACTCAGTCTTTCACATAAAGTATCACATTTCAGGTGTGTCAGAGGCTAAACAAAACCCAAACTGAGCCAGAAAGACTTATGTTTATTCTATACCTGAACAATATTGTGTGTGCAGATGACACTCCGCCATCATTTGAAACATCTTATCATAGTTTGAAGTTTTTATCTGTAAATTTTCAATCCCCATTCAGGAGTGTAAATAAAATAACTGTATGTTTTGTACTGCACTTAGTTATTCCAGTGGATAGCAGCAACAGTTTTTGAGTGCTAATACAAGGCTGTGAAAATTTCTATTTCCCTAAGGCAATTGTGATGATGTTGGAGTCCAAAGGAGAGAAAACATTGAAAATGATTCTGCAGTTACTCAAGTCCCTGTCTGTCTCTTCCGTCATCAATATAGACCAAATGAGAAGGGTAAGGCGCCACCTGGTGTTTGAATTATTCACTGCACATCATCATTTCCCCAAGCACCAGCTCATTTGTGCACTAGCCTTAGAAAGTGCTGGTTTATATACAGTGTCTTTTTTTTTTTTCATAGGGCTATGAAAGAGTTTATATGGACATTGCTGAAATCAACATTGATGTCCCTCGTGCATACTTCATCCTGGAGCAATGTGTTGACAAAAGCTTCAGTATGGGAATCATTGATGTAAAGTTAAGAGATCTTTGTCCCTGTCGGTAAGTGCACGCTACTAGTTTTCTCAGACACACACCTTACACTCGGGAGATGTGTTTCCCTGATTTTCTTTTTGTTTTGTTATTACTGTACGCTAATATGTTCTGTCTCTTGTCAGAGGCCGGAAGAGATTTGTCAGCGAGGGAGATGGTGGTGTTGTCAAACTTGAAAGTTACTGAGGAGCCCTTTTTTAATGTGCCAGATTTCCCGGAAAGAAGAGGACAAAGCTACTTTTTTACTTGCATATTTTTCAAAATATTGGGGTAAAATGTTTTTCCCAAAATAATGTTCATTTCTAAAATTGGAAAAAAAAAAACTGCACTTTTGATTGAAACTGAAGTAGATCACTTTCTTCAAGGTGTTTCAATATAAACATATACATAAGCTAACCCTTAAAGTGCCACACCTCGCAGTGTCAGTCATTCCATGTTGTTTTTGTACAGTATTTTCTTGATTTCACTGCCACTCCTTTTGTTTTGTAGAAAGCAGTGTTTGTACTGAGATGACTTGTTTGTGTCAAAAGCTTTATAAAGGGGGGTATAAAAAAATAAAGAAAAGGGGAGCACGTTGGTTAAATGCAATACTAGCTCCATAACTAGCTGCTGTTTCTATGCTGTGCTTGACTATTTTTCTTTTTACCCTTTAAATTACACACATGTCATTGTTGAAGGTATCAAGACAAAAACAAATACCAGTTGGGTAACTTCAGAAAATAGTGTTTAGAGTGTTTATTTTTTATATCTGGGGAGTACTGGTGTTGTAAATGTACCAGTATTGGACCTTGTTTGTTCATTAAATCGCTATTTAAAAAAAAAAAAAAAAAAAAAGACTGTTTTTGTGAATGTCACAATATAAACACAAAATTACTATCCACATGTTGCAACTTCACTCTTTGATCTGACACATTAATTGTTCTGCTCTACATTCACTCAAGAAGGAAGCCGTTAACTGACATTTTCTTGTATGCATTAATGTCAACTTTATGTAAATACTAATTCTACCAGTGTGTGGAGACTCTGGGTTTGTGCCTTCTATCTGAAGGAATTTTCTGCCAATTTGACCATTCCTGCGGTTACAAATTCTCCGTTTATCGTCTACTGCAACTGCTCCTTCACTGCCAGTTCCTGCTGCTTGACGGCCTCTTGAGCCTCCATCTGCATCTTCTCCAGTTTCTCTAGGGTGACTGATTTGAGTGGGAGCAGCTTTGGCTTACACAGAACCATGGTAGGGACATCTTCCATGGAAAGTTGGCCTGTAGATATTGCCGAAACAGAAAAAAATGTTCACCTCCATAATTTCTCAAATCATTGAAACCAATCTTGGTTTAAATGCAAAATAATCAGACTTTGCTGGATTGTTGCTATTTTTCACAGAGTCCTTTTGCAGCGTTGCGAGCTGTGTTCTACCTATCTACAAACTTTTAAATAAAGCATCACAGCCAAACAGTTCTGCAGTTAAAATTGTGTCATTCTAGTAGCCTACGACCTCCAGGATTTTTAATGTTACAATGTTACTGATGGTCAGTTTTGACCAATCAGTCTCACTGCATACCATCTGGACATTTCACACATCTAATGCTCTGCCCCTGAACAGCTTGTAGCCATTAGAAGGCATTACAATTTTAACACCAGAACTACATTTTTATCCAGCTATGGTACTAACCCAAATTATATAACGGTTTGTACAGCAACAATGTCCATGGTGTTGAGCTGTAAAAGAGACTGTAAAGAGTGAGCACACAGCACCCACTGACTAATTTTGCAAGCTTTTGCACATTTCTAAACAGTTCACATGTTGTATTGAGCTCCACAAACAGCCTTTTGTTTGTAACTACTGCTGTCCAAATAGCTAACTGTTGTGGTACAAACCTGTTTTAGGCAGAACTTCTCTGAATATTGACTTGACTTCTGGCATTGTGTCCTCTTGATTGCTTGCTGAAAGGTAAACATATTAGTTTATTGAATTTAGCATGTTCAATCTGACATAGATGAAACATTTATAATACCTAGCTACTACAGACATTGAACTAAATATCTGCAAAGCAGCTCTGCTCAAGAAGAGAAGCCAAATATTTAAAAATGTGAAATTGTGGGGTCATCAAGATAGCTACTAATGTTGCTGAGTATGTTTTAGTCGATAATGAATGGTGATCAGAATGAGATTTGTTGCCATTTTCACTTGCAAGGAATTTAACTTGGTATGTTAGGTGCATACAATAAACAAACGAAATGGAATAAAAAAGTACTGTAACAGTTAAAGTAAATATAGAATAGAAATATTACAATAAAATGTGTAAAAGACACTATAACAGATAAGCACAATATACTTGTTCCAAGGCATGACTGGGTGATTAATTGCATTCAGGTAAGATAGGGGTACAAGCTTAGCTTGAACTGTAGCACACTAATAGTTTAAACTTGTTCAGCTTTATTTACATGCACAGTGTTATTAATATTAGAGGTTCAACTTCAGTAATACGGAAGATAGTGAGATGAAATGTGGTTTGCAGCCAAGAAATAATCTCACATCAGTGCTGTCCTGTGGTGTTTTTGTGACATTTAGCTGGTGCAATATGTTGAATGTTCACGTATTCTATTCGACCCCGAATTGCACAAGATGATTTTGATGTAGCGTTAATTTAGTGAGTTCATGTCCGAGTATATGAACATTAACGAAGTGACCGACTGGGTAGTTGGGCTAATTCAAAGACTGGGAGTAGAAATCGGATCCCGTCTTTTATAGCATAATAGCCGTTAGCTCAAAATAAGGCTAACGTTACCCAGCAGCTAGCTAGCTAGCTATCTAGGTTCAGCACGTAGCTAGCTAGCTACCTAACGGCACACACAGCATAGGCCCAGCTAAAGTAACGTTAAACGGTACCTTTCTTTTAGCAAACTACAAGTCAAATGTATTACCGCTTACAATATACTTAAAAAAACATTTCCGTTGTCATGTGTAAACACGTTAAATAAAAATAAAAAAATGATTGTTGATAACCCCACCGTTAGCGTCTTCTTATATACTGTCTATGGTTAGCGTCAGGAAGAGATTACAGCGGTTGTCCATTGACATATAGCGGTTGTCGTTGTCAGGCCAACGCTTCCGCGAGAATCACGTGACCTTCTTCTTCGCTTTGTTTCTCAGATCTGCAGGCGGCTCTCACAACAACACAACTCAAAATCATGATCATGACTGCTTTTTATTTTTCATTTGTTTAATTAAGAGTTTTGCATAATTAGTGTATGAATTTTTTTGTTGTTGAATGTAGTTAGATATCAATGTATGTTCTTTGCTTCGATGAATGCTACTTTATTCTTCTATTCCACTCATAGAGAAAAATATTGTACTCCTATATATTTATTTGACAGCTACATTTACTAGTTACGTCTATGGAAGCCCATTTCTGCCAATGTGATGAAAAAACGATCATGTAAGTCATTAGAATTAGAAAGTTTCTCAAAATAATGCTATGTTATTTTAAAAATAATGACTTAGTATCTCAAAATAATGAGAAACGTTTTAAAAGAATGACTTTATCTCAATATGCATATTTCCGCCAATGGAAGCCAATTGTGGTGAAATATTACATTTACCCAAGTGATGAGGAAACTTCAAACCCCTAGACACATACACCGAGAATGGAGTTTTGTGTCCAGCAGTTCCAATTTTCAAAAGAAATATATTTACATATTCATATATTCTGGATTTTTTAATTAGGGATGGGTAGATGTAAGATTTTTTAACAAGGTAACTGGAATTTCTTGGGGATAGTAAACACAAATTATTATTCCAAGCAGATTCTATGTCTTGTCTGTCTAATATGTAGGGAGTCTTTAAATAAAAAAAAATTGAATGCATGACTTTTACTTGTAGTGGATTATTATTATTATTATTATTACTACTACTACTACTACTACTAATATTGCATACAAAACTTTAACATTATTTACTTCTAAAATGAATGTAATTGTAAATTAAGATTATTGTATTTCAAAGTCTCGTGATAACATTGGTTAGGCGTGCGAATGACGCAGGTTGGTGGCAGGGGAGGGAGGGAGGGGAGCAGAGAGCAGCAGTGTAGGAAAAGAGGAGGAAGCAGCAAGGATGGCGGAGTCACACCTCTGAAGGTAAAACAGTTAGCTATATTATTTCATTAACAGTGGATGTTTTACACACACAGCACGATAACGCATCTCTCCAAAGATAATACACTTGTCAGCCCCTTGATACGGCGTGTGTAACATTAAAGTGTCATTTTGCGGTGGTGAGTACGAACGCACTCTTTTGTTCAGCTTCGGAATGGCCGCTGTTTTTCAGAGTGTTTTCTTTTTTTCCTCGGCTAATATTCAATACAAGGACGGGTGTTATTCACTGTGTTACAGTTAGCTCGCACATTGTGTGCTTTAAGTGGCCTCTCTCTATTGCGACATCAGTTGCCTCCACCGGCTGTTCTCTTTGGGTGTCTGCTGCCCGCTTTGCTGGCTGCAGCAGAGATTTCCCCTCTCGGTCGAACTCACGGCGGACGGGTCGGTCCGCGTCCGACAGCCGCTCTGCTCGGGCCTACACATAGGTAGCTCTGCTTGAGATAAAGCTAACCGCTGGGTGTTGGTAAGTATGTCAGGGAAAGCCTCCACACCCTTTGCACCGTCCTATACGCGTAGTAATAGACGTTCTTTTTCTTATTTCACATTGGCCGCACTGTTACTTTGTTTCGTGTGACTCACAATATCTCTTGCTAAAATACTGTTAGCTAGCTGGCGGGCTCGCTAGCTGACGTTAGCAGTCTGGCACAACTGACGTTCGCTGTTGACGTTTAGCTTAGCTGCTTTTATTTCCTGCCTTGTTGTCGGTCCTTTTTAGTAGGCTTAGCTAGTGAATTTGCGATCTTTTTAAAGATTGGTCACAAGATAGATGTATTGTAGATATTTTCCCCCAGTCACTTTTAAGGCTGCTTTAGCTAACATTAAATATGTTTAGCCTATGTGAGTTGATGTTGGGTTAACAGCCAAAACGTAACATTTAGTAATATTACTGTTGGCGTCAAGGTATTATTGTCACAGCATTAGCTACATATATCCTGAACTTTTGCACGTTCCCTGCACAACACCTGGCAGCCTTCTTTTTCTTATTGTAAAGCAGCTATATTGCACATATTTGTAAGGTTATCGTGTCTTTTACCTATTTGTTGTTGTAATATTTATGGTCTTTTCTCTAGCAGTACTTTGCTTTATTGTTTATTTCCTTTTTAATACGTTTCTGTATGCACCAATCCCCAAGGCAAATTCCTTGTAAGTGTTAAGGTACTTGGCAATAAATCCTATTCTGATTCTGATGACCAAACAGTGGTACCAACCGTAGTGTTTTTTTCCTTAGGTGTCCATATTAATTCATTAATCTCAAAACGCGATTTGACATCGCGAACTCAACTGCTACCGTTTTATCAGTAATCTGTTTCCAAGGATTTGTCATTGGCACATGTAGCCATCAAGCTAGCTGCGTCCTGTGGAGTGTTGTGTAGTAGCAGTAGCTGATAGCTGCCACCTCACCTCCTGGTTTGCGATTTACCTCAATATTACACGATAACCATTTTCCCTGACAGACCAGGTTATTCCTGGTTTGTAATTTCTTATACTTAGTAGTAGTAGTAGTAGTAGTAGTAGTAGTAGTAGTAGTAGTAGCCCACTGTCAAGCAGTAACACAGGATCTGGGTTTTAGATATTCGGTAGTGCATTTTGTCATATCATATAACTTCAGTTTGTTACATTTGCTTTATTGTATTCTTTGATTGCCTTACAATGATGCATTTCTTATTTAATCAAAAAGGCATTGAAATGAACAACCAAAAGCACGAGAACAGTAGACCGTACTCCTTAGGCCTAAATGCACTAGCATTGTCAGATAGGCCCAATATATCCTTAATGGAAACTTCATTAGTCTCTATGTGGGTTCAAAGTGTGTAGTAGCACTTTATCGTGGTGTTGTGTTGGAAGTACATGCATTAGCTTTTCTCTGAAGCTGTATATGAGTTGAACCTCATACGTATTTCTACTAAATAGTATTAAGTATTAACTTAATTGAACTCATTACATTCTTGCAAGTCTTGTCCTAGCACTTGCCTGTTGAATTGACATTGTCCAATGGTTCTGGTCAACATACAACCAGGACGTTTTTAAAAATGATTCCTCCACGCCTGGATACTAGGCTGTTGTGAAGGCATTAAACCAATTCAGAGCATCCATCAATAGGGCAGTTTTCTGATCAAAAATCATTTAATGATGGCAAATGGCCAATGGCCATCTAGTGATTCTGCTGTTTTCTCCACAGCTAACGGGTTGTTTACATTTCTACATATCCCCTCCCTTGTGGTCAGACTGTTAAGGCTATTCAGTCATTACATTCATGCAAAACAAGTGGGCACTGCCTTAAATATGTATGCCTGCTTTGGTTTGGTTAATTTTTGTTCTCATGACCTGGCCAAGCTTGATTTCTTTACCAAAAATTTATATGATAGTCATAAATGTCATTACAATTTGTAAAAATAACTAGGATATGACCTTTCTGTTAAACTTTGAATGTTAAACTTTTTTTTCTGGTCTTGTTTTGTCTTTGTTTTAAGGTTTAAGCAGAAAACATCAAGTCTTTAAATAGAGAGATGACTTTATACAGATAATGTTTACATGTGGCTTGTTATAAACCATATGATGTACCAGGGCAGGGACGTAGAGAGTACAACCATAAAAGGAAGTTGCTTGCAGTTTGGGTTGGTTGACCCCAGCTGTTGGGCTGGCCTGGTTATTCTCATTTTATGTTAATAATTATTTTCTACACAGGTATGCCAGTTACAGTGATTGACCCTCTTATTTATGATCGGCTCAAAGAGCAATGGATACCTTTTTTATTTACCGAACACACTGTCAAGCATTCTGTCATATTAGGGGTGCTGCGATTGCTGTTACCAAAAAGGTCATATGACCTGTTGTTGTGGGGACTTCGTGCTTTGAAGGCAACTTCTAAAGATTACTCTCAGCAGTCCTAACCTTTTCACTTATCTCTGATCCTGAGCCAAACCTGCCTCTCTTTTTGCCACAGCTTAGCTTGTACTAGTGCAGGAGAGCTTTACACAGTCACAGAGGAACAACAGCAACAGAGACTAAACAGAGACATGCCTCCAGAGACATTTTGGCTCAGTTTGTCATGTAAGATCCACAGAGTTGAGAGTTTTGTCTTTGTGTCTTTGAGATGTTAATATTCCATGTGATTGTTGGGTTATAGGCTTCGTAGGAGAAGGCTAAATAGCTGATTGCATGTTTAGGTGGGGCCGTAGACTTGCAGTGTTGTCAGCACCCACTGGGCCATGTTTTTTTAGTAGTAAGTTGGTGTGAGGTTATGGTTATGCTCAGTACATTCAACAGATTTTCATGCCTCATAAATATGGAAGAATATTGTCAGGGTATTAGGGCTCCTTTTTAATGTAGGCCTATTTGTGTATTTCTTTCTACATAATGGAGCTTACATTGCACCCTTAGCTCACAGCAGGCCCAACTTAAAATTAGTTCAAATGATAGTTAATATTTGTCCCATATCGCATAATATCTGTTAAGAGAGGAGTGTCGGTGTGGATTTGTTATGGCAGGACGGCTTGGAAAGCCTCTCTTTTAGACTTTTATTTATTTTTTTATGGCATGAAAAAGTTTTGCACCAACAGCGGTTCTTTAGAGGTGTGGTTCACAGGGCTGGGTATCGTTAAAACAATTTCAATACCAATACAGTGACTTCAATACCGACTCCTAAACGATACTTTTTTCGATACCAATTTTTTTCCCGCCTTTTAACAGGTTGGATTCGAACCTTGGACCTCTGCGTCGAGGCATAAACCTCTCAGTATATGTGCGCCTGCCCTACCCACTGAGCCAACCCGGCCACTTTTCGATACCAATTTTACAATAAAATTACAACATTACAGCACACATCTTTTATTTATTTTTCAGCTACTGCTACGTGAGCCGTCTCTGTGTGTAAGGTAGAGTTTTCCGTGCGTGTCTCTGCGACGTGTTATGTTAGACAGCCAATCAGAAAACTTTATTAGATCTTGGTAGAAGTGCTGTGGGCCCATTGGCTCGCCGACGTTCATGAGATTTACTCCTTAGGAATTCAAATTGGGTATTGAATGACGAGGCATTTTCCGATACTAAGGAGTAAAAAAGTATTTTTTTCTTTTTATTGAATTCGGTACCCAGCCTTAGTGGTTCACCTGCAAAATGCCACTGTCACTGTTTATCAGTCACTATTTATTTGAGGGAATCTGATGCAGCTTATTCGCATTTTCTTCTCAATTTCCTCCTCACTCTCCAACAGTGGGAGCATATTCTGATCTGTGTCCCCCACGAGAAGACCCTGTTTACTATAAATTGTGGCGAGCAGTGTCATCTTTGATGAATGTAACAGTTTTTGGATGCATCATGAGGACAGAAAATCCAGATGAAAATGAGTTTTGTCCCTTTGTTTCTCTCTGTAAAGTGGCAGAAAACAAAAAGAATGAGCCTTAGGAACACATTGTGTGAAAGTGTGAAAATTAAATTGTAAATGTAAACAAAATGTATTTATCTTTTCTCAACAGCAAATCTTCGAGGGATTAAAAAAAAAAGCTAACTTGATGACCTTTGCAGCCTGAACTTATATCCAAAGGTCCTGGGATTTTATGCAGTTCAAACCCTTAAGCATGTGGCCTATGGGTGCCACAGTCCAGCTACTTCAAAGGATTTTTTCTCCCATGGCATTTTAACAAAGTATCCCAAAAACCTTTGGATCACAAGGCCTTTATTTCAAGGATAATCATAAATGCATGGGCCTGTATAGGGATGTTTTCTTTAAAAGCCTCCTTGGCTATCTGTGTCTCTTTTTTCCCGAATAAGTAACCTGACAAGAGAGACTCCCATGAGCAACTTTACAGGAGGCCCGATAACGTCGACATGAGTAGTACTTTAGGCAAAGAAAAGGACCCGAAAGAAAAGGACCCCAAAGGTGGTCCAGCCGGGAAAGAAAGGGAAAAGGAGGCCAAGGCTCTAGCCAGCTTAGTAAAGGATGGTGGCAAAGAAACGAAGACCAAAGGGAAAGATGCCAAAGAAGGAAAGAAGGACACCAGCAGCTCAACACCGGGTGTTGCCTTCTCTGTTGACAATACGATAAAGCGGCCAAACCCGGCACCAGGTACGCGCAAGAAGTCCAGCAATGCCGAGGTGATCAAAGAGCTCAACAAGTGTCGGGAGGAGAACTCAATGAGACTGGACCTATCTAAAAGGTCCATTCACATGCTGCCCACCTCCATTAAGGAGTTGACGCAGCTGGCTGAACTCTACTTGTACAGCAACAAGCTGCAGAGCCTGCCGGCGGAGGTGGGTTGCCTATCAGGCCTGGTCACTTTGGCCCTGAGTGAGAACTCCCTGACCAGTTTGCCTGACTCCCTGGACTCCCTTAAGAAGCTTCGAATGCTCGACCTCCGGCACAACAAGCTGAGAGAGATACCGGCTGTTGTCTATCGGCTGACATCTCTGACCACGCTGTACCTGCGCTTCAACCGCATTACAACTGTGGAGAAGGACATCCGAAACCTATCCAAGCTCACTATGCTCAGCATTCGTGAGAACAAAATTAAACAGCTGCCCGCAGAGATAGGTGAGCAAAAATGTGTAAAAACTGGATAATTTCCTCTAATTAAGGCAAGTTTTTTTTAATTTTTTTTTATTTTTGCCTATTGGCCATGAGAAATCAAATAATTGTGGGAGGTAGTCGGTTACCAATGGCTTTATAGCATTCAGCTTGTGTTAATTTCCAGTGCAGCTTATCTTGTGCTCATAATGCATTTTGCACATCTTATTCAGTTCAGTAAAACATTCTTATATTATGCTGGGCCCTAGCACTAATGGTTATTGAGTACACACCCTTCTTCAGCTCCAGCAGTAATACATATCTTACTGTTAAAAACCACAAACAAATTACTGAACGTTGAAGCGATGAATCCAGCTGCTTATTGTATCCCGTACACTTAGTGTCTTATTGTACTGCAAGAGAGAGTAGTGGCTACAACACTTGGTCAGTTTTCGTAAGCTATGCACCAATGGCATTCTGACTTTGTGAAAAATTAGATAAATGAATGGATGTCTTCAGTACAGCAGGTGGGTTAATGAAAGTGCTTTCATCTTGAATTAGCTAAATATCTCAATTTGGTGTGCATCTTTTTGCAGGGGAGCTTTGCAACCTCATAACTCTGGATGTCGCCCATAACCAGTTGGAACACCTACCGAAGGAGATTGGGAATTGTACGCAGATAACCAACCTCGACTTGCAGCACAATGAGCTCTTGGACCTCCCAGAGACTATAGGTAATTAAGCGTATTTTACGTCTCAAAAATCAAAATTGCATAATGATTTGATCAATGTTAAGGTAAAATAAAAGTTTACTTAGATATGTTTTTTTTTTGTCATTGTAGGCAACCTGGCAAGCATAAATCGTTTAGGTCTGCGATACAATAGATTGTCAGCCATCCCCAGATCATTAGCCACATGTCGAGAACTGGAGGAGCTAAATCTTGAAAACAACAACATTTCGGTGTTGCCAGAGGTAAGTGGAACCAAAAATAGAATGCCATTTAAAATATCATTGCTACATAATAACAAAAAATAATACTACTCATCACTTGCAGTCTTAATTTGTATTGTACTGACATCAACTGTTTCCTGCAATGCTCTTGTAAATGCAAAAACAAATTGACAAACAACAAATAATTGTTATTTGCATAGAGCATTTCATCTTAAATTCTTGTGTATAACTGAGGTTAAAATCACAGCCTGTAGTGATAAAGTCCTGTCCTTTTCATACGGGTTCCGTTGTGTCTCTTTGCTGTGCTTGACCAGGGACTACTGTCAAGTTTGGTTAACCTGACCAGTCTAACACTGGCGAGGAACTGCTTCCAGTCGTACCCTGTGGGAGGACCATCCCAGTTCTCCACCATCTACTCCCTCAACATGGAGCACAACCGCATCAACAAGATCCCCTTTGGTATCTTCTCCAGAGCCAAAGTGTTAAGCAAGCTTAACATGAAGGTATATATGCATTTTTGTTTGTAAAGTGATTGAGATAAAGTCTTAAGTCAGCTGTCTTTAAAATGTCTAAACAATGTAGAGACAATCATGAATCAATACCTTCTTAATTTTGTCTGCGTGAAACTTTTATTTTTTGCCAAAGTCAGGTGTGATCACGGCATCACAAGATATCAAAGTCTTTGATGACTAGACAGCACACATTTTGACTTTTCATAATACAAAAACACAGGTGTTATTAATAACATTAATGATGGCTCTGTTCTATTCAAGTGTCCCAGTAAGCCATGGCAGTGAGTCAGCATGCACAATACCAGGACCCTGAAACTGAAGCAGCTAAATTCAGCCATTATAATTATTTTACATACACCTGTGAATTTCCTGCTGCGATGTAACATAATATGTAAACATATCTTCAGTAAAAAAAAGGCCTGTGAAAACATGTGAGATTAAATTATACCTGAGCTATACTGTGTCAGAAACAAGAAATATACAGTTTTTAAGGAATGTAAATTTGAGAAGTTAAATCCACTGTCTTGTAGGTCTTCAGCATTGTGTAATGTGGACTTGGCTTAATTTATAATACAACTGAGCTGGTACTGTAAACGTGTGTATAATTGTAAAATTAAGCAAAACAAGGTCCAATGATGGTCAGTGTAACGCTCTTCAGTTCAACTTTCATTTTTTTCTGCCTTGACAAATTTAAAAAATTGGATCTTTAAACTGTTTTTCCAATTTTCAGTTTTTATTCAGAGGATCAGAAATTTAGAAAATTACAAAATTGCGTCTGAGCTCCAATTATTCAATACTGCAATGGTATTCTCTCCCTCGTTCCGCCTAGCCACGCCCCACCCCCCCCACTCGAAACCATCAGTTGCAAGCACCTCTGTTTTTTTTGGTCCATATGCAGTTAATAACCTGCATGTTCTGCAAAGTAGAGGAAGATAATACCATTGCAGTATTGAATAATTGGAGCCCAGATGCAATTTTGTAATTTTCTAAATTTGTGATCCTCTGAATAAAAACAGGTTAAAGATCCAATTATTTAATTTGTCAAGGTGGAATACTTTGGATATTTTAACCCATTTTTCTGTTTTTCCAAATGTCCGTTTGTGCTTAGAAAAGTTTACTGGTAAGCGTTACACTGACCAATGATGCATCTTTCATTGTTTTACAGAAGCCAGGTTGTGTATACTTTTTAGAGTGTCTATTTTTGATGCCAGTGTGAGAATCTGTTTTTCATAGTGAGAAGAAGTAGTGCAGGAAATCCTGGGGAAAAAAAATACTGCATTTACATGTAGTATTACATCTCACGGCCAGTGCCACTTTAATTTAACACCGTAGAGTGGAACTGCATCGCCTATTTGCTTATGCAGTGTTTATCTCAACTGTACTGGCCTTAAGCCAGGCATGCACAACTATTAAAAACCTTTAACTTGTTAGCCGGTTTATGTCCATATTGGATGTAGTTTGAACATTTTTGCCTGGTGCCAGGTAACACTGGCATAGTGTGCTAGTTTACTCAGCCTTCTGAACAGCATTGCCCTTGTGTTGACCCTCTGAATTGTTATTTTGCTAATAAAGGTATGTCATTGTCTTCTTCAGGACAACCAGTTAACATCTCTGCCATTGGACTTTGGCACATGGACTAGCATGGTCGAGCTTAACCTGGCCACCAATCAGCTGACAAAGATCCCAGAGGATGTCTGTGGTTTAGTCTCTCTGGAGGTGAGTCTTACATTCACACCTAGTAGTTATTAAGCTTGCCATTGCAGTACCCAGTGAGTTTATAGAAGAAGTGGAAGGTACCATTACATAAATTGTAGATTTTGTGCAACCAGTAATCAGGAATAAAACAGGTGGAGCCAGACATTACAACCCTTATCTTGGGAGTGTATCGTTGAGGCAAATGGCTTGTGTAACAAACATAGATAGCCATAGGGCTTTACTTAGCAAGTCTTAGTCACGGTATTACGTTTTGGGTTTGATTAAAAATGCATAACTACTACACAGACCCTACAAAAACTGTAGTAACCTAAGTTTTGGCTGCAAATAAAAAATAAAATTATAAAGTAACACTAAACATGAATATTAGTAGAGCAGTGTAGTGTGAGTAGTATACCTTTTTTTTTTTTTTTTTTAATTTTCATGGTTTCACTTGAATCCAAAAATTACCAATGTCTTCATTGGTAATTTGACATCATTTAAGAAAGATGTGTTCATTCTGTGTCGAGACTGATTGCTTTATTGCTTGTGGCATGATGCGAGACTGTCACTTTTGACCCGTTTTCCTGTCCATTATCTCCACAGGTGTTAATATTGTCCAATAATCTTCTCAAGAAGTTACCGCATGGTATTGGGAATTTGAGAAAGCTACGGGAACTTGACTTGGAGGAAAACAAGTTGGAATCTCTACCTAATGAAATTGCGTATCTTAAAGATTTACAGGTAAGTGTTCCAGAAATGCAGTTCTCTCCATTATACTTGAGGCTCTTTTGTTTAATGACTTTTACAGAATTTTGTAGTATCTGGTTTGTATCTGTTGCTATGGGTAAAAATAACTATTAGAATCTAAGCCGCTGCTTCTTTCTTTTTAGATGCATTTGGTAAGGCTCATTTTCAGTTCATGGCTGAGGAGCCCTGTAAATGTATTTTAAAAAAATCTGATTTTGGCGACTGTGGTAGTATCACACACTGCAACAGATGGCAATGCATGCCTCAAATGTTGCTGTAAATAAAGGTGGATTTTAGCTTTTAATATACTTACTTATTTTCTTGCTCTGACGCCCAGTTTTAGAACGTTGCAGGGGTCTGAACTGGACGGTTTTAGCTCATCTCGAGCCAGCTGATAATCCCCTCCGACTCAGCTTGTCAAGTCGCCAGTGGCTGGTTTTAGAATGTAGAGGACCTCACCTGTTTCAACAGCCTATCAACTCATAGCGAAGTTAAGTCAGTCAGTTAACTGTCAGCTGAATGAAATGGCAGAGTTTTGGACAGAGTCTCAAGAAGCGCCCGCGAGCAAGTGAATGTAGAGAAGGAGAGGCGTTTGAACAAAGTCGTAAATCGGACAAATAACACGTTGTTTTCACCGTTTGATCACTACTAGAAATGCAACACTATCCCCATTCATATTTTAAGACACTACAAATTATACCCAGCTAAAAAAACAACTGAAAAGCTGTAACTTGGTACGGAAGTAAAGAGTTGTTGCTATGGAGATGAAACACCATCTCGTCTAGTCGCGTTAGTGTAAACTGGAAGGTTTCAGACCATTGTAGACCGAGGCCTTGCAAGTTTCAACTCGTCTCGTCGCAAATCTTTGGTCTGAACTGGGTTTAATAGCGGACCTGTAATAAGAATCAGGACATAACACGAACCTAAATCAGTAAGCAAAATCACAATTGGTATCAACAGTATCCAATCCTGGTTAGTGGGTTGAAAGAACCAGAATTAGAATGGACTTTATTGTAATTGTAAGTACATAAAACAATGTTAAAAATGCTATGGTGCATTAAAGTAAGAACATAGAGTAGAGAATGTGAAGCTGGTAAAAGGATTAAAACATAGTAAAATAATTTAGTAAAATGGTAAATAATTTACTCTTATTGCACATTGTAACGTAAAGTGCAGGTGCGTCGCAGCATGAGTGGATGAAAGTATTGTTTTTTTCTTTTTTAATGTGCAAATTGCCTGTGGGAATAAAAACCGTTCCTGAATCTGGAGGTGCATGTTTTGGCCAACCTATAACGGCCATTCATTTAATTAAACTAATAACAATTTAATGATGGTGTTGGACGAGTGAACTGGTGTGCAGTAATAGGTCAAAGATACTCAAACTAATGTAACGTCATTCCAGCAAACTAATACATTGAGAGGCTAATCCTTGGCTATATACAAATCATCATTTACATTTTTTTTAGGAACTAGTTATCGAACATGCTAGATAATCCTCCACATTTGGTCTCTGTGAGGGCAGTGGTGTTGGTTATAACTGGGTTATAAATGGTTTGATGGTAATTATACTTTGCGATTTGGTAAATGCAATCCTCATTTCAACAACCTTTTTTAGAAATTGGTGTTGACAAATAATCAGCTGACCACGTTACCCAGAGGCATCGGCCACCTCACCAACCTGACTCATCTTGGTTTGGGGGAGAACCTGCTGCAACACCTTCCAGAGGAGATTGGTAAGTACTTCCCTCAATTCTTCCCTCATTAAACTAAACACAAAAATGCAGTAAAACTATAATAATAAAAAAAAAAAAAAACTACAACTCATTGTTCTGTAGTGACGATGTAAAACTGTACATGACCTGCACATTTTACGTTCATACACACAAGTTAGCTAAACTCTAATATTTAGCATAATCTACAAACTCGTTTGTGTCATCAACAATATTAAAGGAGTTGGTGGCACTTTTTGAAAATCAAATTTTTATAAACTGCTTTTTTTTATCTATTTGAAGTGTACCATGGTTTTCTTGATGAAAGCTAAACTTAACCATCAAGATGTAAGAGCTTAACCGTATGTCCCGCCTCAGATTCTTCCTCCGAGTGATTAGGTTAGCATCGCTAGGCTGGTGACTGCTGATCTTAGGAGTTAAGCTAGAGATTAAAATGAGTGGAGGAAGAAGCTAAAGGTGGGTGTATATTTAGAAGGCTTGGAGGTATTTAGGTTGCCATTAGAAACCACTACATTTCAATCATTTTTTTTAGTATGACTATACAGTATAATGTATGAACATCACCACTAATAGTTTGTCATTTAAGACCTTGGGTCTTAGAAATTGTAATGAGCATTTTATTCCACATTTCTTTTCAAATTTGACATATAAATCAAGAAAAATTGGTCAATTAAAAAAAAAAAGATATTACTATTTGTACTGTAACCTTCTCAAATCTTATATTTACAATCACAGCTTGAATTATTATAACAAAGGAATTATTGCATCAAGAGTGGCGATGAGCACTTTTTTTATTGCTGAAAATCATATTTTATTGACCTGTATTGCTCGGAGGTTGTTGATTTCAGACCCTTTTTCCCTGAGTGACCGCATCAGTTTGAGTACACGCCGCGACTAACAGTAACTGATGTCTGTCCTCAGGTACACTGGAGAACTTGGAGGAACTGTACCTCAATGACAACCCCAACCTGCACAGCCTCCCGTTCGAGCTGGCCCTGTGCAGCAAGCTGTCCATCATGAGCATCGAGAACTGTCCCCTCAGCCACCTGCCGCCCCAGATTGTCGCGGGAGGCCCCTCCTTCATCATCCAGTTCCTCAAGATGCAGGGACCATACCGTGCCATGGTCTGAGCCAAGAGCAGCTCAATCCCAGTCCTTCTTACCTCCAAACCCTCCACTTGCTCTGCACCCTCTCGCCTGCCCGCCCCCATTATGTGTATCATACACTGTAAAGAGAACAGACTGGCCACAATCAGTGTCGGGGGCAAATACCAGGAGGAGGAGGAGGAGGAGGAGGAGGAGGAAGAAGAAGAAGAAGAAAATGTTTCTTTCGCCATCCTTGGGCAGAAACGAGGTGAATCGTCTGAGACTTGACTTCTGTGTTACTCCAGAGTTCATCACGGTCATTTTAGGACCCCAGCCACCCCCACTCATGTTTCATTCCGAATCATACAAGAGGAAAATATTTCCATCTCTTTGCCAAAACTGAAGATATATGAAGTTATATATATTGAGTAACTGTGAGCTAAGTGGCAAGTCTTTTAACCATATAAACCGTGCTCCCATTGCCAATGTATTTACAGTAATTACAAGCATCTATTATGTGAGCAAGGATACAATTGTATGCAAAAACAAACAAAAAAAGTCTTTGGAACTTCACATTTACTGCTGCTGCCGAAATTTTAACTTTGTCATCTTGTTATATTTTCTTTTGATATTCACTTTTTTTTTTATTAAACATCACCTTCGCTCAAGATAACTTATGCTAACTGCTTTTTGACCATAGAGAACAAAGGTCTGATGATTGCGTGTTTATAATTTTTTTTTTCAATCATTTGTTTATTTTTAAAAACTGTGCCTATGTTTAGACTGATCCAGTGGTTCATTTCTAAACAAAATTTTCCATGAGAATACAAAGATATAAATTATTTCAATAATTCTTTTTTATTAATGCTGTTTTGACTTTAGTTTTTCCTTTTTTCTTTTTTTTCTTTTTTTAGTGTTCCTTTTGCTGTTACATTAATCTGTTAAAGCAAGTGATATCAGTTGTAAAATAGGGTGATTGGAGATATTTTTAACAAATAGCAGCAGTAGTTGTTAAACATTAAGCTAGTAATGTATACATATGAGAAATGCCAATCATACATGCTTGAAGAAAAAAGAAGCAAGTTGGACTTTTCTCCAAATCGGGTGGTGCCGTGACCCCCGTCTATATTGCTTTTGCTTTTGTGTTATTAATTAATTCAAATCCTGGTTGTTGCCTTGAGTGCAATTTTAGTTATGTTTACTGGTTTGATATTATCTTCAGTGTTGGGCTGCATAGCTGTCATTCAATTGACCAACATATCACGCATTTAACAAAAAGACATTATCTGGGTCTCTGGAGCAAGTGGAGAGTGTGTTAGAGCTTAAAGAAAAAGGTTTGATAATTAAAAATTGACAGGTAACACTTCCTTTTTCGTTAATATCCTCATTATTTCTATAGTTTCTTGATTTTTGACAGGGTCTCCTAAGAATCTTAATTACATGGTGGGGAAAATGTTCCCTTGATTTATAATTTCATTTTTTCTTTTATATATCTTCTTTTGTCCCACACTGTCCCAGCAATGCTGCTGCTCTTATGCACTTTTAAAATAAAATAGAAGACATTGGCATCCTCTATATTACAGAAATAAAACACACAGTAGCCTCTCATTGGTTATTTCGAATGGGGGCATTTTGTTTCATAAAGTATTTTATCTGTTAAAAGAATGGTTTATTATGTAAATTTGTATCAATTAAATATAAATGTTGAGCTAAGCGGGCTCAGAATATACTAGTTAACTTTCTTTGAGGAAGTTTTATCCTGTCAATCTTAAAAGGAACTTGCTCTCTTGAACTGTAGAAGGGTCTGTGGGGCTTTGAGATTTTTTTTAAGGTTCCTATGTCCTTTCGCCATTGCAAGCAAAACGGCTTATTGCAGTTCAGAATGGCGTTTATTTTAAATCCCTTTTACATGAAGTGTTTTCTTTTTTTCTAAATGATGAAATGTGCATTCAGTTAGTATTATTTCAAGTGACTGTACATTAAAATCCCCAACAAAAAGGTAATCAAACAACCCCCCTTTTTTTTCTTTTTGGAAATGTGTTGCATCCCCGCTCTATAATCAATCATGAATCTGTTATCTATTGAAACTATGGGTCTATTTTTTTGCAGCAGCAGCTTGGTGTGTTTTTGTGGGCTGTGGTATGCGCTCCACCACGGGAGGCCTGTGTGATCAGAGCGCCACAGCTCACCTCGGGGGTGGGGCCGGGTCGTGGGGAACGATGTACCGCTGCTTCTAATTTACCAGCAGAACCTGTTGCTGCTTTTGGACTGAAACATATGCTGTACAAGGGGAACGACCCACTCCCAACACTGATACAGACTTCACTCGAAATCCTGACGAGGGACAGATCCACTGACCTTTTCGATCTGGCGTCAGGCCCCGTGGGTTTCTCACAGATCAAATCGTTTTGGACACAACGATGAGACAACACAACAAGGTGCATATTTGAGCTTAACGCAGTTACAGTACAAGACTGTCGGAAAAAGACAACACAAAAAAATGTAAAAAGGGCTTTCTGTGTTCATGCTCAACAACACACCGGAGGCATTGCATTCCTGGGTTTTCTATAAAAGCTTTGGAAGTTTTTCTTTTTTTTTTGTGTGTGTATTTACTTTTAGCTGTAAACAATTGTGTGAAAAATGCCTTCAACAAGTACTCAAAAGTGAGATGTGCATTAGGTATGCAGCGAGAGTGCTGTGACCCATTTTTACATTCAGTCTCAATGTTTTTACTTTTTTCATGTGCCATTTTGCAAGGTTGAGGATGCCAGTGTATGAAGACGCAGAGGATGATGGGAGGTGTGACAGAAACTGAACTGGGCTAATTTACCGGAGAGCATTTAGAGAGGAACGCAGAGAGGTGTGACTTGTTGGATCAAAAATGATGACGACTTATTTCATACTGGTGCATCCAAAAATAATGGGAGTACAATTGGTGTTTATTTTTCTATTGGCTGCGATTTTAGGCCGTTGAGAGCATCGCAGAATCAAAGTCATTTCGCTCTTTTTGCTTTTTATTCTACAACTTGTCTTTTTCTTGCCTGGTTATTTTGTACAGGAAACAAGCATGTTGAACACATATTTGACATGATTTGTCTGGGTCAGAATCAGGCGTTTTTGCATAGACGACTTGGATTTAGTGGCTATTTGGTGTATCTGCAAATGCTCCCTTTTTGTATATTGCAAAGGGTATCAAAGCGTTGTGTGGCAATGCTTATCCTACTTAATCTACATTGACAAACAGCCTTAATGGTCTTTTTTATGTGTTTGTTTGGCTATTCCTTGTGTCTATGGCCACTGACTGTACTTGATGACAAGCAACTGGTCGTTACAATGTAAATTTGGGTCTAGTTTCTTTCTGTCTTATTTTTCCTTTTACTCTGTACAGTAATCTGACGTTACGGTAGACTCAGTATTACAAAGTCTGTAATGTGATGAGTTTTACAAAAAGACAAAGTGCAATGGAAGATAATGCCATTATGCTACCAAGTGGATGTGCATTAGCTTGCGTCTCACTTGTCTTTGGCATTAAAGGGGAATTCCACCAAAACTGACTTGCATTTTTATTCTGCAAAGGCAGAGCTTTTTTTCCCCACAGAAATGAGATGGTTTTTTTTTTTTTTTCTTTTTCATGTTTTTCTCACTAGTCATATCATGTTTGAGTAATACGATTGCAAGATCAGGGGAAATAAAATGATGTGACTTCAAATACATACTTTATTTTATTTTTTTACCACATCTATCTCAAGTTGCAGCTGTTTTCAGAAAGGACAAACATGACTTTAGATAGTTCAGCTCGATGTTGTAGGAACACTTTCTCCATCTTGGGAGCACATATCTATATAAAAGTCTGCTTTTCTAATTAAACCAAGTCACTTTTGGTGGAAAGGCCCTTTTAATGTGAAGCCACCAGCTCTTTCTCTTACCTGAATCCCACCTGCACACACCCACAAAAAACACCCCCTCCCCATAGTATGTCCATTGTCTGCCTTATGTGCACCAAGCAAAACCTTTATGACCGTTTGATTTAATCAACAAAGACAGATAATCACTTTTCTTCTTTTATTTCTTTAATGTCAGCGAAGGGATCTGGGTCCACAGATTGAACAGATGTTGAAAGCAAAGTTTTTGGGTCAGTTGTCTCGACTCTCGACTGGGCGAGCAGATGCAGACATGACTACCTCTATGTGAGTCTTTATTGCTAACCACAGTGACCAAGATCCAGTCTGAGGTGTTTCTACCTGTGTACATACAAAGCTGCGTGGTGGCAGCAGGAACTTGGATTTGGACTAGCGATTCAACTACAATTTGTTTTAGTAAGCATCCTGTTGTTTTATTAAGTATTATTTGGCAAATGAAAAAGAGGAAAAATGTGTGTGCTTGGTTGTAAATGACAAACTTAATCAATGCCGCCCTATTGTAAGACAGTTGTCCTGAAACCAACTAGTTGCAGAGTGCTACTTTGCAATTGAGTGAAAATGACCATGTTTGGTGATGTTCTGTATGTACATACATCTTTTTAACTGTTATAAACCGATACATATTTACAAATTTATGATGTGTTGCGTATCTATATTTCGGTTTCAATAAACCCCACAAACAGCACACAATGAGATTGACAAGTTGACTGACATACAAAAAAACAGTTAATGCTTATTTTCTTTATGTATGTTTTGTCATAACAACACACAATAATGGACCATTAATGTTTTGAGAGAGATTTAAGATTTTAATGACAGATTTTTAATCGTAAACCAATATTTTATCAGTTAATGATTTGTCTTTGGATTTGTTATTCTTATTTAAGACATTTGCTGACAGAATTAAACAAATCATCATCAGATTTGGTGTTACGGTGCAATTCTTAGCTTGCTGTCTGCACATTTCCATTATAGAAGAAATACATCACACATCTATCTATATAACAATAAAAAAATGTTTAGGCTACATGACATGCATTAAATCATCCTCATTGCCAAAGTTCCAAAGGGACTTCCTCTGTAGTGTGTGAAACGTAAAGGTCTTCATGTTGCTTAGGTGCACGATGCTACACTGTTTACACTGTCTGGCTGGCATCTCCCCCAAAAAATTATTAATATCTGAATCCATTTCACATGAACGGGTCAGAACAAAAACCTGCAGAAAAAAAAACAAAAAAGATACAGAAGCAGAAAATTAAAGCAAACCTCAAAAATGTGAGTTTGTCATGTTGGTGTGCAGGCAGGGTGTGTAACTGGAAGCATGTGAAGTCACTCACATGACTTCACACGTTGGTCTTATTCAGGTGTTACCACTGCGTCAGAGCTGAAGCTGCTCTTCTCTACAACTGCTCTCGGAAATATTGTTATAATTCATTATTTTTATGTTCAGTTAGTCTGCAAGTAGAAGTGCACTATCCTGTGTGGTTGTATTTTATATGCAGCATTTTCACATACACATGCAACTTTTTTCATCATTTAGATTGTTCATTCTAATGTCATAACCAAAACCACGGTGTAGTAATTTGCATTGTGGTGCATCGTCTCCCAGAACATTTGTTTACGTTTGATGCTGCACTTCTCTTTTCATACCTGAGCACAGATCATAAACAGCTATGACTGTTTTTTCACAATCTGCCAATAATCCTGTAATCAAAGATGGTGAGCCACGGGTATATTTGATATATGATATTGATTTTTAATAGTCATCCCTGTGGTGTGTGTCTCTGCTCCAGTTTAACACCGCCCCCTGTTGGTGAATTAAAATATAAAAATGATCGCAGCTGCCTGCATTTCTCTCATAACTGAGAACTTTGCCGGCGGACAAATGAGATGACAGGAGTATGAAGATTATAACACCACCACCTGAAAGTCACTTCTGTAAGGCAAATGAAGCCTGCTATCTGTTCTAGTTTTACTGAACGGTGGAGCTGCTGCGGAATCATTTCCCCACCTGTTTGTACTCGTCCTCGTCGAGTCAAAGGGGCTCTTAGTGTAATCACCTGTAGGTAAAAACAAAGGCGGGTAAGTGAAAATAGACCCTGAGAGCACTGACCTCTAATTCCTCATCCTCTAAATTGTCATACCCCTGCAAATATATATATATATATTTTTCCCACGACGTGGTCCTCCTGGGACTGGGCTCTTGCAGGAGACGACAGGTGTCACTGTATCCTTGCGCTTTGTCAGCACACCCATACATCAACAAGCGCCACGACAAATTGCTGTTTACCCCAAAACAGCTGTTATTTTACCTACGAGCCTGGAAAAACGGGATTATCAGGGCGATATGAGCACGGTCTCACAGGTGCGGCTTTGAATATTCATCAAAAAGCCTCTCAGACATTTCCCAGATACTTATTGGGCAAGTGAATGTCAAATAATCCATTATGGGTATTTTCTGCAAAGTGGAAATTCATGTCGATTAAATATTTTGAAAATCCATATCATCTTGTTCTGATCAGTAGGGGAGAGTGAACTTCCATTTCCGCAGTAACAGGTGTGAGTGACATCGTGCTCAACCAACACCAAATGGAAAGCTGTTAGGTTGTAAAAAGTTAAAACCATGCTTATGTTTTGAAAACATTGTTTAATGGGGCCTGCAGCTAAATCTAATCAAGTAACTACACTAATCAGCATTTGACTACCCCACCCCAAACCCAAGTTTCTAAAGAATTAATTAGGTTATGTTTGTTATTTAGCATAAAAGTAGATGCTCTAGGAGACTTATTGTTTAAACAACTTTGGGAGCCACTCCCTGCTAAGCCAGACTGATTAGAACAAAGAAAATGTGTATCTCTGTAGATTCGGCAATACATGATAATCAACCTTAGTCTGTGACCTGGAGTAAACCTAAATTCAGAGGTGTGTCCTTATCCTGAGGGACAGAAATATAATTCAGATCCTGAGACGATCTCAGGACTGTTTCGATGTGACTCCACAAGGAGAAGCATGGATTCAGTCCGCTGTCAGCTGCAGTGTAGGCTAACATTTGTTTTGTCATGTCACGGGGCTTCAATCTGTGACCCCACAAGGGGAAGCATGTTGAAGTCCGCTGTTTACAGTGTATTGTTTTGTCATGTCGCATGGCTGCTAACTGTGACTCGACAGGGGAAGCATGTTTTGCAGTCTGCTGCTGGCAATGTTTCATGTTTTATGTTTGATTGTGTTTTGACTGTCGTTTTCATCGTGTTATTCATTAAACCTCTTGCTTAACTTTCAATTCTACCCCAGCCTCTCCTTACTCCTCAGAAATCTAAGTGACACGTCTTTTAGAGATTTTCTTAACAAAAGCCACACTTAGCACTGATAAGAAATGACATTATAAGTACAGTATAAGAATTAGAGGTTGGCTAATACTTTAGTTTACTGGTTGTAATTTTCTAATAATGCCCAAGGAAGTTTCCTGAAAGAGACATTATAGGAGAAATTAATTTCCTAGAAAGAAAAGCTCCATTTAACCCTTAAATGTGGGCCTATGGTTGTTGTTTTCTCAAACATTCCTACATCAGAAAGAAAGCCGAAGTCAGAAAATGATTTATTGCAAGGTAAGTAACACTTACAAGGAATTTGCATTGGTGGTGGGTGCATAGTACATAAACATGTTAAACATATATGAAATAAACAATAAATACAAACACAAATATAAAGGCTACAATATAACTGTTTAACAATCCTCGGGTCTTTATCGACCAACCACGTATATAATGCAGATTAAGCTGTATATATAAAAATAATATTTGCATACTTGTAAACTTTACTAAATGTAGCATTTACGGGTGCCCAGATAGCTCATCTGGTAGAGCGGGCGCCCATATATAAAGGTTTACTCCTCCGCGCAGGGGCCTGGGTTCGACTCCGACCTGCAGCCCTTTGCTGCGTGTCATTTCCCCTTTCATGTCTTCAGCTGTCCTGTCTTAAAATGCCCCAAAAATAATCTTAAAGAAAAGAATGTAACATTAACAACAAAAACACGCACTTAGGACAAGCTTAGCTACTTCTCATAGACTGATACCAAACTGAGTTCCACATCCTGTGGGCCTACCCGCCCCATGACGATTGTGATTGGTTTAAAGAAATGCCAATAAACCAGCACACGTTTTTCTCCCATCCGGAAATGCTGTGTGGACTAGCCAGACCCTCTTTTGCAGCGCTGTGGAGGAAGGTCTGGCAAAGCGAAACTAATATAGCAGTAAACAAATATTTGCGATGTAAAGATATAGTGGAGTAATGCAGACCTGCCAACCTGTACGCATTTTGTGTAGTAGATACGCATTTTGACATCAAAATACGGTGATACGATCAGTTGACTGTTTTGAGTTCACTCGTTGACGTGCAGCTGTCTCAGTCTAACTCTTGATGATAGTAGGCAGCTAAAAAAAAAAGCGTAGCAGCCACGAGCATGCTGGAAAAAAAACTAAAGAAGAAGAGTTTGACCAATCACACCGTCGGGTCCCTTCCTCTAATGTCAAGTGGGGATATCGGCTACTGATAGTAAAACGAAAGCATCACATGCAAGTGTTATTCATTCCTCTCTCATTCCCGTTTAGTTTCCCTAAGTTAAACACAAAAGGTTAAAACTGAGCGGAGGATGTGCGGAATGTGTCGGTGTCTGTCGGACTTTGGCTGGCCGTTCGGCGCCTTCGGAAAAGCTCAAGCTAACAGGCTAAAGGCTTATTAGCTAGTCAAACACCGAGCGGTAACCTCTGCAAAGATTGGCTCTGTGGGCGCATCAATCTGCTCGGTGTGCGTAACAGAGCGAGCAGCCGCCAGACTCTAACATCTGTTGAGGCGTGCAGGACTTCACTGTGAGCGGACTGTTTAGAGATGATGTGACCGGCAGGTAACGTTAGCGGTTATCTGCTACTGTAGCAGAGCTGCAAGTAAACGCTGAACTGAGCTGTGTGTTTTCAGTGTTAAACACTGCTGCAGGTATTCATGCACGACTGTTGTTGGTGATTTTCCAGAGGTGGAAGACTTACTCACATCATGTATTGCAGTAAAAGTAGAAAAAACAGTGTTGTAGATTTACAAATTACTTGTCCGTTACAAGTCCTGCATTCAACATCTTCCCTAATATGTAATAGTACAAAAGTGTTATCAAAATATACTTAAAGTACCAAAAGTGAAAGTGCTCATTATGCAGTGTAATTTATTTTATTGGATTATATTATGGTCAAATTAATTCTATTAAATATGACTGATAATTTAAATAAAATGTTTCATTTAATTCAAGTAGCCTACTTGAACATAATTATTTTCTAGGGTTTAAAATGTATACAGATTTGACATTTAATGGCACATTTTTTCCACGTGCGTGCCGCCATGTTCATGAACCAGAACTTCGACAATAAATCAGTAAGTTGCTACTCAAAAAAGTTTTTCAAGGTTGGCAGGTCTGGTAATGGCGTGCTGAGAAGAGAATGGAGTCCCATTACTTCAGTGTGTGTTGTAATCCAAGCTTCTCTGTTCTTTGTTTCGGTATAGCCGGTCTGGCCGCACGTGCGTGTTAGTGCATGAGAGCCCCTACCTTTGCAACTGTTGGCCCTCCCCGTTTCTTCCTCCCTTCGTGTTCACGTCCCACTGACTGGCTGGTCGCCGGCGCCACCGCTCTGCCCTGTGCGCTGGCCAGGCTTCTGCGGGAGCTAGCAGTGCTAGCCGCCGCCATTATGGCTCAGCCACCCCTATGTTTGCTTTTCACGTCAGAGGCAAAAGCTTTGTATTACTCTGAATGTCAATCAAACTGGTGAGAGGCGTGTGGAGGCAATCCCAGCCCAGACTGGGTTTCATTCAGTATTTCACCTCTAATGTTATACTCACCCAGTGTACACTGACTAGAACACTCTTCGCTTTGCTGACAGTTTATTAGAATGAATTAATTGGAAAAGGACCAATGGAACATGGCCTTATTTTCCCTATAATTAGTACCAAATTACATAGTTCTTTCCAGGAATCAGCTTCAAAATTATTTATAGTAAGGACCTGTAAAATAACGCATTAACACATTGGAAGTAGAAATTGTACTCACCATCTAAAAAGGTGATTTTTAAAATACTCATTTATATCATTCATGTAATCAATTTAAAAGCCAGTGTATACTTACACCATGACATGAGTATTGGATATTGAACAAAGATTGAATAAAAACATCTGAGTAGATGTAACATCAAAGACACAAAATTAAGGCCAGACAGAACAAAAACATAAAAAGTAAATGTGGTTATGTACAGCTCAAATAAATCTATTATTTAACTATTCAAAGTGCGTAACATGCTTTAAAAATTGTTGTAAGAATAAAAAATAGAGCTATAGAGCATCACTGTGGAACATACTGGAATTAGGGACTATCCTTTATCCACAAATAAAGAGATCAGCAGCATAAACACATTTGATAGTAGAGACGATCACATCACCTTGACATTTTAGAAATGTATTATGTTGGACCATGACAGGACCAAAATGTGTGTAAGAGTAGCAGGATTTAGATGGCACCGAATTAATTCAGCATTGTTACAAAACTAGAGTAAACTTTGATCCAGCGGACACACGACACGTCGTGTACACCATGTCCAGCACAGACTGATGACGAGGGGTGTACAGTTACACCACATTCTCCCACAGTTTCTCAGGAATTTCCTCCTACAATAGCCTTCCTAGAGTGATTTACCAGAGAGAGTGAAAAATAAAATAAAAAAAAAATAGTCTGAGTCAGAGCTTTTGTGGTAAGAAGGGGCTCCAGTTCCAGGAATACTGGAAGTTTAGAAATTGTTGAATCCCCTGATGGATGAAATCTGAAGACATGTTTATTTATTTTTTATTTGCTGAAATGACGCACAACAATAACCATCAATTTACAACATCCATGAAAAAAGGGAAATAGTGTTAGTTGCCTGAGTTTTTCTGGTTGTCATTTCAAAACCATATTGCTAACAAGCTAAAGCAGTAAACATTGCTTTACTATCATAGCTGCCACTGATAATGGTTGTGATAAAACTCAACCTGTTCACGAGTAAAAATGTTAGTGCTCAAAATTTCTTATGAATTTAGTTACACTTAACAGTAAATATAAAGCTACTTGTTATATTTTAGCGAGTTTTATGTTCTCTGTTTACATTTTTTTATAACACATTGTCTGACTTACTGCTTGTTTATTTCATATTGATTTAAAGCTATAGTGCGTAGTTTCTGTCTCCCCCCCCATGAGGAATTCTAAGTAATGACACTGTCACTGACACTGTCGGCGCATCCACATGATACAGCCTTACGTGATTGCGCACGCACCCCCGCCCCTCCTCCACGCAGTTGCCGGTATGCAAGGAGGACACGGAGCATTAAGAAAAACATGATAGACTCTTCAGAAGAGGTAATTATCTTCACTTTCATTCAATGAAACCAACCAATGAAAAAGACTAGAGAGACCATCTTGCGATGGGATCACACCAGCCTTAACACCATGGATGGGGGAAATGACCCCTTCCCTACTTCCTACTCCACTACTTCCAGGCCCTTGCTTAGACCACACCCATCTTTGAACTTGGCCTTTATTTTGATCTCAACTACACACCTAAAAGTTTTGTGACTGCATCCTGCACAGTTGTGACTCTATCTCAGCGACAAAATCTGTCCACCGACCGACATACACCTGGCAAAGAACTTAACCGGCCCTGTGATTGTTCCCGCTACGATAGGGGTTTCCAGGACCCCATTTTGCCATGACACACACACACACACACAGTGTCTCCAGGTCCATGTCGCCAGCCAGTTTCATGTTTTTGGTGTGGATCTGCATGATCTCCAGTCTGCCGGTCGAATCAGGGATTCCAATGTCCATCACGTGTGTATGTGTGTGTGTGTGTGTGTGTTGTGTGTGTGTGTGTGTGTGTGTGTGTGTGGAGGGGGTGGCTGTCCTGACCAAAGCGTCTCAGAACAGGGTCCTGTTTGGTCGGTTTGTGGCTGCCATGACAACTACATGATCTCTTTGCTTCAGGCCTTCCATCAGGGTCAGGAGCTGGGAGACTATACGCCTCTCCACTTCACCATGGGTCTAGACACACACACACACACACACACACACACACGTGTTTGTGGTTTTTTCTCTGTGCTGTTCTCACTGGTTTGACGTAAGTGGGCCTCTGGGAACAATGTGATGTCATCACCACATACATGCACCAATCAGAGTTTAGCTGCAATCAGATGATGATAGTTGTGTTTCTAGGCCATTGTCATTGACATCTCATCAAACCACACACACACACACAGCATTGCTGTTGTGGCTTAATAAACTTCTTTTTAAGACTTACTTAAACTGTTGCATGTCTGCCTCCACTTACCACACCTTATGTATGTGGACAAAGTAAACAAGATGGAGCTTGTTTTTCATGGATCAACAAATGAATGCAGGTGTCAGGTAAGGTTAAATATTTGCCTTGTTACAACGGACTCCAAATGTTACATGAGTGCATAGAGACAACACCTTGCTTTATAAAATACATTTATAATAGTAAAATATATACAATCTAAAAAAAATATATTTTTTACAATTGACCCCAGCTGCCTTTGGTCTGTTCTAGTCTCGCTTTGCCAGACCTTCCTCCACGGTGCTGCTAAGGAGGGTCTGGCTAGTCCCCAGCATTCCGGGATGGGAGAAAAACGTGCTCTGGTTTATTGGCATTTCTTTAAACCAATCACAATTGTCTAAGCACCAGGCAGAGCCACGGTATCGGGAAGGAAGTTGTTTTGGTGGAACATGTGTACGTTCAAAAGTTGTTTTAGTCGTGCAACAGAAAACTCAGATTGGACAGATAGTCTAGATCTGGATCTGTCTGGATTTACCCTGCAGAGATCTGAGGAGCAGTTCACCACAGTCCTCATAAATCGACCGGAGTTTAAAATTACAACACAAAGAAAGAGGAAGGTACTAGACATCCGGCCGGAAAGAGTGAAATCCGGTGGGATTTCTGGCAGCAACAGAGCAATCCCGGAAGTGGAACGCCGTGGATATAGACTAGGGGCGTTTCTCAATACCAAGAATGCAAAGTACGGACTTGTGTTCTTGGGGAGAACGTTCTTGCTGGTTGTTCTTGGAAGAATTAACTCACAAGTTCACAAGCACAGAAAACGCTGTTAACAGTTTGAGACGATGCGTTCTTCCTGTTATTGCTCAATACTCCCAGCACAGAGGCTACCTGCAAGGCTCAAAAATACCAGCTAGAAATAAAAACCACAACAATATAACCACTTTGTATTAAAACAATCTCCGGACAAGAAAACCTCATAATGCTACAACTATTGCAATAATATTGAAAAATAAAACTAATTGAGCTTTAATTTTATTGTTTATGGTTTAGCTCAAACACCCCTTACTTATTCAAAAGAGTGGAACGTGATCCCTACTATTATTAGCATATAAGTTTAAGTCAGTTTAAATTAAACAAATAAATAGGCATATGCACTGGTGTGTCCTATGTGTTCCTATTAGTGTTATGTGGAATTATCATTTCTATATTATTGTAGTGCACTGTATATGCCCAGGGAGATGGAAATTAGAAATTCAAATTATAAAGGTTGGTGTCTCCCCTTTAGTCTACATAACATGTCATAGCATGTTACCACTTTATGTACAACTGTTCATTTATCATAAAGACTGAAACTCTACTTCTAATAAATCAGAAAACAAATACACCAAAAATATGAACTAAATACAAAATATAATGTAGGCTATAGGCCTAGCCTATGGCATAATTTAAACAAGTCTCCCGAAAAGAAACGGGTATATCTCATAATATATAATATACAGTCTATCTATGGTATATCTCTCCTCTGCCTGCTGCGCTGTGTGTGTGTGTGTGTGTGTGTGCTTGTTGAGTTTAACTCCGAAAAGACAGTTAACCACGTGTTGTGATATTTAAACAAACGATCCGAAACGGCGAAATAAAAGCCTCTTATTTACGGGACCGGTCTAAAAGACCTCCGTCTTACAGCGAGATCTCCGAGTGTGACTGTCCGAGCGCCGAGCAAGCGGCCCCGGCAGGCGCAAGCTGGCGGCCGCGTCATTTTATGGAGCTCCGAAAACTCCGAAAACTTTGGAGCAAATTGTCAATTCGGCAAAGATTTTCGCAAGACTGCCTATATTCGAAATATAAACCGTTCATTTCTTGCCTATAATGTTCTCAGAAGTGAATTTAGTGATGAATAAGATGGCGAAAATTGTCCCGTTTTTGGGCTGTCTATGTACTGGAAATCCAACCATCATTGAATGCCGAAATGAATGTTGGGATACAGGTGCTGCGAAGTTCATACAAGTTACCAACCGATGTATCCTCGGTAAATGGGCGTGTCAAGAATACATCTGGGAATTTTAACTGTTCTTGGCGAAATGCGAACTTGTGTATTGGGACCATAGACTGTTAATACAGTCTATGATTGGGACAGTACTTTGGCAACACGAGATGACGTTTCACAGGGACACAAGCACACAAGTCAATAGAAGAACACATATTGGGAAACGAACGATGTCTGTTCAAACACCAGGCTAACCTGCATATTTTAAGGTGTTTTGAGGCCACATATTGATAGAGTACACACAGAGGGAAGATCCAAAACTCCCATAAAAGAGGTCACATTATTTTAGACTTACATGTAGGCCTCAGTACAGTGAGGATGAATAATAGCCTGCCTGTATCACTGCTCCCAAATCGCATGTGAAAACACAATAGTGCCTGTTCCCATGTTTCCTTTGGGCAAATCTTTATCAAATACAGGTCTGTGAATCAGTGTGAGGTGTGCTGCTCCTGACAACGTCTAGGGACTCCCTTGTGTGTTGGACATGAAGTGTAAAAGGTGGCTACATCCAATAAGTTTGGACAAAGTAATGAAACGCTTGTGTTGATATCCACGTGGTGTGGCTCTGTCTGCTGCGTAGCAACGGAGTCTAGCAGCTGCACTGCAAAAAATGTCTGTCCCAACAGGTTCTGTAGTTTACTCTTTACATTTTGTCCATTTTCTTTTTAACTCTGTGAATGTGTGTTTAATTGGTTTCAGTTCAGTTTCAGCAATACTGAAATCTCAGTGTCACAACAAAATGAAGACTTTTTTTTTTATAGAGAATGACATTGAGAGTGAGGGTGTAAAGAGAACAAAATCAATCCAACCAACTTTAAATCAGGCTTCACCTGATCAAATTGACAACAAAATGAAACACTTTATTGCAGACTGCCCAGATAGAATTAGACTATCATGATCAACATAAACTTAGTGTACTTCCTAATTTTCTTAAAACTTTACCCTCTGTCATATATAAAATAAAAATTCTGCAGTTCTGTGCCTTTAAATGATTAGCTTCTCTAATGCACTTTAATTTATTTATTTGAATTTGGGCAGTGCACTGTAACTGTGTTTTGCCTGTGTATTTATATTTTACATCCAAATGTACTTTAATGCAAACCATTATAACAAAAATCAACTATAGCCTAACTCTGAAATTTCTACTTCAAAGAGGTAGTAATTTAGCCTGGTCCTACCAGACTCTCAGAGAGTCTGGCCACTCTCCATTGACAAGTGTTAACTTCCTTGAAGGCGGATACTCTGTTGGAGTTTAAGACTATTGGATCTGCCCAGAGCCACTCTGGATCTGCCATAGCCAATCGCTAACGTTCGGTCGTGACGTCGGCTTAGCATCACTAGCGTTCGCGTTCGCCAACTCCTTCACCACTAACGGAGCGAGCTGGAAAATCAAACTTTTCCCGAACCGCGTGGGGCGGAGGGCCACAACATCATGGCCACCAACAAAACTCAGCAAAGATTGTTCTTGCTCAGGCTTTAACTTCTGGATATTCGGCAGCGTTGCCACAACGGACCGAATGGCTTTGCTCGCATCTTTCTCCGCCGCCATTACGGAACTACAACTCAAACTAGCGCACGACCTCAACGTCATCGTTCTCAACCACTCCCTCTGTTCGCTGATTGGACCGGTAAAGATTTGGCCGGAGAAAACCCAAGTATACACCACAAACCCAGACATAGTACTGAAGGAAAATTAAAATTGAGCGGAAGTACGTAGGAGGGCGGAGCCAGGCTAGTAGTCATTATTACAAGGCAATTGATTTTTATATGAAACTATTTTTATTATCATAATTATGTGGCATCTTCGTATTAAAGCCGACACGTTAATGTAAATGTTTTATGTGTGTATTCGTAGCCTAAAGTAGGCCTATAGTTAATGTAAAAACGAATTTAATGTCATATTGTTTTGGAGCACATTGCAGGCTTCACGTGTACCATGTATGTAAACTATGTAGGCCTTTGTCCACGTGTGTATGAATAAATAATATAATTAATAAATAAGTGTATTTCTTTTCTGGCTCGTGAAAATTCATTTCTGCTGGTGTTTTTCTTGTAATTCCTTCACTACGCTACAAGCTGCCTTGTGTTATTACCTGTTGTGTCACATGTTTTCATGGCCACATGTCTATCCATGTTGACACTGTGGACGCACAGTGACTTACAGCGAGCGGGACACTTTTTGCAGCGTGCGGGCTATAAAGAGAGGGAGTGGCGCACTGGTTAACACTGAGGAGAGAGACTCCACACTGACAGCACCGCGGCAGCGCCCGGGATAACGTGATTAGCGCTCTATTAGATCCGCGACTGAACACCATTAGATGCAGCACAGGGATCATTGTGTGGGGAGAAAGAGGAGACACGGAGGGAAGACTTTACGCTTCATCCGCCCCATGGATCTTCTTTGCTTTCAATTGATCTGCTTAAAGAAGTTACCCACTGACAGCCTTTTTAACGCCCGTGCGTCTCTGGCACAGGAGAGGTTGTGTCACCGCTTTCTGCCCCAGGTAAGATTACTTCGCACTTTATATGGCCTTTGTTCTCACTGTTATTCAGGGAAAAGTCAAAGACACAAGACATAGTGCTTGGGCTAATTAAAATAATATAAAAGACGTATCATAATTGATTGAAAAGTGTAGGCCTATAGAGAATTCTGAATTTTCCTCTTCTTGCCTCATAATTTCAGATGGACTGACAGCCTCATAAATAAGAAGCGCTTCTCCTTGGGGAGGGTACAGGATGAAAGAGAAAAAAAGCCGGGAAAGCCTCAGAGGAGTGATTTAGTTCCTTCCTTTCTCAGCCCTGCTGTGAGCTATAGCTCTGTCCTTCCTGGCGATGCTATTTGTTAACCTCAGGTGAACTCACATAGGAAGTGGGCCATTCTGCTCCAATGGGGTTTGACAACGAGACCAACCAGACTCTTCCAGACGTGCCCCCTTACAGCCTCTGCATCTCCCTGCCGCTCACTGTGCTGGTGGGGATCATGATCCTGCTGATAGTGTTTGGCAACGTGCTGGTGGTCATAGCTGTGTTTACAAGCCGGGCCCTGAGGGCTCCGCAGAACTTATTCTTAGTGTCCCTGGCGTCAGCGGACATTTTGGTGGCTACCCTCGTGATGCCTTTCTCCTTGGCCAACGAGCTTATGGGATATTGGTACTTTGGGGAGGTGTGGTGTGAGATATATCTGGCACTTGATGTTCTTTTCTGCACCGCCTCCATCGCCCACCTCTGTGCCATCAGCTTAGACCGCTACTGGTCCATTACACAGGCCATCGAGTACAACCTGAAGAGGACGCCACAACGCATCAAGTGCATCATCTTCATAGTGTGGGTCATCGCGGCGGTTATCTCCTTCCCTCCTCTAATCACCATGGAGAAAGAAAACAACGTGGAGGACCCTGTGTGTAAGATCAGTAATGAAAAGTGGTACGTCATCTCCTCCTGCATCGGCTCCTTCTTCCTCCCCTGCCTCATCATGGTTCTGGTCTACGTGCGGATCTACCAGATCGCCAAAAAGAGAACACGGGCGCCACCGGGAGACAGGAAGCGGAAGGAGGCGCAGAAGACAGCCACCGTCGCTGCCGCCAACCAGAAGGAGAATGGCTGCCACGAGAAGCTGAACGGCGAGCAGGACATTGAGCTGAAGGAGGGAGTGGCAGGGGAAGGAGGAGCGGATGAGGAGAAGGGCGAAGTCAACGGGGTGGACGTCGAGGAGTCGTCCTCCTCCGACCACAAAGTGAACAATCCCTGCTCGATCAAAAAGAAAGCGACCAAGGGGAAAACCAAACTGAGCCAAATCAAACCGGGGGACGATGGCATCCAGAAGCGGGCAGCGAGCACCAAGGGCAGCCGCTGGAAGGGCCGACAGAACCGGGAGAAACGCTTTACCTTCGTCCTGGCCGTGGTCATTGGAGTGTTTGTCATCTGTTGGTTTCCCTTTTTCTTTACATACATGCTGATGACGCTGTGCGAGTCCTGCCCGGTGCCCGACACCCTGTTCAAGTTCTTCTTCTGGTTTGGCTATTGCAACAGTGCGTTGAACCCCATCATTTACACTATCTTCAACAATGACTTTAGGAGGTCGTTCAAAAAGATACTGTGCAAGAGGGACACTAGAAGATATGTATGATGAACTCCGTCTTAATGTACATACTTTTTTTTTTACTACTACATTGTACATAAATTATAAAATACATACACCATTGTGCATGAGTCACTGGCCTGTACGCTCTAGGTGTAACTGCTTGGAAAGGCTTTCCCAGGATGAGCTTTACGTGCAGCATCTTTTCAGAACATCTTCACACAGCTTCAACAGCGATCACACAGAGAGGTTTAACCCTAACAGAACACCACAGTGAAACCCTGTTTTTATTGTAAATGTTATTTTTAGTTTTATCAATGAAACCAACATAGTGAAGTCATGATGTGTTGTACTTTACGACAGTTTGATGTGCAAAATGACCTGTCTGAATATTTCTGTCTCTATTTTTGTTGTTATGGATACAGTATTGTGCCATTTTGTATGATAGGATGATGGTTATGATGACGATGATGATTAGAATGATGATGATGACTATGATGATAACAAAGTGTGGGATAAATGCTCGCTCTTTAAAGAATAAAACCCATTTCCTGAACTGGTCTCAAGGCTCCACAGCAAGTTAAAGCACTGTTACACTGCCTTGACACACACACACACACACACACACACACACACACACACACACACACACACACACACACACACACACACACACACACACACACAAATGTGTTCACGTCTGTTGAATTTGACCTTTTACAAGAGATTTAAAAAGGAGCGCGGCTCTTAATGAGCCCAGATAGAACATGTGCAAACGTTCTTCGGCCCTCAGATTAATCATTGAGGTCTTTATTCTGAGATCTCAGATTCCCAAAATTAAATTACATTTTGTAATCTTTCTGAGGCATTTAATGAATCAGTTGTAAATAATGAGCACAGTTGTAATGCGTGGTACGGGAAGTGGAGAAGTAATGGCTCATTTGCTTCTTTGTGTTACCACGGTCTGCATCATTAAGTGTAGACATGGAGCCTGTCAGACCAGAAACCGATTGACTGCTCTCTCTCTCTCTCTCTCTCTCTCTCTCTCTCTCTCTCTCTTTAATCTGCTCTGCTCAAGTCTAGGACAATGGATGAATATAACAATAGACTGACTATCAGCTGTGCAGTGAATACAGAGAATATAACGTTTCCCAGTGGATGGACTGTAATTAAATGCATTCCTTTTGACAGTCAGGAAGGCAGGTGAACAGCACTCTCCTCAGAAAGCTAACTGGTTCTTCTGGGAGTCTCTGACAGTATATTCAGCACCTCATCCAACACAGCCTGGATGGTGCATGTCAGAGACATTTCTAGGATATGGACATTGTGGGCTTAGCCCAGACCTCTGTAGGGGGGTCAAGTGGGATCCTCTCTCAAGAATCTTTTTTTTATAAACAAGCTCTTTTTTTATGCTTTTTTATGCACTCTGGCACCTTATTTACATTTAGAGTTGAGAAAACAGTTTTATGTATTTATGTTGACAGTGGTGGAATGTATTACCTTGTAGCCAACTACAATTTTGAAATACTTTTACTTGAGTATTCTGCTCTCTCTCTCTCTCTCTCTCTCTCTCTCGCTCTCTCTCTCTCTCTCTCTCTCTCTCTCTCTCTCTTTCTCATTTACAAAATGCCTAAGTGTTTCAGTCTGTGAGAAAGACGGAGTATGCGTGAGAATGTGCATGTGTGTTTTCAGTGCATATAAACACATGGGGTGAGCTCCCACTGGACAGACACGCTTGACTTTCAGTTGATGTTGGCAAAAGAAAATCCTAAATTACGTGCTCCAAATATTAGAAGCCAGCTTGAATAGAGAGGAAAGGTGTCTGATTAATGTTCATTCGTGAAACATCCCCATTCAAAAAAGAGAGACCATTTCAGAAAACTTGAGAAGAATTTAAGGATGAATTAACAGTAAATGCCTTTAAATCTTTTCTGACACTGACAAAGGTGCCATTTGTTTGAAATTAAAGGATGGGTTAAAATATTTTCAAGTATATCATAACAAAATACTCATGTAGCCTTTAAAGAGTTCCTGATCGCTTTAATCCTGCTTCCTTTCCATTATAGTAAAAAAAATCTGCAAATCCAATCTAAGAGATGGGGGAACAAAATCGACAGTTCTTCTGTGCAAGAACTTAAGACAAGATTATGCAACTTTTGAAAGAAATAACACATTCTTCCTCCTACAAATAAAAAGTTGAATACATAGAGAAATAAAAGCTAATGTTAAACATAAGATAGATTCTTGCTCAGTAACTCTGACTCAGTTTGCTGATTTTATGACTCTTCAATACTTGTACTACTAGTTACCTTGCATTTACCATGATCAAGCAATTGCCACTTGGCCCCCGTTGGGCCCAGTTCACATAGGCGTGCTCTAACTAATAAAACTAATTTTAGGCTTCTTCCTGTACCTATCTATTCCAAAGTGACAGTCTTTTCCTCTTCCCCCAGACAGTGTTTCCTTGCTAAGCTGTGGCACAGAGATAGTAGTGCAAAAAGGGAATTTCACAACTCTGGATGCGAGTCACTAGCCAAGGTGTATCAGCAAATGTCATAAAAAACAAACCAATTTCACACATTTAGCAGGTTATCACTACAAAATTTTTGCTTTCCATGTGTTACATGGCGTGTTAAATGACAAGTGAAATACGGAACTTTTTGAAACCCAAAATGTCCTTAAAATTGCTAATTATACACCTTCCAATATGATCACGTTGGGCTAAGTCAGACTGTCGAAGCATCATTTTCAATGACTTTTGAATGCATTTTTGCATTGTGGACTGTGTGGACTGTGGATTTTGCTCCACATCACTTACATTGGAATTGAGCTACAGAGTGATCTCATCAAGGTTAGTATAAACTAAACTAAACTCTTTACATGTACATAAGGGCATGTGAGTATAAAAAAAAGTAAAAAATGTGAACCTATCCTTTAAAAATGTGAAGCAGCACAGAGGGTTTGTCAGTGGACTTTTAGTGATAAATATGTGTTTGTCTCGCCTTGCCCTCCTTTTCCTCTCAGTACCTCACACATCAACAAGCAGCAGTGATGTCATTAGGCAGATGTGCTTGCTGACAGGCAATTGGAAGAAGCCAGCTTTTAAAGTCAGCAGTTTCCTCTCCACACACACACACACACACACACACACACACACACACACAGTGTCTCCAGGTCCACGTCGCCAGCCAGTTTCATGTTTTTGGTGCGGATCTGCATGATCTCCAGTCGAATCAGGGATTCCAATGTCCATCTCTCGGTCAAACCTGCCTGGAGAGAGACATCACCATATTTGAAAAATAACTGAATAAAATTGTGTGTGTGCGGTGTGTGTGTGTGTGTGTGGGGGTGGGGAGGCTGTCCTGACTAAAGCGCCTCCGAGCAGGTCCTGTTTGGTCGGTTTGTGGCTGCCATGAGATTCAAACCTCTCTTCAATTTGATTTCAATCGTATTCAAACATGGTTCTCTTCTAATCTGCTTCTATTGAATAAAAAGAAGTGCTATAGCATGCTTTTTGCAACTAGATCTGCACTCCATAAGCAAAATAACTCTCTTGAGGTTAAATTCCTGGATGGTACACCACTAGAGAATAAATATCTTGATTCCCGACTTACCTTCAGACCTCATAATGACTCCATTGTGAAAAAAAATAAACTGTAGCTTAAGAATGTTATACCACTCAGTTAATTGTTTTACAAAACAGATTAGATTACAAATTATTACTCAACTATTATTGCTTATAATTGATAATGCGGATGCTGTTTATCTGAACACAGCCAAAATCAATTATTTCACTAAATGCTAGACGTCAGTTTCACTGGTTGCAGTTTGTTTATAAATGCATTTTTTCAAACTACCCATTCTATCTGAAACAACACTTGATCTTATATCAATCATCCTATAGTTTAAGAGATACTGAACACCTTTTCTTCTTTGTACCACATATATCCAAAGAAATTGGGAGGAGAGCCTTTAAAGGGGTGATAGAATGATTATATAGGGTATTTTACACTGTTCCTTAAGGTCTCCTAATAGGGTATGTAACATTGGTTGGGCTGAAAATCGGCCGAATGCTATTTTATTAGGCCCTTAACTACCCTGTGAATATGGCTCTATTTGGAACAAGAGCTTTTCTTCCAAATATGGTATGCTCATCAATATTCCGAATGAGCTACGTGCTGATTGGTTTGAGCAAACTACATAGAAACACATGGGAGACTCTCATATTTCAGACACTGCAAAGTTATACATTGTTTATCGGGCTATTCCATTACAAAATTCACTTCTGAAACTTTTTTATGCGAGAAATCAAATATGTAAAGCTCAAATATGGGCAGTTTTACGAAAATGGATGGCTAATTGCAAATTTTGTCCGACTGTGTGTCGGAGTTCAGCGCCGGTGCTGCCTGTGTAGCTGCCTCTCCGCCCGGCCACCCTTCCTTCACAGACCCCGGCCTGCTATGAGGTACTTGAAGCTCCGTCACAACTGGCAGCCCACTGCACTCCATACCCGCGCAAAGTCACCGTCTCTTGGGCTAATGACAACCAAATGCCCCTGCCCTGACAGAGCTCCAGGGCCTGCAACTCTTCTCTTCCTGCTAGCTAAATGCCCGGTGTATGTGAGTGAGAGCGCGGTCAGCGAGCTTGTTACGCCAGCAATCTCTTACCACAGGTTCCAGTTAATCTTTTAATGCGTATAATTATAATGTGTTGAGTTATTTTACACAAACGATTGGGGAAATAAACGCCACTTGTCCGCGAGTCCCATTGATAGAGCCTGCGGCTAGATGTAGATTTGTAGCTACAAATCACGGATAGTTAGCTTCATTTTCGGCGTCATTCCGAGTAAATTTACAGTTTGAATTTCGTCATGCCACGTATACAACATATAACTAAATGTCTTATAAAGTTAACAACGGTGTCCGATTTCAAATTAATGAATATTTGTGAAGAGTAGGGCTTCCGTTAGCTGCAACTGTCCCTTCAATCCTAGCTACCTGTGTAGCTACAAATCACGGATAGTTAGCTTCATTTTTGGTCGTAATTCAAGTATATTTACAGTTTGAATTTCGTCACGCCACGTATACAACATCTAGCTAAATATCTTATAAAGCTAACAACGGTGTCCGATTTCAAGTTAATGAATATTTGTGAATTCCAGAGGAATTCTAAGAGGAGGCTAGCTAGCTCTCATTGATAGAGCTACATCCAGCAGCAGGCTCTATCAATGAGACTCGCGGACAAGCGGCGTTTATTTCCCCAATCGTTTGTTTAAGTAACTCAACACATTATAATTATACACATTAAAAGATTAACTGAAACCTGTGGTAAGAAATTGCTGGCGTAACAAGCTCGCTGACCGCGCTCTCACTCACATACACCGGGCATTTAGCTAGCAGGAAGAGGGGAGTTGCAGGTCCTGGAGCTCTGTCAGGGCAGGGGCATTTGGTTGTCATTAGCCCAAGAGACGGCCGGGTTCTGTGAAGGAAGGGTGGCCGGGCGGAGAGGCAGCTACACAGGCAGCACCGGCGCTGAACTCCGACACACAGTTGGACAAAATTTGCAATTAGCCATCCATTTTCGTAAAGTGGCCCATATTTGAGCTTTACATAGTTGATTTCTCGCATAAAAAAGTTTCAGAAGTGAATTTTGTAATGGAATAGCAGAGATCTGCGTGACCTAGCTAGATTCAGAAGACTACCTGATCTCAGGTCAGTTGTGTAGCCTATGTAAATGTTGGGGCGTGACCGTTCTCTTAATACACCCATGGCTGTGACAAAGGTTCCGGTTTTTGGGAGGTTGACGTCAACTTCCAGCTTTGTTGAGATTCACCCGTTTTCAGCGGCAGTTTCAAAATATGAGATTTTCATAGTAAAGGGGTGTCAATGGGATTTTGAGCTTCTATGTATGTCCTATTTACCCACCGAACTGTCGTTATTCAACTATGACAGGGTAAAATCGGTTTTGCATTCTATCACCCCTTTAAATTTAAAGCCCCTTCCGATTGGAATGGTTTACCTAGGTCTTTTAGAGCTATCTCTTCTTTTCACCAGTTTAAGATGGCTCTTCTTAATTATTTGTATACAAGCTGCAACTGTTTTCCTCATGCTTGATATTTTTATTTATTTAACTATTTTTTACTTGCTTTATTTTATTTATTTATATTATTATTATTTTAATTTTCCTTTTCCTTCCTGTCGTTTGTCTGTTAGTATGTATGTATGTCTGATGTATGTTTTTCTTGAGGTTTCCTCAAGTTGTTTTGTTAACTGTTTTGTTTAATTGTGAATGTACTGTATATGTTTGCCTTTAAGGACCCCCTCGAAAACGAGATGCTACATCTCAAGGGTTTATTCCTAATAAAAGAATTTCCAATATACATGATCCCTTTGCTTCAAGCCTTCCATCAGGGTCAGGAGCTGGGAGACTATATGCCTCTCCACTTCACCATGGGTCTAGACACACACACACACACACACACACACACACACACACACACACACACACACACACACTTTGCCTCTGGGAATCGGGGTATGGAACATCAGGTTAGAGTGCACATTTGTCTCCAAAAGGCTAACCATGGTGGCTAAGTGCAGCTACCATTCAAAGAGACAGGGACAAAATGTCAGCAGGCACTAAAACTATACAGGACAAACAGTCATTTGTAGTGGGATGATGTGGGCGTTGTGGGGGGATGCAGTTGCATTTGACTTGTCTGCCTCACTTTTGAGGTGACAGTGTGTGTGTGTGTGTGTGTGTGTGTGTGTGTGTGTGTGTGTGTGTGTGTGCATGCGTGCGTGTGCGTGTGCGTGTGTATGTGTGTGTGTAGATGTGGGAGGATGGGCGTGCCTGCTTTGTGCAATTGTACCGTAGGTGGCCGGGGTGAAGAGGTCATGATGATGATGAGTATTGACTGAGACACCCACATGCAACAACCTGCACATCTTTTTTATTTTATTGTTTTAGTGTGACATCCGCCCATTCGAGGTGGCTGCAGTATACATGATTATTCACAGTGTTATTGATGACTCACTCTTGTTTTCCCCTACTTTTATTTGCTTGTCTTCAATGCGGCAATTTCACAAGAGGTCTTTACACCATTGAAGAACATATTCAAGTGGGATCATATTTTCTGACAGTCGGCTCATAGTTGGCTGTCAGCTCCTTAGTCTAACAAGTGTTTCAGAGGTATCATTTAAAATAGAGTCCCAGTCTCATTAACGACAGGCTGATTAGCTGTCAGGCCTCAGGGTCTGATTGGAGACACAAACCAATGCTGGGCAGAGGCTATTTCCCTGGGAAATAATTTGTCTAGACAAATCTATTTTCCAGAAGCTCATTGTGATGAGAGCAATGAGCTCCCAATCGTTCACAGAGACCACACAGCATTATGCAGCATGATTATTAGACCTGCGAGGTAATTCGCTGTGGCTGAAGAAAGGAGACAGCGTAGGGTTTGATGTTCCAAATCCCTGCATAACAAACATTTTTGCTCGATAAATGACAAACGCTAAATCAGTTATTTAATTTATCTTTATTTTGGTATTCAAGTTATCGTTATAAAATCATACATATATAAATAAAAATAAAGGTGAATGCAAGACAATACATCTAAAAATAGCTCTGCATGAACATACATGTACACATACTGTATATCAATTATGTACAGCAGATATACACACCCATGTGCATATGCATACACACACGTACATCTACATCATTGCTGTCCTATGAAAACCATATATCTCCAAAATGTAAACTTTTCATGAGCTTAAAAAGCTGTGACAATACATTTATCAGATAATGAAATTATTTTTAATTTAACTTAATTTAATTGGTTTATTTAGCTTCAAAATTAGGTAGATTTTCTCAACCTGTGAATGAACACTTTGGGAAATAAATGGTTTTCATTGGACAACGATGATTATGCAAACTAGTAAATTACATCAAAACATAAAATTACAACCAAATTACATCCAAAAATAAATATACAAAAACCACTAAATTATCAAAACAGTTGACAGACTTTTCTGTCATTCTGCCATTTACTCAAGTACTGGACTTAAGTATAACTTTGAGGTACTTGTACTTTACTTGAGTATTTCCATTTTATGCTATTAACTTCACTACATTTATTTGACAGCATTAGTTAGCCTACTAGTTACTTTTGAATAGAATCAGATTTATACAAAATATAAATCAACTAATATATTATGATGTTGAATGATTTTACAGCCCTGCCTCCTAAAAAAAAACACTTAACTGCATTCTTGATTACATTTTGAGGGAAATATATTTTCACCCGGATTGTTTTCGTTCCCTCTAAACGTTATTGACAATGCAATTTAGTTGAATGGGAGCGTAATTTTTAGGAGACAGGGTTGATTTTTATGGATTAAGTTACCATTATTAAAGTAGTTGAAATTAGCCCCACCTTTACTAGCTGCGACATTATTGATGCATACACTTTAAAGAATCAATAATTATAATTCAGTGATATAATATAGGCTATATTATTCTGAAATGGGCCATTCTATTCTGCATAATGAGTACTTTTACTTTTGGTACTTTAAGTATATTTTCATGGTAATACTTATGTACTTTTACTTAAGTAATATTTTGAATGCAAGACTTATTTGTAACAAAGTAGCCTAGTTCTGAGTACTTCTCCCACCACTGACCACGAGTCATCCTGCTTTAATGTCCTAGTGGTGTTCTGGCACAACGATGGTTAAGAGAGTATTACGAAACCGAGAGTTTAACAGAGGTGGAAGATTAAAAAAACAACCAGCACATTTCCAGCTCCTGGCACATTTGTGCAGCTCTGCAATTATTGCAGACAAAAGCGCCAAAGAGTTGAGCTCTCCATGATTCAGGATCATTGCTTGAACTCCCTTGTCTCTCCACGAGTGACGGACAGCAGAGAAGAATATCTGTTTGGTGACACAGGAACAGCAAAGTCAGTGTGACGCAGCGAGGGCAGTTGAAGTGGGTTGCTGTAGTGTCTGTAATGACTGTCTAGTGTGTACTGATGGACAGGCCGGTGGGCGTTTGAAGGAGATTATACCTGAGCACTCTGCTGTTTCATCGCCGAAGCCCCTAATGATGGTGACTTAATGAAAGCAGCTGGTTGGTGGATAGCAGCTTGTTGTGTTTGTCATGAATTTAGCCAAGTGTTTGTTTTGACGTTTGTCTTTGAATAGTTCATACTGCAGCTCTGTTTCTCTAACACCAATTGGAACGTTTCAGTTTGTGTAAATGTAAAATATATTTACAGTTGTACAAAAATGATTGTGTGTCAGTGTGTGCTGCGTGACTTGTGACTTGTGATTTGATAATGTGACTTTTAGTATGGTGGCCCTGAAGTGCAAACCACAGCGCTCGTAATCAAGTAAACATTGCTAAGGCAACGTGGATAGACAGATTCATTTTGTTTTAAAGCTTTAGGTGAGAACTCTCCACAATTGTGGCACCATGGACAGAAGGCCAGGTCACAACTGCATTTTTTGCACGTTGATGCATTACTGCAGAAGCTGGTGTTGTCTGATGATTGCAGGATTCATTGAATAGAGCTTAGTGGTAACATTGTCCTTAATCATTTTTGTTCATTGATTACTGTAAACAGAAATGCATCATTCCTTGTGCACCTCTCCAACCACAATAGATCAGAATATGCTATTCTAATGGGCTGTATGCCTCCATACAACCTATAGGAGTCAAACACAATGCTAGTAATATCTAAGTTAATCTTTAACTATGAAACAGTCACCAAATGGACCTTTAAAGCCGCTCTAGGCAACCTCATACATTAGTGGATCTAAAGGGCAGGCAACCAAAAAATTTGAACTTCAGTTCAGATGAAATCCTGTGAGGTGTTGGCAGTAGACTGCACACATTATAGGTACAACCTGACTGCTGGTGGTGTTTTATACCAAACAGATGCAACATGCTAAAGATCTCTTAGTACGTTCAGCTCACGCACTGCTGTAGAGATGATGTGTGATCAGAGGAATGTCTGTAAACAACACCAGCATTTTATTTTGATAAGTAGGGCAAATATGATGGATCATCAAGCTGGATTGTATTGTTTTGTTGCAGCCAGACTTTTAAAACTTGGTTTAAAAACTGAAAGAGTAACTATAATCTAAACTTACTTTTTTGAGTTAGTAAATTACATATACAGTCACTTTAATACGCTGTCAGTGGATCCTGGTCCCATTTTACATATTTTCTTTTTTTCCAGAGAAAGTCCAGTACTTCTGTCCTCTATAGGCTACCCCCCACACTGGTAGTAATACTATCGCTACTACTGAGCTAGTACTAGGGCTTTGACTTTTGCCCAAAAATCATATTTGAAGTTCGTTTGTTTATTAATATTAATATTCGAATATATTCGAATATTTATTAATAATATTTTGACCATTAAATGCCTTCAGTTTAAAAAAAATAAATAAAAGTTAGACCCTGGATTAAACACAAACACATTTCTCTCCTGTGGCCGCCGAAACAGTCACCTTTCTCTTTTGTTGTGTGACTGAGGAACAGCCCCGCCCTCCCCTCTGTGCTCTCTCCTCATGTGCAGCAGCACTGAGCAGGCAGGTAGAAAGGGGAGAAGGGACAGGGTGCGGGGCCGGTGTAGGTAGGAGAGACAGCGGAACGCGACGGGAGAAAGACGCCGCTGAGCTGGCCTGGCCCTGGGCAAGCCAGCCTTCTTTGAGAATTAGGGGGGAATGCAACGCTACCGAGCCACGGCCGAGAGACGTGCGTCGCCGCGACGTGTAGTTACATTTTGAAATGCGTGAAAAAGCCTCGGAATCTGAACTGAAAACAACGTTTAGGCTACAAGCAAATGCATTTACAAAAAATAATGCCCATAACAGGTTCGAATATTAAGGGCTGGCTAATATTCGTTCGAATATCATTATTTTTTTAAATTTTTGAATGATATTCGAATAACGAAGTTCGGAGTCAAAGCCCTAGCTAGTACTCATATTTTTTTTCCAATTTGTGAAGTTGATCTATTCAAGACAATACAGGGTGATATGTCAGTCTCAGCATTCTCTATACCATTAGATAGGCATGCCTAAATAAGCAATCAAAGTTGAACACAAGACAAGTGTTATTTATAAAAAAATTACTTAAAAAGCAAAGCTAATCTGCTTCATCAGAAGTGTGTGTGTGTGTGTGTGTTCATGTATACATGACAGAAAGGAGGAGGCAGAGAGAGAAAAAAGTTAAAGATACAGAATAGTAGAGGGGAAAGGGAGGGGGAAATAGGAGAGCAAAATGTGGTAAGAGGTTGAAGGAGGGGGCTGTGGAAGAAGATAAGCCTTCAATAAAAACAAGCTGATGTGGTGAAGCTGGTGTGTGTGTGTGTGTGTGTGTGTGTGTGTGTGTGTGTGTGTGTGTGTGTGTGTGTGTGTGTGTGTGTGTGTGTGTGTGTGGTTTGATGAGATTTCAGTGACAATGGAAACACAACTATCATCAGATTCTGATTGCAGCTAAACTCTGATTGGTGCATGTATGTGATGACATCGCATTGCTCCCACTGAGGGAGACTTACGTCAAACCAGTGAGAACAGCAAAGAGAGAAAACCACAAACACAGAAATCTCACGTGAAATAATGAACACTGCTCTCACTTTGGCAGAACATCTTTGTCATAAAGTCACAGAGAAGACGTTTGCAGAGCCTTTTAAGAATATAGATTTAATGACATCAAAAACGTACCTTGTACAGCTTTAAAGAAACATAAAAACAGAACAAGTTGAGCAGAAAAAAATGTTGCCATAGCAACAGCAACAATAGGATGAGTTTTGTTCAATTACTTTTCTCGTTCATTGTGAGTCTCCTGTTCATTGTGAACTGTTCGAGCTGAGATTGTGAATTTGACACCATAGATTAATGTCCCATTCCCACTGGCACAATGTATTATGATTTATTCCCGGAGTCAGAGTGCATTTCTACTGGGACCCCTTAGTAATATGATACTGTGGTCAAGTCAAATCACATATTTCATTGCATAGGTGCATACAAAATATGAAACCTTTAATCCTTAGACCCTCAAAACAGATAAGGAAAAACTCATCAAAAACTCCAAACCATCAGTATATACATTTTGTCATAGAGCATACCTAACAATGAAAATTAGACATAAAATGGGATTAATCCCTGACCCATATGGTTCCGGGGGGGAGGGGGAGGGGAGCATGGGGGATAAGGAAGAAGGTGGAGGGAGGGATGGGGGTAGTGTAAGGGCTAAGGGTAGAGGGATAGGATAAATCAAAATGTTTTTTGCAACCTGTATTCTATACAGATTTGAGTTGTAAAATGATGATGTTGCAATAAAAAAAATCAATGATAAAAAAAAAGTAGCAGTAGTAGTAGAATTACAAAGTAAAGAAGCAGACTGACAATATTAGGTAAATTAAGTATCCTATTCAGTTTGTCTTAGCAAGTGTGGTCATGCAAAAGACTATAGAGAAACTGTATTTTAAAGTATCTCTGTGTTCAGATATCAGTACATTTGTAGTTGCCTAGTTTCTGTGGTTTGTTTAACTTGTTCTTAGTTTCATCTAACAAACAGCAGCCTCACTGTTTTCTGGTCTACAGCTGTGTCTGTAATCCTAATTTGAGTGACACTCGCCTGTCAGTCTGCACATTGTATGTGAATGTAATTATGTACATTGTAAACGCACTTGTGGAAACAATTCAACATGTCATTTCATTTCATTTTACAAGCACAATAGAGGTAACGTCAGCACCTTGTAAAAATGAATTATTCAAAATGCCTGCAAATCACAGAAAAGAAATGCATTATAGATAATTATAAGTATTGTGGAAAATGTTTGAGGGATGTGCCAGTAAGTATGAATCCAAATGGTATAAAGCCAAGGGTTTACGAGCAGGGTGTGTGTGTGTGTGTGTGTGTGTGTCTGAGAAAGAGTGGGTGAAACAGACAGATAGAGAAATTCAGAAAGAGTGAAGTGACACCAGCCACTTTGGCGGGAACACAAAGTCCATCTCATCTATATGCTAAAGCCTTCCGCCCTATTTGCATGACAAGTTGTTAAAACCTGAAGCTCTGCTCAGCTGACTACTTTATATATTGCTGCCTCCAACTCTATATTATGTCATCTTCTCATGTACATAGCAGTCCCCTTTTTGTCAAAGCTGATGTGATTCTGCCTCTTCCCATCAATGAGAATAATCCCATTTCCCTGAGACAAAAGGCTTATCTTTCATATCAATGCCAGTGGTAAATTAGTCTGAGGCCCAGGCATGGAAAATGGACATGATAGCCCATATTTATGGGTGTATTGGGTTATGTGGCTGGCAAACACAAATGGAAGAAAACCACCGGTATTCTCTCTGGAACATTCTGAGGAAATCATCATGTGTACATTGAACAGCAGTGCGGGTAGGAGAAAATGGGTTGGGAAACCCTGGGACATTGTGCACAATTGAACAAGTCATTACAAAAACAGCTGCAAATTACAATATGTCAAAACAGAGCATCAGCAAATCTGTGCTTTCTCACTTTGCTTTCATTCATTTCCCTCAAAATAAAATCAGTGTCCCATGCTGTGTGCTGTTAAACAGAAAAACTCTTTTATTATACTCTGCATGGCCTCTCCCAGAGAACGCTTACCTACAAATTGAGTTTAATGCTCCCCTGAGAGTGTGCATTTGTAAATATTTGAACTGCGAAACATGAAACATAATTGCTTAAGAGAAATCAGGTGGGAGACAAATATTCCTTTGTTGGATCAAGGGAAAAGTGATGTCTATGGCTGGACTTTGCTACCGTGGCTGCATTGTTCCTTCAAATGAAGCAATAACACAGGCTTGTTGCAGCACATTAGACTGCATTATACTGTGTAAAAGATTAAAGGTCCCATGACATGCTGCTTTTTGGATGCTTTTATATAGGCCTCAGTGGTCCCCCAATACTGTATCTGAAGTCTCTTTCCTAAAATTCAGCCTTGGTGCAGAATTACAGCCACTAGAGCCAGTCCCACAATGAGCTTTCCTTAGTATGTGCCATTTCTGTGTCTGTAGCTTTAAATGCTATTGAGGAGGAGAGAGGGGGGCAAGGTGGAGGGGTGGCGCCTTTTTGGGTCTGACCAACTGCATCCACTTGGTTTGTTTGAAGCCATGAAGTCTCTCTCTTTCTCTCTCTCTTTTATGATGGCCCAATTCTCTGGGCGGGCAAAGCAGAGAAAGGGCAGGTAACCTTTCCCCTTATGATGTCATAAGGGGAAGATTCAAGATTGGCCCATCTGAGCTTTAATTTTCTCAAAGGCAGAGCAGGATACCCAGGGCTCGGTTTACACCTACCGCCATTTCTAGCCACTGGGGGACCATAGGCAGGCTAGGGTAACTCATATTAATGTTAAAAAAACTCATAAAGTTAAATTTAATATTAAGCTATTATTTATGTGAGAGAACATAATGTATTGTTAAACTACTATTACACACATATTACAACAGTCTTCTAAGCTCACACAAAACTGTTCACACAGCCATATCTGAGATATTTATCTCCATAATCCTCTGCTCAGGTTGTGTTCAGCAGAAACACTTTTAAACAAAGCCAATGAATTAATAGCGTCCCTTTCCCAACAAAGGTCAGCCTTTAAATGGCTCTCTGCGCAAGACTGCGGGGAGCCACATTATTTTCAAACGTGGGATATACTCGCCGTAGCTGAGCTGTCGAGCGCCAGTGTGACATCATGAGAGTGCCTTAAATGTTTATACTCGCGCGTGGTGGTCACAACACTAGTTGCAGTCTTCTCCTGAACAGAGGTGGCGCTAATGAGCAAATGCTACCGACTTTGCTATTTCTACGGACTAGAAGAAGAAGAAAAAGGTAAACAACGGCACTGGCAGCAGCATTGCTGTCAATGCTTCAATTTGACTATCACACACTTTGGTTTTAATAGTAAGACAAAGAGAAGATTCTGCTTTCCAGATCTTCCCTGAAAGCTCCACAATGTATTTCCCCTTTAACTTCTCCATCTGCTCTTCCCTTCCCATGTGGATATATATTTTGAGGAAACTCTAAAATACCCAACAAATACACGCACAGAATGTTGAACTTCTGCTTTAATTTATGACTCCTTTAATTCTTTAATTTATCCAGACTTTTGGCGGGGGAGTTGGAAGTGGGCTGAAAAAGTGGTGCAAAATGGGAAAAATTGAGAGAGAAAGAAACGGCTATGCATGGGCAGCAGAGAGGTAGACAGCAACGGGGAGAGGGCCTGTCTGTGAATACTGATGGGATTATCATTTGTGCATGAAAAAGCTAAACATCATTGGAGCCGGGAAAAAAGAAAGTGAAGTCGAGCTTCAGGGAGGACGACATCTGGCGTGGTCTCTCACTCTCCCTCTCTCCTACTCCTCGTCACGTTTTTTGGGTTCTTGTTTGTTTCTGGGGGAATTACTCAGGCCGTGGGGGAGTTATCTGATGGAAATACAGACATCAATCTCCCCAACATACGGGAGGCATAGAAACACATCAAAGAAAGGCTCTCAGCACATGATTTGGCATTAATCACGAATTACATGAAACACGTTCAAAATACATGCTCTTGTATTACAGATAGCTTACATGGGAAAACAGTTCACAACCTTTGTTCCGAGTTCATAAAACATCTCACAATTTTGCCAAACTCTTGAGAAGCCGATCAAGTTCAGCGAGCGGATGTTTACATTCTGGCCATCAGTCATCGTTATTCATCATTAACGTCCTGACAGCTAGAAAAATCTATTTCTTATGACTTAACGCCTTGATAAAAGTGTCGCTGAGCATATCTTTATCAATATCTCTGCTGTCGAAATGGATTTTGACAGAGCAGGTGGCAAGTCGTTGAAATCCTTAACACGCGCCATGCTGAGTTATGATGGTGGCTGGCTTCTTAAGACTGTGTGTGTGCGTGCGCGTGTGTGTGTACATGCGTGTTTGTGTAGTACTCCACAGTAGTCAGTTCTCACAGGATTTTAGCCGTCCTAGGGGAGTAAAATGATAAACAGCTCAGCTTATTCTGGAACTGCCCAACCCCCGCTCCTCCTTCTCCTCTCCTCTTCCTCTCATCCTCCCCATCTTTTCTCTTTTTTTTCCCCTTTGTCCTCTCCTCTTTCTCATCTTTTCTTGTTCCCCTTCCTTACCTCGTCTCTTTTAATTTCTGGCTCATTTCTTCTTTTCTTTCATTTCCTCCTCTCCTCTCTTTTCATTTCCACCCATTTACTTATATTTTCTCCCCCATTCCTCTCCTGTCATTTCACATTCTCTTCATCCTCTCTCCTCCTCCTTCTTTTCCTCCTCTTGCATCTGGTGACCTCTCCTCCCCACTGACTGTTTGACTAAGTGGGAACTTGTTGCAGAAATATGAAAACAAAAAGCCAGACACAAGTCAGAGGGATGTGACTGCTGCCGGTAGATAAGAGCCAAACTGCCTGTGACTTTTGGAGTCCCTTCTCACAATCACTCTGTACGTACGGCAGCAGGCACATTATCGCTGCTATTTTATGGTGGACAGGAATTATTACCAGAGGGGGATTCAATTGCAGGGACCTTGTGCGTAATTTCAGGGACCTCCCAAAGGTGCTGCATCCATACTCCAATTACACTGTTATTTTCCAGGGGGATGATGAACTTATTATTCTGGTATAACGCTGGAGAGATGCAATACAAACAGGAACGTTCACAAACAGTACACTCACCGAGCTAAATCTGCTGCTTGGAAAAATATTTGCAGCCTTGTGGAACCAGACAGTAGAGAGTTAAAAACTACAGGCCTAACGAGAAGGAACAGGTAGAAACTCTGGCTATAGATAGATAGATAGATAGATTTTTATTGATCCCAAAAAATGGGAAATAACGGTGTTGCAGCAGCAAAAATATATAATATAAAATATTACAGTAGTTGTAAACAAAAAGCAAATAAACATGAGTGGACAAGGCAGTTTTAGGTGGTGTGGAGGCATCTTCTGTCGGCGAGACCCGTGGCGATATTTGATTAGAGAGATATTAGAGTGTTTACCCAGAGGAAGGTCTGTCCGTCATAAAATAAAGGTAACTGACTGAGCCCCATCACTAACAGTAATAGTAAGCTTGTGTGTGTGTGGTTTTTCATTGGTCCACTCATCTTTTGTCTTTATGTCTTTTTCTGCATAAATTATATACAGTATATATATATATATATATATATATATATATATACTTTTTCCGTCAGTATTTTCCTGGCTTTAATTCTTCAAATGTTTTATTTTATTTTATTCTGCAGTGTGCTTTTTGCCTTATTTTATTAGTGCTGTTATACTTCCATGACTCTTTATAGTTTCTTTTAAAAATTCAGTGAAGTAGTGAAATGAATATTCATCCAATATGCACTTTCACTTTGCAAGCTGAACCTCCATTTCAAGAATACCAATAAGCAGGAGAAGGATTAGAATAGAGGTATAGATGAAGTGCAGCAGGTACACCGAGGTGTTCAGCTTAAAGCAAACATTTATAAACTTTCCACTTTGCTGAACTGAGAAGATATGCGTTTATTTCTGTGCTGCTCTTGCAGTAAGCTGAATGGCTAAAGCTGCTTTATTAACATGTAGCCTACATTAACTGAAGTACTTAAAAACTAAGTACTTTTTATTTCCATTTTGTAAAACTTTATGCTTCTACTTCACTACATTTCAGAGTGAAATATTGTACATTTTACTCCACTGAAGAGATTTTTTTTTGGTCACTTGAAAGCAGTGGAAACAAGTTGCAAACATAACATTTGCATATTAGACTATCACCTTTTCATTTTATATGGCAAACGTGTTAGCCAACATGGCATCATGACTTTGCGTAAATATATACCCCACTTTCATAAAGCCAAATGGCGTGTTATTTTACGCCATTTTCAGCTATCCACGTGTATGATACACGCTGGAAACAGCTGATGTAAACAGACCCACCATGTGGCCTCGCCACGTTGCGCGTTATCGCGAGAACGCGACGTACTATCGCGAGAACAACGTCACACGCCTGGCAAGAAAAAAAAAATGGTTGAGTTTAGGAAAAGAACACAGGGAAAGGCTTTAGTAACAAAACAGTGACAAAAACACGGAAAATAACGACTAAAACCCGCTTACGACAACAACAAATGGTTGGGTTTAGGAAAGAAACATTGGGTAAGGCTTATAAAAAAAAAAAAATTAAAAACAAAAAACGGCAAAAAACGGCCGAAAAATCGCCACACGCGAGGCGCGAACCCGGCTCTCCCAGGTGAAAGCCTGGGAGTGGCGTGTCATAATTGGCGTGTCATACATGCGCCAATTCATGAGATCAGTCTGTGTTAGCAACAGTCGCTTATTTACACATCATCGAAGCAACATTACAGTACTGTATCATTGGAGTCGTGTGTCTGGCCATCTGAATATGGCGTGTCAATGGTAATTGTGTACCCTTATTATAAAGTATTACCAATGCACTAAAAATATATAGCTTTGTAGAGATGAATGGAACTGCAGCTAAGGGAAATTGGTTGCTAGTTTTTAGCCAAGTAAAGGATCTGAATAAGTCTTTCGCCACTCTTGATTTTGTGTTCAGATAATCGAAGCTTCCCAGCATGTTAACTATCACTATTTTGTGAGAACACATCTTATTTGCATCTTGTTTGTTATCAGAGTAGAACATTTTGGTACTGGATAGCTTTTTTCACTTTCAGAAGCTCCAATCAGAGGACAAGAAAAGGTCTAAAAGACTGTTACAGTAATACAAAACAAACTTACAACTAGGCTACATTCACACTGCAAGTCTTAATGCTTAATTCAGATTTTTTGCTCAGATCCGATTTCTTGTTTGGCTGTTCACATGACCTTTTAAAATGTGGCCTATAGCAGATTCCAGTGTGGACTGATTGCGGTTTTGAACTGGCCCGCATGTGCAAAAGAACAATAACAATGACGCAGCACGCTGTTGCACTAATGTTAGGGAGGTTATGGAGGAAGTAAGCATTTTCGCTTTTATTACAAAATGTTTGTGTAATGGCAGCCGTAACATTAATGAGCAGGTTCTGAGGAGGAGAAAAATGAAGAGAAAGAGAGCCAAATTGGCTATTTTGGCATAACCCTAACCCGTTTGCTATTTATTCAAAAACGGAGCAGTTACGGTATGATCCTTCTAGTTTCGATTGAATTGAAGTATCTCCCCATACACTAATTAGGTCTAACACCTCACTCTCCCTTCATTATCTTGCTCCATCACTGTTCTCCATTTTGTAGGCCTAGTCAAGTTTTTATTTTACTGTCTGTGTCTAGGGCTAACTCCCGCCGGCGCATAATTGTGACAAATGTTGATGTAGATTGACGTAAAAGTCGCATCAAATCCTCCTTGGTTGTTCATACTGAACATTGAAAAAAATCAGACCTGGGTCTGATTTAGGACCACATATGAAAGTGGTCTAAATCTGATTAGAAAAAAATCTGATCTGGGCAAGATTTGAGTGTTCACACTACTTCTGAAGTCTGACCTCGTCACTTGACCCCAAAAAAATCAGATTTTTTTTTGCCTGCAGTCTGAACGCAGCCTAACGTACTTGAATTATTAGTTCCACTTCAACTATTTGTCCCTGGCATCTCACTGTAATTTGCACAGTTTTTATAGGCAGTAGTTATCTGCTTTCTGTTTGTGTACAGCTGGTTTTCCACTGGACCTCCATGATGCCACAAACTGTGGTTACAAAGAGTTTTGAGATGCGAGTGTTAGCAACTCTGGATCCTAACAGGAGACTGTAAGCTGAGTCTTGAACTGACTGTCCTTCACAACAAGTCCTCCAAATTAAATGTCAAAATAGATTGTTTGTACAGGCCCTCTAGAAGGACACAAGCATTTTCTTATCTGACGGCCCTATCAGCAGGATGCCGTTTCTCTGTTTCTTCCAAGTTAATGGTTTGGGTTAAAATACGGGTTATGGTTGGGGGACTTCCATTGCCATGGTTACATTAATTAACACATGGTTAAGTATAGGGAACAATCGTCGTCATGCTTTAATAAAACCAAGGTTGACTGTCGGTTAGAAATGGGAGACAAACAGCAGTCTCCTTGTTACAGTATTTCTGAATTGCTAAAACACTAAAATCCATTTGCAAAACCAAAGTTGCAAGTGTACAAACCATTTTATTGATTGAATCACACAGTTTGCAGAACCTTAAACACTTCTCATGTGGTTAGACACAACTAGCAAATCGGAATCACTCTTTGTGCAAAACTGTAAACACATTGTCATTCACAAAGCACATGTAGCATTGTGGTGCACACAACTCAAAATGGCACAACACAGCCCCCAAAAGTGAAACACAAGCAACACACTGTTGTCATCGGTAACACACAAGCACTCAAAATTGAACACACCTGTTTCAAATCAGTAATGTGTTGCACCTAATCAGCAATCAGGATATAAAGCCATGTCAAATCCAAATGGCATGTGTGATTTTCACAATGGAGGGCAGGAGAGAACGTGGACGTGGACGTGGACGTGGACGTGGACGTGGACGTGGACGTGGACGTGGACGTGGACGTGTGGACGTGGACGTAAGAACATCAAGAGCCATCATTTCCAATGAAATTAGAGCAACAATCATAGGCCATGTTCTAGTTCATGGAGTGAGTATGAGGGAAGCAGGACTACGTGTTCAACCAAACATAAGCAGGTTCTCTGTGGCCTCCATTGTCAGGACATTCAGAGAGGAGAACAGGTAACTGGACTATCATTTGTGGTCCCTCAAACTTACAGTACAGTATGTACAGTTGTGGAACGTCTCAGTAAATTACTGTAACATAGCTCTAGAAATTGGCCCTTTTCTTGCAGTGATATACTTGTATATTATTTTATGTATTGTACATATTTGGTGACATTTCAATGCATTAGGCCTGTCTGTACAATTCTAACAAGAGGTTTTATTTGCTAGAATTGAAAAACTGCAACATGCTGGTGGAAGAAGACTTATGTTCTCACAACAGCAGGAGACCATTATTGTCAATATGGTCCTTCAAAATAATCTCATTCGTCTGCGTGAAATACAACAGCGAGTTGAGGAAGACAACGTGAATTTTGAAGGAATCAACAGTGTGAGTCTCTCCACAATTGACCGTGTCCTGAAACGCAACCTGATAAGTCTCAAACAAGCCTACAGAGTACCATTTGAGAGAAATTCTGAAAGGGTAAAAGAGCTATTATATCAATATGTACAAGTAAGTAATCATGTCCAGAGATTATACAGCACTATTGAGTTACTGTACATCTTTACTGTGTTGAATGTAATGCAGCACATGTATAGAGTCATGAAGCCTGGAATGCTATGTCATTTACGTTACTTCAAAAATTTATTTTTGTTCATTTCTATAGACCGTTTCAACTGGATTCCATGGAGAGGCCTCATGAGTGCATCTTCTTGGATGAAGCTGGCTTCAATCTCACCAAGAGGAGAAGGAGAGGCCGCAACATTATTGGTCAACGTGCCATTGTAGCGTTGCAAGGGCAGCGTTGCAAGGGCAGCGTTGCAATGGGAGCGTTGCAAGGGCAGCGTGGTGGCAACATGACCATATGTGCTGCTGTCAGCAGCTACGGGGTTATTCACCACCATGTAACTCTAGGGCCTTACAACACTGCCCATCTTATAAAGTTTCTGTATGCTCTACAGGAAGCGCTACTGAGACGTGAACAGAGAGGTGATGAGCAGGCAGAGCATCCCATGTATGTGGTAATCTGGGACAATGTGAACTTTTCCAATGTGAATTCGTGAGTGGTTTGAAAATAACCCACGTTTTATAAACGTGTGCCTCCCACCATACTCTCCCTTCCTTAATCCCATTGAAGAATTTTTTTCTGCATGGAGGTGGAAGGTCTATGACAGAAATCCTTATGCACAGGAAAATCTCATTCAGTCAATGGATGCAGCATGTGACAACATTGGAGTGTAAGCGATTCAAGGTTGGATTCGGCATGCTAAAGGATTCTTTCCCCGTTGTTAAGCAAGGGACAAGATTGCCTGTGACTTCAATGAGGTCCTGTGGCCTGACCATGCCCAAAGGCATGATGCTGAGGCAGAATGACTCCAAGACATTGCTTGTTATCGATCTGCTGCATATTTTGTTTGACTACATTTGTGTGCAGGATTGTGAAAGTACTTCATAATAAATAGAATGTTTTTCCCCTGCTCTGCCATGAGTGCAGTGTTTAGCATTGATCTCTGTAGTGTGTAATGACTGCTGTGTAGTGTTTATGCATTAGCTGGGTGTGTGTGTTATCTGAAAACAGTGTTTGGTTTTGGGTAAAGATAACCTAGTTCTCAAGCAATTGTTTGATATAGCAAGACAAGTCAAAGGTTTTGACAGTGTAGCTTAAGTTTGGTGATTTGTGTTTAAGGTTTTGAGAAAGCAAGAGAAACATTCAAAAGTGTTTTAGCAATTCAGAAATACTGTAATGATTCATTCTGAGCATCCTGTTTAGAGGAAAATACAAGCACAAGCAACACACAGGTTAGATTTATGTTTTGTTTGTATCTTCAAACAGTATGTTACACTTTTACAAGACAAAGGACTATCTAAATAAGCAACTGAGGGGCAAACACGTGAACTTGTTTCGGATGCGTTTTCTGGGCTATAAACCACAATCCTGGGAAAATTTGATGCTATCAATACCTGTCTAGGGGCTTCCAGGGTCTGGGCCGTCCATGCATATATGAATGTCTACAAATAAGTGCTCGGCTGCCAGGTTACAGGTATGGTGAAAAGGCCTACCTGTCCTCGCTGCTCCGTCACCACTTTGATCCGTCACTCGATCAGCTCACTCCGTGGTCCGACACTGGTTAGCATCAATTCTCGGTTGACAGTTCATTTGTAGACCTTTAAGGACGTGGACAGTAACATTAACACAACTTAATGGGGAAAAGGGGATTGCGACCATTCTCTGCCACGACACACAGCGAAACCTCCGTCTCCCTCGAACTCACATCTCAATCTCTCGCCAGCTGCTCTCAGTCTTCTCTTGTAAACTAGCAGTGGCCTTGTGACCAGGTCAGCCCCACCTACCTAAGCCTGACAGCCATGTAGAACAGCCAATAGGAAGATGGATGCCGGGACAAAATAAACAAATGTCCAGTGCGGTGTTTAACTTTGGATTTGGCGATCCATTTATTCACAGTTCTGTACACACATCCTCACTGTAAGGTTCTACGAGTCGGAGACAAGAGTAAAGTTCTCGCATTAACCGGTTTAATAAACCACTCGAAACAGTGACAAGAAAACTTACAGATGTGTCGCAGTGTTTTCCAGAAACCAGCGCTCTCACTCCCTGGTGAAATCCAACCCCAGTAACAACAACAGAGATACATAAACAAAATATGTGCGCACAGTGCATACAGGGTTACGGCTGCCAGCGCTACTGGTTGCACTTGTAACTCAAGGTGGATAAAAGCTTGCGTGCAATTTTGCAAGATAATCAGATCAAAGACCCAACACAGTTTTCCCACATTACCTTCCTCTCAAACCAACAGGCTTTTAATTGTTTTAATGTAACTGAGCATCTCCAATGCTTCAGCCCAGCCTCTCTGTAGTGAGATATCAACTGCCAACTCTCCCCCTTTCTGAGGCCTCGCCTGGCTGTGTTAAATAACAAAAGCTGCCATCGTAGCTAAGCAAAGCAGATGCCATCCCCCTCTTGTCTTTGCATTAATTAATTGTTCCAAATGTCAGTAGCTGCTGGCGAGGGTGCAGGCGATTAAAGGCGGCCATCATGTAGCAGGTCATGATTTTGATAAGAGCAATTAGCCCACAAGCTGCTGCAGGAAATCAATGGGCAAAGGAAGAAGCTGCCTCCCAGAAATTCCCAGAAGTGAGTCTGCCAGTGCAGAGGAGGAGAGAACATCACAACAAGACTCGTCAGGTGAATCCTGAGGCGTCATCATCTCCCAGAAAGCTTTGAAAAGTAAACCTAAAAAAGTGAATAAAAGCTTGTTATGCAAAATAGGAGATGAAGTTGTCATTTTGATGGATGATTAAAGTCAGAGGTGAAAAAAAGCCAACTTTGTAAACTTTTGAAGTTTAACTCCGATGAGAGAAGCTTGTATCCCAACTTTTTTTATTTGATGAAAGCCCAGTTTTCATCCAACTCCAATCAGAAGTGCGCTTCCATTTGGTCCAAATCATCATCTAGAACTTTCGAAAGCCATTATTCAGACACATTTTTAAAAAGCCTGCAAAGCTAAATGTCAAAGTGTTTTTGATTCATTTCTATCTTTAAATAATAATTTCCAAGAAAGACTTGAGGTGTCAATAAAAGGCTTTCTCTCTCCTGTCCTTTGAATATTTACCTCCATTCTTCTGATTATGTGCGTGCTGGCAAGTTTGGGTCACATGCATGTGAGTGATGCTGAGGGCAGATAAAGCATCCTATGGTAATGAAATACTCTGCAGCTGAGCGATGGCAGTCCTCACTCCTCAGGCTTTATTAGGTTTAGCCCTCTTTAAATGTCTCTGTGGTGGCTTGGAGAAAACTTCACTTCCAGCTCTGTGGCGCACACAGCACAGACAACGTTGTGGAGCATTAACTTTACCAGTTCTCAAGGTGGTGATGGGTCGTCACTGTCTATTCGGTGAAAACCTCTCATCTCTCATAGCCATTTTCTCACAACCAGGGAAAACAGCTATGTGCTCGGATTGATGTATGGCTGAAATTTTACTGTGACATTTACAGTCTCCTACACAGAGGCTGTAATATCGACATGCTCTTTGGAACACGAGAATCTGTCAGCTATACGGTGACGTACAGGGGTAAAAAGACGATGGAAAAGATTGTATTTGTCAGTTACTGTATGTCACAGGCCCTGTGGTCATTAAGACTTTGTTAATACAGAAGTGACCAGAAAATAAAGAAAAAGGGTTCTCATAGCGGTGGAACAATCATTGTGAGACTTTGTCTTTAGGGGATTTTGTTTTGTTGACATTTTGACTTTTGTGGGTTATTTTTCTTCAGCTGACATTTGTCACATTGTGGGAAAAAGACTTTTGCCCGTTGGTTTCCATACAGTGCCATCGTAAGCATTCCTCATTAAAACCACAGAGATAGCTCAGCCTCATAACTTCATCTGTACACTTTCCACTCTGATATAAGTCACACAGAAAAAAAAGTCAGAATATCTTTATATATATCTGCCAGTTGAGCTTTTCTACTGACTGTCTGGTTCAGTAGAGACGCCAAAAACACTCACACCTCTTCATAGTTCGGTGTAGTGAAGAGTTTAGGTTGCCTGACATTTTTTGTAGTGTCCAAATGGTTAAAGCATCCCAATGTGTTGTATCTTCAAATGTGAGGAGCAGAGGCATGCAAAGACATCGGAAAACAATCCCTTCCAAAATGTAAGTATTGCTACAATTTTTTGTTTATTGTTCACTTTTGTGAAGTTTTTACACTGTATCAAATTTGAGGGAGTTATGGTGCCGGTGTTATATGACATTATTTGGTAGATTTTAAGGAAATGCATACATATATATTAGTACAATATACAGTATAGTTTTGTTAATTTATTTTTAATTGCACCAACTGACTGCTAACATATGAGGGATCCCACAGGTGGACTGGGCACAGCAAAATGCCAATTAGACATACATTTATCATTATAGCAGAGAGAGCAATACAAATGCTAATGTTTATTTTGCTTAAATTATATAATCCTAATATTGCTTTACTTTAACATGTATCACTAGAAGTTAATGTACTTTTGTCTCGGACATATATTGTTCTGAAAAAGGTTCACAGCTGTTTCTAAACTAAAAAATAAGTTTTAGAGAAGTTTCTTTGATCTGTAATCTTATAGGGTAATTATCGAGATAACAATATCGGAGATAATCAGACGGTGAACTATATTTTTTCTGTTTTGGCTAGCTTTGAAATAATATGCATATAAAGCAGCCAACATTTTTATTACATTCTCTACTCTCCAATCAGTTTTGAAAGATAAAAAGTGTGAATTCATTAAAAAAAAACATCATTCACACACGTATTCATACAAATGACCAATCATCCTGCAGCTTGTTCACGGTCATCACACTCCTGCTGCTGCTCTGTACTGTCCCACTGGCTCGATGCTTTATTTATCCACCTCCGTCTGTGTGGTTCCGCCTTTTTGTGCTATACAAAGATAACGCACTTCTGACCAAAGTCTAACAGATGAACACCAACAAGCCATAAAAGCAAATCTGGAGTGTCCAAACCAAACATATCACTATGTCATAACCAACAGCACACAAACACTGTCCTCAGTTCATTTCCATTGTCGTTGTTTAATGTTTAAAAACAGATGACAGAAAAGAGAATTCATAAAAAAAAAGACACAAGGAGAACAGAGGCTTTTAACAATCTAACTCTGCCACCCATAGACAAATCCTCCAAACCACAAGGTCATATAGGTCTTTAATTCATCATACGACCCACAGGAGCATTTTCCATCCTCATATCTAAACCAGAGAATGTATCGGTTGTTGTTAACGCATTGTCAATGTTGTGAAACCGTCGCAGTTTGGTTAGGTTTAGGTACAAAAACTACTTGGTTAAGTTTAGAAAAAGATTGTGGTTTGGGTTAAAATTGTTACATTTGTGCACTTCACATCCGGTTATGCTTGTGACGCCAAATGTGACATAGTTTTGTTGTTCCGTAGACAAAAAAACCCGTATCATTTACTTTTTTCAAACAGCAACAAGCACTCACCCGCCGTTAGCATCCCATTGACTGCCATTAATTTTGACATCACTTTGACACCGAATAACTTTACATCTGAAGCGTTTAAAGACTTTATTTGTCCATTGTTTATTTCGAAAGAAACACGACAATGTATAAAAGGCTCCATTACCTTGTACCTCAAGTTATGGCTCCGTAGCAGACGTTTTTGTAAAAATAGGCTAACGATTGTGTCATAACCACGTGACTTGCTGTCGCATAGTAGAGGAATTATCGTACAGTACAGGAATAGCTCGCAGACAGTTTCGACTCACATTAGCTGTTTAGGTTTAATTACTAATGTTAACTAGCATTTTAGTTAGCAATAATTAGCCTGTGTCTATGTTATCTCCTTATATATACCTACGCTCTCCGTCTCTACAAGATTGGGAATGATTAAGATTGCTCTTGGCACAGCTACCAGAAGACTTACAACTTTCCGACAGGTTGCTCATATCACATCTACATCGGCAAGCTCGTTGGAGGCTGCGCAGTAACGCCCAGCCCTCACCGGAAAAGTGCTTCTTATAGCCTTCACTGGTCTCCGTCCAGAGCAACGGGATCTGTTGGTCCATTTCTTTTTACTGTCTATGCCTCCTTCCTACTATCTTCCTGCTTTGATCCCGCCATGATTACTAATGCCAACAGAGGGCACCACTATAAACGTAAATATGGGTCGCAATTGCTGCTTGAACAAACAACTTCTGGCGTTTTTCCAGGGAGGACAGTCTCGTTTCAGAGTGACTTTGTGTGTGACTACTGACATTTGATTTGTATGAATCTGTTGCTTTTAGTGAATGGTAGGAGTGTATGCATATTTTAACAAAAGAGTAGGCTAACTTTTAAACCAGCCATGATTGTGCCTGTTTCCACAACATAAAATGTGTGTGTAAGAGAACTGAGGTCATACTAGCTCCTTTTGGGGGGGATTTAGGACATTTAAAGAACCTATTTTTAGTTTGATTCCAGTGTTTTAAGACTTAGTAGTTTTTCACCAGTAGTTTTATGGCCAGAGTTTTCCTGCCATTCCAGGGGATCAAACTGGTGATCTGCAACCGCTACGCCTGAATATTTGTATGAAATGGTGAATCCTGAAAGAAGCCCTTGATTTTTCATTTTAAGGCCTGACACCAAACCCTGATCTTTTCTGTTGATATTTCAGACCCCTGAAACGTCACTAAAGAGTATTACAGCTTCACTAGAAATATCTCAGTGTGTTGACTTCAGTGTGATGTCATCTATGTTTGGTTAGTCATCTGCAAGGACAAAAATATACATAAATTCATGATACATTACCAATGTTTTTAATGATGTTAAAAATGTTTTATGAAGTATTTTACCCTTCAGATTACACACTGAAGGATGTGGAAGAAGTTAATCACTGATGCTCCCAGTATCTGCAGTAGCAGTGTGAGAGACTGGCTATACTGGACCGCTCAGGTATGAATATGTCTCCCCTGGGGGCTGCTGCTCTACATAACCAATCCATTTGCCAATGTGCCTGCTAAAACAAAGGCTGAAAAGTGCTAGGATGCCTACACAGTCAGCATGGTAACTAATTGTGTTAATCTCCTCTTCCAGGCCTCATCTGATTCTCTGGAAACAACAACGCTGTCTGAAAATGGGTTGCAGAGTCACCGAAGGAAAATGCTTCGACAACAAAGCCTGAATTCAAGGGGGTTGTTTAGCTGTCTGAGAATATGTAGTAGAAACAAATATCCATCTTTTAAGAAAATGTGTTACATTACATATGAAGCATTTTAAACATTGTGCATTCTTCATACCTCTTTACAAATTTATGTTCACGCAAATTCAGCATTCTAGTTTTACAAACAAAGAACTGCGGTTCAGAGTAAAGAACGCCCTATTATTTCTCCAGAATTACATGTGAAAAGTCATAATGATTCTCTTTGCTGCTCTCTGTTTCATTCGCAAACATCGAATCCCAATAAGAAAACACATTGCTGTGTAAAGCGTGAGGAGGATTTGTTCTCTTTTTCTCTCTTGAACTCTGTGCATCATGACAACCTCTCCATTTAGGAGTAAAGCCTGCGAGTGATTCATGTGGCTGTTGCTTTTTTACTAACAAGGTGCGTATCACCTCTGTGCACATTGAGGACATTGAGTTGAGGGGGTGGGGGGCTGCTAATGCTAGGCACAAGCACTAACCAGAAAAAATAAATGAAACACAATGCATCAAGTGGCAAGCGGATATTACAGAGGCCAAAGCGTCATATGAAACCAATTCTGCAAATTAGATATTTACTCATCTTTGGGAGAAAAACAGAAGAGAGCAGAAAGAGCTAGGGCTGATGTAATGTGGATTCACAGCACAGAGAAGACAGCGTTTAACGATAATGTCTAAATACAGAACAGACCCCACGGTTTGGGTCGCACTAAACAACCGTGTATCCGCGGCCTAACAATCCTGTAACCATAACCAGCAAATCACTGCCATTAATAAAAATAAAGACTCAATTTTCACCGTGTTTGGGGTGCTAAACCATAGCAAGATGTTATCATATTAGACACATATCATGGAGTAGTGCATAGTATTGTCAAAAACCTTCAATTTGAATGTACATTTTAATATCAAAGTCTGTGCAGGGAGTTCAGGGTGGATGGATAGATCAACAAATCATCAAACTTTAAAGCCAACGGTGAACCCCGCTTCATGGTGCAAACGCTTCATACCCCTACCGCCATGATCAAAACTGCTTCCCCATTGCTGCCTTCCCTCATTGAAATGACTGGAAGCAGCGAGTTACCACGTAGCTGTGTAAAAGCTCCTTCACGGTAAACAAAGGGTGGATTCCCACATCAGCAACATGACTGATGAGAAAGTGTGTATTGATCAGAGAAAATATAAATAATCCATTTAAAAATATTGCCCTGACTCAGAAGAGTTGAAGAGTGGAAGCAGAAAAACTTTTTTATTTTTTTTTAATCAACATTAGAGCAATTCATATTGGTAACTTGAGAGAACAGACATGAGCGAATAGTTATGGTTCACTGGGGAAATGAATATGTTCCACCTCAACCACAGCTCTGACGCTGATGCACTGCACAGGAGAGGAGGAAAAAAAAAACTTTCACATTGTCAGAACAACAGCTGAAAACCCTGCAAACCCCAATTTAAATGTAGACCAGTTGTAATTAGTGATTAATGCTTTGCCGCTTTGGTTCTTGTTTTACTGTGTTCTGGCTGTGTTTGCTCCTGCTGCTCTCCATCTGTCATAAACATGTTTCCCCCCACAGGTGCAAGTGGCCTCTGGTGTTATTTGTATTTGTGGTAGCCGTCTTCTGCTGCGCCTGTTATTCAGTTTTTTTTTCCTGCTTTGCTGCTGGTATCTGTGCTGCCGGTCTCTTTTTACTGTTTTGTCAGTTGCTAGCCTCATTGCTTCATCTGCTGCACGTTATGCGTTCTTTCTGCTCCACTATCCACTTTCTCCCTCTGCTGAGTGTTTTATTGGTCTTTTGTTTGAATCACATGCTTCCCCACTATGAAGAGGCTCTTCACCTCCCCAGGCCATCTTTATCAAATAACAGTTTGCTTTTTAATCTACTTGTCTGTATGCTTCAAAAGTTTCTAAATGTCTTACAATGAAAACAAATGCTGAATTCACATCTGCCACTCTTCTCTGGACATGTGTTATAACCCGCACAAATGCACTGTCAGGGCTTCTATTCTGCAGCGCCAAGCTAACACAATAACAAAGATGCTGTTATTTGACTACCACATTTGGGCCATATGTTGTCAAAGTTTGATTGCCAACTGAAAGGTGTAATAATATGCCATGTTGCATCTTGTATTTCTCTGAGCTCTTGTTGTCTTGCACTGCTTACCAAGGCAGAAGCAGCCAATCTCGCCCCTATTCCACAGGAGAGGGAGACAATCCTGGATTGAATGTTCCTGTAACACAAAACTCATAAAATCACAGGTTGCCAAATGATTTCTTGTCATGCCTGAAAAGAAGGTGAGACGAGGGCGGAATTTGAATTTTAAGAAAAAAGGAATAATAATCCCTGTGGTGCACAATTGCTATACAGCAAGAGTAAGATGGATACATCTGTACAGCTCCAGGGCACAATTCTTTAAAGTCTGTACAGCAAACAAAAGCAAAGCACAAAACTGCACACTGTGTATAGGTAGTTAGTTATAAATCCCTGTAAGACAGACAGCATATAAACAAAAAACAAGAATTAAACCGCAGAAGCCTGCTAGCTGCCTCTAGAGGCAACAATGTCAAAACCCTTACAGCTCATAGAGCCGCATCATTAGTGGAGCTAATACATTAAAATTTGTCCTGACGGTGGCCATTAGTTATTGAAAATTGAAACAACTGGTTTATAACCTTGAGATTAATGTGCTCAATACATTTCACAGAAATCTGCAAAACAGATAATGCTATTGTTGTTGTGGGCTATATAATTATTAATGCTACGCATTAAACATAAAGCGTGACCTACTTCCGTTTGCTAGGCAACGTTAAAATAACATGCCGTGCACTTTTATTTTCAAACGGGACACAAACTGTCCCCTGGGTCAAAGTCCTGTGCTTGTTTGACCTATCCACTGCCACTCCCATCCACCCTTAATGGACTTACTCTACCAAGTTACATGACTTCCTCCACGGTCGCCATAGCAACTGTGTAATGGGACATGTCAGTGTTATCTTTACAGCTTGTTGCACACAAATGCCAAACAATATCAGATAATGCAGCTTTGATATCTGAGGGTGGTGTTGGATGAGGACTTATTAAGATTTGATATTTTTGTATACAAGTGGACGATGAGGCCTGATAATGGTGCAAAAGGGGAAAATTGGAGGATCATTTTTTTTATCATCTGGAGACCACGAATATCCACAGTGTTATTGAAAGCAGTTGTTGAGGTACCAAAGTGTCGGAATGATCAAATGACTAAACAAAAACAAACAAGAAAAAGACAAGGTGAGACAACCCAGAATGATAGATTTGACAGTTTTTTTTTACTAAATTCCACATCTCAACAACATCCTGAATTATTTAATACAGCACAACACATGATGATAACGATCACATGTAAAGCATCACAACATTCAGTATCTGATACAATTTAATTAAAGGCCATCCATCTGAACTGTACATTTGATGTTTTGTAGCAGTGTCTTTGATGTTGCTACCCACTTCACAAGTGGCACAAGAGCTCTCATAACCTAATGGGAAAAAAATAATTGTTTTCCTTGAGGAGAGCTATTGCAGTGGGCTACAAAACATTTCATGAAGAAACTTGGAAGCAGTTCCAGTCCAACAGCATTAGCGACGCTTTAAACCAAATCTTTAAGGTATTTTTGAGTCTGGTAGAAGCAACACAGTGTAACGGACATTACTCCTTTTTTTCCCCCAAATAAATTATTAAAAACAAATCAGAAAAATGAACACTTTACATAAATCAGTGTGTTAAGAACTATGTAAAATAACAGAAACCATCTTTGGGAAAAATGCATTTGATGTGTAGCCTACTTTGATTTTTTGGTTTGTTCCATGCCCCATCAGCTAACATGAAGGGGGCATAGATTTTGACCTAAACCACAGCGAGCCACCAGGGGGGCGATCAAGATGGGGGTGGTATAGCGCCCTTTATAGAGAGAGTGTGGCCAACTAGCAGTGACGGACTGGTAATCTGGCATTTGGGCAGATGCCAGAGGGGCCGCGGGCCCTCATGGGCCGTTTGGGCCAGCCGGCCAATCAGAGAGCCGCATGATTGTCACACCCATGCGGCCACTTAATTGTAAACAGCGGCGCATATAATTTCTCTTGGCCCCCTCAAGCATTAATAATATCTTTGGCCAAACAATAACCAAACTTGCCCTAATCCTTCACACCTAGAAAAAATGTAATCTGATTTGTATTTATACCACATATGAGTCGCTCTATATCACAGTCACGGTTACCCTCTACAGTCACAAACTTTTACATTAGTCTGTACTGTTTTGTAGCAAAATTACTTATTCAGATCAGATGTACAAAAATGTAAACGTGCATGGTTTAAAATAAAACAAACTACCTGTATTTCATTTATTTGAATATTTGTTTGCAAAAGTTAAAATGAAGCAATGCCTTCTGGGAATTTAAAGACAGAATCGAGCACTGTTGGCTGACGTTGAAAAATGCTGCAAACTGACTGATTGTTTTTAAAGGGGTGATAGAATGATTATATAGGGTATTTCACACTGTTCCTTATGGTCTCCTAATGGGGTATGTAACATTAGTTGGGCTGAAAATAGCCTGGTTGATATTTTATTGGCCCTTATGCATCCCTGTGTTTTGGCCCTATTTGTAACAAGAGCTTTTCTTCCAAATATGGTATGGTCATGAATATTTAGATGAGCTGCGCGCTGCTTGGTTGAGCCTTAGCCCCTTAACACACACATAGAGACGCGGCTGATTGGTTGAGCGACTCGCCATACACACACATTAGAGGTTGTGTGCTGATTGGTTGAGCGAATCCCCAATACACAGACATTAGAAACGCGAACAGAATCTCATATTCCAGACACTGCAATGTTTCCTAACCAAATTCACTTCTGAGACTTTTTACGCGAAATCAACTATATTAAGCTCAAATATGGGCCGTTTTACGAAAATGGATGGCTAATTGCAAATTTGGTAAAACTGTGTGCGGGTTCAGCTGCCTGTGTTGCTGCCTTGCGCCCGTTGGCCTCCTCCAAGACGGCGCCGCCCTGAGCTTCGGCCTTTGAGCTTACGACGGGCACACGCGCTGCAGCCCACAGCACCTCATACCCGCGCGCAAAGTCACCATTTGGGCTGGTGGACTTACGCTACCAAACGCCGCTGCCCTGACAAAGCTCCAGGGCCTGCATCTCCTCTCTTCCTGCTAGCTAAATGGCCCGTGTGTGTGGGCTGGTCAGCGAGCATGTTACACACATGTCACGCCACTTAGCTATACAACATCTAACTATATGTTTTATAAAGCTAACAACGGTGTCCGATTTCAAGTTAATGAATATTTGTGAATTCCAGAGGAATTCTAAGAGGAGGCTAGCTATCTCTCATTGATAGAGCTCCATCCAGCCGCAGGCTCTATCAATGAGACTCATGGACAAGTTTATTTTCCCAATCGTTTGTTTAAATAACTCAACACATTATAATTACACACATTATAAGATTAACTAGAATCTGTGGTAAGAGAATGCTGGCGTAAAAAGCTCGCTGACCGCGCTTTCACTCACATACACCGGGCATTTAGCTAGCTAGCAGGAAGAGGGGAGTTGCAGGCCCTGGAGCTCTGTCAGAGCAGCGTGTTTGGTAGTAGTCCACCAGCCCAAATGGTGACTTTGCGCGGGTATGAGGGTGCTGTGGCTGCAGCAGCGCGGCGGAGCTCAATCGAGCTCACAGCAAGCTGGGGTCTGTGGAGGAAGGCAGACCAGGCGGCGAGGCAGCAACACAGGCAGCACCAGCCTCTGAAGTCCGACACACAGTCGGACAAAATTTGCATTAGACATAAATTTTCGTAAAACGGCCCATATTTGACCTCTAAGTAGTTGATTTCTCGCATAAAAAAGTCTCAGAAGTGAATTTAATGGTAAAATAGCATATGAACAATGTATACATTTTCTGAGATCTGCACGACCTAGATTCAGAAGACTAACTGATCTCAGGTCAGTTGTGTAGCCTATGTAAATGTTGGGGCGTGACCATTCTCTTAATACACCCACGGCTGTGACAAAGGTTCCGGATTTTGAGATGCTTACGCAAGCAACTAGCTTTGTTGAGATTCGCCCATTTTCAGCGGCAGTTTCAAAATATGAGATTTTCATAGTAAAGGGGTGTCAATGGGATTTTGAGCTTCTATGTATGTCCTATTTACCCACCGAACTGTCGTTATTCAACTATGACAGGGTAAAATCGGTTTTGCATTCTATCACCCCTTTAAACTCAAGTGCAGCTTCAGCTAGCATTAGCGCTAATACAGCTAGCATGTTAGCGACAGGTCTGAGCCAGCACACCAGGGAGAAGACAGAACAATGAGGAAGAGGAAGAACAAAACGAGCAAGAAGAGGATGAAGAGATAGACATGGATAACGAATCTATGGAACTAAGACACAGAACAACAAGCCTGCAGGGTCTGAATGTGGATTACCAGAAGCAACAGAGATGGAGAGCAATGCTGCAGGAGGGATTGTAGGTACAGTAAATTTGGCTACTTCAGAATATTATATTATTATGGAGTGGCTGGCTCTGATGATTTATTCATTTTTATATATATATATATGTTCACCAGCACTGGGGCTATCAAAAGTGCGTATTCTTTCTGTGCGTCAAAAGTTCTAACTGCGACCCCCCCCCCCGCACTGGTGGGCCTCTGGTGGGTGGAAATGCCAGGGCCGTTTTTTGTTCCCAGTCCGTCACTGCCAACTAGGGAATCAAATGTTCTGAGCTATCCCGTTATGCGAATGGTTCCGAGGTGGTCATGTGTTTCGTGGACTCCATGTTTGATACCAACATTCATCTGATTCCCATTGACATAGTGCAAGGAATAGTGGAACATTTTTGTAAATTATTTAAAAAATGACATAAATCACTGAAAATATGCCTAACTGTTGTGCGTTTGGCTGCAATGAAAGACAGGGAAGCAGCAAAAGATTTCACAAGTCCCCCCATGAAGCAAAAAGGCGAAAAGTATGGGAGCTGTTAATTATTGTGTGAGGTAAATGTCAATTTCTCTCTTTGATATGATAACAAATTACATAGGACAAATATAGTAATACCATCATTAATGTGTACCATGCTGTCAAAAAAGTCCTAACACTGCTTTAGAAATTAATGAAGTTTGAAGTTAGCCTTATGCTAGCGTTAGCTTTTTCGCTAGCACTCCATGTACCTAAATGCTTGTGATCTTGCCATAGTCATAGCTATGGCTTTTGGTCTCTACCAAGTCCAGGTGTCTTTATTATGTTCATAATAATATTGGAGGGAAATTGAAACACAGCTTGGACAGGGATGTTGTTCGACTTTTCACAAGTTTATACAGCTAGCTAGCGCTATGCCGACGTTTGCTAACTTTAACGCAACAGCGTTAGCCTAGCCTGCTAGGTAAATATTACGACTGCCTTCGGAGTTTCCCATATCTGCGTCCAAGTTGTCAACATAAGACCTGTGGCATTAATGCTCCTTTTGTACCATAATTTTATTGAATGAAATATTCATTCAATATTCATTCAATATTCCTCTCAGATGGGTGGGCTTTTGTTACATTACACACAAAGCTAGCTATAGCTAGTCTGTAATCTAGCGGACATTATTCTCATGCTCTGAGACTTATTAGGCGACATGGTCACTCACTACAATGGGCATTTTTTTGAGGCCCATTTACGATATATAAGGTAAATATAAACTGGAATATTTCTGTAAGGGCCTTTTACATATTGACAAATGTTGATAATAACATGTATATGCCTGTTTATGGTGAAAATAAGCGATTTATTTCAAGATAGCATATTCGCCCCATAGGGTTACACTGTAGAGTCGTCTGATGTTGGTATCCAATATGGTGCCCATGATTTGAGTTGGCCACACTCTCTATATAAAGGGCGCTAGGGTGGTAGGGAATTGGCATGGGCAAAGTGGGCACGTACCCAGGGCCCTGACGCTCCACAGGGGCCCCTAACGTTCTGATGAATTGAAATTTTACTATCATTGTGTGACGCCAATAATTTGTGCAAGAGTGTGGCCAGGTTGGCTCAGTGGGTAGTAGAGGAGGCACACGTATACTGAGAGCTGTATACATCGATGCAGAGGTCCAGGATTCGAATCCGACCTGTGACTATTTCCTCCATGTTTTCCCCCTTTCTCACCTAGCTGTCCTGTCAAAAAAGAAAAGGTGGAAAAGCCCAACAAAATTATCATTAAAAAATAATTAATTCACGGTATGATAAGAGCCAACAGGCAAACCAGGCAACTGCTTGGGGCACCCGGCCGTGAGGGGTCCCCCGAGAGCTACCAAACTTTACTCCACAGCAATTTGAAAGTAGCTAGCACCAGCTCCAAAAGTTGCTAAAAGTAGTGACATCATTATGCAATCATTTGCATAAAGCTTAGTGGTTGTGTCAGAAAGGTAGATAGAAAGAAATAGACATCTTTAGCCAAATAATCACAAATTCAATACCAGAGGTGGGTAGTAACGAGTTACATTTACTCCGTTACATTTACTTGAGTACGTTTTTGAAAAAATTAAGTTTTAAATCACTATACTTTTTACTTGTACTTGAGTAGATTTGTGAAGAAGAAACTGTACTCTTACTTCGCTACATTAGGCCACAATGAGCTTGTTACTTTTCTTTTTACCTCTTTGGTATTCTACGCGTCATTGTTTTTATCCCCCCGCGTTCGCCTCATTTTAATGTTTTATTTTGACAGAGAGAGAGACTTCCGCTAAAGGCTCTACCACGTGGCTGTGTTTCACCAATCAAACGTAGTTGTGCAGTCTCGTCACGTGACCATACTCAATCTCATCGGCGGGATGGGTTAGCTTTACAATGTCAGAATCAACCATCGGCAATGCAGACACAGATGAGGAGGAACACCCCAGAGGCCAGATCAACATGTCCCGGATTTCTTTCAGTTACCCGGCTTCACCTAACCTAACAACCGCGGTCCCGCAAGCTGTGTCACGACCACTGACATATATAACGGTGGTTAACAACTAGTTCAATCAACCCAGGGTTTCCCAATCTAGCGGCGCGTGTTCACATAAAAGAGGTGATGTTTGCACAACATGACCAATAGCCACATGTTTTACATAAGAAGAGCAAACTATAATTCTACATAAATATGAAGAACACAGACACAGTTTTACAGACAAAACGCAATATAGTCGCTACTTCCTAAAAGAGGAGTTGCAACTCTGGCAGTGGAAGCGATCAGTGAGAGCAAATAAAAAATATAAAAAACATAATTCAAACCGATGTGCGCATTGGCGACACACGACTCAAGAAGCCGACAAATAGCCCATATGTAATTCCCTCCCATTAAAATTTATATATTTCATAAATATACCCATCAGGGAATGTTAACGGGGTTGTCGGTCTCTAAATGTTTTTTGTATGAGCGCACCCCCCTCTCTCCCTCTCTGCGCACCGAGCTCCGCCTGATCTTCTAAGAACGGTGACGCCGTTATCAATCGAGTATTGATTGGTCAGTGGGTGGTGCTTTTACACCGGTTGATCTCTGATCTCCAACATAACCTGCTCCCGACCAGGTTAGGCGTCCAGCATGAGTTACCACAGCGATTGAACCCGGTAACAAGTGATCCACCTTCGGGATACAGAATACCAAATCTTGCTTCGTAGTACAGGCCTCTGGCCTCATAATGAAAGCATGGTTACCTTAGTAAAAGTGCCAAACAGCAGCTACATTACCTTGTTCTAGTTCTGCCTGCAGAGCCTGGTAAAAAAAAGTATAAAGGTTTGGAAATTTGTGTTTCTTGTGCTTATTTATTTTTTATGTATTATTATTTTATTCATTTCATTTTTTAAGTATTTGAATTTACCTGGATTATTTTAATTTAAAATATTTTGTAATTAATTAATTTATTTTAATTTATTTTATTGATTGGATGAACTATAATTTCCCTAAAGATGATTATTTTGAATTTTTGTCTGTCTGATTGAATGTTTGTGTTAAAAAAATAAACCAGACTTTACTCAGCAGTTACTCAGTACTTGAGTAGTTTTTTCACCAAGTACTTTTTTACTCTTACTCAAGTAATTATTTGGATGACTACTTTTTACTTTTACTTGAGTCATATTATTCTGAAGTAACAGTACTTTTACTTGAGTACAATTTTTGGCTACTCTACCCACCTCTGTTCAATACAGGAATTTATTTTACCTTATAATTATTACTTAGGTAGCCCATCTTTGAAGTAAAAAAAGAAATTTTACAAAGGGAGGGAAAAAGATTGATAAAGAATTCTCAAGAAGGTTGGCTTGCCCAGGGCCAGGCCAGCTCAGCGACGTCTTTCTCCCCGCTGTCTCTCCCACCGGCCCCTGCACCCTGTCCCTTCTCCCCTTTCTACCTGCCTGCGCACTGTGCGCCGTGCTGCTGCACATGAGGAGAGAGGGGAGGGGCTGCTCCTCTGCACCAAAGTCACAGAACAGAAGAGAGAGGTGACTGTTTTGGCGGCCACAGGAGAGAAATACCTTGCGCTGGACAATACTGGCGACTTTTTTACAGAAAGTCGCTTTCTTTTCTACAGAAAGTTGCCAGATTTGTCACTAGTCGCTTTTGTGACAAAAATTCATTAAGGGGGTCTGAAAAGTCGCTAAATCTAGAAACAAAGTTGGCAACACTGTCTTTAACCAGACTACAGGCATATATCAGAGGGGGGCTGATGACGACTCTTGGTGTGAGACTGTTAAGGATCCTGCAATGTGGGCAAATATATCCAGTGACAAAGTAAAAAACAATTCTCATTGAAAGAGGTGCCTCTTCGTTTCACAACAGAGGAGGTAAATACCCTGCATCAGCAAGAGACTATTGAATAGGTGGTCGAGTTCGCTCGTTTAATAATGACATGTTGTGCAGCCGATTGCCTAATGCACAAGTGGCACCACGAGAATGGCTGATAAATTATAGGTAGGATATTTGTTTTCACACTTTTTCAAAATGGTAATCCACCACGTTTAATGTATTGGTTAATATCTGTGTGTGTAGGTACTAGGGGATGGAAGGGGGCCCATTCCGATTTTGTGTCCAGGGCCCGCGGTCATGATAATCCGTCTCTGGGTAATTTGAATCATTTATATTTGAATTTGAATTGATAAATTTGAATTATTGCATTGAAAAACTGAATTTGAATCATATAATTTGAAATTGTATTACAATTTCAAATTATATGATTCAAATTCAGTTTTTCAATGCAATAATTCAAGTATAGCAATTCAAATTCAAATATAAATGATTCAAATTCAGTTTCTGGTGGCACATATTTCAGCCCATACTAATCGCTGGTAGTTTTTATTGGAGAGTCTGCTCCCTAGTGGTGGGAGATTCATTAATGCAGCTTTAACAACCAGAAACAATGTGTTTCTTGCATCTGGACCCTGCCTACATGATTTAGCTAACAATGTGAAAGCGTGTTCTTGGAAACCTTCCCATCACATCACATCACATCATGCAGAACTTTGTTGTTCACCAGCAGCAGTACTTATTAAATTACCCATGGATACATTTTCAACACCAGTATTCAGAAGTTCTCTTTACGTACGCAGTTTAGTACTGAAACATGATTGGTGGCACAGTGAATGCTGCAGGAGTGCTTGATGATTTTGTGTTAAATACGTGTGTCAGAAATTCCACAACATTTTGTCTGTATTGAATCAGATGGATGGCTCCTCTGGAGTTCAATATATCCAATATGGCCTTGCTGAGGATTGCTGGCAGCAACAGAAGCAGCATCCAACAGTCTTTTAATTATGTCAATATCTTTGGCGGCCACATTCTCTCTTTTTATTTAGGTCTTTCTTTTCAAACTCTCAAATTCTTGTAAAACATGAACATTTCCATTACTAAATGTGACAGATTCCACTTAAAACATGACCTACTGTATATGATGCCACAGAACCCTGTTGAAACGGAGCCAAATTTGCCATGTCAATGGAGACAATGGAGACAATGGAGACAAAGGTTTTTTTTTTTTTTTGTTCTATCAATGCATGTCTACACAGAAAGAAAAGGAAAGACACATAAACAAGTCTGCTGGCAGAACAATGATGAAAGCTGAATTCAGGTCAGGGAAGAAGTTTGTTTATATTTCTGAAGGAGAAGAAATGTGGCAGCATAACAACAGCACTCTTTCTGCTCACACTTAAGCAACAATTTTCATCTGCATTTTCAAAACAACCCTTTGCCATTGTAATGATGAATACAACTCTGTTGAAACAGTCACAGTAAAGACATTTCAAAATGAGCCTCCAGCCTGAAGGTAACATTTAAAATGATATATAATTAGGGTTATACATTTTACTTTTAAATTAACCATAACCAAGTATTTTATTTATTTTTTAAAAAGGCTTGTAGCATTACGTTTTTTTTCTTCTATTAAAGCCCTCTGGCTTCGAAATCAGGCTGGTGGAAGACCCTGTTGTGACCAGCGAGTAGGTCAGCGCCACAGGTGTGCAGAGAAAAAGTGTTTTTCCGAGAGCGCCTTGAATCAATCTTGGAGGACAGAGCAAAAGAGCAAAGTGAAGAGAGAGAGTGAGAGAGAATGTGAGCATGAATGCCCCTCACGTATAGCCAGGTGCTCTGTTCTCACTCTCGGCTTTGCGGAACTCCAAATTGGCCGATCACCGTATAAAGAGCTTGTTGTGGTCAGAAAAGCCTTGTGCCTCAGTGAGGTAAAGATCAGAGGAGAGGCTCTAAAATAATACAGGGTTATTGTGAGCTGTGGGTTGTGCAGGTAGCCTAGGATATAAAAAAATACCTGTCTGGACTAACAATGACTGTGCGATCATGCTGATGAAAATTCTTTAGGTGTTAGGTGACACCCAAGAAAGAGAAAGTTGGAGGAAACAGGACTTTCTATAATTGCTGTCAATTATTTGGTGTATCAGCTTTAACATTATGAAGCCAAGTAAGAAGGTACATTATGTGGGCAGTTTTGAAAGAATAATACACTTTACATTAAAGGAATAGTGTGACAATACAATTATTGAATACCAGTCACTCTCATGTCAACTGTAATCTATTAGATGTGAAACTACAGCCAGCAGCATAGCTTAGCACAGACTAGACTGGCTCTGTCCAACAGAGCAGAATCCATCAACATTTCACCAGCAACGTTTCTTCCAGTTTCTCCACATTTAATGCTAAAATGGCAACTAACTGTGTGGTTAAATATATATTTTTTGAATAAGTGAACAAAGCAGATCTGTACAGGAAAACTCTGCAGGCAGTTTTAACAAGCAGACCTGCAGGATGGCGTACAACCAGAGCACAGGGAGGCATTCAACAAGTGTACATCGAGTGCAGTGGCGGCTGCTGGTCTTTCAAAGAGGGGAATTTCCGGCCTACATCATAAAATTTATTTTTTATATTTAATTATTATTATTATTATTATTATTATTATTATTTATAATATCTGTGAGATGATTTCATCAAGAGGCATGGCCAGCAGTACATTTTCTTTGTCACAGCACTTCCAGTCAGCCAGCTAACTTTGTCATACCAGGAGAGCTGGCACTAAATCAATCTTAGGTGTTGATCTGCCCTGCTGTTTAATTCTAATTCTAGCAATTTTGCCAAGTAAATACCAAGAAATGGGTTGCAGCAGTTCATCTTTCGACTACACTTGCAAAATCTGCGATGGGACTGAGCTCGATAGCTTGGAAACTTTTTATAGTACAAAATCGCTGTCAATCAAAAGGAGATGCAGGCTTTCGACAGACCCTCCAATCATCACGCAGAAGCCCGGAGTCCAGGCAAGCTCACTCCTCCATTGACCTCCAGAGACGTCCGTGAGCGGGACATAAATGCAGCATTTATCCAATGACCTTCTAGTTTCGAAGCACTGAAAAAAACTGCTCAAAACAGCCCGAAGTCAATGGACTCTAGGCTTCAACAGGGAAATGCACTGTGACGCTATGGGAATCTATGAGAAGGAAATCGAGTCAGTCGACCTGCTATATGTAGCTGATTCTGAACCAACTCGTCTTCAAGATGAACATGTTCTAATGCATTTTTAGTCAATAAAATGTTAACACAATAGTACATATTTGACCATTAATTTTTTGACATTTTAGGGGAAGCTGAGCTTCCCTTGCAGTCTTAAAGAAATCGCCTCTGATCGAGTGCATATGCCCTAATGTCACAGCTAAACATCCAACAATAATCCAAACCACTGAAACAACATGCTGTAATGGCTGCATGTGAGGTTTTCCTTCTCTGCCACTCCACACAGTATCAGCACAAAGATGGTCATATTCTCCCCTGCAACCACAAGATGAGGCAATTCAAGAGGAATTTGTTACTCTGCTACCACATTATCTAATGAATATGAAATAATACAAGAAACTAAGAATAAATTATTAATTTATGATTTATAATCCACAGCTGTGAGGAATCCCATGAAAAAAGTAATGGGTTCCTGGGATGTAGTGATTTTAAAATCACTTCAACCATATTGTCATAAAGTCATACACTGACTTGTATATCATCATTTGTTGTATCAGTATGAAGCAGTAGGCAAGCAGCAGATGTTACACAAAATGTATTTTTCTATGCTATTTTTCTATGATTTCCTATTAAAGAAATGTGTGATGAATCTCTTTTTACATCACATTATGCTGTCATGAAACACAGAAAACATTCAAAGAATATAATCTCATGCATACTTCTCTGAATAACCACATAGAGAATAACATCACACACAGTTTCCAGTAGAGAGCTGTGTGTGTAGGCCAGCTGTGTATTCACTGAGAAGGCGTTGAGTAATTTCATGTTTTGTTTGCAAAGGTACGCCTCTCACCTACTGAAGTATGGTAAAATGGAGTATTTCTCTACCCTCCTGAGGATGAGAGGTGGGCTGCTTGGCATTCTACCCGAAAACCTGTTCAGACAACCCCTCTGACGTCACACACATGGATTTAAAAAACATATATAGGTGCCTGCTCTACCAGGTGAGCTACCCAGGTGCCCATATATACAGTAGAGGTTTACTCCTCAACGCAGCAACCGCAGGTTCGACTCCGACCTGCGGCCCATTGCTGCATGTCATTCCCCTTCTCTCTCCCCTTTCATGAATTCAGCTGTCCTCTATAAATAAAGGCCTAAAAATGCCCCAAAAAATCATCTTTAATACCATATAATAACATATATTCTGCATGTGGGATGAGTAGGCAGTAGATGTAGTCTGTAGATATAGATGAAGGTAATTTGGAAGAAAATTGTGTTTACCCACTCTTTCATATAATAGGATGTAATGCATTGTTTCTCCTCTCTAAATATTTGCACAATAATAAAAGATAATGATTCATAATCTTTTAAATACTCATCGTATGCTGCAATTTATTAATCCCGAGCCAATCTTCAGAAACACTGGATAGCATAAAAAATGAAGTGCAAATCGTTTAAATGGTTTGTTGAAAATGTGTTGGGTGCTTTTGTTTCTCTCTGTATCTGTCATCTCTCTCACTTATTGGTGCTGTTGAGTACACTTCTACACTCTTTGTTTTCAGCTCATGAAATTTTAATTCACCCATGGTCAACCTGAGAGAGAACTTTGACTGAATTACAACGTGTAATAAAAACATTTGTTCTCACATGCACTGGATTAACCCTGCATTAGGAGTCCAAAGACAAAGAAATATTTTACTGTTTCGAATTATTTTCAAAAACACATTTGCAAATCAGAGCAAAAACTATAATTTGACAAATTTCCTCTTTCTGATATAAAATGGTACCCTGGAAATCCAGAGTTCTCGCGAGAGCACAATTTGAATTTGCTCAGCAAGTCACTCTGGCAATGAGTAATGATGCTCATTAACTATGCCCTTGCTGCACCAATCACATCAGTGTATCTGATATAGGCGGTCCAGAGGCGAGCTAAACTGATGATGACAGTTTAATCTACCAGTTAGCTCCGCTGGTAGCTAAGCGTATGGGCTCTGGATACGTCACCCCGTGTATTGTTGTGATTGGTCGTAGTGTTATCCAATTGCGTGCAGTGAGATTTTCAAATGCATGCTTGGTTCCGCCCTTCGAGTTGGGCCATTTTCATTACTCAATGCCAGACCCTTAATCTTTCGTATTTGGGTCTGGATTTCAAGGCTAATAAAATGGTGTGTGTTGATGGTGTTTTGTAAGTGGGTCAGAGCAGCAGTACTAACCAGCAGTAAATACATACTCATAGCTGAGTATTGATGACAGGTTACCTTATTTCATTCTAACAGCTGTGGACATCACATTTGTCTCTTAATCTCAGTGTCCTGTGCACTGACTTTGCAAGTTTGAGACCTTCCTTAAACACACCTGAATGATGTATTGCCTATCATTTGATTATATGTAGTTAGCCAGTAGCTTTCAATACAATTTCTGCATATTGCATATTAATTATATGACATTAAAGCTGCACTAATAAATATTTCTAAGTAAGTAAAGTTTATTTGTATAGCACCTTTCACAGATAAAAATCACAAAGTGCTTCACAATAAAAATGCAATACCACACAAGAAGTCACAATAGAAGCAAATTTAAATACAAATAGAAAACATAACAAACAACCATAAAAACCCCTCAACTAAGTAAAAAGCCTGCTTGAACAGCAGAGTTTTCAGCTGCTTTTTATAAGATTCGACAGAATCCACACAATGTAGCGAGAGAGGCAAGTCATTCCACAGCCTAGGAGCCACGGCCTGGAATGACCGATCCCCTCTAGTTTTAAAATTAGTGCGGGGAACCACTAATAGCATCTGACCTAATGATCTCAGACAGGGGTATGTAGCTGTATCAAATCAGAGATGAATGAAGGAACTTGACCGTGCAAGGCTCTGAAAGTAATGCCCAGGATTTTAAATTGAATTCTATGCTGGACTGGTAACCAGTGAAGTGCTGCTAAAACAGGTGTGATGTGTGCTCTTTTGTTAATGTGCATTAAAAGCCTTGCAGCAGAGTTCTGAACAGTCTGGAGACGATAAAGCTGATTCTTACTCAGACAGGTAAAAAGACTGTTACAGTAATCTAAACATGAAGAAATGAAAGCATGAATGATCATCTCTAATTCATCCTTAGTCACAAGTGTCCTTAACTTAGAAATATTTCTCAGTTGGAAGAAACATTTCCTAACTAATAATTTCCTAACTAATCTATATTAACAATGGAGCAAATGACTACCTGTAATGCCAAAGGGGTCACTCGTTGTGATAAACCCACAGAGATTTACCACCCGTCCACTCAGCTCTATGAATCGTTTGAGTTGTTTTGTTTTTTGGCCTGTAACTTCATTGTTTTGGTTTAATTTCACCAACCTCACTTCCGCAGCAGGCAGTTGTTTTCAGTTAAAAAGCTCTAAAAACCCACTGTACACTACGTGCTCAGCACCAAACGACAGACAGACACAGTTAGCAACTAGCTGGTGAACATAGTATCCCCATATGTCCCTCAGGAATTGGTCAAGACCAAAGCAGAGCTAAAAAAGAGTGAATATGCGTGGATAAAGTGATGTTACTACAGTAACATCACTTTATAAAGTTCGGTCATTCCCCACTTTGGACAAGGGGGAATTTTCAAGCCCCACCTGCCCCCATCGCCCCAACACAATGCTAATGAAATACGCAACAAGCTTAAAATGTTCCAATTTATTGAAGTAACAAGTTGTATTGAAATACAAACAACTATCTACATCAAATAACAGCAAGTTCAAAAATAGAAAATAAATAAAAGTGCCACTTTGCAATCTGTTAAAAAAAGAAAAGAAGAGAAATCCATTTGGCAAGACAGGTCTATTCTCCCTGCATTAGTGGCTGCAATGAGCCTGTTTTGCATTGCACAATTTCGGGGGTGATCGGTCTAATAAGCGGCAAAACACAGCTATAAGGACGGTTTGCTGCATTTATAGTCACACAAACACACACACACACACGTGCAGTCACTCTCTAGTCTAGTGGAGGCGGGTATGGCTGCAGCCTGGCGCGTCCTAAGCCGCCCCGTCTCATGCAGAGGCGTATCCAACGGTAAATTCAGAGGGTCAAAAATACGAAATTGAATTATTTTCCAGATTGATTCACGGGTAAATCCATGGGCGTCAGTTTGGTTTGAAATGTGCTGGGGACAGAGACGCATTTGGAAGTACATTTCCAGAAGTGCTGGGTACAATGACGCATAAATTTTTTTTTTCTTTCGGACGCGCCCGTTTGAAACCCATCGCTGCAGCTTACTAAAATAAACGTAGTTACGTAAAATGTGATTAAATGTAATAAATAACTCAAATTACTCTTGTCCTCATAACCACTGAAAACTGTCAAAAAATCTGACCCAAAGTCCTATTATTATGGACGTTATCTGACATCTGACGAGTTTCTGCTTCACATTTTCAGCAGGGCGCCGCGGAGCGGCTGTGGGTTGACTCCCAACGGTTCTCATGGGCTTTATAAGTCCTAACGTGAAAAAGATTAACATGGTTTAATGTACCTAAACAACGATCAATCATCACCACATTTCTGGTTCGATTTTTTGACAGTTTTCAGTGGTTATGAGGAGCAATATGAGAAAGCTTGTGTGGTAATCAATGATTACCACACAAGCTCACAAGCTTTTTCCTCGTCATTGCGCCAATGAAGAAGAAAATGTTAATGTAAGATAACTTATAATCGTTGGATTTAGTTCTTTTGACAGGCTTAAGTGTTCATTACAAGATATGGCCATGATAAATCTGGTGATCATTGATCGTTGTTGAGGTACATTAAACCACGTTAAGCTTTTCACGTTAAAGTGATGGTTCGGAGTAATTTCACCCTAGGGTCCTTTGCACCATGACCTCGAGCCAAACACCCCCCCAGAAGCTTTTTTCACCTGGGTCTAACATTGGGAGAGTTAGCTAGAGTAGCGTTAGACGTCGCTATAGAGGCTAATGGATACCGGTGTTCTTAACATTACCCCACTATTAATGCCCGAAATGATAACAAAGGTCTAACTGTATATATATGTTATGCACTCATAAAACGATGGATTGGAAAGTTTGTTAGTATACCAGAAGTTTATGTAAAATAACACTTGCCTGCTGGCTTCTGCTCTCTGCTGTTGTTGTTGCTGCTGTAAGCGAGTGCTTAGGGATATACATAATTACAGCACACAAAGAGATGCAAAAAAAAATATTTTTAATTTAATTTATTTTTTAAAGTAAGTGCTGTAGTATAACTAGCAGGAGACAAGTAATAATTGAGGTAAGTTTGGAGACATTACCTTATTTAATCATTAAATTAATAAATATTTTTGTTGCACTCTTTTCGGTGTTGTAATTTGTAGACGCTCCTAAGCACTCTTACTGCCCGGTAGTAACAGCAGCAGCAGCAGCAGCAGAGCAGAAGCCAGCAGGCAAGTGTTATTTACATAAACTTCTGGTGTACTTACAAATTTTACAATCCATCGTTTTATGAGTGCATAACCTATTTGTACTACTGTAGACGTTTGGTATCATTTCGGGCATTATTAGTGGGGTAATGTTAAGAGACACTTCGGATCCATTAGCCTCTGCGCTAAGCTATTCAGCTGATAACGCTACGCTACGCTAACGCTCCCAATGTTCGACCCAGGTGAAAAAAGCTTCTGGGGGGGTGTTTGGCTCGAGGTCATGGTGCAAAGGACCCTAGGGTGAAATTACTCCGAACCATCACTTTAAGCAGAATGTTCCGACAGGCAGCGTTGTGAACAGATGCGTGCAGCCAGCACAGCAGCAGAGCGTCTGTGGTGATAGAGATTGCTGTGGATATTTTGGCATCTTTTTTTTGGCAGAATTATATGTATTAGTAATAAAATATTAAAGTAGTAAAGTATTTTATTCCAGACACCAGCTTTTATTTTGAAAAGTAGAAGCTCGGGGACGGTACCAGGCGGGATGGCATGAGACGGGTCGGCATGACATGGGACGCTCCAGGCTGCAGCCATACAGTCTTGGTCTAGTGCGCGGTCTTGCTCCAGATATATATATATATATATATATATATATATATATATATATATGTGACCAATTAAGCCAGTTCACAACAGTGTCATGTTTACACTTGCAATTGGCTTAATAATATGGCTGTGATCAGTCAAATCACTAAGTTGCATGTCATGATGGTATATACAGGTGCCTTAAAGAATTTTGGCTAAAGGTGGTGTAATAACAGAAGAAGCTTGTTTTGTTCCTCTAGTCTTTGTTATATCTTAATGAAGAAATAACTGTTGATGCCTAGTAAGAGTCTAGCTAGCGGCTCTGTGTGGCTGTAGCGGTACTTGGCTGGAGGAAAAGTTGGAGGATTACCAAAGTCATTAGGATTCAACCTCCAGAAACCATAAATATCTGTACAAAATGTCCCAATCCATCCAATAATAAAATTGTTGAGCTATTTGAGTCTGGACCAAAGTGGAGGACCAACCAAGAACATTCATCCACTTTTGCAAATCTTTTATCATTTTCTGCCACAACTTAGTGAAAGAGGACGTGACCCCTTTGCTATTTATAGCAGTTATTCATATGTAGAAGTAGCAGTGCATGTATGGAATGCTGATATCTTCTTCAGGCTTAATGTTCTTGCTCACATGTACTCCAACATCTAGTCATCATGCAAGGTCAAAATGGCAGCTCAGGAAACCTCATGACTCCTATAGAGGGGCCGTGATTGATGTGCATTAACAGAGGGTCTTTTAAAGACGTCAAGGTTTAAGTGGCTGTAAGTATGGCCTATTAGTGCAATTTTATGACTCTCATACTTACGTGTACACAGGGCTGGACTGGCCATCGGGCATACTGGGCATTTTCCCACTTTTGGGCCGAATCGCCGATATAAATATCAAGTTTTATTTTATTTATAGCTGATCTGTCTCTCACACTTCATACTGAAACTCAGACAAACCCCAAATTGTCTCCTCTATCTGCTGTGCTGCTTCCTATTTAAATGTGGCAGTCTATCTCTCTCCGTCTCCTACACTGTAGGAAAATTAAATTATCATGAATGAAGAATGGCGTTAACACGCCAATGAGTCAAAGTTAGTCTCGAACTGTATCCACAAAGAGGTAACCGGAGAGTTTTACTGCACGACTCTGCCTGGAAGGGTATTTCCATACCTCTCTCGATACAGTTATGAGAGATGGTTACCATGACAATGATGCACTTTTATGGGTTAAATGAGGAGGAGCTTCAATATGAACTCCACCAAATGAACTTCTCTTGATTAATTTTGTCGCTGTGTGAGGAGGGAGAGAAATGTTAAATTTGTATCTATTAGCCGCAACCACATACTATAGCTTCAGAGGATTCTGTGTATACAGACACATTTTCAAAATTGCTTTTCATTAGTTTTCCTTGCATTTAATTACAGTATGTAGTGTTTAATAGTTTAGTTAATAGTTTGTTACCTTGCTCTGGTAGATCCTGAACAACTCCTGTCGGTTCTGTTTTTTCATCTTAATACTGTAATGAACTAATAAACCATACCTTGCTATATTTACCAAGTGGCAATGAAATGATTTAAAGCTGCACTAATCTACTACTTTTATATTGACAACAGTCATAATAATTATCATGTGTAATGTGAAAGGTGTCATGCATTGTGATGAAACCAAAGAGAATTATCATTGACTCTGCAGTTTCCCTGAGCTTACCAGAGTGCAATAGTGTCTTTTAGCACATTGTTTTGGTTTTACTGTTCTGGCTCACTTTCACTGTTTCTAATCAACCTTGTTTCCAGCAGCAGGCATTTGTTAACTCACTGTATGCAACCTGTTCTGCACTAAACTAACTGCTGTTAGCAACTAACTTGTAAACATAGTGGAGCACTTTCCATTAGGAGTTGGTGGAGAGCAAAACAGAGGTTAAAGAGAGTGAATGTTGGCCTTACTTGTCAGATCAGCAGAAAAATGCCTGCAAATGATCGCTAATGTTGTTCTGTGTCTGCTGGATGTGTAAATAGGCAACTTTGCTAACACGTTAGCCATATTGTTATAAGGTGATCATTATGTCAATGTTGTGTTTACAGCTTGTTCTGGTGCACCCAAATGACCCCCACAAAAATGAATTAATACTGCTTAAACAAATCAACTTTACATGGTTCACAACATTTTCTTCAACAAAAGAGAAACTCTTCAGTTGTTGAACACGTTTGTTGTTAGTGATTCTAAGCAGTGGTGCACTTTGCTATTCATTGTTGGCTAACGTGATCTCTTGGGAGAGAAAAGTCTGCTTGAGGACCTAAAAAATTAGATACAGAGAAAATGGGTTACAGTTTTTCAGGAAAACCATATACCAGCATGAGGAGAGCAAGAAAATGAAAAAGCACATAAGAAATAAGAGCGTGTGTGTGTGTGTGAGAGAGAGAGAGAGAGAGAGAGAAAGAGCATCTTCACTTTCAGGTGTAATTTTACTCTGGAAAAAGTGTCAAAAGATTGAGAGGACAGCAAGCAAGATGAATAGTTTGAACCTGTGTGTGTGTGAATGGATAATGGGAGATGGAGAAGAAAGAAAAATGAGGGGAAGAGAGGGAGATACTCTGGCAGAGTGGACTGCTTGTAACTGGGTAAAAAAATGGGGGGAAGCCAACCACAACAGGCAAAAAGACACATGGTGAGTCAGCCTGTGCAGGAAGAAAAATGGAAGCAAAGCCTGCGGGCTAATAGTCACCACATTAGCCGGCCATCATCCACCTCGGCTGACCACACAAGTCTCTTCACGGGAGCCATCATTAAACCCTCCCTACAGGTGTCTGGGTGAGTGATTTTAACCAGAGTAAACAGAACAAGATTAATGGTGCGAAATGGCTAACAAGGGCCACAGAGCTGGTGGCCCAACAGTGACTGTGTCAATGAAAAGGTTATTAATGTTTGGGAAGGAGCAGACAATGTCTCTGCTGCTCTGCTGCTCAGTGTTTTTCCTGTTGTAATATGTTCTAGATAAAGCATATAGATGTGTGTGTTTGTGTAACCATGTGATTTATTAGGATTATAAGAGGCTGAAGGAACATTGTAAAGGTAAATGATTTACAAAACATTACATGCAGACATCTCATTCAAATACATATTACTCTGTGACTTTTTAGTCTAATTTTTACAAAAGTAGGAGACCCAACGAATGAGGAAAAAAACAGTAGTTATAGTAGAATTAATCAAAACACTTTATCACTGTTCCCTTCCACAAACCTCTAGATTTGACAGCAGGGGTCCAGCTCAGGCCGATGTGTCCAAATCAATAGCAAATTTAGGATGTTGGTGCCCAGCCTGCAGCTCATTACATGGGCCAGCGTTATTTACTAGCTTTGGGCTGCCTCATCCTCTGTTCCTCCCTTACTCCCTCTCTCCTCCTCCTCTTGTTCCAGGATAGTATTTCATACAAATACCTCACCACACAGTACAACCTGCTCCCACTCAGTGTTACCAGGAGATAGTTACTCCAGAATACGGAGCCAACCAGCCAGCACTCCTGAATTAGACATTATTGTCAAGATGTCCAAATCACACAAACGCGCAGGGCCCCTTCTGTTTCCGCAAACTAAGATGTTCCCAGAACATAAAGGCTAGGAATGTGAAATATTTGTGTTGTTTTGTTCTTCATATAAACTGAAACTACTGCATAGCAGATCAACCAAAATACAATTTTAAATTTAGTTCCAGAACGATGAGTGCAGTCAACCTGCAGTAAAGTCAGACCTCCAGACTAAAACATGTTATAGCATCTAAATCTACATTATGGCATGGTATTTAAAGGCAGGGTTGGTAATGTTGAAAAACTAGCAAGATTTGAAAGTAGCATCTCCTCTGGGCTCCATCTACTCCCTCCCCCTGCCCTCAGGGCTTCCCCCACACACAGACGTGCACAAGTGTCGCTGGGGTAGAGTACGGGCAGCGGGGCACAACACTCCTCCAACTCTTCCGCTCTTCTGAATGAATGATATATTTTCATAAGACCATTCATATTTTCACAGTAAAACATGTTTACAGGTTACTGCACAGTATAATTTATTCATTATATTTTGGTGGAATCAATCATGGTGGAATGTTACCAAGTATATTTACTCTCAAGAACTGCACTTAAACAAAGTTTTGAGTTACTTGTACTGTACGTTCTTTTTCATGCTACTTTATTCTTCAACTTTACAACATTTCAAAGGGTAATAGTGTACTTTTGCTCCTCTATATTATATTTTAAATTGTATACTATATGTAGTTACTAGTTACTTTGTAGATTAAGTTTTTAAAGGTCCCATGACATGGTGCTCTTTGTATACTTTTATATAGACCTTAGTGGTCCCCCAATACTGTATCTGAAGTCTCTTTCCCGAAATTCAGCCGTGGTGCAGAATTACAGCCACTAGAGCCAGTCCCACAATGAGGTTTCCTTAGTACGTGCCATTTCTGTGTCTGTAGCTATTGAGGAGGAGAGAGGGGGGGGCAAGGTGGAGGGTGAGGGTGTGGCCTTGACCAACTGCCACTTTGCTTGTTTGAAAGCCATGATGTCTCTCTCTTTCTCATGGCTGGGCCAAATTCTCTAGGCAGGCAAAGCAGTGAAAGGGGAGGTAACCTTGCTCCTTATGACATCATAAGGAGCAAGATTCCAGATTGGCCCATCTGAGCTTTCATTTTCTCAAAGGCAGAGCAGGATACCCAGGGCTCGGTTTACACCAATATTCTGACTTGATCATCTATTAGAGACAATAGCGAATTGCTGCTTTATGTCCAGATATCATTGTAACATTCTATTCTATCATATATATATATATATATAAAATGAATCTTTAATGGTAAACAAACTAAAGAAAATAAAAGCATTTGTTATGGCTCAGCAGCTCCGTTGCCTGAGTGGTTTGGCCTGCTGTGTACTGAACATCCAAACGTTGTCTGAGGAGGAGGCTGTGATCCTGTCTCCTCTGTGTTTACCCACAGCTGTTTAACCAGGGAACGCCAGCGGCTAAGCAAAGGGGGGCTGGATTATTCTGCCTCTGCCAAATGAGGCAGAACGCGGCTAATTCTATTTGAGCTTTACCACTTGAGTCAACTTTACGGCCCAATTAGCTCCCTGAAATGAGAGACGGGTAAATGAGAAGTGTGGGAAGGTGATGGTGGCAGGAAACACCAATGTCCCAAAAAACTACTGATGCACAAAAAAAGGGAAAAAATCCTCCCCCCCTCGGTTTTTTTTTTTTTTTTTTTTTTTTTTTTTTTAAAAAAAATGTTTTTAAAAAAAAAAAAAAAAATAGCAGAAATGAAATTTGGACAAATAATCCCATTGCATCAAAAAGTGACGCTTGGTCAGGTGCCTTTGCCGTTTGTTATTGATGCAAAAAGTCTCCTTTAGCGCCTGGCCCTTTGGCGTCATATTTAGACGTGCTTGGTCGGGACTGACATGCGGCACAAGAACGGGACAGTTAGGTTTAGGAAAAGATCGTGGGTGGGGTTACAAAATGTACGTTTCAGTGACAGATGGGACACGAACGGGACACGAACCCCGGTCTCCTGCTAAAGTCACACTAAAGGGTGATTTTTGCGTCAGTATCCCACGCTGAGAACCGCTGACCAAGCATCAGTATTTTTATGAGTTGGGAGTGAGAATGGGCTGGCTCTTTCAAGCCAGATTTAAGCTTCTACACTGACTTTCATGCAGCAGTTTTAAAAATGGTCTCTGCTTGCAATTGCAGTAGGATTAACACATAATAAAGAAAGCTTTTAAAAAAATGTGTTATTATATATATTTATATTTTTATGTTTGTTACATTAGGCATTATTCTCATTGTTAATGGAATAAAAGGCTCAATGTAATTGCAGCTAAAACCCAATAAGCAATTAGAAAAGGTCTAAGGGTCATACAAATATTGTTGTATAATGTAGATGTGCTATTTTGCTGTACACTGTTAGAGCCAGATCTATCTCTCAGTTTAATTTTCACAAGAAAAATAATCAATGAGTATCTGAAGCAAGATTGCAGTAAATTGTATTTACCGTTGTTCTCCCACAACACTGATAGTCCCAGCCTCTGTTGTTCAACCTCAGCATTTATGTTTGGGAATTGAGCAGGGCGGGTCAGGGAGGAAAATAGTTTTTCCGTAAAAGTAAGTGGTTTACCAGATGAATGATAATCAAGTTGCCGTCGGTTGCTTGGTTACCGTCACTTGAATTTAGAGGTTGTGGAGGGACAGGAGAGGGATTTTATATCTGGGGTTTTGCCTGTTCCAGTGCCGAGTTCAGTGCTTTGGATAATGACAGCCATGCTTAGACTGAGAATTATTTTTAAATTCACCTTCAGGAAGAAAGGAACTTCAGATAGTTGGGACGGTGCGGCACAATAGAACATTGTGGTTAAACTTTACTGCCAGCTTAATTGTCTCCTCAATTGAGTGTTCATTAAATGCTCCAAGTCATCAAAGTCTCCTGAACATTCTTTACGTATGTGAAATGAGTTGTGCTGCTCCTGAGTTTTTCCTTAAAGTTCCCATGACATGGTGCTCTTTGGATGCTTTTATATAGGCCTTAGTGGTCCCCTAATACTGTATCTGAAGTCTCTTTCCCGAAATTCAGCCTTGGTGCAGAATTACAGCCACTAGAGGCAGTCCCACAATGAGCTTTCCTTAGTATGTGCCATTTCTGTGTCTGTAGCTATTGAGGAGGAGAGAGGGGGGGGGGGCAAAGTGGAGGGGGGGGGTGTGGCCTTGACCAACTGCCACTTTGCTCGTTTGAAAGCCATGATATCTCTCTCTCATGGGTGGACCAAATTCTCTGGGCCAGATTCCAGATCGGCCCATCTGAGCTTTCATTTTCTCAAAGGCAGAGCAGGATACCCAGGGCTCGGTTTACACCTATCGCCATTTCTAGACACTGGGGGACCATAGGCAGGCTGGGGGAACGTATATTAATGTTAATAAACCTCATAAAGTGAAATTTTCATGCCATGGGACCTTTACAGTTTTTTCCAATTGCTAAACGACAGTGGGCACAACTGGAGTCACATGTGCAAAACTCTAACTACAGTCTGCACTACCTACAGTCACCTGAACTAAACAGTTCACATCACCTGCAAAACTCATTCAAAGCAACACAACTCTTAACACACGTCTCAAACACTATGCACAGGCCTCACTGAGATAACACACACTGTCACTCAGAACACACTGAGGGTAAAAACACTAGCATCAAACACCAATACAGAAATTACAAACTTTTTCATCTTTACAGTTTGAACAATTTGAGTGACTTGACACTACTCAACAGTTTATTTAAGGAAAAAATATAGATTGTATAGCATACCAATTTTTACATAAGGTAAACAAGAAGGAATGAAAATCAGCAGTTTTCTTCAATAAAGTATTTTGTCTCTAGTAATTTATGGAATTACTGGGGAAAAAAACTAAAGGTACATAACAGTACCAACGAATAGTGTGACTAAGCCTGCCTCTCTCCAGCATCATGTGGCAGGTTTTCTTCATCACATTGGATGTCTGCATCATCTCTAAATACAAATGAATTTGGTGTTTCCATTGCTTTCACTTCCATTACTTTCTGAAAAACAGTAAGAACGTAGTTTTACTATTGTAAAGATATAGTGTTTTTCACTTTTTTTTATAGCTGTGGACATACCCTTAGACATCTTACCTGGACATATTACTGTAGTATCTTTGCTCTTTTACCTGTTTCTCTCAAACAGTACAGTGTATGATAGTTTCATTCTTATTTGGTGTTTGTATACAAAAAAAGACTTTCTGAGCTTTCTCTGTATAAATACCATATATGTTCACTAACTAGTCTAAAACAAGACACCTGCTTAGGCTTTCAGCTAAAATTGCAATCAGCAGTGTTTGATAGGCACCAGACTGAAATCTATTCTGTTTTGAATGTGTGGTTAACAGTTTTGACAGCAGTGTGTTAGCATTTGAACAAAGTGCTGTAAATCTACAGTGTTGTGCACGTTGTGGTTAAAGTCATGGGATAAGTGTGTAGAGTTTTGAAAACTGTGTTCAAGCAATGAAAAACGAACTAGAGTTTGGTCCACATGAACTGCTGCTGTTCAGACTGTAGTTAGCGTTTTGCACATGTGACTCCAGTTGTGCCCACTGTCGTTTAGCAATCGAAGAAAACTGTAACAACACAGAAATGTCTCATTGGTTCACCTGGAACTCCCAAACAGCAAGTATGTTAAGCTAAGTCTGTTTCTCTCTGCCGTGGTTTATTCATATAGAACCAGGCTGGTTAAAGTTAACCTAACTGACGTTATGCTGGTCCGCTGGAACAAGCGCTAACGTTAGCTAACGTTAAGATCAGCTAATGTCAGCTATCATAGCTAACATTAGTTGTTGTTTTCCAACGGCAGACAGAAACAGACTTACTTGTGGTAAGTAAACAAAAAAAAAGTGGCGGTCAATGTTGATATTGTGGCAGGCCGCCACAAATAAATCACCGTATGGAAAACCACTAAAATAACCCCGTTCGCTGGAGGCTATTCATTTGGTTGATGTTTGTGCATTTAAAAAACACTGCTTCCATTTCAAAATAGGAATAGCTGAATGGAACCCACATGTAGTAGCCTAAATGCAGCTAACTGATAAATGATTTTAATTTATGTGTTAAATGCTAATTTTCATTGTTCATTTATTTTGAGGAAATTAGGGGTAATATTTTTAGTTAATATTTACAGTAATGCAAGGAATTGTTTAATTATCTAAAATGTTCGTGGATAATTTAGAGTGCATTTATATTACATTGGTGATATTTTGGAAATATTGCATTGTTACTTTTAACCGTATACACCTTTAATTACATTGAATACTCTCGCGAGAGTCGTGAAGTAAAGTAAGAAAAAAGGGGTTATCCGAGTGGTCAGTCAGGCACGGATAGAGTGGAGCCTCACAGTTTTTTGACCTTCTCTTTCTATTTTTTCTTTTTCCCTTTTGCCGTTAATAATCATTTTTATTTTTTGTACTACTTCTGTACTGAAGTTTATGTTGCTAACCGAGTAAACGGATATACTTTTTCTACGAGTGGTTCCATGGATTTATTGATGTGGATTCGGAGGCAAAGGGAGTGGACAAAGCGTCAAGCTAGGGCTTTAATCAGTGGAAAACTACACCACACATGGATGACAGATTTTGTGCACCTCTGAGAAAACCAAACACGGCCAAGCAAAGTTTCATCAACGCGGGAGAAGTTCAATTGGATTTCATGCAGGTTAGTGTGACAGCTTGAGGCCTCAGTGAACTCCGAATAAACTTCATCATTTAACTATTCAGTGATATTTACTTTCCTCACCCTTCAGAGAACCAATATGCCGGCTGATGACTGCAGGCACAGTTCAATAACAGCCACAAAGTTAGAGAAAAAAACTACCAAACTGCTGGCTATTCAACATCCTTCTTGTTTTGAATTGCATGCTTGGTTTGAAAGAAACAAATTATGATTGAGATATGATTGACAGGTTTAGATTGATTATCTACTGACCAGAAAGTCCCCTGTTACACTCGATTATTAATCAGCATCACACCGTCTGGACCAGGGGTAGACTTGAGGGGTGTTCAGACCGGAAATATTTGCCCAGCATTTAAACACAAGGAGCTGCTTTGGTCCTACAGGTGCAATGATTGTGTTTTAGCAAAAACTGATGCAGGTTATTTTTGTGGGACAACTCTTGCATTTTGTTTGCCTGCGCCAATGTAGCCTCGTGAGACCGTCCTGATCTCGCGAGCTCCAGTTTTCCACTCGCAGATCAGTCTGGCATCTTGAGATAGAGAAAATTTGGAGCCGTTCGCCAAATGACCGACCAATCAGCGTTGGTTTTGAGGCGGGTTTAGGTGTGACGCAACGAGAAGCGACTGTTCAGTCTAAACAACATGGCAGCTTCCACGGATGAGATGAGCGTAGCTATCATGCAAGATTTATCTGAATTAGAAAGTATTCCTTCATTGAAAGAAGAGCAAAAAATGGCATTGGAGGCTTTTCTCAGAGGAAAAGATGTTTTTGCTGTTCTCCAGGTTTCGGCAACAGTTTGATCTGATTGGTTGATTTGGCCCGTCTATGGTGATAGACAGACGGTACAGATCCACTTTTGCGACACGACTATCGCGTGGTGTTGCGACGTCATACAGCCATGGTTGATGCTCCACGCCCCTGACCAGCAGCTGATTGGACGAATGCGTGACATGGGTGTGGCTACTCGAGAATTTCAACAGAGTGTCATGGCAGCTCATTGAGAATACGATCTCGTATTTTACAAAAATAGTTCACCGAAATGTGTTTCTGAAAACATTTTAAGCGACAAATAGGCCATGCAGTTGCTGAATCTGTCTTCATTTCAGATCGACAAAGGTTAGTTTGAAAGATTTTCGTCTACTTCTACTGGATAGAATGGATCATGTTCTATGATTCATTTGCATAAAGCTGGGCATCGGCCAGCTTTTTGACTTACTCTTACTCCCAACACTGGTTATACAGTATATGTAGGCATTTACTTTTGCTTCCATTTACAGTCTTCAGTTTTGAAATTCTTGTTGAAAGGTTTCTGGGCTGCGTTTTTTTTTTTTAAAGAGCAAGAAAGCTTTTCACCATCAACCTTGAAGGAAAGAGGCGCTGTTGTCGTCATTACCATCATCAATCCCAACATTACTGCACTTATCCTGAACTGATCTTTAGCAGCACTTTTGTAGGCAAAATTATCTGTAGAGAAATAAACAGATGGCACCTTTAGCAATTTATTTATCTATTTTCTCCTTTAATTCTTTTTTCTGTCCTACTTGAATAAATGCATTGCATTTTTGTTAAGGAAACAAGTATCTTGTGCCACATTGCTCCTCTTTGAACGAGAATAATCCATTATTACTGTCAGTGATACAGATCAAATAAGCACACTCTAACTAGGGTTCATTTGTGACATACCCTGGCCTACATTAACAATGTTCTTTATTCATTTAATTTACATGTTAGGGCACTCTGGGTCCTTGACCAGTGGAGGCCTGAAACATTTGCCTAATGAGGAAGGATAACCTCTGGTTGGAGAACCAGAGAATTGAGAATGGTCAACCTTAGCTGACACATAACTTGTACACAGCTAAAAACTACACTGTGAGTAGTTGGTGAATATAGTTAAAACCACATTCTCTGCTTTAACTAAATGTTTGCAGTGGAATGAAAAGATCAGGTTAGTGATATCTTTCTTATGGTCCCCAAATCCTATTATAGACCACAACCAACAATGAACTGATCATACAAACAACTATTGTCTCTGTATCAAAGCCTGATATATCTCAATAAAGCTCTATTGTTGTTCAAGAAATATTAAAACCAGTCACAATGCCAAATCTGGTCAGGGGCATAAAGTAGGGGGTCCCCTACCCTACTTCCTGCCCATTTTTGAACCCGGCTAAGGTTAGGGTTAGGTGCCTTGAAGTCAATGGTCGCAGCGCTGCCTTGAAGTTGACATTGGGGGCTTAAAACACCATTGAGCTAAATACTCACCGTCAAATGTGTACAGCTATGAATAGTCCCCAACAAAGCCCCTATGTTTTTCTACCTTGAAACCATTTTGGCAGCAATGACACAAAATTGGCTGATGAACATTAGTATCTATAACTGAGTCTGTTTAGAGCATAGCTGCAAACTCAAGTGGGAAGAAAAAGATGTTGTCTCTGCTTAGCTACAGTATGTACTGTGTGTCCGTGACACGCTTTCTTTCTCAACCATTTCTCTCCTTCTCTCTGCTACATTTGGGATGGCATGCAACACATATCAGATGGACAATACTAACAAAAGACATAGTTAGGGTACAGTAGCCACAATGTGCATGACCACAGAAGCATGTGTGCAAGTGTGTAGAACTTCCATAGAAAACAGGCATGGGTGTTTTGACACACATCATACGCTGCTGACTACACTGCCTTGAGAGGCGAACCGTGGTGTTCCATAGAAAATTAATCTGATTATGAACTAGACTTTGCTACATACCACTTTTAATTGTCAGCCACTGTCAGAGGTCCATACAAAGCCTAAAGCTAGCTTGATTTGGACGAGCTAACATTCTGTAGCTCAGTTAAACAGAAACTGAAAACATTTTACATCACAAACATGTGACATGGAATCCAGTATCAAGTGCAGTTGTCAAAAACTACTATTTAGTTCAAAATGAAACATATTTTGCATTCAAAATGGTGTATTTTCCCCAAAGGTGACAAGTTTTAAGCTATGTAAGCTCGCTGAAATTGAGCATATTTCTTTGTGATCTCTCACTGTAAGGCCACTCTTGCCCCATCATATCACTTGAAACACTTAACAGTTAAAATACAAAGAAGAACCTGGTGGCCTCGAGAGAAAAACACTCCCACCTCTGGCCGTCTTTTTCTTACGTCTGTAAACAAACACACGGCTGCTGACAGAATCAGTGGTCACATCCTTTTTGCTTTGCCTGAGCAGAAACACCTCAGTATCTGTGGCTGGATTTTAAATATGCAGGTGGGTGATTTTCCTGTAAATGCTCAGTTGGCTGCAGACCTTTGGCACGCTGCCAGGTCTCAGTGTAGAGGATTTGGCTCAGTTATATAACTTGCATATGTATGCTGCTGGACACCATCTGCTGAGTGTCGGCTGTCCTTCTGTGTGCGCGCATGTGTGTGCATGCGCAGTGCCAAGACTTTCAGTATGATTTTTACGGGAGCAGTTAGGATTTGCATGGGCTGGAGACTGGTATTTTTATTCCCCATGGACGTGTGTATTGCATTCGTCTTTTTATTATAAATGAGAGGGGGGTCTGCTTGTATTGAATTTTTATCAACCAGTCCTACATCAATTCTGTAAAGACATTTTCAGAGTTCATCAACCTTTTATTCTTCTTTTCAAGTCGTTATGATCACACTTGGTTAGAGAACACACAGTTTTGCTGCTGTGTTCTTTTCAGTTTAATTTCAAGAGAAGCAGCACTGGCACTCCTAATTAATTATACTGTGTTTAGGCAGAATGCAAAGTGAGTTTTAGGGAAATAACCAGAGTTTTTGGTTATTTAGCGTTATGAGTTTAGTCAGAGGCTAAGTTGACACAACGAAACACTTCCTCATGCGGTTGGTGCATCCGTTGCTGTCTATTTTACAGCTTAGTAGTCTGTTCAGGGCGAACCGTCCAGAGGCGTAATTTGCGTGACTGACACTAGACTAAAGCTTGCTTTGCTTATAGCACCTTTACGCTACCAAAAGATTTGGGAAAAATACAAATAAATCAAAACATTTAATTCTACATTTAATAAGCAATCATACATGCAGTTACATACTATATGTATAATATATAAAGGACAACTATATATGCACAAGGAAATGTGTGCAAGTTAACAAAACTCAAAATCTAGGAATCCTTTAAAATGCACACATACTTCTCAAACCATATTTTAATATAGAGCAAAAGGTTTTTAAATGGGTGTTCCTCTTTAAATACATTTTGCTGAGAATACTTTTTTTTAACTTAAATTTAAGTAAGATTTTGAATGCAGGACATGACTGGCAATGGACTGTTTTTACGTTTCTGTATTACAACTTTTATGGATTAAAGGATCTAAGTATTTTTTCCACCCCTACCATAAACTGTGTTACTATTGTATGTTCTAAATTCTTTTTTTATGATTTTTATAGGAATATGATATAGAAACACTGTGATGACTGAGTCATTTTGTCTCTTTCTCTCTCACCATCTGCGATTCTTGACCAAATAACAGCTTAATGTCATACGGATGACATGACCCTTGTAAAGGCTCAGTAGCTATGTAGCGCTACACCAGGAGATTACAGTGATGAATCATGCAAACTAATGCACATTAGCAAATTGTGGTTTTTACAAAAACTTGAACAAGACATGAGTCGACCTTAGCAACATTATTAGAAGGTGGAGGAAGGCAGTGAACACAGGTCATCAGCAAACCAGCTGATAGGCTCTGGATTATCCCTCACCTCCTGTACGGAGGCACATAATGGCCATATATACAAAAAAATCGTCATCAGTGGAGAACATCTGAGCAAAACTGGTTGAGAGCAGAAGCATTGCAGGTAATGGAGGACACCCGTTCTTAACCTCGACTCCCCATTACACATCCACTCAGCGGGCTATTTCAGCAGCTGCATACACGAGGACAAACACATACGCATGAAAACAGAACTTAAAGCGGATATGTGAGGACTAACGAGTGGATGATGGTGGGTTGTTGATGGGCAGGGTCCATTATTTCTTCCATCATCTGTTATTGGGTGTTTGTATAACTGTCTCAGTAATGGCGGGTGTTTTTTTATTTTGGACCAGGGTCCTTTATTGTAGGTCAAGGTAAAGTCTGGCCAGCTGAGTTCCTGCTGTGTCTGAAAAAGCTTAAAAAAATTGTGAAACTGTGTCAGTGTTGGAGTAAGGTCTGGCTACACCGCTTATCTATTCTTGGATAGGGGAAACAACGCTCTGGCTCATTTGTATTTCTTTAAACCAATCCCAACTGTCTGTCAGTATGATGATTATTGTCTTTCTTCATTTTGGCCTGCATAGGTTTAGAGACAGCGAATATAAAAAAATTCATCATCTGATGTACTTTGCAGTGTCAGAATGGATTTATATATATATATATATATATATATATATATATATATATATATATATATATATATATATATAAATGTTTTAGATGTGCTGTAACTTCTTTTGGATTCACCGACTTGACACTTTCAATTTTTCATAGCATTTAAACAATCTTCTCAGCCCAAGCCAGAACAACAGGACAGTTTTACATTATTAAAATGTCAAAAAAATGTAATAAACAACATATTTCATAACCAACTTTTGACTGGCTGACTGGAGTGCATAAACGGAGTGAATAATGACACAGCTATCAGGAGTATCTTTCTAATCCCAGGTAGTATTAAAACAGAATCCACCCACATGAACAAACAAGAACAATCATGCTCAAATAGTAATACACTCTCTCTTTATGCAAATATAAACAGAAACCCAGTACAGCACACACGCAAACCGGAGTCCTACTGAAGGTTGTAATTTGTTATGTAGCATTGACATCACGAGTGATGGGCCCAGGATGACGGATGTCAAGCCGGATCTGTCACCACCACTGCGTGAAACCGCTGTCCACTGAGTAAAGGAGCATAAATCAACAGAAACTTCGCACTGTCTGAACCAGCATCCACACAGATTATTGGTGAGCCGCAGAGCAAAAGCGCTTAGAACGACGTCTGCATAGTGTGTTCATTTGTTTAACAGGACAGTCAACAGTGAGTGCCACATTAAACACAAAGTGGAGTCTCTCCTGTCTTTGTTTTTATGTTCTTATAATCTGAAGTGTATGAAAAAGGAACAGAACCCATATGAGAGAAGTGGAAAAAGTGTTTTTCTTGTCTAATTTAAAAAAAGTAACCTGCACTTTAAAAATTGCAGTCTCTAATTACCATTATAATCCCCTGATGGCTCAACCTACCTAAAAAATGTTGCTGTAACCTTTCTAATGGCTTATCAAGAGGGAGTTTAGTTCACATTACTTTGGGTATATTGCTGAGGCTGTGACCTTTGAAAATGGGAGCAAGAAGAAAAAAATGACTTTGCAATAATGTGTTTTAAGTTTAAATACCAGTGTGGACTTTCAACAAGTGTAAAATCTGTTTTATTCCTAATGTTTAGGTCGTCGGAGATGAAAGGTTCTGGAGCATTATATTGCATGTAGGGTCAGCAGTGTAGTGGGTGTTTTTCATTTCCATGGCTGCTATGCTCTGGCACTCGCACATACACACACTTACGCACATACACATTCTGTGACACACAAGTAGTTAGAGAATTAGAGCAGACCTCTCCAGACCTGCAATGTGCCGCGATAATTACACATCGGCCTCTTTTTGTACCTATAGCTGATGATGACACGGCCTGTTCAGACAGACAAATCAATTAGACTATTCATTTCAGGGCCTTGTTTGTATCTGCTGATGGTGCTGGCATGTCCATCTGTTAAAGAGGGCCTTAAGGGCCCCATAAAGCGATGTAGCCTGTTCCCTCACTGTACATTTCCAATTATTTATGTGGAGAAAGTGTCTTTTAAGTGTTCTATCATTAAAACAAGCCTTGTATGGGTAACTTTAGAAGTTAGGATCTAAAGGATCTTAACAAAGCATTGTTAAATGGAAATACAGATTAAACAAACATGTTTAGCCGGTCTAGCGGCGTGGTCCTGCAATGATGGTCGGTCAGTTGGTCCAACGCGGTTCGGAGTGAAATATCTTGCCATGAAATTGTGTACAGACATTCATGGTGCCCAAAAGATCCTAGAGCTTTTTTCCTTTAGCATCACTATGAAGTTGAAATTTTTTTTGTTTGTTTTGAGTGAAATATTTCAACAAATATCAGATGTATTGCCCTGAAATCTAGTACAGGCATTCATGCCTCTCTCAGAATAAATTGTATTAACTTTATGATTAACTGACTTTTCCTCTAGCATCATCATTGGTTTATGACTAAATACCTGCAAAAGCAATTACATTCCCATGCCTATGTAAGCAAATGGTAATAAAATGGTTATACTTTCAAATAAAGTGTTAATTAATGTGGCTAAACTGCCATATTGTTTACAACATGTAGTACTACTAACAAAACTGATGTCTGGAGCAACGAAAATAAGTCCCAAGTTGTGCTAAACTATAGTTTTCCTTTGATTAAATTTTTGCTAGCCTGACTTTAAAGACTGAGGCTGTGTTAAGTTTGTGATGCACAGTTAGACAGACAACACTGATGGCAGAAAAGGTGTGTCCACGGTGGCTGAAAGGTGTCAGGAACAACAAAGCAATTCCACAGTTTAATGTGAATAGCAATGTAAGCCCACAGTGTGGCCATATCTACACGGAGGCCTATTGTCCTATTCCGGGTGAGCCTTTTTTACCTCAACATTTTAGCAAAATTAAAAGAATACAAATTGCACTTGTGATATCTTTGTTAAGTCTTATACATTACTAGTGAAAATAACAAAGCTCAGTTAGCAGAACATTCCTTACAATTTTGGCTAAAAAAGAAAGACGTATTAACCATTCAGTTAAGAATGCAACTGGCATAGCTTCTTTAGACCAAATTCCAACTCGCAGTTTACTAATTCACACTGGAAGACAGACCTTAAAACAGGCATGTAATTTAGATTAAACCCTCTGTCAACATGTTTTGCTAGGGCTTAATTTAATCGTATGCTTTGGGAAAAGCTGTTTTAAATCCTGTTGAACTTTTTGCTAAAAGTCACCCTCTGTAAGAAGCTAACAGGCTCAGATGGGGTACCCATGTGGGGAGATTTTCTTGGATAATTGTGGAAAAGGGAACAATATGTTTTCTCTAGGGGTCTGCCTGGACATTTTGTACCCTGTCAGCCAGTATTAGTTACGCTTATTAACGCGACAGATATGAAAAAAGAATAATGGCATGGTTTCCTCTATTTGTGCCCTCCGATCTTCACCTATGGCTTTCACACCTCATTTCCACATCTGATCACAACAGCCGTGCATTACTAATACATCATGTACTTGTTTCACCGGCTCCTTATGTAACTATTCATGTGACGCAAATTGAATAATGACGTTTTCTTTTTTCTTAACAGGTGGCAAAAACTCTGTATGTTGTGTTTGTGTGTGAACATGTGTATGTTCATAAACATATCCATGGCCATATGCTGTGCCAGTATGTTTGAGTCTGTTTAAACAAGCGTGCATTACAGAACTTGCCACTCAGCAAAGTCATAAAGTGTGTTATTTGCCCATTAACTTCTGCTTTTTTCCTCCCCTTGAATGACAATATAAATTTCACAACCTTTTTGCGGAACAGCATTCAAGAGCAGTTGCTCACAGTACTGTAATAATTTATGAAAAACATCATTAACTCTCCTCATCATCACTCCATCCTGTTTGTTTTTTTTGTACAAAAATAGGTTTCACTTCTTTCAACACTACAAACTATCTAAGGGACCGTTCGGTATTCATGGAATGGACCACTGGAGGAAAATAGGGGAGGGTCATGTATTTTTATTCTTTGTTGAGGGGAGGGTCATCCATTTTTAGTCCAGGGTTAACCAACTTTTTTATTCATAGAAACAGCAAAATTTCAAAGTGGCTTATTTGGTGCATAGTTTTCCATGTAGCTCTCAGTCTCGGCCCTCCTTCGCTACCAGATGGGTCTGACCCATGAGTTTGCTGGGGGGCAGGGGGAGCACTGCCCCCCTGGTGGCTGAAATTGCATTGTTTAAAAAATGAGTGGAATAATTACGTCTGGCATGGCCAGATATTTTATAAATATCTTTGCTAAATAACACAAAACAACTAAATGGTGGTAGGTAATACCTCTGATTTCATATACTGCTTTAGTAAAAAAAATATTTCCTGGCTGACGATGGGAGCAGCAGGATGCAAAAAACGAAAAGGAACGTTGCTAGGGTTTTGTGTAGATTTGGACTTACGTTTATTCCACTTTGTTTAAACGGCGAAGTGGAGGAAGCCTAGTGATGAGTCCATAGCAACCAGTTTGTGTGTTGAATGTTACCCAGAGTGCCTTGCTGAATGGTCTCAATGTTTTATTTCATGTGAATACTAGTTTACTAGAGGAGTAACTCAGTATTTGAAGTAATGCAGTAATGCAGGAAGTGTACATTTAGTTTCCATGCTAATTGTGTTTCCACAACAACGTTAGTGAGTAAATCTACTGCAATGGCCCGAACACCATAACAGAGGAGTAGGATGCGTCAGATGAGAAAGCAGAGATTTAGTCATGTATGTCATGGCTGTAAAAAATCAATGGCAATCTGTATATCTTTGCCAAGCCAAACCAATGCAGAAGATATCAATAAATTGTTATGGGAGGGTCATGCCTTCTTTCCAAATTGTTTTGGAGGGTCATAGAAACATTATTACTGGCGAGGGGACGGTCATGACTATTTTGACTAAAGGTCCCAAAACTCCTCCGGTGGCCCTCGAAATAAATAACAAACAGTCCCTAATCCTACTAATTCCAGTATAGGTCAAAAAAAGAATAGAAGTTTAAATGAACCACTTCCACATTAAACTTACATTGGCTTGAGGGCTAAAAGTAGTAAGTGGTTGCTTAGAGTCCCACAGCCACTATAGCCCCCCAAATATAAATAAATGTATTCATGATGTGATTTATCTTTTTTGTTTTTGTTTTCCATATAAACGTAAACAGTAACAGATATTAATTTCTACCAATTTATTTTCTTATTGCAGTTCATCAGTCTGCACATTTTCACATCAAAAACCAAAAGCTTACATTTTTTAGAACATAAAAAACCTACTAATCTGTGCTTTTTTTGGGCCAATTAATGGTTTAATAAATAACTAAAATAATTCAAGTAAAACACTTGTTGACTTTGGTTGAACTGGTCATGACCAGTAGATGTATGCAACCAGTGATTGCAACAGTGGTAGACTTTGCTTCGTTTTGAGGGGTGACCACAAGGTTGGGAACAACCGTCTTACGTCTTACAAACGTCTTTGACATCTGGAGAAATATGCTTATTCCATTTTAATGCAGAGAGTTCGACGAGAAGATTAATTTAGGATGAGCTGTATGGCAGTAATGTAAGCTCCTCTGGGATGGTAGGATCAGAGAGGCTAAAATGCAAAAAGTTGTACTGGTGACAGGGATAAACATAAAATAACATAATAATCATAAAATAATGTCAGACATTTTCCCAAAATGACTTTGTACACACTTCACACTCCACAAATAATGACCATTTAGTATGATCCTTTTCTTCCTAACAGATAAACATACTGTGACAACATGAATGACAAAGGGAAAGAAAGAGGGGAGGAGATTGAGGGGCATGGAGAAGAGGGCCGGCCTCTCTCTCTTCAGTGTAAAGAGGATAATTGGTGGCTGACCCTCCGATGTCCATCATCCTCTGCTGAATAGCGGGTGACAGTGACTAATACATTGTTCCGGTGCACCAGGAGCAACTGCATCATGTTCACATTCAAGCTCCAATGTACACTGTTGGTGACACTCCAAACACACACACACCCACACACAACACACACAACTTCTTATACACGCACATTAAAACCTGTAACCTTGCATACAGAGTCTTATTTGTAGGTGTAGTACCCACTCAGTGGAGTCGTCACTCTCTAATGGGTGTAATTAGGGCTCTTTGATCAGGCTGGATGAGCACTCAATAAGTACAGTGAGCAGTGATAAAAGAGGTGTGCGAGGCGTGTGTTATGTGTAGTGGGTGAATGAGTGGGTCCATGCCACCCTGTCCATGCATACATTTACTGATGTGTTTTTTCTTTCCTGGTACATTCTGCTCATAGCAGAAAGTAAACCTGACAGAACTAGCAAAATAAAGGGTTTCTCTTGTAACAAGGTTAATAAACAGTGACTGGTTCATGTGGCAGTGTTTTATAATATCGAGGGATTATCCAAAGACCTGAAAATCTATCGCCAGGCCGAATTAATACTGTGTGTTTGGGTTTAAAACACTAAAATATGTTGTGCTACATAAGCTGCTTAAAAAGGAAAATTTGACATGAGACACATTTAAGTTCAAAGTAAAATACACTGAAAACAGCCATCCAATGCATTTCTGGGGCTTTTCCTCCTGTACAACTGGTCAAACAAGGACTGTAGGATGATACTACATCAGGGAATTTTTTTTATATGTACACTTTGGGTGTTGGCATCAAACAGAAAGAGCTTCACTGTACACTAACCATTTTGCCTTAATGTTTAACAATCATCCATCATGCAATGTACCCAAAAGATGACAGTTTTTCATTATGGGCATGACCAGATATTCTCAAATGAAAAAAAAAAACAACAACTCTGCTATATGTAACTATTATTTAATTTTCCTAGACCCAAAACTAAACCTAACCACCTCAGCTGACTCCTCTCTGCGTTGACCCTGAGACTGTGTGGATGACTCTAATCTAGGAAAAGTACAGGCAGCTCAATAAGTCACTAAAATTCTCAAGAGGACAGCATGCACTAATTTGCATTTGGACATATCTGATGACGCATCAGTTGTGGATGAGAAACCCTGTAATCACTGGAACTGCTTGGATTTACAATCCAAGTCATGCTGATAGGCACTAAATGCTTTGAGACTCAACACATTACCTCTCTAAGATTTAAAGCAAAAAATATAAGAATACAACCAATGCCATCTGGTATGTAATGAATTCTAACTCCCTTTCACTCTCGCACTGGTGTCAACAGTCTCTACTGTGCATTATATACTGTAGATCACACGGAGTGCTATTCATTCAATCATACAGTCGTTTTTACAGGGTGGTCATGGTCATATAACAATGGTAACTATCTTTTGCACGAGTGCCCTGTTCTATTAAATATTTAGCCAAGCTAGCAACCATGGCAACATCGGTCTATTACATTTACCAATCCCCGACTATTCCTCTAGCACCATCATCAGATCAAATGTATCCAATACTTTGGTTTATGACAAAATACTTGCCAAACTAATGACATTCCCCTCAGCTATATTTTGTGTTTAGTGCTAATTAGCTAATGTTAGCATTATAACACGATAAACAAAGTTTAAAAATAGTTCTCAAACCAGGAAAAAAATAGAATACATATTAAAATCCTACTTGGAAGCACAGGAATAGACTTGATCAATAGACTATATAATAATAAGAAATAAAACAAATCTATAACACTTTTGGAATTACAAGGCCACAAAAAGGTCTAAAAAGATCATAATTTTATTCCTGATGTCTGAAAAATATGCTTCATTTGTTGTGTGTTTACACCACAGAACAAAAGTGTTTCAGTATTTCTTTGGCTAAATTTGCTCAGTCCAATTGACTAAAATCACATTGGGTTTATAGTGGGGTTGAAATCTTCCTCTGTGGTTGTCAGCACCATCATGCAAAGCAAAGCTTAGTACTGATTCACAGTCAATAAAATCACTTCTGTAGAATAAAGTTATGTTCAAAGTTATGTTTACTTTTGTGTAACTTTTTTTTTTAAGATTATTATTTTGGGGGCTTTTCCCTTTATTTGATAGTGACAGTGGATAGACAGGAAAGGTGGGAGAGAGAGATGGGGGATGACGCGCAGCAAAGGGCCGCAGGTCGGACTCGAACCCGGGCCGCAGCAAAGGACTCAGCCTACATGAGGCGCACGCTCTTACTGGGTGATCTAGAGGTCGCCCCAACACTATGTAACTTTTAACTGCAGCTGTAGTTCCAATGAGACAACCTGTAGGGGGACCGAAGCGGGAAAAGTTACATAGTGTTGCTTTACGTTCTTTGCTGTTTCAGTTGTTGATTGAGCTTTATTTTAGGCCTGTTCATGTGACACTGCTGAAATTTTTAAGGTGGCAGGGTTTGAAATTGCCTCGATTTTCCACTGACTGACTTGGCTGGCAGTCAGTCACAAAATTAACAAATCTACATACAGCGTCTCCCACTTTACAATTTAGGCTCAGTTAAATGTGGTAAAATTGGAAGGTAGAACTAACTTTAACAATGTAATTTCCTTATCACAACAGGGACTTAACACTCAGCCCGTTTCTTCCTGCGCTGGCCTGCGCCAAAGTCCCAGCATGCTTAGATAATCATTAGACCAATAATTGAACAGACTAGCAAGGCTATTACTGCTGCTAATGCTTCAAGAGCATTCTCACATCTCTTTAATCACACAGGACAGATGAGTCATTTTTTAATATTTTTGTTAGGTAGCCAAATCCAAACACCTTGACGTTCATTATTAGAAGATGACTCACAAATGCCCAGAAGGAGAAAGAAGTCTGAAGGATCTCTAATGTTTAAAAGTGATCCTCTTATCATTGTTATCCAGTGGTTTAGTCAACCATTACTGTAGGAAGAGACAGCTGAGTAATTCGGCCACTCATGAAGTTTTCAAATAGATTCAAAGATGGAACAACAAAAGATAACCTTTAATTGGATGGAAGTGTCATATAGGGTAGCAGAGAACTCTAACTTTAGGCAAACTGATGTTCCACTTGGCTCAGCAGCCTGTTAACGCGTTGGTATCAGTTCAATTACTTTACTTTAAGTAGAAGTCACATGTTCCCTTCTGGGTAACACTTTACTTCAATTCCCAAATGCAGCCTTTCTAAGCAGTATATACTTAATTGTTAATGACCCAATGTAATGTAGCATTAAACAGACATAAGGAAAGTTGCATACTAATGTACTTCTATCCTGCCTGACAGGAGGAGTTATAGTTGATGACAGTGACATTAATAAACTTTAAAAATAGCTTATCTCAGTTTACAACTACATTCTGGTGTCATAAAGTGTTGTGACCATTTATTGTTTATATCCTGCTTATAATAGCTAAATAGGGAGGTTAAAATAAAGTTTTATCACCATGGACTGTTACCACCTAGGGTACTTGAGTAATTGATCTAGAGTCATTAAGTTATTTATTTTCAGTAAACATTGTAATTAAGAAACAAATTGGCCAAATGCATAAACCAAAGCAGCGCTAAGATAAGAGCAATGCTGCCTCCATCTGCTGTAGGACAGTAAGTACTGCAGTTTTCTATGTGGGGATTTAAACAGACAAACAGACAAATTACCATCTAAACTTAACAGGAGCAACCCTTATAAACCTAATAAAATAAGTCTTTTGAAAACATATGTGTGACATGTATTCAGGCTATGGTACACACAGTAATTGTATGGTTTTATTTTGAAGTGATGAACATCATGGATTAATTTGCCACCAGTATGCTTAATTTGTTGTTTGGTAAAGACTATATAGCCTCTTTATTTTATTGAAGAATGTGACAGAGATGGAATACAATGCAGGGATCCAGCTATATGAGGTGTTATTGAAAAGTTTTGTTTTGATTTTGTTGGCATTGTGTAGTGCCTGTGTCATTTTCAGTCACTAATTCATTGTATTGCGTAAGAACCTTTATATCTTAAAAATGTTTAAAAACCTTGGAAATGAAAGCATGATAATCCATGATTGGTTGAGACAAAATGTAGTTCTGCTGCGTTCAGTATTAGTGATTTTCCTGGTGGGTTAGCCAGATGTTTACTCTACTTGATTAGTCTTCTTTGCCAGAGACCCAAAGAAAGTATGAAAAACATGTTCGGTATGGATTAAACATTTCCATTTCATTTATTTTCTTTGTACTTTTCTACATCTTATTTGTTTTCTGCTGTCTTATTCACTCACCCATTGAAGCACCCAACTCCAAACTAGTACAGTATTATTAAATGCTTTTAACTGATTTTATTGAAGAGGATAACAGAGATAGAAAACATAGCAGGGATGCAGCTACATACATTTTTAATGAAAGGTCCCCTTACTTGGTTCTCAGTGTACGTCTAATTTACACTTTAATAATCTGCATTTGCTACCACCATTTCATCATTTTACGATTCCCATTAACCTGCAGCACCAAGGAACTGTGTAAATTATGACAATGCAAACAGGGTCAAGTGACGCGTCAAGATTATTAAAATGACTTTCACATGCATCCCTGTGACTTGTTGTGTTGTCTGGTGGTTTAGCAGATTAAAACAACATTGGAAATCATGTTAATCTAAATAGCATTTACTATGATGATTACTGGATCATTTACCTGACCTATATTTCTGTTTTTGCTTTTTAAAATGTATGCAGAATTGTTGGCTCTCACACTTTTATCTCTAATTGTCATCTCTCTGTAAATCATTTTGGTCAACAGTTGTTTTAAAATGCGCTCTATAACATTTTTGAGATTTGTATTTCATCTTATTTATAATTCTAATAATACAGTATATTATTGACAAATTAGCGTTAACATGAATAGTAGCAATGTTTTGAATTGTGGTGTTGGTTATTTTGCTGTTTTTATGCTCCTGCGGTTTCGTCAGCTCAGGTTCTCACCTAATCGTGCCCCATCCGGTTGCTTGTAGCCAGACAAGGTCATAGGGATGCAGCCAATCTCAGAGAAGACAGTCCAATAATGGCATGATGACATAAAGCATAAGTCACATGTGAGGATCTAACAATAAAGTGCTGCACAAAACAGTCACCATTCAGATATATATATATATATATTTAAATCATACAAGTAGGAATTTCCTCTTCCTCACTTGCACATGCTTCACACAAAGAAAACATCTGTTGTGAATATGTTACATTACTTTGTTAAAACTCTGAACAAATCCTCTCTCATCTGTTTTAATTGGTATCATACATTTAATATAAATTGTTACACAGTTTTCCTTCCTGAAGTTTTATCTGTGTGAACCTACCTTGAACCAATCCTCCTTTCCTTTGGTGCCAATGTCTTATCTATCTATGTCATTCGAAGTGAATGGAGCGATTGTTAGAAAATCTATATATAAATATTTTATATTATATTATATTTGTTTTTGCTGGTAAATATAGTATAGAGATAGTAGTTAGTCAAAAACATGTCGTACATTTTGAATGTGGCTACCCCAAATTCCAGTTTCAAACACATACAAACTATTTATATTATATATATATATATATGTATATATATAATATAATATAACTAAATAAACCAATATAAATTACGACCAACTAAATAGAAGAATTATTGTGAAATGTACCTTTTTTACAACAAACTTAAACAAAACTAAAACAAAAATTCTTCATCTTTCTTCACTTTGCTTTAATTCACTTGAAATCCAGCTTCACACAATACACCGACATAAAAATAAATGTTGTCCTCAACAGGGGTGTCCATACTCACCACAGGGTTGTGGTGACTGGGCGGCGGCAGCTGCCAGCATCAGGCTGAGGCAGCACACGGATGAAGTTCATGTTGAGAATTTAGGGATGCAGCAGTTCAACACTTGAGCAGTTAACCGATTTCACTATTAAAGGACAATTCCGGCGCAAAATGAACCTAGGGATTAACAACACATGGGTACCGAGTAGACCGTTCTCTGGGGTATGTTTTCATGCTAATCGAATGTGACCAGTTTTAGTGCAAAACGGTAATTAGCTTGTAACGCTAGTCATCGGGGCATGCTAAAGTAAAAAGAAATCCCTATTTCTACAGCACTAACAAGGCTCAAAATAGCACCACATTTCCACGGTAGCATAATGAGGGTCCCTACATGTAACCCGAAGCATCGAGAACTTTGTAAGTGTACAGACAGTTTATTAAAAACATAGTTTATAAAGACAGAACCGTTCGGTATACAGGCAGGCGCCATCTTGGGAAAACTCTCATGACCAGTCGAATGACGTGCTTGAGCTATGTTACTGGTTACTGGTTACACGGTGTTCGTCGTTCGAGTTAGACATTGTGGTGAGAAGCTCCCCGGCTGCGTAAGTGTCCTTGAGCAACATTTGTGTGTACACCGGGTGGCACGTGGCTCATTGTCAGCACTGCTGAGTACTTACTTGAATACATTCCTCTTATGTGTAAATGTACTTGGCAAATAAAGATAATAGATGGAATAGAATAAAACCTCAAACCTCCATGTCAAGTGAAAATATTACATTTAAAAAGAAAATCTATTTTGGGTAGGCCTATTGGTTACTAGGAACTAATATCACTGTATAAATTAGAATACAAAAGATCTTGCAACTACAAACTTTGTAAAAGCTGTTCATACTTCTAAAAACACGAACAGCATGCGCATTTGAACTTTTTTGAACTGGTTTCACAGTACGTAGAATTTCAACACAGCCCTCCGTTGGCTACGTTGGAGTTTCAGTAACTAGAAAAGCTTTACATGTCTCAAATATTGTTTTTGGTGTTGATGCAACCGGTGGGGTAAACAGCGTGTTGATGCGTGTGATCTGCTCATTATGAAACAAAATTAAGATGAACATAACCCTGTCAAGATCAGGTTGAAATTTGATGCCAGACAGAGTGGTACTCCTACTCTTTTACCTCATGGCTCAGAGCATCTTGGCTAGACACTTCTACATCTATGCAGCGAGGTAATAAGTTAAACTCGGATGTCAGCAAAAACAACATTGTCAGATGGGGTTAAGTCATTCTTTAAAGGCCTTTAAAACTTATCTCAATCAGCTTCTGGTATCAGTGATCCTGTTCCTGCATGACCGCACAGTGTTTTCTGCCATATCGAGCATAGCCTTTGTAATAGTCAGACAAAACACTGAGAGCTCAGAGGACAATACATGTATTTGGCCTTTATTTAATATAGTTTAACTTTCTTACAGGGTCAAAACTACTGTAAACTAAAGTCAAATCACATCGCATCACATCTGGTCACTTCACACGTCCCTCGTAGCCTCGAGGTTCCCGGAGTCCCGCAGAGTTTTCAGGTAGTAATACATCCTAACACGTTTCCTTGACGCTCTACTCCCATAAAGACACCAGACCAGTTAATGCCATGTCACTATCCGACCCCAGTAACATTAGGCTATGTGTAAGTGCTGTGCATAAATGATCTATATTCATGATGCAGAATTGCTTCATAATTGATTCCATAATTTCATGCAATAAATAAATACATTATTTATTTGATGTTTGAAGTTAAAAATTTAAATCTGATGTGATTCAAAGGATTTGTTCCATACAGTACAGGAATATACTGATGTATAACAAGTAGAAAATGAACATAGGCAAATGAAGGGGTTGTAGCCACTAGTGCAGGGGTCACCAACGCGGTGCCCGCGGGCACCAGGTAGCCCCCAAGGACCACATGAGTAGCCCTCAGGCCTGTTCTAAAAATGAAAATTGAATATTGATATTATCTGTTTCCCACCTTGTTAAGTCATTGTTGATAATTATTGTGAGAAATCATTAACGTGATCAGTGTCTTCACATAGATGAGCGTCATTAATCATTAATAATCATATATAATATATAAAACTAAAGGCAAACTGAGCACATTTGTTATTTCAGAAGAGTGTATCAAACTGTTAGCCCTTCATATGACTCAATACCCATGAAGTAGCTCTCAGTTTAGAAAAGGTTGGCGACCCCTGCACTAGTGCATAGTCCATTGTTAATATTTTCACGTTTCCGTCCCGGAACTAACGTTCTCCGTTTCTCGCTGTGACCCTGTGGGGGCTCCGTACAAAACAGCTGAAGCCAAGTTAATTAGAATAGAAGAACCCCCCCCCCAAAAAAAAAAATATTAAAAAAAAGAGAAAAACTTTTTAAAAAGCCAGTAGTTAACACTTATAAATAAAACTTTAATTTTAAAAGAAGAAACCCTTTTTTTTTGTTTAGGTGTAAGTTCCCTTGTTTTGCAGCAAAGCATCAACTTACAAATCTCCACATCATATACATATATGAATATGAACTTTGTGTATATTATAATATACTCCTGTTACAATCTACAATAGGTCCATGTTAATTGTTAATACTTGCATCAGGTGAATTTCTGCACATTTGAAGTTAAGGAGTACTCAGGGTTTCTGCGTATTATCCGACAATAATTTGTTGGCTAGGTTTTAAAGATTTTCATTGCTGTACAGTCTCAGATACACCCTCATACACACCTTATTGTCCACCATATGCAGGAACCTTGAGTACTGTATGTGTGACCTCCTGCAAGTAGAGACGGGCACACACCGGTTTGTTGTTTAGTGTGTAGTCAAATGAGCGCTCTCTTCTCCACAGTCACTGTGAGTGGATCGAACACTGGTTGACAAGGCATCGTCTTTTTTCTGGCATCATCTCAAACATGACAGCTGAAACGCTACATTTCACATACGCAGACACAATGTCATCCACTCACTGAACTCATCTCATTCACCCTTAATTAATTTACATTACACATTTTCCCCCTCCTCTGTGCAATTTAGTCAACCTACAGTGAATCAAGCTCCCTCTACTCTATTCTCGGTGAATGTTAAATAAATTAAATTAAAAGAACACTTAACTCAGTGGGCCATCTCTTTTCTTCCATCCATGCACTTTTATCTTCCTACTTTATTTCAAAACTTTTTTACATTCATTAACGCGTCTTTCTCTTTAAATGTCTCCTAATTTGAATCAATTCTCGTTCTGCTCGGTTCATTCAACAAAAAGTCTACTTTAGCGTCTACATGAACATCTATTCCTCCTACAGCTTCCCCTTCCTGACTCCCTACTAATGCTAAAGTTACTATTACTAACTACAGCTCAATTGCATGTATTTCTTACTTTTCTTTTCAGTATCCTGCTATTATTTAAAAAAAAAAATAAAATCACAGCAAACAGTCATCCTAACACACAGGCAACGTATACATACTCATCCGAACAAGCACACACAAGAAATGAAAGGGCCACGTAACAGGGTAAAAACGTAAAAAATGGAGCGCAATGAAGATGTACGGATAGACACACGTACAGATTCAGAGACACAGACAAGGTCCTTCTGGCCACTTGAAAGTGAGAAACAGGAGAGTGAATTGGAAGCTTTAAGTGTCCCTGTTTTGTTGTGTAGGTTGCTAGGGGAGTCCCAGTTTTGGCAGGTTTGGGAGTTGGCAGGCAGGGCTTCTGGCAATGTGTCGGTTGGGTGTGAAAGTGATGAGAGAAACGCTGGGTGGGGTAAACATTAAAAAGACCGTTCCTATTCAAAACCATATTCATTTTTGACGGTGAACCAATGAAGCCAGTGTGAGTGCGAGGAGGAAGCCACTTGATGCGAAGAAGGTTCAACAATTTAGGGCATGAACGGCAATTTCCTGCAGAAAAACAAAATCCGTATTTCAGAGTTTCAGAAGTTGCAGGAGCTGAGAGTGGCGTCCCATGTTTCTCGCCTTGACAGTTTATGGACCCGTAATTTGGCCCTTGGTCTTGTTTAAACTCCCTCTACTCCTCCATGGCCCTCTGTCAACAGTCAGAGACTTCGGAGGTGTTGGAGTCACTGGTGAGTTTCCTGCGTTGTCTCACAGATTTCTCCTCATCCTACAGAGAGAGAGAGAGAGAGAGAGAGAGAGAGAGAGAGAGAGAGAGAGAGAGAGAGAGAGAGAGAGAGAGAGAGAGAGAGAGAGAGAGAGAGAGTTGTTTTCACCTGTGCGGCTGAAAATGTAAGGTCCCTCTAGTGTCACCCTTAAGCAACCAAGATGTCAGATATATATTTACACATCGATTAAACCTTTTGATCGTCATGGCTGCTTTTCCTCATGTACCACCATCAGGACCAATCTTAAGTCTGTAGCCCTGCTACTGGTATAGCAGCAAAAGAAGTAAGACGAAAAGACACCTGCAGATAATTGTTCTTTTATTCTAAATGGACATGATTATGTTTCAACAACAAATGTGGTCGTGTCATGATGTAGAATAAAAGAAAAATTAGGAACGAGATACCAGTGTGCATGTATTATTTAGATTTTTTGATGTAGGCATGCACCAATCCGACTTCTTCTATACCGATTCCGATACCTCAACTCAGGATATCTGTCAATACCGATATTTCCCAGACCCGATACCAGCGCTCTCTTTTTCCCAAATGTAAAATCTGTAAACCTCACTGCAGGGAAACAAGAGGTCAGGGATCACTGTGGCACTAAAACGAGTCTGTGGCCCGCCATGACTAAATGAATGTAACTGACAGGAGAAACTAACTGACAAAATGTTATAATGACAATGAAATAGAAACTGTATTTAATATGCATCCTATTTTCTGCGTGTGCTTACAGTCTGAAAGACTCCATTCTGGCCCCACTCTCCAGGGGAGTGGTCCTCAGGGTCCTCTGCCTCCTCCTCCTCTTCCTCCCCCTCCTCCTCTCTCACCGTGTCCATCCCATCTTCCTCGTACTCTGTCAGACAGTCTGACTCCTCCGCTGAATGGAAAGATTTAGAGGAGAGAATTTATTGTGTGATTGACCCAACCATAAAATACCGGGGACATCTCCTACTGTATTTCAATGAAACAGACCAGGTGAAAGGTATGACCCCTTATTTATTACACTGATTAAATCCGACATGATCTTGAAGGGAAACTGTACATCTTTTGGAGGTGACTGCTGTAACAAGAACTTTTTACATGAGTGATCTTTTACCTTCTGCAGCTACGTAGCTTTGGACTGGCTCTATCCTGGAAACAATCTCTGCAAGGTCAGTGAAGTCAGCTCCTGTGCTGGACTATGAGACATGAAATTATCATTATAAACTGACGTATATAACTTAGATGGTAAACATGTATGTAGTTATACATCAACCATATTACATATCATTTGTGGTGTGTGTGCTGTTCTCACGTCAGTTCTCTTGCTGTCGTTGTAGTCGGCTGAACGGTGGTCCTTCAGCATGTTCTCGATAATGTCGCCTCGCGCCCAGCCAGTAAACAGCAACTTTCCGTGCTGGTAGCCCACATCCTGAAGTAGTTTAAACAGAAATACAAGGTACTTCTAATAAAGCAAGTAGACAGTTTTTTTTTTTTTTGGTACAGCTATGTTAAAATGTGCAGTTTGTTGTTGCATTTTAACATCATCTATATTTCTTCAAAACTGTATTTCAGATGTGCCGCTGGGCTGGATTTTCTGAATATCAAATGGATTATTCAATGAACAGGGAAAAGGAAGTACAACAGGAACACAGTTAGAGCTTGCAGCTAAAGTTGAAGGTGGAACGAAATTAATGCGTATTCCCTGCTGATTGTTCTTCTTACCAGGCATTCACGCCTTAAACAGAGCCTTGCTGTTTCAGTCACCGGTAAGACGCTACTATATGTATGTGTTTGAGTGACCGATCCATGAGTTTGAAGGCTTGTCAGAGCCCAGAAAACTGCACAGTAGTTCATAATGATACACGAGACAGCTTTTTACAATTCTTGGACATTGTAAAAATGTCCGTTTTCAAATGTCCGTTACCTTCCGCTTTCTTTGTGTTGTAATTTTAAAACTCCGGTTGATTTATGAGAACTATGGTTAACTGCTCCTCAGATCTCTGCTGGGTAAATCCAGACAGCTAGCTAGACTATCTGTCCAATCTGAGTTTTCTGTTGCACGACTAAAACAACCTTTGAACGTACACGTTCCGCCAAAACAAGTTCCTTCCCGAGGCCATTTTGCAGCGGCACCGGGGCTCCGCTCGGCACTTAGCACTGCCCAAGACGATTGTGATTGGTTTAAAGAAATGCCAACAAACCAGAGCACGTTTTTCTCCCATCCCGGAATGCTGTGTGGACTCGCCAGACCCTCCTCCGCAGCTCTGTGGAGGAAGGTCTGCAATGCGAGACTACAATAAGGTTAATACTAACCACCATCATTACAACTAGTATGAAACGGAGGGGAAATTGACTGTGCTCTCATTTGTCATGTAAATCAAGGCATCACAATTAGCGTGTAATGTTTGCAAATGCTGAATATCTCCCAAATTAATAAAAACAATAAGACATGAAGTAACTCACATAGATCTCGTCAAACTTGCCGAAGTCCATGGTCTTGAAGCGGTCGATGGGCGGTCTGATGTACTCGCAGTAAGCACTCTTCTTTACGACCTCTAACTGCCGCACACAAGACACATAGGCCAACCGAGACTGGATCTCTGCCATGTCTGGCACCTGCGAAAGAGGGTGGTGTAATAATGCTAACAGAATTCACAGCTAACACCGACAGAAATATTTCTTAATCTGCAGACTCAAAATCCCCACTGCTACGTTTTGATTAAAAACTCCAATGTACTGCTCTAAATTTGAAGATGCTGAGTCACCCATCGTTACCAGTGCCCTGTGCTGCCAACTGTACCTTTACTTTCTCTGCCCAGGGATTGATCCGTTTCCACAGCAACCACCAGCCAGACAGGCTGTCACCATAGTTACAGAGGTCTGTCTCATCTTGGCTACCCACGTCGATGGCAATGACTGTTCTGGCGCCCATGTTCCTTGCAATGTCCGCTGTTGGACGTGCAGCACATTCACCAGCATTCACACACACATACACGCAGACGTACAAACACAGCACGACGAAATCCAGCAGCAGAGATGGTAAGACAATGGATCCTGCGTTATTAAGCTTGTTTCAGGATAATATCTGCTGCTTTAAACCTTCATTTGAGGAGCCCCAATGTTCAAACAGACTTACACCACAAAAATATAATTTTTTTCAAGTTGTCAGACACACTTTATGGCCAATTAGTGACAGAAAACAATGCAATTTAAAAAATAAAATAAAAACTTTCCTAGCCAACGAGCACAAGGCTCATTGACTTGCTAGTGTTAAAAAGCGCATTGGGGCAATGAGCATTTTTGTGGTGTTTAGCCTATTCAAAGACAGAAAAACAGGAAGACATCCCACAAGCACAACGCACTGATCCAGAGTGCCAAAAACAACTACAAATACAGCTGATCAAGCACAAACTCTTCAGGGAGAAGACAGAGAAACAAGAGTCAGAAATAAAGGATGCTGATTTTACAAGGCTCCCTTTAGTTGGATCAATCTTTGAGCCCTGAAAGCACCATATTTCACAAACCTCAAGAATGAGTATCACTTGGGACATAAGCAGACATGATTCTCCATACCAAGTAGAGAATTACAATAGCTCAGTTCAGAGCTTTGTGAAATATGGTTGTGGTTTCATCATACATACATACATACTTGATCATACACAGAGACAGAGTCGGGGGAGTTTTTATCTGCGCACCATAATAAAAGCTAAAAATGTCTTAGTTCTGTAAACATAACACAAAAGTGTAAATTTTTTCTGCTGCATTTTTTAAATGCTTTCAAGTAATGAAGACGTATTTAATAGTCCGCAGACAAAAACAGGTCCTCCGCTCTTTCTAAACACTCTCTCCACTCATTATTCCTCTGGTCGGAATGGAACCAAATACTGATTTGAAAACTAAGCTTTAGCCTAATGAACAATAACTGTAGGGCTGGGTAAAAACAATTACCACAATATAAAGGATATTTTCCTATATCAATCATTTGACAATATCACAAATGTATGCATAATCCCATAGAAAATAATCAAACTGAAGTTGAAAGCAGAACTTAATGCGCTGCTTTGCCAAACTCCTTATAAGTATAATTCTGTTTGTTTTAAATTATAATTTGTCATTAATTGAACAACAGAATGATAAAATAATATGATCATATCACCACAATATGATTCTGCTGAAAGTCAATAAATAATTTTAATGTTGATTATTACCCAGCTCTACAGAAAAAGTGCTCATTTCGACATGAAGGGTACCAGACTTAAAGCAGACCGGTGTCTTATGGTATAAAAAAATAGCAAAATCACGCTATGGTTTTAATATGTTTTTTTAAGCGTTCAATTTGATACTAGTGGTAATTCCTCTGCCCATTTTTAATTCTATACCTTTCTGACACCAGGCTGTTTGACAGACAAATACCACATTCCCCTCTTCATTGTGGTATTTCTTACAGTAGTTGAAGTGTAACCCTGACATTATATACACTTGAATCCACTCTTGATATAAGTCTAAATGCTGAATTTTCCCCATCTAGTAATACAGAATATCTCAGAGTCGGAGAAAGATTGTTTACTCACTGAGCTCACTCAGTTTTTATGTTGTTTTTTAATGTGGTTGATGAAGACTAAATTGGTCTTAATTGATGGTTTGAACTGGCTCTAATATTCAGACAGGGAAAACTCAGCAGACTCCTCCACTACCACATCACTTCCCTTTACCAGCATTAGGACAAGCCCACGTCTGTATACTTACCCAGCCTATAAACAACTTGATTAAAACCCCTCATAACAACCATCCCCGTCCCTCGCTCCACCTCCCCCCTCCTCTGGGGGACAGGAGTTTGGTGGACATTAAGGGTTGTGTGTTGGTGGGGGAGGGGGGCACCACCTCTACTTGCCTGGCAGGTTGTTGATGTAGCCACCGTCCATTAGCAAGTTGCCGTCTTTGGGGTCGCAGAGAGGCGGCAGGTACCCCGAGAGGGTCATGCTCGCCCGCACATAGCGCCACAGAGAGCCTGACACACCAGGGAGGGAAGGAGGGAGGAGGAAGGGGGGGGATAACATCTCAATAATTTTTGCTATATGTTTCAGGTTAGTGTCGACACAGAACGCAATCCCAACATCAGAGGGAGATCGGACAAAGGAAGGTTGCCGACTCCCTGCAAAGGCTAGGACTGTGGTTCTGCCCACCTTTACACTCTGTTGTACACCACTGCAAACCCCATTACCTTGCGCAGAGACCCTGTGTGACTTGTGCATAAGGTAAAAAAGTAAATGGCAACAATGACAGAGCAGCAAGGCTGTTTGAATCTCCAAACAGTGTCCCAACAACAGCGCTTTCCAGTATTTGATCATTTGAATTTGCTCAAATGTTTTGCTGTGTTTTGGTGAGCGGGTGTTTAAAATCTGACCTGGGACATTGTTAACATAGCAACCATCCACAAGCAAGTGGCCATCCTTGGGGTCGCAAGGTAAAAAAGTAAATGGCAACCATGATAGAGCAGCAAGGCTGTTTGAATCTCCAAACTATGTCCCAACAACAGGGCTTTACAGTATTAGATCATCTGAATTTGCTCCTTTCTAAAGCAAAATCCACAAATAGTGTATATTTAAGCTGAAACGAACCATGATAGCCTGTTGAGAAAAAGCAGAGAATATTGCAGTGGACCTACTTTAATTGTCTACATGTCAGAGAAGGAGCAGCGGCAGATGTTGTGACAATGTTTGGAGATCCTTCACCGTGAACATGGCAGGGAAGCACCCAGCCTGCCCAGTCCTGCAGTCCAGCTCAGTGCCAGCAGGGGGCAGGAGCAGGACTGGTGCTGCATGGGTTGGAAGGATAAAGAGCACCACAGAGAAAGCGGGAGGTGAATGCTGAAATTCAACTTTAGGGGAGTCACTACCACTAACAGCTTTCCATTTGTTTGCTCTAGATGTATTGTAACTTAAGGGCTTTATTCCACTTGTACAGGAGCTACAACGGGCAACAGCAGGATCCAGAACACACATTTCTGAATAATGATAAAAAATATAAAAAATAAACCAAAAGAAGGTAATACATGCCATCAATATATATTTATAAGAAATATATCGATTGTGTAATGAAGCAAGCAAAGCCAAGGTAGAGGTGCTGTGTAGGAGAGACTGGACATGTTGCTGTAGGTAGAGGTGATTGAAATGAAACGGTAGCAATTTCACAAAGACGTTCTCATGGGAAACAAGGGGAACAAGCTGCCCTTCAGTCCAAAAGACAGACACATTTAGGCCCACCGAAACGCACAATGATCCACAATAACAGACAGATGTGATGTTGACGCGCTGCAGCCATTCACCATCTCCAGTAATTGTCACCTCTAACACTATCAGATTTCATTGAAACGAAGCACGCAGTACTGTCTGGTCTCTATACCTGATCTCACACTGAAAATCATGCTAAATCAAAACCACTTAAGTTTGTTTTATATTGGCCAAGCTGAGCTACCAGCAAGTTAGTAACTGCATTTTTGTAAAAATGTATCAAAATAAGCCAGTAGAGTTGTGCATTAAGACATCAGTGTTTACAAGACACATCCAGAACTGTATAGTTAAAAAAGGAGAAGGTAAAAATGTATCGACTATACATAGGGGGCCAGAAGAAGCCAGACGATCATGCTTCTCTCTATGACCCATATATGTCCAGACATGCATGGGCAAAACCTCACATCTACTTAGAAAGCCAGAGTCAGCGGTTATATTCAGAGGTGGCGCCAAGCTAACTGAAGAAAGTGTGCTGTGTGTGTGAATCAAAAAGCCAATTGGAGTTATAGATATGTACTATTGGCCAGTGACAAATGAGGCACTGGTTGGCTCAATCGTAAGACATATTGTGGATTTATTCTTTCCTTCCAAACCATGGGCTCCCAATGTCCACCTGGTCAGGGTGGGGTTAGTTACGAGTGAGAACTTGGAAGGGAGAGGACAAGAAAGAGGAGGAGGGTAGCCGAGTGGTTGATTGTCGACTTAGTGATGGGGGGGGAGGAGGTTTTGGTGAGCGGGTGTTTAAAATCTGACCTGGGACATTGTTAACATAGCAACCATCCACAAGCAAGTGGCCATCCTTGGGGTCGCACAGGGGAGGTAAATAGGGGGTGTAGGAGGCGCTGGCTCTAACATATCGCCAGACGCAACCTGTCGGGAAATGGAGATGGAGAAGGAGGAACACATCAAATATGGGCCGGACTCAACGTCACAGATGGAAAAAGAGAGCGAGGAAGACAGAGAGAGAGAGAAGAAAGCTGAAAAAGAGAAGAAGGAGGGAGAGAGGAAGACATGGAGAGAAAGAAATGCCCGCAACATAGAGAACAAGAGTGCAAGAGGCTGCAAGGAGCAGGACAGAGAGGAGGGGGAACACAATGTCAACAAAATTATTTACTTATACCTACGGCTTCTAATCAAATGCAGTACATTCTAGTATGAGGCCAATTTCAAATAAAAGCATAATCCAATTCAAATATTTGAAGGCTGATTAAGGAAGAATAATAAATGTTGTTCAGTATGATGACAAGATACCAAAATATCAACACAAAAACATAATAAAACAAAAACAAACACAATTACTACAAACAGCTAAATTTAGGCTAAGTATAAATAAAATCAGTCTGTGATATAAATGACAGCAAATAGGTCTGCTGAATGACACCAGATGTATGTGAATTAGCTTTCCAACCTCAGACAGTGATGCAAGGTTTGTTTGATGTGTTAATTAAGAATATAAAATAAATAGTATTAGCGTTGTTAGATGAGAGGTCCGACGAGCAGGGTGGGAGGAAGACAGGCAGAGAGGAGAGAGAGAGTCCGTCGATACAGGCCGTCCAAGAAGTGCTGTTTGGCGTTAAACTAAATTCTCCAAAATGTAGACTGAAGAGAAAACTGCAAGTGAACTGGACACGGTTTTACAGAAAAGACTTGTGATTTGTGTTTAATTTTAAGTCTTGGTAGTTTTTCTCACTTGATAAATGCAAACTTATGACCATTTGTATCTTACACCCATCAAAACGGCGTACAATGACTGGAGCCAAAGTGACATATTTAGAGTAGCACCACGCTAGCGATGTTTGACAAAGCACACCAGAAAAACTACATAAAGCACAGAATGGTGATGAGTGAGGGAAGCAACCTAGGATGTCATTAAGGAGCAATGAGGGAAAAGCAGAGTGGAGTGTTCTGGATCCTACATGTTGACACAGACATACAGTAGGAGAGGAATCAGAATTTGGGGGTCAGCAACTAACTACACAGTTATTTTGCCTATGGCATAACCTATGGATGGGCAGCTCTGTGATGTCTCTCTATATGCAGAAAGACCTGGCGTAAGGGATAACTATAGGGCATAATCTGGGAGTTTTAGAAACAGATGTGATGGACAAAAAAATATGAAAAGATCTACAGATTTATCAATTTAGTGTATGAAAAGAAGAAAGAAGGAAGAAGAGAAGTTTAACAGAGACAGAAAAGAAAATCAAGACATAGAAGATGGCGAAAGATTAGAAAAATGAAAGAAATTAAGAGAAACAAAGGAAAAAAAGAAATGAAAAGGGAAGAAACTAGTGCAGTATAAGTGAGAGAGGCAGATGATGGGAACAATGAGACAGAGAAAGGAAAAGGCTTCGTGCCAACAGTTAATTCATACACATGCCAGGATGCAAACATAAGCAAACCCCTCAAATCCAGTAATCAGCCTAAATTATAATAATTCAAAACATTGCCTTTACAATGGAACTAGCAATGTCTTATTTTGATGCACAATGCTGTAATTTAAAAGGTAGCATTACCCTGATTATGTCAAAAAGTTACATGGTGTAGAAAATGGCACACTGGATTTGCGAAGTTGATGGGGGGTCCTTTCAGGCTAGATCTGCTTTGGCTAATGTTAGTTATGGTGCATTTTCTTTAACGCAAGTCAAACAGAACACATTTGCCATTATTTCAATAAATGCAGACACAAGCACAGAAACATCTACACAGTGTTTTCTTTTGTACATATTTGGTGAAATAACAATCTAAGCCCTTGGCTGTGGCATACTCCAAACAAGATTAAAACTGGCACGTTTATGGAGGCAAAATACTGGGTCTGTAACTAAAATGAAGCAATGCATTTGGCTTTGATGGCTGCAATGTATGCAGGCTGGCACTCAAACTTATTTGGGTCATTTCACCTGGATTCTTTTTTTTTTTACAAAATGTTCTCTGAGCCTTGTGTTTCAGAATTATTATAGTCTGGCATTGCCAGACCTTCCTCCACAGCGCTGCGAAGGAGGGTATGGCTAGTCCACACAGCATTCCGGGAAGGGAGAAAAACTTTTTTTCTTCTTTCTTTATATCAATCAAATGAACCATCTTGGGCGGTGCTAAGCGCCGGACGGAGCCACGGTGCCGCTGCAAAATAGCCTCGGGAAGGAACTTGTTTTGGTGGAACATGTATACGTTTAAAGGTTGTTTTAGTCGTGCAACAGAAAACTCAGATTGGACAGATAGTCTAGCTAGCTGTCTGGATTTACCCTGCAGAGATATGAGGAGCAGTTAACCATAGTAGACAAGATAATTATAGTCATCCCACTTTACTAGTTTTAACACATTTTGTGGTAAGGAACTTAAAATGGTATACTTCCAGCAAGAAACTTTTACACAAACACACCTAGAGTTGTAGCAACTACACTCAAAGTGGCGTAATCAAGAGCAGTTTGAAAACACACCAACCTCAATTTAGTTTGGAGTATACCGCCTTAAACCCTGAATCTGAGGGCATGTAGTCCTGTCACTCTAGATGATGCATAAGCCAGTTCAATTTTTGTGCTTAACCCATGGAAAGATTAAAAAAAATGCTACAGGGCCTAAGGTGACTTCTGAAATCAATTGAGTCCAACAGCATGCCAATATATTCACTTAGGTAATAGCTTTAGTTACTGTGCCATTTTACTTCTGATTGATTGCTACTCACTGCTTAATTACTTTTGAAACCTGAATTGATGACAATGCCAATTTCACACATTAGTTCTCTGTCATTCGGAGCAGTATTATTGTTCGAGCTGTGTTAAATGTTGACTTAAGCAATTACTCATTTAATGTGTATGATGTGATGTGTGTTTACATTTATGTGTGCTCATCTGAAGCTATCAAATAATGTACTGTACTAACAAACACTGTAAAACTACCGCAATGTACAAAAGTACTGTCTTGAGCTTATCGAAGGTGAAAAAACAACATCTAGCCAATCACAATAGTAATATAATATGTGGTGGCCCCTACATTCAGCTCAGCTGTCTGTGTTTTAAGCCCCCAACGTCGCCTTCCAGGCAGCGCTGCCTGGAAGGCACTAGGATTAGGCAATGGTTATGGTTAGGGTTAGGGTTAGGTGCCTTGAAATCAACAGTCGCAGCGCTGCCTTGAAGTCGACGTTGGGGGCTTAAAACACCATCAAGCTCAGCTGTCACTTACCATCCTGGTGAACACGCATGGCAGAGGCTGTGATGTCAGTGGTGACGTTGAAGTATGGCAGCCACAGGTCCTGGGGGCACAGAAAGTATTTCAGTGTCATAAATTGTATTATTATTTTCCCAGTGACCGCTTTAAACACATGACCCTCTTGTGTTCTGGCAGACCGAACTGCAATGATAAAAAAGAAATTCTCTTTGAACTTGAAAAACGACTTTGTACCGCGATCCCTCACCTCAGCTTGCTTATCCTGGAACACTTTATAGATGCTAGTGTTAAAGGCAGAACCCGAGAACATGGAGGTGATGGGATAGGTAAGGTCCAGGACTGTCTTGAATACTGAGTTCATTGCCTATTGAACAACAAAATACAGAGAAATGGGATGCAAGTCTTTTGTTAATGACCTATTCTTGTTTGAAAGCGCAAGCTTTTTAAAACATTGAAAGACATTGAATTGAAGGCTGCTGGGTAAAATGAAACCTTTTTTCAAGAGCAAAATGTCATCTTAGACAGAAATGACTGAATAATTGTTATAGATGTGTGCACTACCTTGGACCACTCTCTAGCTCTCTGTTTGGTTCTGACGGCACTCCTCTCCTCAGCATACAGAGCGCCAATGAATGAGCCGATTGAGGTCCCACCCACTATGTCAATAGGAATCCCCGCTTCCTCCATAGCTTTGATCACACCCACATGAGAGCAGCCTCTGCATGAGGGAAAACAAACATGTTCAACAACAGTCAGGTACACTTCAGATTACTTCATATGTTGTAAGATGCACATGGTACAGAGTTGTAAAAAATGTGATATTAAAGAGTACTTTTTCGTCATCAGAATTTAGTTTGATAAGATGGGTGATAAGATGTAATTTTGACACAATTCTTCCCTGCATTACCTTAACATAATGTTAACAGGAAGGGGAGTTTAGGGCTGCTGACACATTCAATGATATTAATGTCAGGTGGGTAGACTGCATTGTTGATATTACAAAACATCAAGACTTGTAAGACACCACCTGTTCTCTCCACAAGACTGTACAGATAGCTGTGGCTCAGCCCGCTTTGGACAGCCCTGCTCACCTGGCTCCGCCTCCTCCCAGCACCACGGCGATGCTGTTTCCTGTAAGGACTCGGGCCAGCCGAGAGAAATCACTGTGCCTGTCTGCCGTTTTCTCAAACACCTTCTCATATACATCCCTCTGCACAAACATAGAAAATACACATGAAAACAGAGTCAAAGCAGCTATTTTTCCATTGACATTTAGCAATACCAGTTTGGCAGATATTACAAGTTTGCTTCGTACTATTTTGCTGGGGCTGCGTCTGGAGAAGACCCTGCGGGGACACTTGAGATGAAGATGCCCGGAGCACCAGCTACGCATGTTGAGCCACTCGACAGTCCTGGAAGGGCCCGGCCCATCCTCTTTGTGCAGAAGGACCAGCTGTTTCAGAGCCCGAACTGCTGTGTTCTCCAGCATCTGCTCCAACTGGAGCAGGAGAGGAGAGAAGAGAACGGAGACAAGAGTTAGAAAAGAGACAGAGAGAGTAAATGGGAGTTATTCATATTTGAAAGGTTTGTTACAAGAACCACCCCCTTTCCTGTCCTAGACACACACATACCTCTCCAAGGGCAGGTTCCTGGTCCCCCAGGCCGACGATGAGGATGCAGTCAGCCTGGCGGATGCAGCGCTGAGTCCACGGGGTCATGCTGTTGTCAGTCTGGTACAGGACAATCCGATTGATGTCCTCCTGCTGGGCCAGCCAGCCGGAGAGACGGTACTCATGGATACTGATAGATAGAGGAGAAAAGCAGGGATGAGGTTATAATTTTATCGTTTTAAATCACCAAAAACAGACACCGACAGTGATGGAGAGGAATGGAAAGTGAGAGGGGTTAACATAACAGAGGATCAAAAAATATGTGATAGCAAAAAGGCAGGAAGAAAAAATTGGTAGATATAGTGACTGGAAGTGAAAGCGATCAATACAGACTAACTTCAATGGAGGAGGGGGTGAGACAAAAATGTGCAGTTGGAAAGCTTTTGTGATCATGCTTGATGAGACTAAGAACTGAGACGATTTTCTCATAGTTTGACTGACCAGTCCAAAGCACAGGCGCCCAGTCGCTCTTTGATTATTTCGCTGGTTAATAGCAGAGTGGGCCCTGCAAGTGGCAAACAGAGACAGACAGCAGAGGCAGTATAAAATGTATGAATACAAAGAACAGTAATAATGTAAAACTTCCACTTCCATGTGTAATCCAAACTGTTTCACTGTATCATACTTGTAAGGAATGTATACTTCTGATATAAGCAGGAACTAAACAAAAACAATAATCTACCAAACCCAGATAAAAAAATGTGTGGGCCTACCAATGGCACTGAGGGCATGGCTGAGCTCCATGTTGAATGCATTGATAGGCACCTCGTCACATACAGGCAGGACAGCCACAGTGGAGAGGTTGCTGGCAGGGTTGGTGACATCAGTACTGGCTGTCACGCTGGGCAGACCCAGGGCTGACCCTGGAAGACAGAACAACAGCGTGTAAATGGAGTATGTATGTATGTTTATGTGCACATTAAATGCTCCTTATCATCACCTTACCTGAGAAGGGCCCGCGACCCTGCTGCAGGTTTCCCAGAATCTTCTGGCCTAACAAGTGGATCAACCTCGTCACCACCTGAACAGACATCAAGCATCAGTACCATTTCAGCCGTACACACAACCACAACCAGTTGAAGACAAATTCCCTGACCTGGGGATATCGTCTTTTGATGTTGTTGAGTGTTCCCTCGGGCAGTTTGACCAGCTCCGTGTCTCTCACAGCGTGGACAGTGGTGGCTCTTGGCTGTCTGGTCAAGGCCTCCACCTAAAGTATGAGGCAATTCGACCATGAGATGCTTCAGAACTAAATTGTATTATACAGTGCTAAGCATAAGTGAATACACCCATGCTAAAGTTGACTAAAAAGAGGAATCAAAAATCATCTTATTGATCTTAATGCCTTAATTAAGAAAATTAAGAAAAATCCAACCTTTAAGGATCCCAATTTTCTTTGTGAATGAATAATGTATCGTAAATAAATAAATTTTCTTCCTTAAAATATAGGGGGCATAAGGAAGTATACCCCTATGCTTAATTCCCATAGAGGCAGGCAGATTTTTATTTTTAAATAATACTATGCATCCTGATAAAAGTTCCCTTGGCCTTTGGAATTAAAATAGCCCCACATCATCACATACCCTTTACCATACCTAGAGATTGGCATGGGGTACTTTCCATAAGATCATCTCTCAATTCAAATCAAACCAGCTATTAGGCTAACTGAAATAAAACCATGCCAATCTCTAGATATGGTGAAGGGTATGTGATGATGTGGGGCTATTTTAATTCCAAAGGCCAAGGGAACTTTATCAGGATGCATATTAAAAATAAAAGTCTGCCTGCTTCTATGGGAATTTAACATAGGGGTGTACTTAATTATGCCCCCTGTATTTTAAGGAAGAACATTTATTTATTTACGATACATTATTCATTCACAACGAAAATTGGTGTCCTTAAAAGTTGGATTTTTCCTCATTTTTTAATTAAGGCATTAAGATCAATTTTCAAAAGATGATTTTTTATCCCCCTTTATTCAACTTTAGCATGGGCTGTATAATAATTATACTAAGTATGTAATAATAATGATAAATAATTGATCAACATTTCACACAACATGATTGGGTTTGTCATTTCAATCAGAATGGTTGAAAAAAATATCAGAAAGTATACCTTATACAGTACATCAGCACAGTATGTCTGTTTGAGCTTTTGAAAAAACATCTTACTAAAATTGTCCTTATGTGGTAAAATCCCCTCATACTGCATTACAAGCAATTTGTTATGCAGCTTATTAAGGCATCAAAGTAATTTGAGCCTTTTTACCTTAATCATTTTCAGGTCCATATTTAATTTTAATAGCTAAAGATAATTTTACATGCAGGCAGAATAAGACTGTGACTGATGGGAAAAGTCTTGTTCTCACCACCCCGATGAGGTCTCCTCTGCCGTATTCCCCAACTAGTTCTTTTTTGCCATTTGTCTTGCGGATGACTGAACGTAGACGTCCATTCAGAACAATGTAGGTGCAGTCTGACTGGTCGTCCTGTCTGTATATGTGAAGAGAAAAAACACAGATATTACAGTAGCCATTGCAACAACAAAAAAAACAGTTAATGAATACAATGAGCAAAATATGTGATGTTAAACCAGGGCAATGAACAAGAAGTTTGCACAAGGAAGCTAAATATTTGTTATACCTGTAGAGGGCTCTGCCAGCCTCCACAGCCATCCAGTCAATAGCAAAGTCCATCTGCCTGACAAAAGGGGACATGCGGACGGCCACCGTGTGAGCTGCACTCAGCACCACACTGGGCTGCTCCCTCATGATCCTGCAGGTGGCAGCATACAGCACAGACACAGACATGAGCAACACTGGCTATACAGTATTTATTTACATTGTTTGTAAACAGTTGATATATAGCAGAATTAGAATGGTTCCAGCAATTATGGAAGATTATGGAAAATAATTAGAAATGATGGAAGGGTTCTAAGTAGGCCTTAGTGCACCTGGGTCGAACACTGAATGTAAAAGCGAATAATTCAATTGTTTGCACTGCATCCACGTTCTGTAATGTCTGATATGGTTTTGTTGTTTGGTCTTAAATGCTGTGTTTTGTATTTATGTGAAACAGTGTACATCTTGAGACGAAAGACAAATTTATATTTTATATATATACATATATATATATATATATAAAATATTCTGATAATAAAGTGAAATCAAAATCAAATCAATCAACCTACATAGAAAGCTTCAATTAGAAATTGAAACTTTTAAGCAACCTTTAACAAATACTGGTCATTCTTGTTTGTCCACACACTCAAGGCGATCAACTCACTCGTAGAAATCTGACTTTGAGATCTTGAGGTAAGTACAGTCTCGGACGGCCTTGATAGTGAAGATGAGGGGCTCTCCAGTGAGCACAGCGAGCTGGCCCACCATCTCCCCTGGGTGGGTCACAAACAAGCAGACGGCTTCCTGCTTGTCAATCATCCGCTGGTAGACGTGCAGACAACCAGACAGGACGAAGTGCAGACTCACATCCTAAAAGAGTGAAATGAGAAAGAGATGGAGAAAACAGAAACAGGGGAGGATAACAAGAAGGTAATGACACATTTACTATGCTGTATTTGATTACTATACTTGCTGTTACTACTACTACTACTACTACTACTACTACTACTACTACTACTACAACTATAGTATATTGTCTTACAAAGGTAAAGCACAGTAACTACATATTTGGTCAAATGCTTTTTATATTTGTTTTACAATATAAACAACATATAAAAAATGATATCAACTGAAAATTATCAAAATAAAAGGATATTATACAATTTATTTATATTTAAGGATAATCTGATAATCTGAGGTTTTAAGGCAATGATTTTTGAGGTAAAATAATTAGTCTAAAAAGACATTACAACTTTTCTATCTGTTAAACAGTTTTTTATTCTATACTTCACTGCTTCTGTATTGCTGCACTCTGCCTTTGTAGGGCAGCAAACAGTTAAAGGCAGACAGATCAGTCTATTACGAGTTTTCAAAAAAGTGGTCAGAGTATGTCTTGTGTTAAGTACCTGATCTCCCTGTCTGGCTAAGACAGCTCCAGCTTTTGCATGGTGCAGAGTCACTTTCCCATTTAACAAGGATGGGTCCTGGATTTAAAAAGAAAAACAAAAGAAAAACAAAGTCAAACACTCAGGTCAAGCTGTAATAGAGTCAAAGTGGAGGAACACTATGGACGAATTGTCTTCATTCTACTACTTTCTCAAACACTTGTATAAAACTTCCTTGCAAATTTAGTCTTGTAGTGAAAACTGCTTTAGAATTCAATCTGCATGGATGTAGCATTGAAGTGCATTTATTATGTTACAGTTACTGGTATCCAGTTTAGCATAACTCTAGCTTGTCATCACATTTTTCTTGATTTTAAGTGGGTTTTTAATGCTAAAGCGACTTTTAAAAGCATGCATATTCTGTTAGCACTTATTTTATTATATATTAGCAAACACACAGGAACAGCTAACGTCTCAGCACTGTGGCTTGACACTGCAGCCTGCCCCCAATCTATAGACCAGGCCCAGTTCCTCACACCATAATCTGTCAGCAGATGCTCCAGGGGGATTTACAACAATGCACTGTGCACAATGTGCTCATCCATGCAAAAAGAATAATGTAATGAGCCTATTATTATTTCTTAATCCATGTGAATTTGGTCCTACAGCATATGTAGGATACTGCATACTACATACTGCACTAACTGCACTGGATCCCACTTAACTTGCAGTACTTTGACTGCTTCAGCTAAACAAAATGCACAAAAAACTAATGTGAGGGCACCTGGGTAGCTCACTTGGTGGAGCATCCGCCCATATATAGAGGTTTAGTCCTTTACGCAGCGGCCGCGAGTTTGACTCCGACCTGCGGCCCTTTGCTGCATGCTGTTCCCCGTCTCTCTCTCCCCTTCATGTCTTCAGCTGTCCTATACAAATAAAGGCCTAAAATGCCCAAAAAATAATCTTAAACAAAAAAAAAACTAATGTGATGATATAAACACATCTGATAACATCACTTATATACATAATATAGAAAACATCTAGTACCATGGTATTTTATGCCTTAATTTATCTTGCAGTCAATTGGTATTTTAATTCTTATCCTCTGGGTTTTGCAACCAGTGTGATGAATGTGTTGATTTGGGAAAGTGTCTAGTCATGCTTGTTGATGATTTGCTTTAATTTACAGTCTCTATGGGTGTGATTACAATGCTAAAAATGTATACACTTCAGGTTGTGTAAATAGTGTCTGTGGCATACTACTTTAGTGCAGTGTGATACCACTACATACAAAAGACACTTAAACAAACCTCAATCTTCATGAGTTTGAGGATCTCTTTCTGAGCTTCCTCAAACAAAGCAGCATTGGATCGACTGGACACAGGCGTGGAGATATTGTCCACTCCCGACTCTTCCTCCGGATACAGATAGATCCCTGAGGGAACCTCATCTACTGTCACCCTCCGCTCCCGCTGGTCCTGGCATACAGACTGTAATGGTACACACACACAAGAAAAGGTTTGATGAGTCTCAATCTAAACTAGGACTTACAAGTATAAGATCTGCCCCTACAAAAACTAAGAATTATATAATTATCATGATGAGATGGATTAACTAAGACTTTAGCTTACAATCTGATAAGTGTTGGATAATATCATATTCGTAGCTGTGTTTCTGATGTACTGAACAATTCCCGTTTACATGTTCAAATCTGATATCATGTTTTGGAACAATACAGATATTTTAATATCACACAGCCGAGAGCATTTCTAGTAAGACATCTTTGTTTTTATCAAGAAAGAAAAACATTTTAGTAGCCTCAGAGAGACACTTATGTTGGACACTTAATACATGTAATATCCTGGATTACGTTGTTGTTGTTGTTGTTGTTGTTGTTATTAATGACACTGACCCTAGTAAACACAGGAGTGTTGCCATCCTCTGCAGAGACAGAGATCCGTCCCCTTTCGTAAGCCATGTCAAAGTCTGATCTGAGACTTTTCTGCATACCTGCATGGACAAAAAATGGATATTCAGTCTTTAATCAACATTCTGGTTTTGTTATTTTAAAGACATACATCTATCTCTGGTTTCAGGAACTGTGTGTCACGGCCTATCTGTGACTCAGGCATTAGCGTTTCCTTTTTCGGTGTTCTGTCTGTGTGTGTGTGTGTGTGTGTGTGTGTGTGTGTGTGTGTGTGTGTGTGTGTGTGTGACTTTCTCCAGGGCACCTGGCTCTCCAACGCAGCTGCAAGTGATCTCCTAATCAAGCTCCAGCACAAGTACTCCTGAGAACCAGACAGCCAGTGCCAGTTTGTTTCAGTCACTCGCGTGGTAATGTACTCTCGGCCAAACTTCTAGTATTGTAGTGACCCTTTTGTTGTTTAAGTTATCCTGGTATTAACACTGTGTTGTCTCTCTGTGTGCTGTCGTTGGGAGTTGACGTCAACTATGCTACCTGCTACTCTACCAGCCCCGTGTGTCGTGCCTGCCACGCCTACCTCCACTCCTCCACATTTGGATTTCCACCTACCTTTGTTGCAAGATTTCTGTTCAGTTGAGCATTCGTTAAAGACCTGTTACTACCTCTAACCTCTAGTCGGCGTCCGCTCTTGGGTCCAGACCTCACAGACACAACACTGAGTGCTGAAACCAGCACACACTCTGACCCCTTTCCTCAGGCATCTCAGCAATGTTTCTACACAAGTACTTTTTTTTTACAGTTAAAACATATTGTGTTTATTGGTAAACCAAAGAACCTCAAGAAAACATTATCTCTCTGAACAGGAGAGAAGTCCCTCACCAGCAATGTCCGCAGGCATGGAGATGGTCCTGCTAAGAGTTGGCACTGTTGCTCCATCCTTCCCTTGTTCTCCTCCTGTACATACAGGAAACCACAGATGAAGCATTTATTAGAAAACCAAACACAAAATTGGAGGAAAATGTAGTGTCAGTCAATAAATATATTCAAGCTTTGATGGAAACCGATAAACATTTAATTAAGATTTTCTCAATCTCTTAAAGTGACTTTAGTGGTACTTCACAGAGTTAATTAATTTACAAACAACATTTTACTATCGTGTTATAATCCTTCTAGGGGTTTCTCCTTACCTGTATCTTCACCCTTAATGGCAGCTTCCCGATGCTCCTCTGTAACGGTCAGGCTGCCAAAACGTTTGCCATGCCGGATGGGACTGGTGCGGGTTGGGTGGGGAGACGGAGGTGGCAGACGCGAGGGCTGCATTTCCTTTAGGACAAGAGCCATTTAGCAAATCAAATCATAATAAAAACAGCATGTGTACTGAGCTAATGATGCAGAATTCCTGATAAATACCAAACCATCATCAACAGATGCTGCGTGCGTGTGTGTGCGATAAACTCACATGGCTGAAGAGCTCATTGGTGAGCCCCAGATAGTTGTGCAGGGCTAGGACTGTCACTCTTTGGAGACGAACCATGATAATCTGAACAGATATAACAGGCAGTGAGTCATTTCCCATACATGCAAACTGTCAGACCACTGTTGAAACCAACAGTAGAGGTGGAAAAAAGAATCAACAGAATTATACACACAACTCACCTGTACTACCCGCACCAGGCTCTCAGGGTACTTCTCAAATATAGAGAGGAAAGCCTCTACAGGTAAACGGAGAACAGTGGAAACCTCTGCAGCCCGTGCCGACACAGTTCTGTAAGGCTTCTGGTGGCCCTGGACACAAAGATCCCACAGAATACTTCAGAAAATGTTCACTTTTTCTCAACAGTTCTTATAGTAATGATGTTTTTAGTCTAATTAAAAAAAAAATTATCTTTGTGTTTATCATTTTAACCCTCTTCATTTGAGATGGGCATTGACATCATACTCATTCCATCCAGTTTATCACAGTATTACATTGCCTGAATTACAACTACAGATCAATGTATGAGTCACAGGTATGCCAGTGAAGAAGGTTGGGTGAGTCAGCTGAATGTGAATGATGCAAGTTGTTGGGGTGGCCAACGCACTGACAGCCAGGACTGCATGTCATTCCAGAAAATGTGAATAATGTGTATGTGTGTACAGGTGTGAAGCACACTTGTCTGTGCAGATTTGTGTGTGTAAGAAGAAGTGGGTGGGACATACTGTGATGACATCCAGGATGCTGAGGAGGCTGTGGACACTGTCTCCCGGGTAAACCTCCTTCACAACACTTTCTTTGCCATCCTGGTAGACAGGAAGAAGACACATCAGGCAACTTGTGTTCATCCGTTTTTCTAAGAACTAGAGTAGCTACACTCAGTTTTATAGATAGATAAATATATAGATAAAGCCTTAGCTGAAAATCTATATCAGAACAAATATCCCAACCACCAAGACTTGGTAAATGCCATTGAAACTGGCTGTAGAATACTTATTATTAAAAGAGCAACCTTTGCTAACAGCCATATCCCCCTATGTCCCTATGTGAGTCAACTGTTAATAGAGGCTACTGTGTTGTCAAAGTCAGAACTCCCATGGTTAAGCCTCTTAGAAGTTTTGCTCCCATGTGCATTAAGTTTAATAATAATAACACAATCAACCACATACAAATACAAAACTATGACATGCATGAAATACACAGGAAATCAGGATAAATGGGCATGCATGAACACACAAGCTTGCGTACAATTCCAGTAAGGCACAATTCTAGTTTTCCATCCTGAACCACGTAGATGCTGCAGTCAGGCTGGCCCGGCCGGAAGACGTACTCCCCTTGTTGGAACTGCACAAACACCATGTGTTTACACAGCTCCAGGAAGAGGGGCTTCTCAAAGTGACCCAGCACACTGCAGTGAAGGATAACAGAGAGGTTAGGAGGTTTCCACACACACGCAAGCAGTTGTGTACAGGTGTGAACACTAATCTGTAAGGTTTGAATATTCAAAAATGCTGTGTTAAGTTGTGTAGAATGCTATTAACTGAGCTGTACGATCAGCATGCAAATCAACTCTGTAGTGTACGACCATGTTTGGGCCTTTAGAAAACTGTGTTTTACATAGGGACATATTAACACAATTACACAGACACGACAAGAAGACAAACCTACCGGACATTTTTGAGCATGTAGAGCACCTCAGAGGGGAGGTGGGAGTTGGCGACATCAAATTCGGTGAGGTCAGCCTCAAGCACTGAGGGAGGGGGCTCCTTGGCCTGCAGGATGGGCACCTCCTTCTTAAAGCGCAGGATCCTGCACAGCAGAGAGACAGCAAGACAGTGGGACGAGATGAAGAGATGGGAAAGTATGTGAACCACTAACAGTTATCCAGTCATAACAGTAATAGAAGTTGCTTTTTTTATGTTGGTAAGAGTGAACTTTCTGATTTACGTACTTTTTGGCAATGTTGAGCATCTTCTGCTTCTTCTTTAGGCGTGGCCGAGAGGAGGAGGATGTACCCACCAGGGAAGAGGTAGATTGTGAGACCTGTTGAGAAACATATTGGTTTAAAAAGTATTCTCATACTACTGTTAAAGTAGACTAAAAAACTATAGGAATGACATGTGACTCACTGTAGGTTAAAACAAGCCCATGATAACTACAACACTGATTTGCATACTGGCTGTTGAAGTATTATCATTTTCTGTCAGCAACACACTCACTTTGCGCATGATCTTTCGCCCGTAGAACATGACTTTGTCCCTCTTGCGAAAGCGGTATTTGGGTGCCTCCTGAGCTTCTATGTCTGTGAAATATGACAAATTACCGTAGAAATACATACAAGTTTGCATTTTTCTTGACTATCATTGCATGTTCTCAGTGCATGGTGAGATAGGGTTCTAAGCAATTACTAACTTCGAAGCTTGATCCTCCGCAAGATGAAGAAGATGAGGATGGCGATGAGGACTATGGCAATGCCCGCACCAATCACCATCCCCACCATCTGAAGAGAAAAGAAGAAAAGTGGAAGAGAGTTAATTTGTGTAAGGTCAAAGGCTGCATAATGACATCACGACATGGCTGCAGCACTAAAATTATATTTACCTAGATGTTTTAATATATTAAAACTATCACTTTAGTGTTTCATCTACATGTTTGTGCTCTTTAAATATTATTGAGCTGAATGTTATTTTCAGACTCTCTCTTCCTGTGGTGAAACATGTACGAAAGTACAATTTCCTGCACTTACCATGCTCGTCTGTAGTTCCTCCTCCACAAATGTCTTGATGTTATTAAACCCGTCCTAATGTAACAGAGAAATACAGAGAAATTAGTAATCCAAAAAAACAACCAAAACTTCTACAGGCAACATGTTTGTTGCTTAGTAGCATACCCAATGGCTGCAACCTTTCATTGTGTATTGAGACTGAAAGACTGTGTGGGTCTGATGGTTTCAATTTCATTGAAGTGTAATGGAATGTGGGAATAAGGGATTTGCACTGGCGGCAGGAATGTCTGACAATCAGTGCCCGGGAAAGAAGAGGAGGGAATGAACATGTAACATGTTATCTGACCTTCTCCACACTTACATGTGTCTTCCAACAATGTATCCCGAACATTTACTACCACTTTTCACTCTGTTAAGAACAGTGAGCACCATTCACAGCTTCCATGCTCTGCTCTCTATGTCGAGACTGAGGATTCCAGATATGAAGCTGTTGGGTTCACAGGCCACTAACTGGTACACTGTACACAAGGGCAAAGCAGGGCTGGATGGTACACTGCAGCCCAGGTGAGTGAGTTAATTTTTCATGACTGTACCTTAACAAACCTGTAACTGCAGGGAGTGCACAGGTACTGTGGCCAAGATGAGTTTGTTTGTTTTGCTACAATAGACTTAAAGAATGCAGATAACACTAAATTGGAGAAACTCTCTCTCATGTTAGCGGGGGGAGACTGAGACTGACAGATAATATGCTCAGAAATAAACTTCTACAGGTTTTAAGTGGTCTGAAGTCCACTGGGAAAGCCAAAGTCTGTATATCACTCTAGAAGATAACTAGTGCTGAATACTAGACCGAGAGCTCCCTTAATTCTTAACTTCTCAAGTGGTTAGGGTAGTCCAGTCTAGCTTTGAATAGGCATAAAAAACATGTAGTGTGATTTAGTCGTAACTGAGTTTCACCCTTGTGTGGTATGGCTGTGTTCATTTCAGTCACACATAGTCGGAATTAATATGGTCTCCTGCTGCTGAGAGGGGGTGGAGCTTCTCTACACACACACACACACACACACACACACAACACAAGGTCTATGGGCTACCAAGATATAATTAAAATTGATAGAGCTGGACTTTGGGCAAGGCAGAGGGAGACAAAAAGCAACTAAACATAAAAAATAAAAAATAAAAAAAATAGATAAGAGGAAAGCTTTAGAACAACTAGGAAATGGCTTATTTCTATCATGTGCATTTCCTTTTCAAAAACAAGCAGCTAAACAGAGAAGGAGTTCTCATAGAAAGCAAAGCAGCTTTTCCTTTTGGCTTGATTAAGGAGACTTTATCACTAAAGATAATCGAACATCAAACTGAGCACTTCTTTAGACATCAAAACAAGACTGTCAGTGCAGGGAGTGGAGATCCTGTGACCAAGATAAGCTAGTGTGTGTAGGTTTGGTAACCTACTAGCCATCAGATACAGTATTGTAAGAGCAAGAGTAATATGTTTTAGTGTTCTGGCTGATGGCCAATGAGACTACATTCTCTGTTATCAGTGGTTATTGATTAGCGTGTGAAGGGCTAAGGGTTATTTGGCAGTAAAAGGCCTAAGCTGGAATCTGGGGATTTCGACGGTGGGGCTGACAGATGGGTGAGTGCATAGGCAGGATGTGCACACAGAAATATACTTTAGGCGGAGGCTTCAACTAGGCGCAATGGAGTTTGGAAAGAAAAAGTCTAAGTGTGGAAAGTGTGTGTGCAAATGTACAGTCTAAAGGTGATGACGGCGCCAATAAATTGATAAGCTGTAAATCAAAACTAGCAGAATTATCATACATGATGCTATTCATATAAAGACATTGTCATATGTCCTCACATAACAGGAATTATGGGCTAATAAAAATAAATCTAATACATGTATCGCTGCCCTTAAGTTATTATATTTATTTAGGTGTTTCCTTAAAAAGTAAAGTTCAGTTTAAGATGTTTTGTTGTTACGTTATTTTCACAGTGGGAGAAGCAATGTATGGCAGGAAAAAAAAAGCAAAAGACAGAGGCCATAGCCTGTGCACTGTTTTAGATTGGTAAGCTAACAGTCAGAAAGATAAGATCAAAATCCCCAATGACTTAGGAAAGGCTGCTTCATTATGGGAATATTATGACTTTTGATTGTGGCTGTTTGGACTCTCAAGCTCAGCTAATAGGAAAGAAGTTCTGAGTTTACCAGCCACATATTTATCTGGCTGATGTTGGGAAAAGGTCATGTTGAGTTGTGCGGTTATGAGCTGTTATTGTGTCCTGTGCTGCTAGTTGTCTGCAATTTGTGCAGTGTAATTGCCACTAAACATGTAACCTAAGGCTATGTTCACACTTGGCGTCTTTTTTTAAGCTGCCAGCGTCTGTTTTACATTATAATCCTATGGAGTAAACCGTGTTTTCAAAAAAGTCCTGAGTGCCTTTTTAAACGCCACGGCCGACTTCTTTTTTTTGCAGCTGGGAGCATCTTTTTAAAGTTGAAATAAGTTCAACTTTACTGAGAAAAAAAAAACCATGACAAGCAGAGTAGCCAGACCTGTCGTTTTCATAACGATAAATAAATAATAAGAAATGGAGTCGGAGCACAGCGAGTTATACAGTATGAACTCGCTTTGTTTTATGTAATGTTAGCATCACCACTCTCTCTCTCTGTTCTTTCTCTAGCTCGCTCCACCGCTTTGTTTTATCTAACATTAGCACCGCTCCACATAGCGCTCTAGCTAGGACACTGTAGCAGTAGCTGTTGTTATAGCAACAAAAGATGCTCTAGGCTGCTTTTTGGAATAAAAACGCTGTCAGCTTCTAATATAAGATACTTAAGTTTTGTGCTGGTGGGCTGCTATGCTCCATTTTGTGTGTACCTCTATGGCTGTCCACAGATCATTGATTTATTATCATTCACAGTCTCTCTGTGTCTAAGGCAGGCCTTTTTCTATCCTTTAAAGGATGACATTTTGCCATTTCTGTAACACCTATTTCTGTCAGCCCCCTTACCAACTTCTAAATGGCACGAAGTACATTTTCTTGGTTAAGCCTATACCTAGATTGTATTGCTTTACTTCATATGTTTAATGATTATGCAAATAAATCCAGTGAGCAAACCTACCTCAGGGTTGTCTCCTTGGACCTCTTGTTCAGAGGTACTCTGTCCCATTGTGACCCTGTTTCTTCATAGGGGTGGTCCATCAATGGCTACTGGAAACAAAGACAGACATGCTAAACAGGCTTTTTTCATGGAAGACATTTTGTGATTTAAATATATTGCAATATTCTGCGATGTATTCCAATTTATTACCTTTTTTCCAACTTAAAATTTTTCCCAATTTCAAATGATGTCCCCAAAAGGAAACTTTGTCACTGACCAACACATATATAATAAAAGATTTATACTTGATACAGTATTGCCACGGAAAATATCACGATACTATGCTGCATCGTTTTTTTCTTCCACCCCTACTATGGATTTAGTAAGAACATTTAAGGCAGCATAATAAAAAAAATGTAGCCTGGATGCCAGCCGAACTTAGCCCCGCCCACAAAATTCGAGGTCGGGAAGTTCGGTCTGGACTCGCTCCGTTGAGAAGCAATTATTGCCCGAACAGGATCTGTTCGGACCAATCAGATTGTCGGACAGATGATCAACAGTAACAGAATCAACCACGTCACCAAAGAACGCTTGGGTTGAATTTGTTGAGATGTGTAGATTCTGTCTGTTACAGAAGATATCGACAGCGCATTCATTTTAAAATCCTCAGCTGAGGAGCCTCAACAACTGCCCGAAAGCATGGTAGCGTTATATGGTGGAGCGAGATAGAGAGAGACTGAAGAGAGAGAGCGTTATATGGTGGAGAGACATAGAGAGAGACTGAAGAGAGAGAGCGTTATATGGTGGAGAGAGATAGAGAGAGACTGAAGAGAGAGAGCGTTATATGGTGGAGAGACATAGAGAGAGACTGAAGAGAGGGAGCATTATATGGTGGAGAGACATAGAGAGAGACTGAAGAGAGGGAGCGCCCAGCGGCGCTAGAACAAATCCGTGAATCAGAGAAATAACATGTGTTTTCGCCGATTCATCTCTAGAAACGCAACTGTAGCAAGCATGTCACTATCACTAACGTTATCCACATTTATATTTACATGCAACAAATGATATATCCAGATTCAAAAAGGTCTAAAAGTCGGAAGTTAGAACGAATGCATTGTGCAAAGAGTGGTTGCTATGGAGACGATACACAGTGTTGAGTTCTGTTGACAGTTGAGTTGAGTTCTGTTGCTCTGATTGGTTGGAGGTCTATCCAATGAATGCAGAGGCATTTTTTTCCTGGTTCGGTTGGAACACGCCCCATACCATAATCACAGCCCAATGGAGCGGTTTCAGACTCATATTCTGACTAGAATCTGAGTATGACCACATCAGGCTAAGTATGACCACATCAGGCTAAAAAAAAATGGGCAAAGTTGTTCTATACAATTTCTTCTATTTTAATTTGTAATCATGTTTGTATATAATTATGTGTGAGTGATTGGTTTTCAACAGAATATAACTTGATGTCTTTGCAAGAAAAGCTGTGAAGTTGCAGAATTTCTTCTCTTTGTTTTTGAATATACCTAAAATGCCTCGCCCTTGGTGACATTAGAAGCTGCTGCATTAATAAAATATAGTATTTTGATTGATTTATTGCACAACCAATTTCATCTAACCTAATCTTAGTCTCGAATTGTCAGACCTTCCTCCACAGTGCTGCGGAGGAGGGTCTGGCTAGTCCACACAGCATTCTGGGATGGGAGAAAAACATGCTCTGGTTTATTGGCATTTTTTTAAACCAATCACAATGGTCTTGGGCGGCGCTAAGTGCCGAACGGAGCCCCTGCAAAATAGCCTCGGGAAGGAACTTGTTTTGGTGGAACGTGTACGTTCAAAAGTTGTTTTAGTTGTGCAACAGAAAACTCAGATTGGACAGATAGTCTAGCTAGCTGTCTGGATTTACCCTGCAGAGATCTGAGGAGCAGTTAACCATAGTCCTCATATGTAAATCCACCAGAGTTTAGAATGCTAACACAAAGAAAGAGGAAGGTAACGGACATCCGGCGGAAAAGAAGGACATCCGGCGGAATTTCTTTTGGCACCAGAGCAATCCCGGAAGTGGAACATGGTGGATATAGACTTACCTAATCTAAACACTGTGTAGGTACCAACTTCCCCTACAAACAGATGCTTCTACATCATGTAATATTTTAACTACCCATGTTGCTCTGTTTTTCAGTCATATAACGGTGCACATTTTCTGGGAGTAGCCCAGTTTAACCAGAATCCTCAAATCACTGTGCTACTGCACTGAAGTAATAATTCAAGTTCATCCAGGCCAGCTACATACCACCTCTCTGCCCACATCTGCCAGTACAGACTTGATTCAGCTGACACAGGCGTATCTGCTGTAGCTGGGACAACAAGCTTCATTCACTGTCTATAGACAAATAAATAGCTATGCTAGCTTAGTTAGCCGAGGTCCACCAATTTCCCACTCTGACAACTCCAGCGGAAAGTGAGGCTGGAGAGAAAACAAGCTGGCTAACAACACACTCTAAGTTTGCTGAGGGCATACAAAGTAGGCTGCAGCACTAGCATGAAGAAGCCTATAAACGAGCAAGTGTCTCATGGCTAATAACCAAAACTTCAAGACCGTTAGACAAAAAACATTACCATAGCTGTAAAAGAGACTACAACCAGGCCTCTTGTTCTGTGTTCTAAGTATTCATCTTAAGGATGTTTTAATTATTATTATTGGGAGATGAACAGAAAAAAATAATTGACTGTCATTTATTCTGACAATACATTGTGATGCAATTGATTCAGAATGACTCTAGTCTAGTTGCTCTAGTTGAATACTGCTAATAAAACCTTTGTGTTTGTTTTTTATCAGAATCCGAGGATGGGCTGCAAATAATGTTTAGTCAATTAATTGATTAGTTGATCGTTAGAAAAATAATCGACTTGAATTGAATAAACTATTTTGATAATCGAAAAATCGTAATTTTTAAAGCAAATAAATGAAAAGAATGTGTGGCTCCATGTTCTTCAAATATCATCAAATTAACTGGTAATGAAAATAATCATAAGTTGCAGCACTATGACTTCTAAGTAGCCGCTGTTGTTTAGTGTCAAAGCTCTGTTCAGCCCTATTGTCTAGCCTACATCCAAGAAACAAGAAAAGGTTGCTGAAAAAACTCAATCAGTGAAAGGTTGAGGATGCAGTGTCGAGTTACATGATGTAACCCTATGAGTCACAACAAACCACAGAACAGAATGCTGCTGCAAGGAGACACCGTTTCAAGGCCATAATATCTAAAATGAGAACCCAGCAATAATATTGACTATTCTGTGTTCAGCACCTTTATAACATTAAAAGAGGTGTATATTAAAATTACAGCATGTGACTGAAAGCTTTATTGCGTACCTTTTTGATATTAAAGGTCCCATGGCATGAAAATTTCACTTTATGAGTTTTTTTAACATTAATATGCAATCCTTCAGCCTGCCTATGGTCCCCCAGTGGCTAGAAATGGTGATAGGTGTAAACCGAGCCCTGGGTATCCTGCTCTGCCTTTGAGAAAAGGAAAGCTCAGATGGGCCGATCCGAAATTTTACCTCCCCTTTCTCTGCTTTACCCGCCCAGAGAATTTGGCCCACCCATGAGACAGAGACATGGCTTTCAAACGAGCAAAGTGGCAGTTGGTCAAAGCCATCATTAGCCTGACGTGGTCATACTCAGATTCTAGTCAGAATATGAGTCTGAAACCGCTCCATTGGGCTGTGATTATGGGGCGTGTTCCAACCGAACCAGGAAAAAAAACGCCTCTGCATTCATTGGATAGACCTCCAACCAATCAGAGCAACGGAACTCAACTCAACTGTCAACAGAACTCAACACTGTGTATAGTCTCCATAGCAACCAGTCTTTGCACAACGCATTCGTTCTAACTTCCGACTTTTAGACCTTTTTGAAGCTGGATATATCATTTGTTGCGTGTAAATATAAATGTGGATAACGTTAGTGATAGTGACATGCTTGCTACGGTCGCATTTCTAGAGATGAATCGGCGAAAACACGTTTTATTTCTCTGATTCACGGCTTTGTTCTAGCGCCGCTGGGCGCTCCCTCTCTTCAGTCTCTCTCTATGTCTCTCCACCATATAACGCTCTCTCTCTTCAGTCTCTCTCTATCTCTCTCCACCATATAACGCTCTCTCTCTTCAGTCTCTCTCTATCTCTCTCCACCATATAACGCTCTCTCTCTTCAGTCTCTCTCTATCTCGCTCCACCATATAACGCTACCAAGCTTTCGGGCAGTTGTTGAGGCTCCTCCGCTGAGGATTTTAAAATGAATGCGCTGTCGATATTGTCTGTAACAGACGCGATGGTGGAATCTACATCTCAACAAATTCAACCCAAGCGTTCTTTGGTGACGTGGTTGATTATGTTACTGTTGATCATCTGTCCGACAATCTGATTGGTCCGAACAGATCCTGTTCGGGCAATAATTGCTTCTCAACGGAGCGACTCCAGACCGAACTTCCCGACCTCGAATTTTGTGGGCGGGGCTAAGTTCGGCTGGCATCCAGGCTAAGCCATCATAGTCCCTTCTCTATAAATTGCTCTCACGCCCACAATTTTTATTTGTCAAATTGTCATACATGATTCAATTGAAAAAATAAACACATTTATGAAACCGTGTGTTTGACACCACCACCTGACTCACTATAGGTCTTACATGTCTGTCAATCTTTCAGAGTGGAAATGAAGACCAAATTTCAGCAAATGTGGGCTGCAGTTGGAATTTTCATGTATTGTTCTTTGGCAAGTAGCCACTCATAATTTGCAATTCCTTTTCTATTCTGAAAATTGCCTGTTCCAAAATGTTGCCAATTTTGAGATGTGACTGTTTTCATCACTGCTGAAAAACATTTCTTACTCTGTCTCTTGTGCAGCAGCAACCCCTGTAACAGAACTTTCGTAATTCCAGAAAGTTGCTACACATAACGTGTTGCTACACATTACACTTTGCTTCAGATTGTCTCTCTTTGTCTCAACACTGTAAGGAAAGCACAGGCCTGCTATTATCTGTAGATGAGACAGTAGCCAACCTCTAGCCTCCTAGCAGTGCCTCCCTTCATGCAGGCCTATTCCCATTGTTCTCTATGAACAATGAAGCTAGTGTTGACTCCACTTTCCAGGGGCAGACCTGGGCCGACTACTAACAACCATGTCTGTATTCACCTAACACAAAACACCCTCTAGGCCCTGAGATTCACCATAACACGCCTGTAGGATGATATGTTTGAACCCACATATAGATGGTAAAAAAAACATCACATATGCTGTGACTCTGCACACATCCATATTTTAAAGGATGTAATAGTGGAAGAAGACAACCAAAGAGAAACATGTATTTGGTTGAATGTGCTACTGTCAACACAAACTTACACCAGATAGTTTTTTTTAGACCTTCACCTTCTGTCGCCTTTGACACTGGAAGTCTAGCCAAACTGTTTAATTTCACTCCACACTAAAACTTCATAGAATCATGTCTTAAAAAATAAGGGGAAAAAATCTAACATAAGCCCAAATATAAATGGCAGCAAAGCAATGACCAAAGTGAAAAGCTCATATTTCACTCCAGCCAAAATAGTTTTGCATAATTTGCACCGACAGAGGTGTTGCCTTACTGACCTCTCATAAATCACTTTCACAGGATTGTTTAGTGACACATTGAGTAGGTGGGGAACCGCTTAACAGAATACTAAAAAGTGGAGTTTTCTTTCATTAAACCTCAAGCTTGTACTTCTTTTTATTTAGTTAATTCACAACAGTAGTGGGTGTTTTGACTCAGTGATGTACCGTTAGCTAAGCTAGCTAACAGTCACAAGCCTATAGGGGCACTAGCACAGAGATCGAAAAGTGGCTGATGGTATGCCACTAGCCGGCAAAAGGGGCTAGACACATGCTGCATTTTTTGCATCCACAAATATATTGTTGTCAATGTAGAAGCGCGGAAGCAGCACTGTGTTGCAATGACTGGCTACAGAAGAGATTGCTCTGACAGCAATCAGTATGAATGACCAGACAGTAACCGGCGACCAAGTTGAACTGTAGATCGTGCACTGAACCGCGACAAGCGCAGCAAAAAACGTGTTTGGTTTAAAGCTGCCTACAAGTGATCCACGGTAAAAATGCTTTGCGCTAGCTGTCCCATTGCTTTCCTATGGGGAGGGACAACTCGAAAGAAGCGCAACCCTTTGCGTGGCGCACTGCTCGAAATTGCCGATGAGCGCTGCACTCGAAGTTCAAATTATTTCAACTTTGCGCTTCAAGGCACAACCAAAGCCAGAAGCAACAACGACATTATACCTGGTATAACGACAATTTCTCGCGGCAACGCCAAGGGTAGCCTCCGAGTTGTCTCCAACGCTCTCCCCATAGAAAAACAATGGCACAGCCATCGCGGAGCAGTTTTAGGCGGATCAAGAGTAGGCGGCTTTAAAGGCTGAAACGTGTTTCATGCTTCTTGCTTTTGGCGCGGTCGGCGAGATGTGGACGGCAATATGATACAACTGCCCTGCGCGGAGGGTCTGGGAAAGGTCTGAGCGCAGAGCCGTGCACCTCTAGATTTTGTAACAAGGTGGCAGTGTGTTTCAATGATTGGCTACAGAAGAGAAGAAGTCCGTTGTTTTAGCCACTCTGACCACTTTTAATCCAATCAGCATGGACGACCAGACAGTTGGCGGCGATCATGTGCGCCGTCCGCAGCGCTTAGACCGCGCTGAAAACAAGAAGCATAAAACCCAATTCATCACACTAAAGGCGGCAACGGCACCACTGTGCTCTGAAACCCATTGTTTCCAAGGATTTAGAAAACTTCAGAGGTGCACGCCCATTAGCTGCGACAACAGCCTTTGCGCTGGAAACCACAGACGTGGTGACGTCATTTTATAGCTTGCGCACCTCGCGCCAGTCCAACCATTAAAACCAAAGCTTAACCCAGCGGCAAGTGCAGCGCAAAACGCGTTTGGTCTGAATTCAGCCACTTTTTCGATCTCTGTGTCTGGTAGTCTCACATTGCCAGAGATATCCTTGGCACTGGAGTATGGTCTGGCTACACCGCTTATCTATTGTGGGATAAGAAAAAAACAAAACGGTCTGGCTTTGTTTTTCTTTAAAGGTCCCATGGCATTAAAATTTCACTTTATGAGGTTTTTTTACATTAATATGAGTTCCTCCAGCCTGCCTATGGTCCCCCAGTGGCTAGAAATGGCGATAGGTGTAAACCGAGCCCTGGGTATCCTGCTCTGCCTTTGAGAAAATGAAAGCTCAGATGGGCCGATCTGGAATCTTGCTCCTTATGAGGTCATAAGGAGCAAGATTACATCCCCTTTCTCAGCTATACCGGCCCAGAGAATTTGGCCCACCCATGAGAGAGAGACCTCATGGCTTTCAAACGAGCAAAGTGGCAGTTGGTCAAGGCCACACCCCCACCCTCCACCTTGCCCCCCCCTCTCTCCTCCTCAGTAGCTACAGACACAGAAATGGCACATCCTAAGGAAAGCTCATTGTGGGACTGGCTCTAGTGGCTGTAATTCTGCACCAAGGCTGAATTTCGGGAAAGAGACTTCAGATACAGTATTAGGGGACCAATAAGGTCTATATGAGCACCATGTCATGGGACCTTTAAACCAATCACAACCGTTCTAGGCGGCGCTACTAGATATCGGAGATAGCCAGAGGGCAGAGATATGGATATGTCCGGCTCTATCCCAGCAATGTACATCTGTTGAGCCGGACTACTCTATATGGTATTATGGATAATAGATATAGTTGGGCCTTATTGTTTATATTCGGACGAGTGTAAAATTTGTGATTTCCACGTGGTGAAACATCAGCGTTACGGGTGATATTATTGCTCAAATCAGACATCTATCCACTATCCAGGGCATAGGGCACCTGGCTGACGAACGTTATCCCTTCCCTGTGGCTAACGTTGTCACTGGATGACGGTAGCTAGCATTCGATGTTACCGATTAAGGTTTACAGTGGTCATCATGGCGGATTTCGAAGTAAACAACACCCAAACAAAAAATAGCCAACGATGTTCTTTTGTTTTTTTTAGTTGTTGACCTCCGTAGGAGAATTGAGGAGACTGAGTTCTAACGTTACCGTTATTGACACACATAGCCCGTGTTTTCACTGCGGGTTACTAACCAACGCTAAAGGAAAAGTCTCAGTAAATCACGACCGTGAGCTAAAACCTATCATACTGAAACCATGTCATTAAACTATAGATTAGTTTGTTAAATACATTTACCTGAGCTGATGGACTCCCGTCAATCGTCACTGTCAAATAACATAAAACGGAAATCATCTCTGAGGAAGCCCCTCCTGGCTGTACCGGAACTTTGTCAAGATGAACCAATCAAAATGTAGAGCTGGGGCGAATAGTTTACATCCCACCCACATATATGTAAATAAATAACCGGTGTCCAATGGTTATCGAGGAACACAACTAGCCAATCCATGATTGGATAAGATCGGGCTGATTGACGCATTACATTAATCTATAAATGCAGATGGATTTAAGAGCGTTTCAATCGGATTTCAACATGGGACTCTGACATCATTAATTATTTGACGTATGTTCATATGTTATATCATTGATTACAGTGAATAAATTGATTACATCAATTATATTATTTACCAGACCTCTATGCCTCAAAACGGCTGCTAATTGAATCAGGAAAGGTCTCTGACATCACTGTGATTGATTTAATGGCCACACAAACACATTTGCCTTGGTAACACATCTTTTATCATGCAGTGGTTACAGATATAAATCCAAGAAGAGCAGATCAACGATAACATTACAGTCCATCTTAAAATGTTAGTAAATATCTTTAGATTGTTTTGCAGACAAGCTTACCTTTCAAGAAAAGAAATTTAAAAAACACCACCACCCCCTTCTGGGCTCTACCTACAATATCAGAAGCTGCTTTAAATGTATTTAGCTCTTATTTCAAAACAACGCAGATAAACATCTGAAAAGAAAAGGTGTACCAAATAATGAAATCAAACAGTTTGATTTAAAATACATAAACTTTATTGTGAGGTGAGTGTCCAGTAATAGGATTACAGTTCCGCAATGGGTTTGTGGGGCCAGTAGGGGTGTTTGACCTTGTCCAACTTGGTCTCGGGGAAGGTGTGGTTGAGGTCCTCGATGGTCATCTGGTCGAAGGGGATCATGTTCTTAAACTTGTCCAGCTGAGAAAGAAAGAGAGGCAGAAAAAATAAATAAATAAATAAAAAAACAGCAAAGTTATAAATACAAGTTTTCTGAAGAAGTCCATGAGGAGTTTCAGTAACGAATGCAACTACTGTCTCACCTCTTGCTCATACTGAGCGATGCGGGCCTTAGATCCTTCAATATAGGCAGATGCACTTTTATTCTGTTAGAGAATAAGAGAAACAATTACATCTGACAATGCAAAATGGCAAACAGCCAAACATAGCGCTGTTACTATTAATTTAAATTAATTCCAGCTGAAATTCAGGCAACACATTTGTTTGGTGTAACAACTTACAGATTCAGCCTCCTGTGAACTGATGGCGCTTGTCTGCGTGTCCACAGGCTCCGGGATCTGCAGGGCTTTGAACTGTGTGTAGGAGGAACATTTATCCTTCAGTACTGTGACACAAACCAACAAATGCTAAACACACTAAGGAAATTATGACTTAGCTGCACAACCACCAGCTTGACTGATTATTTTTGCAGGGACCAAAAGCAAATGTAAGCTGTAGTTTGCCTCTTATTCACTAGCACTGTAACCCTCAAAAGCGGTTTAAACAAAAAACAATTAAAAAGTGACACGCTAAGATTAGTCAGTTAGATTATATGGCCTCTACGGACCACTCCAAGGTATTTTGCTCCCTTGATTTACTATTAATTTGAATCCTGGAAGGTGTCTGGAAAGGAACTACAGGAAAAGTTGTCATGACCCCATACATAAACCAGTCGAGTAAATCTCACCTTCTTCTCAAACTCATCAACCATCCCGGCTTTGGCCACTGTGCTCCTGTACAAACTCCAGTCAATGGCTGCAGGAGTCTCTGGCAGAGAGGTTAGTCTGGTATAAAGAGAGAAGATGGGTGGCCGGTTAGCTCAGTTGGTAGAGCGGGCACACATAATCCTCGATGCAGAAGGTCCAGGGTTTGAGTCCGACCTGTGACAGTTTTCCTGCATGTCTCCTCCTCCCCCCCCCCCTCTCTCTCCCTTTTCACATCTCAGCTTTCCTATCCAATAAAGGCAGAAATGCCTAAAGTCTAAAGGGGAGCAGCTTAATAGATAGAATGAGTAAGAAAAATACTGTAGAAAGATGATAATTCTTCAGGGAGACCAATTAATAACCCAATGCAATTTACTGATAAAGAGGACCCGATAAGATGCACCAAAAAAGGCAAAGAATAAAATCACAGGTTCAACAATTGTCTGCAGCTTTGATTTCTTCCCCTCAAACCTCTAATAATGGGTATAGGCATGGTCAACTTGATCAAGTGTACGTTGAGCACTTGAGATCAGGTTGACCGTACTATTTTGTACTAATATATAATATTAATATAATATTAAATATAATATAATATTTTGCCCAATAATTAAAATACTGAATTCAGCCGTGATGCATCCAATCCACTCAAGGAACTGCACACTGTAAATAAACAGATGCTAGTGTGCAATTGGTCTTTTATGTATTTACATGTAATCGTCCTTCCAGCACATTGCAAAGTTTCTCAGCCAGGTGCACACTTAAGCTGTGTAGCCCTGGTATGTGCCACTCTCATTGCATGAAGGATAACATCACAGCAGACTCCTTTGACACTTCCTTTAGATTGATGTTTTGCTTATCAGCATGAAAACAAATCAAGACTGAAGTTGACTTTGACTGACTAAGCATGACTTTCTACATCCTGTTGGTGTAAAACTAACTTGGCAGAGATGGCATCACTGCGAGTTTTCAGTGCATTGAACATGCCCCTCTGGTTGGGTGGAACCCTCTCAGCAAACGCCAGCCAGTCAATGGCCTTCAGGGCTACACGACGGCTTGCCATTCTGCCTGTCTGAAAGGTAGAAGGAAATCTTGTTCAGTCCAAACAAACCACACAAAAAAAAAAAGTTAAAATAATCTAGGCTACATATGGCTGGGGGGTGAAAAAAGTGTGTACATAAAAATGTTATACGGTTTTATATATACTTAGTTGCCAGTTTATGGAGGTACACCTAGCTAAGACTAACAGTCTGGTACAACAGCCACTGCATTAAATCCTACCTTAATAGATGGTAATGTTCAGTTTATGTTAAAGATATTCGAGAGTGTGACAAAAAAAACGTACTAGCTTTTTGAGTTAACTTCAGTAAGGTTTTGTTGTCATCTGACAGTTACCAAGGTCAAAACTGAACTTTCACACTTGTGTTTTAGAGATGTGTTAAAAAAAAATGGTTTGATGATTTTGGATGCTGTAGTTGCTGATGAATTGTATTGCATTATACTAACATGTTACCTGATTTATATCAGTAAGGGTAGACTACATATTAGAAACACCTATTAATGCAATATAATACCAAAAAGCACAAATACGGCATCCAAAAAGACCACAAGGTTGACTCAACACCTCTCTAAATCAGTTTCAACTAAAGCAGTTTAGCTTCATGAAGGTAGCATTTATTGCAGGGCTGTGTATTGGGCTACCATTAGTTTTAGCTAGGTGGACCTAATGAACTTAAAACTAAGTGCATATGGCATTCGGTTCTACAGCATTAAAGTGATGTGTAATGTATGTGTCTAGCAGGTGTAATAATGACATTACATTTATACTGTGGCGATATATATATGGAAAGACATGTACAGGCTGCTGACATAAAAGGTTAAGAAAATGTCCTTGATTAATAAGTAAAGCCTAGTTGCAGCATAGACAACCTAGACATGTTCACCTCCAATTTAACGTAACGTTATACTGCGATGTTATGTCATAATGCAGTTACTCAATTCAGTGTGGCAAGTTCACTTTTAATGATTGACTCCAGGATATAGGTCTCACGTTAACAGTTAACGTTAGCTTTAACGTAAATAGAAATCAAGACACCAATGCCCTCAGTTTAAAGTAGCCTACTTAGGTTAACGTTACCAATAAAAGCCGTAAACCTGCAGGTGCAAATGGTAAAGCACGTTTAGCTGAAGAAGAAGATGATAAGATGGGGAAAACACATTTTTGACAAGAGGCAATCAATGACACCGGGCCCTTGACATTTTGCTCAATTCAAGACTCCTGCAAGGCTAGCTTACGGTAGCTAGCTCTGTTAGCCTGCTAGCCAAGGTCAGAGAAGTACCTGAGTAACGCCAGGTTTTTTATAAAACACCGAGTGAACGTTAAGTTCACTGCTGAATCTCGCGTATAACGATAAATGTATAAGCCACACAAACAACTATTTAAACATCTTCTCATTAGATGGTCGTTCATTCAGCAAACCGCTCCGCTAATGTACTCACCTCGCTGTACAAAGTGACAGAGTGGAACAACGGAAGTGCTTTTTCTTCATGAGCAAAAGGCAGCAGCAGCGAGGCCGCCACCGCCCTCTGCTGGACTGGCAGAGTAGCCTACCCACAGCGAGTTCTACTCAACCAATCAGTCAGTCAATCAATCGATCAATCAATCAATCAATGCTATTTGTCGCATGAAATCGTACGAGGTAGGCCTATAAATCTAGTGAATTCTAGTGAGTTCGGACGATCTTACAGCAGAATGTGTGTGTGTGTGTGTGTGTGTGTGTGTGTGTGTGTGTGTGTGTGTGTGTGTGTGTGTGTGTGTGTGTGTGTGTGTGTGATTCTTCTTGCCGTCTCCCTCCTTCATTTGTTCAACTAAAGCTTTTCCCAAGGCTACATCTGCAACTATGCTTATAGCTTATATCACCTAAGTGCTTTAATAGGGAACATTTTAAAGGCTATACCCACAATAAAGTGTAAGTCGTATTCCTGTATTTTATTTAGCCTATAAAGGAAACACACGATCACGTTTTGTTGTAGAAGTAGTGAATGAGTAAAGGTCTGAAGAGATTTTCTTTTTTCTTCTTTTAATATAACCTGTTAAACATTGGTTAATAAATGCCTACAAGAACTAACATAGGCTACCTACTGGTAGGCCATGAGTGACAGTTTAACATTGTAAAAGTGAACCAAACAACAAGTTAGAATCAATAAATCCACTGAATGCACCACGTTTAACATCAGCTTGGCCATTTAAAAAAAAATATATGTAGCCTATATTTATACACAACTGTATCGAGTTGATCATTTGTGCTATTTTGCTATATTTCATATTACTGGGCACGGTGAATAAAACATATAGGCACGTGAATGTCGGCCTCTTGGTGCGCAATGCGCAGCAACAACACGTACCACAATTTTACAATTAAAATTGTCTTATTGGAAATATGTTTTACTGGACAGGAGGTAGGCTGTTGTCCAAGTGCCCGCTAAACACATGTGTCCTGAAATGACAATGAAATGAAAGGATTTGTTAGATTATATGCTTAATGCTTTGTTCAAAAGTAAAACAAACGTGTGATGTGCCAAATAAGACATACAGTTGTGTTACTTATTTTACTTAAACAGAATAGGGATGAACTGATATGGTCTTAAAGGTCCATGTATTACACTCATATGCTATTTTAAATTAAAGTTGCGCAAAGTAAATGGCACGATATTGGAAAATCACATAATTATTGGGCCATTTTCAAATTAGATAATAATAATTATGTGCATGGGCAGGCGATGAGTTTTTTTTGGCAACAATGTTGAAGTTTGGCATGCTTACATACTTCAATTAAAAATTACAATAAACAAAAAAAGAATTATCTCATCTAAGTCTGTTACTTTTGATAAAGTCATATTTCTTGGAGGAGCACTAGGCTGAACTCCTCCACTGATTCATCAAATTCACAAGTTATAAATAAAAAATCAAACGGTGAAAAAGGTTTTAAAATGAGTCGGCCACTTTATACAGGTTTTGTATAATGTTTATTTACTAAAATCAGTTTTACAAGTAACTGAACATTTAGATAGAGTGATGTATGTACACAGTACAGATACAAAGATATTCAATAAATACCACATCTCCTGCTGCTCTTCAAGCGAGGCTGCAGGGCTTTATGAACACTACAAATTGTATTTACATTTACAGCAAAAATCCTCAAAGAAAATCTATTATCACTCCCATAAAGGCCACGCTGTGAGGGTAAAAAAATATCTAATACACGTGTTTTTCTAAAATATAATTTTGCTCAATGTTTACAAAATGTAGAAATCGTGACAGGAAATGCTGTAAGGAAATACAAACATTCAAACAGCAACTCCGGTAAACTGCAGTTTTACCAGAAACAGTCAATGCTGAATGAGGAGAAATACTTCAAGTGATACACTGGTCTTAAGGCACTGACACCGTTTAAGTACTTTTCTGTTGCTTTTAAACCTCCGCTTTAGCCTTCATGTCGGGACACATTTTCACAAACTACTGCGGAGCACGGTGGATGAATTGGAATGAGATATTTAAGACATGCTGTTTAAAAACCTGACTTTTGGAGTAGGCCCTATTGCCTCACAAAATTAGGCCTGAATCCACAGACCTTCTTACTTATTAGTCTTAAAATGAGGAGAGCGATGTGAACTCACTCAGTCCATTACGCACACAATTATATATCAAAATGTGATCCGAAATTACTTGTTTGTTTTTTTATTCTGGAGGTTAGAAAATTTCTCTAAACTCCAAATACCAAAAAAATGTGCCCGATGTGTAGAAAACGCATCATCCTCGTTCATAAGTGTATTGCAACCATGACATAAGACATATGTTCTCTTAAAATCACACGTACACACGCAGTACTACTAAGACAAATAGTACATCCCATAAGTGACGGGTCCGCTGAACAGTCCTGGGACCGGCAGACCGTGCCTAGGGAAGGCGTTTGACGGACCCCACGTTGGAGACCCCATGTGCGCTCCGAGGGGGAGCGGCAGCGCGAAGGCGGGCAGGATGGGCTTGGAGGCCAGTTTATACTTTTCCAGCTCGGCCTCCTGCAGTCTCTTGGCTTTGGCCCTCCTGTTCTGAAACCATATTTTGACCTGAGTCTCCGTCAGGTTGAGAGAGTTGGAGAACTCGGCTCTCTCGGCGATGGAGAGGTACTGCTTCTGGCGAAACTTGCGCTCCAGCGCCAGCAGCTGGGAGGTAGTGAAGGGCGTGCGAGGTTTCCTGTTGTTTTTGTGTTTCCTTAAAGTACACGGAGTTGGACTTGAGCTCCCTGTAAGGGAACAAATTACAAAGAGAAATAGCTGAGGTTAGATTCAATTGAAGCGTGTCGATCATCGCAGCAGGTGAACATGTGAGCATCTAATATGAAATGCAAAAACATGATTCAGCAAGTAAATATATCAATAAATGTTTAACTATATTGTTGAAGGCAAATTAAACCTCTTTGTCAATATGCACCAGAAACTGATCACATTCATTCGTACAAATATTGTCAGGTTTAATCACGCTAACACCCTTTAATATTTGCTTGCATATGTCACCTGTATCTGAAGGTAAATATCAAATAGCCTATATTAAGAAATGTGTAGAATAACAATAAAAGAAAGAACAATCTAAAAGAAATCCAATATGCTCAGTGGCACAACACGTTACCATTATTTATGTGCCGTTTGTAAGACATAACAAAAGCCAAAATGCAAGAAATAAATTTACGCACAGTCTGTAGAGCTACTGGGGCAATATTAATATGACTGTGACACAACAAGGACATTATTATGTGTGTATCTGTTGCCTAATAACACAATTTTCTTTGCCCCTTTGATTATCGACAAATACATGTGAAAAAGTATCCTTGAGTTTGCAAAACTCTCATAACAGCAGAGGGACGGACTTACGAGGCGGAGTAGAAAGGGAGGACGTCTGGAACCAAGTGCTCTGATCTTTCTCACAAAACTGCGGACTGTCCTCGCTGGGACTACTGGAAACTCCCTGCGAGCTCTCCGGGGAAACCTTGCTCTCCGCGTAAAGAGTCCTTGGAGAGAACTGCAAGCCTTGCCCGGCCACGGGCTTAGGCAGGGCCAGAGTTAAATCTGTGGGGGGATAAGAAGTCCGACAGGTGGTTTTTTTGGAAATCAAGGACTCGACGCTAAACGGGAGGCAGCGTTTGTATCCTTTCTCGGTGGTCATGTCTTTAGGCTGAAGATCCTCGCCCTCCGTATCCGTCTCCTCTTTCTGATGAAGCAGTTTGGCATCTTGGGACGGCGACCCCTGCACAGGATTCATCATGACACAAGGGGATGGGGCCATGCACCTCCGTGTAGCCGTTCAGAGGAATGAAGTCGCTGAGGTGTACAGTGTCCAATATGCGTCTCCGCGCTGTCAGCGGTGCCCAGTAGCTTTTACGCCCTGTACGGGGTCGTCTATAAAAGGACAAGGGCTGTTCCCCCTCCCCGCTCCCACCAATCAGCTCGTCACGTTGGCCTCGTGACGTCTGCGAGTGCGGGTTTGATTGGCCCGCTGCCTTCCAAAGGAACATCAAGAGGCCTTTGAAAGGAAGGAGAAGTTAATCATACAGACCCCATGCGGTGCGGGGCTATTGATGGCCCTCACAAAGTAGCTTAGACCAATTTTAGCGCAATTAACCAGTGGGGAGGATTCTCTTGACCATTTACATCCATTAGCCCGGCACTCCATCCCTATTGGTCGAATTATTCTCCTACTGTAAAGCTAAGCAGGAACTAAAGAGTCACATGTCAATATCAAAGTAATACTATTATCAAAGAAGAAGAAAAGAAAAAAAGAAAACAGTGAAATAGCTTAAATTAACAGATTAAAATATAAGAATAAGTACACTGAATGACATTTTGATAAACAAAGAGGCTGCATGAAGTGATCAAATGAAAATCAAACAACCGAGTATAAAACAATTCAGCTGAGAATCAAATCAAAGAAGAAAAGGTGCGCAACCAGGATAGAAATTGATTAGGTATGACTGTTGGTCACACAGCATTACAGCAATTTAAGGCCTGTCATGAGCTCTTCTCGCTTCACAATGGCCTCAGTTGAGAAGCAACAGGCGTTTTCTTTCTCCAGGTCATACTATTTAATAAGCCAGACAAGTTGTGTTCTGCGAGGCGCCAGGCTCGGCACGATCAAAAAGGAAGATACCTCGGGGAGAAAAGGCAACGGTTAACTCCACTTAACCAATTGTCCTCCAAATATTTCATAGTCCACTGCATGGAGCTGGGAGGAAGCAGACGCTGACAGTTAACTGTTTCATGTCTAGTCTGAAACTGATGAGGGTGGAATTTAATTCATTTGGACATGTTTTATTAAAATGATGACAGCAGTCCTACAAACTCATCATCGTCATCTAAATCATCACGACACCAGCATCGACTTCGCAACAGGTGAGAAAATACATCTAGTTAAGTCAAATAAATAATTGAACCGAGGTCATTGTAATGTGAATTTATTTAAAAGAACACAAGTCACAGAAGTGCCATTATTGTGCTCAGCAAGTATTTGTAGAATGCGATCTGCTGCAATGGCTACAGGTCACTTCCCCGACAATTACTGGTGATTAGTAGTTCATGAAGTCAATATTCAGATATTGTTGGTTTTAGTATTAATACCACAGTGTAAAAATTAGACTGTTACAAGTACAAGTCCTGCATTCAAAATTTCACTTGAAGTATCAAAAGAAAATGTGTCATTTTGCACAATAGCCCAATTCAGAGTTGCACATTTATTACATTATTGGATCATTAGTTGCACGAACATGTTTCCAGTATTTTTGTACTGTTGTAAGTGGTTGACGTGAAGCTAATTCTAACTACTTTATATGATATAAGACAGTTGTTGCTAGAATAAATCGTGTTTCAAAGGCTGATTATGTTTTGTAAATGCAAAGCAACTAAGATGCATGTAGTGCACTAAAAAGTACAATATTTATGATATGATGATTAGGGTTGGGCATCGAGAACCGATTCCTACTTGGAAACGTTTCAAAAATTAGGATTCCATCGGAATCGTTTCTTTATTGGAATCATTAGGAATCGTTTGGAGTATTTGGTTTCAAATCTGATCATGGGTTCCAAATTTAACATGCGCAAGTTTTGGAGCTCATTGTTTTGCAGGAGACATAAACTCCCTTTAAGCTTCATGATGTCTATCATTTAAATGTTTTCCTTTCAACATGTCCAAGCTGATATCACATTACAGTAAATGTGTCAGCAGCACACTGTGTCCTCCTGGACGTCATCAGTCCAACCCAACACAAGACCCCACTGAGAGCTCCGCACTCATCAACACTATCAAATATACGATTAGGAAGTGGTTAAGTGAGTAGATGGAGTGGTAAATCCGAGAACTTCGCGTTTCCACCCTCTTTCACCCCACCAAATTACTGCATTAGTTCTCTTCGTGCTTAATTGCTTAATTGGATGAAACAAGAATTATATATTAGACTTGCCATGTTAAAAAACAAACAGTTGGTTGTGTGTTGCAGCCTTGTACCGCAGCATATGACTGTCGCCCAATTGGAATAAGTGTAATTTTAGTGTAATAAGCTGCTGTTTACCAAAAAAAAAAAAAAAAAAAAAAAAAGATTGTTTGATTGACAAAATTCTTCATTGAGATCACTAATGGCTGGCCTCGGGAAAGCCCTCAGGTGCAAAGAACAGTTTACCCCTCGTCAGCTTTGGTTGACGCTTCAACTTGAGTAAATCCTGATGTTGAGTCCGCTCCTTCATTTTCTATCTGACAAAGCCGGCCCTCTGTCTCCTCACACACCGGGGCCTCTCGTCACCCAGCTGGTTTGGGTTTAAATCCCAGCGAGCGTGTACCCTTCCCTCTATCTCATCTCCGTAGTGTTGTGCAAGAAGGGGGATGAGAGTCGGCCCGCGGAGCACACAGACTCATACAGAGATTCATCCGATACAGGTACACCCAGAGATAAATCTACACAAGAAGTACAGTTACCTCTCCTCCCCTGGTGTTTGGTCCAGCGTATTTAGCTTCGGGCCCCCTCTCCCCTACCCCAAAAGACATTTCTGTAACAGCATGCAGGCGAGTGAACTGTGTCAAGAGGTGTTAGTGAGTTTAAAAGCAGATCTGTCCTTCAAGGTCGGTGCATGCTCGATGGGAAGCGCTTTCCCCTGGCAGCTGGCACCAGAAATGAAAACTTCTTCACATGCGTGTGCGGGGGCCATTTTCAATACTCAACGCTTTGATGAAACCACTTAGCCAGTTCGTAAAGAGCAAGGGCCAAGTGGCGGCACGATAAGCTATGTGAGAAAATTATGTGATATGCTTATAACGTGATTCTCACATCGTACGTTTGTTTTCTTTGAAAAGACGATCCGGTCGAGGCTGTACTCTTCGGGTACACCAGCTGATGAACTCAGACTTCGTGGGAGTTCAGGTGAGCTGGTGTCTGTCCTCCATCAACAATGTGTGAATTCCCTGCTGTAGTGAGGCCCTCTGACAAACAAACAGATCATTTAGAGGAGTGAGCGAGCTGTGGAAACCCAATCTCTGTGAGATGTGTCGACAGTGGCACAAAGACCTGTAGCTACAGGCCTCGACGAGATGGACACTTTGCTGACATGACAGCGCAGACAGGGACAAGTGAGTGTGCTTCTCTCGGCATCATCCCCGACACGTCACTCTCACATTGCTCTCACTTTTCTGTAAGAAAGGAACATTTCTGCGGGGAAGTTTAGTCTTCATTTCTGCACGAAAGCAAGAGGTAACGATTTATCTTTACATGTATTGTTTTAATTTCCTGCCTCTGTCAACACCTCGACTTGTGCGCCTTCCTCGCATAAGCAGACTAGCATGGCGCTCTCCATTTAACAGCAGTTTAAATTGCTGTTCTTAGGGTTGCTCAACGCTGTGGAAAAATATTTTGACCTTTCATTTGACTTAACAAGTTGATCCAATCCACATCAGACCCGCTTCAATCCTGCACTTAAACGATGGTTTGACATTTTCTGCCAAAGCCACTTCCTCTTGTGGCATCAGAGCGCCCTGTGTTTGAATGCAGGGTAATGAGGGAAATATTCTTGCTGTGCTGAAGCGAAGAAAGCAAGCTGCCTTCATCATGGCTTCGTTTTTTGGACTGTAAAAAAGCATTCAGGGGATGGAGTGTCCTGCGGTGTTATAGCTGCTGTTTTTAACTCAAACCTAAACACAACAGGGTTTCTTTCTTTGGACTGTGGTGGTGGAATTTGCATTTTACACTCAAGCTGAAATCAATGTTTGCTCATATACTGATAGCTACATTTTCAAATAAGATCTTGAACACTGTTTCCCACTCTAGCATCTTCAAAAACAGATGTTTTAGAGTAGAGTTCTCCTGAACTCTACTGCCAATAGAGATTGTTAAGGAGAAAAACCACAATAGGTGACAATGCAATTGGCAATTTTGTCTGGCTTGCCGTTGACCATAGAAATCCACATTCTTGAGGAAAGTCTAGAGACAATGCGAGTGGGCGAGTTAGGTTGAGGACTGGGGACGAGGAACTTTGTGTGGCTACTCTGTGGTCTCATTCACAAACCGAAGAATGTCGCCACAATCTCATACGTTCATAGCAGCCAAAGCTGTGATGCAGTAGATTTGAGGAAAAAAAAAACCAAGGCAGCAGCATCAATTTTCTCTTTTACTGCTGGCTTCAAATCCCAGCGAGGCCAAAACCAGCAACTATTGTATAAATTACAGCAATTTGGTATATATTATATGAAATCTTTTCTTTTGCACGTCATAAAAATGCATTAGCTGGTATTTAAACTGGTTGAGGAGAAAATATATTTGTTGCAACCAATTTTCTTCTTTTTGTTTCACGTCGTCATTAAATTTAATAACTGAGATGATAATTCTCTCTTTGTAGTTGATGCTGGCAAATTTACAGTCCTCATGCAAGCAATATTCCACTGAAAGGCAGATAAATTATTTGATAATTTGCAAATGTATAATTTCATTGCTCTGGAGAGGAAATGAAATCATCATACCAATAATGACAGTAACTGATAAAGCATTTGAAGTAAAAACAATGTATAATTGAAAATGTTAAATAACAGTTAAAAGTGTTTTCTTTTGACAGTTTGTTCCAGTTACCAGGCATTTTTATATCAGTGCTTTATAAAATGTTATAATGAAAAAAACACAAAATAAAGTGGTCACAGGACTAGCAGTTCAAATGTTTCTTCATATTTGTTGCAGGACATGTAGGTACATTTAAATTTGCTCATGACCATAATTTCCATAATTCAGTTTTAATGACAACCAATGGTTTGTCACTTGTTTTAGCCCTCATTTCTTAATCTAACTCGCCTTATAAATCTTTTACAAGCCGACAAAAGTGGTTGAATGCCGTGTAGATCCAAATTGGCAATGCCTGTCTGATAGTAATAATGTTATTGCAGTCACCAAAGGTCAGAACAAATGTGTGTGTTTGAATATCCTGAGATTACAATTTCAAAGTCCTCCCCATGAGAAGTCGAACAATGACGAGGGTGGGAAGTTTAAAAAGCGGGGTCTCTTTCAATTAAACAAGCATGGGTTGATCCTGAATAGGGCTGCTCCCGAGCAGCCGGATTGTTTCTCAGAAGATCGACAGCAGCGACTGTGCAGGCTCTTCTCCTCCTCCTCCTCCTTCTCCTCCTCCTCCTCCTCCTCCTCATCCCCGGCTCCCAAACCAAATGATGTAGTAAACACAAACAACCTGATATCCTCACAACTATAATTTAGCACTTTGCTCCATTTCCTTATCCCACCTTTTATCTTCTTAGTACTCCCCTTTCTCTCCCGCTGAACAGAGCGTGGACGGGAAAGTATATGGGGGGGAGGGGGGGGGGGGTTGTGCTATTGCTTAATGAGCCTGAAAATACAATTGCACTGTTCTGACTGTGAAGGTAGCCTGCAGGCTAGTGTAAATTAGCAGCACGAGGAAGCCCAGAGGGCTGAGTCTTGCTGAGCGGCCAGAATAGAGAGATGTGGTGAGAGGGGAAAATCCTGTTAGGGCAGTGCATGTGGAGGATTCACGGTGAGTTTTAGACCTGACTGGAGAAGACAGGGACACTTGTTGCTGCGACAAACCCCAGATCCATGGCAATCTCACTGCTGATGTGTGAGATTCATTGAGGCTGCACCACAGCCATGCGTATTGGTATCCATTATGTGAGATGTCAGTTGTTTGTCACATTTTAAACCCATAATTCCAGTTAGTTCCACACAATGGCTCTTTTGAGCCGCTGCTACAATCATCATTCAATTTAATTTTCTATTCTTCTGTAGCTTCCAAGGCGAGAGGCGAGAGTCTCCCACATTGCATATGTCCTCTCATGAGCTTTTGACCGCTCCGCTAGGCATCTGCTGCCCATAGCCTGCCCATATCTGCATTCTAATGCACATATCCTGCTGGGATGTTAACTTTAGGCCCTCAGTAATTGATGGCTTCCACACTTCAGCTGAGTCCCCCCTTTTTCATTCTCCCTGCCGATTGTTGGTATATCTCTGTGGTTTGGGGGTCTTTCAGTCAACCATTGTTCTTTTATGGAGGAATTATAATAGACTAAAGGAGAGGGAGAAAAGAGAAAGAGAGGAGGGGGGAGAAGAGTGGAGGGGATAAAAAGAGAGTCGCTGCTGATATTTAGTGAACTCCGAAGGGGGAGTTTTCATTCTCATTCTGCAAGTTTGGCACATGCCTTCTGTTACTAAGTGGCAGTGCATTGAAAGAGTGCCTTGCATTTCCCATTCTGCGGCTCTGCTAGGTGCCTAGACTTACAACCCTGGCAGCTGTTGGGCCTTCTATGCAGCTATAGACTCTTCTCCACAGGTGAGCTCCCCTACCAAACTCCCAGTCTCCACTTCACTCAATGGGGCCTTTTTCAAGTCTTTTATCAGTGGGGAGAGGCTGACTTTATGTGTGACACTCACAGAACTGCAATTCATGGTTCTCAAGATTGCAATTAATGTTATTCACTGTGTCACGCATGCAGTTTAAATCAGCACGGGCATGATTTATATTTTGTTTTAGCATCATCTTCTCAAGCTCAATGGATGCAAGATGTTCACATATATTTTTGGAGTTTGTGTACACAGTTATTAAAATTTCCACAAACAAACAAACAAATAAACACAAGACTCATAGAAACAAAGTGTTTCTGTCTGTGGCAAAGAGATTGGACCCTTTCTGAGGCTTCTCTCAAGTAATCAGCTAACAAAAACAGAGCAGTGAAAATAATGTACAGCACATTCGAAGAACAATACAAAAAAAAAAAATTTCATATCTAATTTCTGTCAAATTTGCCACGACATAATGTAGCATACAGCGTGTGTTTACGTGACAGGCCAGCCAAAGTGGCCAGCGGTTGGGTCTTGTGCCACAATTACTCTAAAAGCTATCGGCTGGATTGGTAAACCACTCTAAATGATGTTGTTGTTTTGGTTTGGGCAGATTTCAGCACCTTTTTTCTTCTGAATTCAGTGGCAGAATATTCTGTTGTTTATTTTCTTCTTCTCTGTTTTTTCTCTCTGTGATGCGAGCTGTTACATATTACTCCTGAGGTGTGGTGCCTCTTCCCTCAAAGGCCTCCACTGTTTCCCCCAAACTGCTGCCAAGCTGGGCTATCTTTTCATTTGGTTACTTAAGTGTAATTGCTCCCCTTTGAAGCCTCAGAGAGGCAAATCATTTGCTTTGGCCCCGGGGCAGTAATGGTCACCGAGCCAGCGACCCCCTCCTGGTCCGAGAGCGTCGGAGAGACCGCGAGAGGCCAGCTCCCATACGGAGAAGAAATAATACGGCCAGGGCCGCTCAATTTCACCTCCCTTTTCATCCCATTCTTTGAAAACTTTTTATTAACAACAGCTTTCTCTCTCATACCGGGGCGCCAGGAGAGGGGAGGAGAGGAGGCAGAGAGGTGGGGAAGGAGGGGGGGGTGGTGGTGGTGGCATGAGAGGATATCGGCAGCAGGGGAGGAGGGTGAGGGGGTGGCTGTCCCCCTGTAGATGTCTGCCGGATTCTCACACACTCACATGCACGCACATACACACATCATCAATAGTGACAGGTCAAGGAGGCATTGAGAAAACAGCCTCCCCCTTCCCTCTCCCCCACGGTTCACACTGCTAAACAGGGACTCATGTTTCATAAGCCACAGGCCTCAGCGCTCACACACACACACACGCGCACACACACACACACATGCACATACGCGCACACACACACACACACACACACACACACACACACACACACACACACACACACACACTGGGATTCCTGCTCAACGGCAGCTTGTCAGTGTGACTCTGTGTTTGCTAATATGAATATGTAACTCTGTATTTATATGGGCATAATGCTACCATATATACACATGCATCTGTATATCTGCTTGCCGTATTAAACATATGAGAATGTATTTGACTTGACGCCAGAATACTCGCTTTCAACCTATGACAGGCCGCGGAAATATACAGCAACATAGCACACAAAGACCCCATTTAATGCTGAAAATTACTCCACCACTTACTGTAATTGTCACAATTTTGAGCACATTGACATTGTAATCTCATAATAAGGTAATGAGGGCTGAAACTGTGTACAGGAGTGCGATTAGAAGGGTGTAGCTCAGAAAGAAATGGGTTAAAATGTCAGGGGTTAACATTTTCTAGTCCAGACAGAGGGATTGCATATTGTATGTTTGTATTTCTGGGAGTTTGTATTGATGAAACTAACCAGGCAAACCTAAAACTGATACCTGTTTTCTTCCTTATCTCTACGGCATGCTGTAACTCAAAAGATTTCAACACATTTCACAAAGAAAACTCGTCTTTAAGGCGTGAAATATCAGGCTTTAAATATAATACTGTATTTAGATGCGGAAGCATCAGAGAGATTTGGTGAAACCAACTTTTAGAAGGAAAAAAAGATTTCTTCTAAATAGCATGAGTTATCTTCAAGACACTGTGGAGCCAAATCGATGTGGACAGGCGTCCATAAAAAGCCAACCTGGTTATGAATGCTGCGTTTTACTTGTATCATTTTGACTTTGAGGTTTTTAAGAGAGAAGCATTCCCTGCAGTCAAGCCAGATGGTAACAATTCTTAGACATATTACGAGCTGCTCTCTGCCAAATAGCATACCTTTGGGCTATGTTTTCAGTGGGCTATAAAAGCCAATAATGTAATTTTGATCTATTTTATCAGATATCACCCCAGCCCCGGCTACGTTTATAAGACAAAGTTTAAAACAGGATGGGAATTCTCTCTGTTTTGCTTTTCACTCTATACGTGTACAATTTTCAATATCTGACCTGCTGCGTGGCTTTGCTTGTTTGACTTCTACGTTGGACTGAAAGGTGACGCGAGCCAAAACGGTGAGGTTAGCCTCCATGTTGTCAGACATATGGCCCTGGGTATATGTAAAAATACACTTTACTGTAGGTGCGTGGTTGTCCACAAAATGACTTGTGCAGGCCAGTGCAGAGAGAAGAGGGGATCCTTTGTGGAAACACTTAAAAAGCCAGACCTTGACATCCCTTAATGTAACGATGACACAGTAGCAAACTATCCCAGCGTTGCACTACACTCCCCAGCGGTCTGCCATCAGCTCCATGACTCACTGCTGACCTTGCAATAACTTTCCAGCACTCCTCCAGACCCATTTGGGGAAATCTTATGGGACTGTCGCACATTGCAGTATTCCATTTGAGATGGTATAACTTTAAACACACCTGAAATCCAGTGTGAGCTTGCACAAACGCACACACACTGCACAGAACAACAGAGCCGAGGGATTATATCCCATCTGCGGGTACTTCTCCCCCATAATGTCTACAGAATGTAATTGCCCCAGAGTACAACCGCAACAAGGTGGGACAATCGAGGACATTAGCTCAGGTTTTCCATTGTGAAACTTGTTGTTTTCTTCTCGTCCGATCACATGCACAACTGGAGGCCTGCTGTGTGGAATTACTTGCGCTAATGGCGCTACACACTTTTGTTGCAGGAAATCGGACAGCCGCGCTGTAACTGCTAAAACGGTGATTAAATACCCAAATTGCATCATGATGTTGGGCAATTTAGCAGAGAAAAGAAAGAAAAAAAAGTGCTTCAAATGAAACAAATGAGATTATTGAGCCGTTATGGGATGTGTAAACTCGTCTCGTAGAGCTTTAGCCTGCTATTGGATTCCTGCACCTACGGAAAAATAAGACTTTAAAATAACTTTTCCAAATCTGAAGCTGCTAGTAAAGATTAGAAATGAAAGATCACAATATAAACTCTGTAATTTGCTCGTCTGTGGGGTCTTTAAGTGTCACCCTGGCTTGGTTTAATGGGATACAAACTGCAGTTAATGAGACAAATAGTTAGCTGTAGTTATGCCTGGCTGACTGTTGGCTGTGGACGCTGTGAAGACTAAACAAGTCAATTTGAGATTTCTTTGTACTCTGTAGGTGAGAATCATTGGCTGAATGATGTGTATCAAGTGTGTTTTGGATTAGTTTGTTTAGCGATGATTAAAGGTGAAGTATGAATACCAAAGTCATGAGGAAGAAGGAATGATTTGCTTGATAAAGAAATGAGAAAAGAGCCAATATTGCATCACTTAGGTGCCACTGAAAACAGGGGGAAACAGTTTGTGATCAAATAGCTGCACCAGCTTTTAATCATATCTGACCTTTAAAAAAAACGTGGTCTTAATTTAACATCAGAGGGAGAAAAGTACAGTGTGCGTTATTCTGAGGTTTTATCTCCTTACAGTCATATCCCCTCCATGCTTGTGGTGCTTGTTAAAAGCCATTGTCGATAACAAACACAATTTTCCTGTGATAAACTGAATACGACAAGGCAGCCTTATTGAGCAGTCTGCACAAAACTGTCTTTGTCTCTCATCTCCAGCGGCCAGTTAAAAAGCCGAGCTTCGCCGACGACTGAAGTCTGAGTTAACTAAACATTTTTTTTCTCTTTATCCCCTTTTCTCTCTGTAAATTTGTGGTCGTGTGCAATCCTTTAACGAGCTCCATCTTTGACCTGTTGTATGTTTCCAGAGATGTCATGTCTTGTAAGTCAAGGAAAGACTTTAATGTCCACATGATTTAACATTAAAGGGAGAGATTCCAAAAACGGGGCTCAGTGCCAGAGAGGTAATAATATCCCCGTAAATGAGAAATTGTAAATGCTAAATACATCCTACGGATCCTGGGAATAGACTAGGATACTGAAGGCTCCTTGAGAAAACTGAGAATCACTGCATCAGCATTGACCCTACGTTTTTCTGCCTTCTTTTTCTCCTTTTCAGTCTTTAAAATTATTTAAAAGGCAAACTTTTATGTGTGCATCCAAACACAAAAGATGATGTAATTCTGAACAGGGGATTTGACTAACTATTCCCAAAATTAAAGTCACTTTATGCTGCTTTTTTGTTTATGTTGCACACAAATTTAAGATTTATCTTTTCCCCCTATGCAGCTTTTTATTTTCAGTGTAAATTTGTTCTGCGTGTTTCCTGTTAAAACACATGACCTATGTCTTTATTCTGAACTTCAGATCACAAAGATGAAAAGAATGAGAAGAGAAGAAATAAACTAAAACAAAGAAAAAACAGAGAAGGACTTTGGCTTGTGACCGTAAGTGACATGCCTGCCACGGCATTGTTTGAGGTTTTTGCAGACCTGTAATCAAATTTGGGAAGGTTTGGAAACCTATCGTCATGGTGTGCTCTCCAAGACAGAATGATGTCCAGTAAGAAAGAAGAAATACTCAGAAACACATTCACCATGCTGTGCTGAACTATTACTTTCTCTAAAAGAAATATGCCCCACGAAAAGCAATTTCAATGCACCATGAAAAACGTTCCTATTACAAATACAGTTGTTATGTCCTTAAATCTGTTTGTTTTGTCATATTGCTCCAGGGTTGTTTCTTTTTCAGGAAACCCTGCTTCAATTAAGTATGATGGAACACATGTGTCCCTTATCAGGGGCCGACATTTTCTACTGTTGGCCTTTTGAAACGACACCGGCTCCATGGGATAATTGGGCTTTAAAGGGGGATTCTCCCGGGGTGCCGCTCTATGTGCCTGTCGGCGTGGATCAGCTGACCTCCGCTGTGTCTATAGACTTGTTATAAGTGATCATAAGTGGTTGTGTATGTAGTCGTTGCCGCGAGGATGATAGCGATCCCATGAACCGACTCTGTTTTATTTGAGGCCCCTGGCACACAGGCAGACAAGTCTTAAGTGTGTGACTGAATGTGATCAAATTATATGGTTCATCTTTGAAATTTTACACTTTCTGCAAAATTTATTATATTTTGATTAAACAACTGACCACAAAATAAAAAGTGTACAGGTACGCATGTGGGGGGATATCTGTCTTTATTGGACACACACACACACACACACACACACACACACACACACACACACACACACACACACACACACACACACACACACACACACACACACACACACAGTCAGCTTATGACTCAGCTGCTGCCCTCACAAAGAATCCTTTCCTCTGACATCCCATAATGGCCCAGTGTTTACTGTTATGCACCGTTTGTGTCACGTCACAAAAACATCAATTTGCAGCCTGTACGTGAACAAAAGACTTCAAAATAAAAGCTTGTGACAGTAAGCCCTTTTTTGTTTGTTTTTTACTCAGAGGCAAAAGCAAAAAGATAAAAGTTGATCCTCCTCGTTGCAGAGGATAGGTTTGCTCTCGGAGGCTATTGTGACGAAGACAGACCGAGCAGAATGGAAAATTGATTCCCTGCAATCATCTCCTGTCTACTTTTGTCTACATACTGCACCACTTTGGCCTATACACTCCAATCATCCCTGAGCACTGACTGCTCCTTTGAACAGATGAACTTGTTTTAACCCTTTTTGATTTTGTTTATTTCTTTATTTGTTGTGTTTATCTTTTTGCGTACGCTTTCCAGTGACTTAAAAGCGGAAAATAAGGAACTCAATCACTGTGTTGCACCGAATAACCCGCAAACACACATGCTTTAGCTTTTTTCAAAGTCGTTTCAGCTAACCATGGAGATCTCCTAAAGCACTCTCTTAATAGCACTGGCCTTAGAATACGATTTTACACCGGCAGGAGTGGGGAGCTGCCGGGGGCTCAGAATAACTGCGTGAGCCGTCAACAGGAAGAGCGTGCTTCATGACTACAGGCCAAGAGTTTTAATTGGCTGTCTGCAGGAATTTCTGCTGTGGCAAACTAATTGACCCACAACTCCCTGGTGCTTTATCAACACGAGGAAATGCCACTGGGCCGATAACCAGCCAGCCTTGTAAACCAATCTATAACCAATGGCCAATTTGAAACACGTGTTAATGCCTATTTTACGACAGGTCCTCTCTTCTACTTGACTGAGATGTTTTGGTGTGTAGCATGGACTTTTTCAAGTTTAGGCAGCAACAGTTCCTGATTGACAGTTTGACAAATAAAGAATCAGTGGTTAAGAATAAAGTCAGTGTAAGGATTTTTTGTGTGTGTTTTTTGAATTTGCCGTGTATTTTAACTGACGCTAGTGTTTGGGAAAGAGACCTTAACAAGTAATAAGTTGCTTTACCTTATAACATAAAAGGGCTGGTACACCCAAATTGAGAAATGTACATATTTCTGTAGTATTTGCTGTCAACAAATATATTTGTTTTCTGTAGAACACAGTTTCAGTTGTAACATCGTTACAGTGAAGTCTGTGTAGGATAGTCAGAAAACTAGAATTTTAACCTATTATTCTTGTTTTGAAAACATCTCCTTAGTTTGTTTACCCCTTTGAATCATATCGCAGCAATATAGACACATAAGACCCATTTTTAAAGACACAGTTGTGCTCCTTTATTAAAGGATAAGGCTGGCGATATTTTATATTTTTGTTATTGTCAACAAATGCCATTAAAAGTATCATTATAAAAGATATAATTAAAAATAATTTCTTTCTTTTCCTGTCCATGGCATTTAGCCCCAACCCCATTTGTTCCAACTGAAGACAAACATCTTTAAAAATGGGTCACAAGTATATAGTTTCACAAAAAAATAGACTCAGTAATTTCCTCAAACAGCTGAACACTGCAGTTGTTATCAAAAGCTACTCAAACATAAGGAAATAGTATTTGTCTGAGACTGTTTTTAGCTGTGACACATATCTCCAGCAGCAGGAGGGCGTATGTGGGATTGAGTCAAAATAAACTACAGTCCCCATGTTCATCATAATGAGGGAAGATGGCACCCAGTGTAACAGTGTGCCTCATTAACCTGATTTGAATAGTTTTAGACAACAACAAATGTCTATAGCGCAGTGGAATGAGATGTACTAGGGTTTTTCTGCAGGTGCGACTTGGTAGTTAGTGACATCAGTTCATTGTTTATGTTGTTTTTATGGAATTGTTTTGACAACAGGAGACATATCACCACATTTATCTTTTAAGAGCATGTTGCTGCGTGGAATTCAGTAGGTTTTGTATTAAAATAAAAGCAAGACTAAAGGTTTAATGACATTTTACTTTACTTGTACTTTAAAAAAAACAAACTAATATGGACTAGATTTACAAAAACTGTAAATAGGCTGTACCTGGCTCACTGATCCATGTTGCCTTTGCACAAGTAGCGACACATTGGCACAACACATGCTGTTAACATGACGTGATGAAAAGCCACAACTGAAAGGTCCAGTGCGCGCTCACAGACCTGGTATTCACTTCCCCAATTGACTACAAAAATTATGCCATAAAATCTCTGAGTGAGTGTGACAGGTTCTGATCAAAACCAGCTGCCAATTAACTTAATGACTGAATCTATCACATTCAATTAGAGCGAGCCTATGAGCTGTCAATCCAGCCCTCGGCCCGCTCGTTAAACAAAAACACAGACGGAGAATGATCACTTTAGGAGGCATGTCTCTGTCTCTGTGATCCTTATCTGACGGGCCCTGCGTCGTATTTGAAGCAGTCGACCCTGACAGGTCCCACGGATAAACTGCTGTATGAAAGGGGTCACCCCAACCTCTGGAATCCATCGTCAGCTTTCTGTCTTGCGCAACTGACAAATGGTTTCAAACAGCGTTCAGGAAGCTTTAGAGAGGTATTCCCTGATGTGTGTCTGTAGAGAGAACAAGAGAAAAGTGGAAAGAGAGAAAGAGAAAAAAATGAGATAGAAAAAAAGAGATCTAAGTGAGATAAATTAACCAAAACAAAACAAAGAATGAGCCCCACTTTCCCTCAATTGCCTCCTTACTTTGGCAAAGGGCCTACTGTAATCCCCCAGAGGAGCTGCTATCTGGCAGGAGTTTGCTCCATGGTCAGTGTCTTTAACCCCAGATGATAACACTTAGCCCGGCCATAAAGCATAGGCCCCTTTAACTGATCCATTAGCGTCCGATCCCTGAGAGTGGACCCGCTGGTGTCTACTGAAACTTACCAGGAAGCCTTGAAGGAAAACAGCATGGCAGACATGCACTGAGATCAAAGACAGCCCCCCTCTCTCCCTCTCCCCATTGAGCCCTCTGCCTCTCTATCTCTTTCTCTAACTTGTCTATATCTAAGAGTACGCCCACACTTTGCAAGTGCATCTTTTTCTCTCTGTTTTTGCCCTCAGTCCACATTATGCCCAGGTTTTTCCTCACAAGAAAATGGAGCTTCACAAAAATAGTCTCCAGAGAGGATACATTTTTTTCAATGTGTTCATTAGTCAACAGTAGGGAGCCGCCAAAAAAAAAAAAAAAAAAAAAAAAAAAAAAAAAAAAAAAAAAAAAAAAAAAGAGAGAGAGATGGGGAATGACATCCAAAGTTCTCCGGATGTACTCTAACCAAGGACATTGTGGTTAATGGTCAGAGCCTTAAACCCCTGGCATCCAAGAGTGGATCAATATTGGCAACGATGTTGTCCTGTCTGGTCAGAAAATGCTCATATGTTTCATGTTGGATGGCAATGATCAAAGACTTTCCTCCCAAGAAAAAGAAACATGTCTATAATTTAAGTGAAAAAGTCTTTGAGTGTCTGCGCAAATCAGAAAAACGCTTGTTCTGAAATGTTCTGGAGGTCAATTACTGAGTGATCATCACACATAGCAGGAGGGGACAGAGTGAAGGTTTAACCAGCTGAGACTCAGCCGAGTAATCAGACTCTGTGTCTAGCAGATCTTGGCTGTGATGTACAGTTTTGTTGTTTGATGACTTAAAGAAGATGGAGATGAAGAGACTTCTCTGTTTTTTTTTCCGTGTGGACAGAGATATTTGTGAAAACGACTCAGATGCTTCTCCTGCTCTATCTAGCTGATACTGCACCTCCTCTCCTCCCTCCTCTCCTCCCTCCTCTCCTCTCTGTACAGCCATCTCCCTCTCTTATACTGTTTTACTCTATCTCTGTTTCTCCTTGAACTTCCTCCTCAGCAGCCTTGCCTCCCTTTCTCCTATCAGCATCCTATTTACCCCCTATTCTCTCTGTCCTCCTACTTTTCCTCCTCCTTATACTCTACCTCCCTGTCTCCTCCCAACATCCCCCTGTGCTCTGTCTCTCTCCTCCCTGTCTTTACTACCGACATCCCCCTGTCTTCCTCCCCCGGTGTTTTCAATTTAGAGCCACTATGAACCAGATGAGATTGTAACGCTATCAATTAGTCAGCAACTCCAGCACGTTTATTCAATGGGGCCGGCAGTGAGCTTTGGTGATTTACAGGCTGCGATGGAGATGTAAGGGAGGGATGTGCAGACATGGGCTGATATGGGTTTTTGAGGTCTGTGGGAACGGAGCCTACGTACTGTGTACCTTGAGGATTTGGTCCTGCGGTTTAAGGTCCCTGTAGTAATGCGGTGAAACCTGCATAAGATGAAAAGGTTTGCAGAGGAAGAGAAGAAATGCAAAGGAAAGAGAAAATGTTTGAGATTTTCTGGAAGGCTAAATGCCTCTTTTCATACGTATTGGATTTCAACCACTGCTTTTTGTGCAAGAGCCACATTCTTGTGATATGCTATGTAAATGCTTTATGATAAAAAACAGAAGGTATAAATACATCATGTTGACCTTGGATTTTGCCTTCAAAGAAAGATTGCAACTTAAATCGCTGCGCCGCTGTTACAGTAAAAACTGCTAAAAGTGTTATACCTTGTCTGTTTGGTGTATTTTTCCTAAACTGACTAAATGGAGATGATGCGATGATGTTGTTTGTCCAGAACAGAAGTCCCAAAAAACAGCTCAAAAACAAAAGCAGGCACTTTCTCACTTAGTTAAAAGGAATTCTGGTAAATGTACCAAATAACTTACTAAATATGTTGCACACATTTTGAGTAAATTTCTAGAATGCTAATCAGCAAGTATTTTAAACGACTACACCTTTATGTGAATTTTCTGAAGAGGGCTGCGTGTTTCTCCCGGGACAATCAACCCCCCTGCTTTATTCTACTGTCATGAAGAATTTGTCTCTGTGCTGGCTGCTTGAAGGTGAAGGGTGGAAGCAACATGATGATGTCTACATTGCTGTAGATAATTAAAGGAAAAAGCGTTATTTTTAACTTATCTTTCATCAGTACGGCAACTACTTTTTTTCATCCAAAGAAAACGTTTTTTTTTTCTGTCATTTCTAATGATGTGTTGTTTCAGGGTTGATTTTTCCAGATTCTTTTCCTTTTTCCATGCTCATGTCTTACATGCTCATGACACTTGTATGCGTTGTGTGTTCACATATCAACATGCATTAATATGTACACACACAAGATTTCTTCACATTTGCAGGTGTTACTTGTTGCCATCTGGCAGACGGCAATTGTTCAACACCGATGGGTGAGCTTGTACACACGTCACTGTCGTACCTGCAGATAGCAGATCTGGTAATAAGATGGAGTGTATTTCATGTTACCCTAACAGCACCGGGAGCATGTGACTTCTTATCATTTGTTGTAACACATCAGTGCCTCCTCTGTCCTTCCTTCAGGCCTCTACAGAGACCTCCGTTTGGTTTTGTCCTACCTACAGACAGGGAGAGAGAGAGAGAGAGAGAGAGAGAGAGAGAGAGAGAGAGAGGAGAGACACTGGGTCCCAGTTCAATATTATGAATACACTTATGTATTCATATTTACAGTCCCGTTTTAGCTAGACACAGCTACTTTCAAGTGGGGTGGACTAAATATTAGAAACACCTCAGAGTTTAACACAATATATCTCAACAACACCACAAACTAAATCCTCCAAAATGACCTTACAGTTGAACCAACACCTCTTTCTCTAAAACAGTTTCAACAAAAACTGAACTATATAACTTTTGCAAAGTTTAGATTAATTGGGTTGTTGCATTAGACGGCATTAGTGCTGTGCCAAAACTAACCACTGAGAGTATTTTTTAAGAAGCATGAAGCTCCTTCATTCAATTGTACATGACATTAGATGGGATCGTGTTTGTCACCACCACACAGACATTGGCATATTGAAGTATACTCCCAGTTTATTACAATTTATTTTCATTGGTTTAGCCATCATTTCCCATTGCTAATAATACCATTGCACTCACAGAGTTCATTGCTAAGATCTGTGAAAGTGATGGCAATGCTAAAAAGAAGTCAGATGTGAATGCACACAGTCAGACAATCAGACAGGTTTTTAACAAAGTCCAAGATTAGCTAAATTTATTTTAAAGAAAAAACAATGGGAAAGTGGAAAATTATTACTCAATCTGTCTGTTGGAAACATCTATTACAGTTGTCAGTGCAATGAGGGATCATAAGTGACATTTCGGGTGCACTGTAATTTCTTTTTTTCCTTCAAATATAGCAATGCCACGTGATGTTGTGTGCACAATCTTATCATAACTGAAGGCCAAAGCTATGAAAATACAGTAAGACCCAAGTTGTGATAAACTAGATTTACTCCTTTAGCAACCTTAACATGTCTCGACTTATTTCATTTTTCCTGAGTGAAAACACAACATGCATAAAACACAATTATCAGTATGTGGTATGTAGTTGGGCAGCAGGGCAAGAGAGAAAGAAAGAGAGAGAATGTGTGTGTGTGTGTGTGTGTGTGTGTGTGTGTGTGTGTGTGTGTGTGTGTGTGTGTGTGTGTGTGTGTGTGTGTGTGTGTGTGTGTGTGTGTGTGAGAGAGTGTGTGTGAAACAGAGCAGGGGGCCAGTCTGTTATGGGAGAACCAGAGAAGGGTTTGTTGGCTTGTCGGTACACACAGCCAATGGCCTGCCGCCTGTCACCAAGCCCCCGCCATGTCTCTCAGTGTCTTCCTCTTAATTACCCATCATTCCTCTCGCGGCAAGGCCCCTCACAAATTACAGCGCATTGTCCCATGCCTATCGGCCTGTCATCACGCGGCTCCATGTTTCAGAGCACGGCTCATTGTGGACTGAGAGCAGAGCTGGGGAGCTGGGGAGGGACTAGCACACACACACACACACATACACACACACGCACACACACAGACACACACACACGCATGCACAATACCTTTAATGTGTATCTGTATGCACACCGATTCATTTGAATAGACATAGATGCCATAAAACCATTAGTGCATCCACACACACACACACACACACGCACACGCGCACAGTCCAAGCCCATTAGCTCTGGTGCCAGCTGACTCTGTGACCCAGACGGTTTTCTGCCATGTCAGCAGGGCCAAATGACAGTGCTATGGTAGTAATACCCCCCCCACACACACACACACACACACACACACACACACACACACATACACATACACAATTAGATGTCTTCTCTGTCAATCAGCTGAATGACTGTGCCGCCTCGCAGAGATGAGCAGAGAAAAGGTGACCCCTGTTTGTACCGTCGACCATGTTGAGACAGCAGCAGCAGCAATAGGTTCACTGTTTGCGGCAGGACACTTCTCAACAGGATAACAAGTTTATACAGCGCACGCAGGTTTAGTGTTTGAGATGATAATCCAGCAAACATTACTTTAAAAGGAGGAATTAGTATGTTTGTTGGGGACTTATTTCAGCTGCGGATTAATACACATTGTGAGTATTTCAATTTGGCAGCAGAGCGGTGTATGTGGGATTGAGGAAAAAGAAACTACAGGGTGTGTGTTCATGTTAATGAAGGAACATGTTAGGCAGTGCAGCAGTATGGCTCATCATTTCTCTATGTTTTTGAACAACGATGGAGCTCTATGACAACTGAGCAGTAATATGTTATTGTCTATCCAATAAGCAAAATATTGAATAACACCAGACTTATCCTTTAAGCAAACTTATATAAAACTATTATATTAATAATTTCCACTTGATTTTATATTTACCCTTTGAAATTGTCATAATTTTATTTTAGCACTATATGAGATAATGTATTCAATGCTCTGTTTAAAAGTGCAATATTTGGTTTACATTTGAAATGATTGAGTTTTTGTCACTTTATTGCCATTACAAAACAAATTGCAGGAACTCAAAGTGCAACAGGATGGACGGTACATCATTTAACACATCGTACATAAAACCATTCAATAGTTAAAACATATGCAGAAAACACTACAAATACAGTATACAATTTGTATGGTACTGTTGGGTATACATTTTCCCTGGCAAATTGGTTTTTATTTGTTTGTGAGTACTAAATTGTATTTTTTTATTTTTTTTTACATGTTAAGCTCCTTGTTCCAATTGCAAACTTGCTTCCCTCCTCTTGCTCACCTTGACGGGTTCACAGACGCAGTGAGGAGGACGTTCGCAATGTCATCGTCCTTTAACTACTTTCTCCCTCATCATTCAGACTGGCTGCAGCTCTATTTATCTTGCAGGAGGAACTCTAGCTGCTCTGAACCTGTATCTGCCAAGTTGTTGCATCAGCCGAACGTTAAAAAACCTATTGAAAAACAAACACATAGTAAACTTTAATTGTAGGCATTTGCCTTGGGTATGAGGACTCGCAATTTTACTGGTTCACTCTCTTATTACCTAAAATGCAGGCAAAAGACGAATTAATAATCACTAGCATATGCTTGGTAAAGGGTGGACATCTTGTACTGTGGAATGAGGTGCAAATTAGATTAAACGTGCACTAATGGCCTTCTATCCAACATGTTTACTTTAAACAGCACATCTGACAGCTTGTTTTTCCACAAATAGGAAAAAAAATGTTGATAACAATTTCAATTTTATTTTTAAATCACATTCCTCCATTCTACTTGTTGTAATCACATTCATAATCACATAGATGTCTCAGAAGAAGATGAAGAAAAGTAAACATAGCGCTTATCTTAACCCTTGAGCTATGTTTATGTACTGCATTTGCACTGGAGATTTTGTCCTGCAGTGTTGCTAATATGACAAAACAAAGTGCCATGTGTATGAAGAATTTAGCACCCTGCAGCTCCCAAACAAATGCCTCTTAATTATAAGCAATTGGCCCTCTTTCCCCACAACCGCTGACTGGGACACATGAAAGCGTTGGTAATTGTAAGTTGCTGCGTTTATGTGGGGGAGAGGGGGGACTGAATGTGACGCGGCCATAAAAAACAAAAATGGAAGGCTCTCATTGAAAACAATGACTTCCTTCCTCTCTCTCTCTCTCGCTGTATCGCCCAAGCTGGGGAAGAGGGGGGGAAAAAAAATCTCCATTTGGCACTGATTAGGGAAGATGCAAATTTGAAGGAGGGGGCTTAGAGACCACAGGGGTTACACACATGTATCTGAAGCCACGACACTCTGGGCCCCCTCTAATTTAGATGTCTAAGAATTTGCTGTATGTGCTGCCTCATGCCAGTAAGTCTCAGCCTCACTGTAAATAAATGGAACAGAGCAGTGTGCAGTGTGCAGTCACCCCCATTTGTAAGTCATTAAAATATTTTCTCTGTGACATATTAATTAGAGTGTTGTGTCCATGTCTTCTTGCCTGTGCATTAAGAGTGTTGGAGTTCTGCATGCGTTCTTACAAATGTGGGTGTTTGTGTGTGTGTATGGCTTTATTTATGCTGCATTATGTGCTGAACAGGGACAAGATTGCTGTACAGACAAACACATTTCAACTGTCTGTAATTCCTCGGCTTATCATTTAAAGACACAGATGTCTTAAGATGACTCACACTGTGAGTTTAACTATACTTTTTAACTAGAACACTAGAAACACTGAGGTCATGATGCATTCCCAACATCCTCAGACAATGTTCGCCAGAAACAAAAAAGAAGATTTGATTATTACTATTGTTCAAAGCGTTCTCCACACTAACAGGAATACACTTAATATGATTTTTAGGAGAATTTGTAAATTTTTGTTGAATTCTAGATGTTGCAAAGTAAAACTTGCATGTAATGTTTCTATTATCGAGGTCACTTTGGGGAAATATGCTGTAAATATATTTAACATTAGCAACTTTTTTTTTCAGAAAAGAAAAATGTGGGACATTAAAGTGTTACACAGTCGGCACACTAGTAAGAAGAGTAAAAGCAAATAATTTCAGCAAAAAGCACAATGACGAACACATAATATTCGTCTGAAATATTTTTGTTTTATATTATATACTGATAAGTTTGAATGTGATCCAAATCTTACACTATCATTATTCCAGTGATTATTTCACAGATAAACCTAGGAACCTCCAGCCACTTAATTAACAGTGCAGCTCCCATCACTATCCTAAAGGGCCATGGCTGGTGTGGACCCATGTAACAATCATGGTTTACAATGACTGCAACATCCGAACCCTGGCTGTTCTTTAACATGCTAGCCTCCTCTCATGGGAATAATGTCCAGCAACCTCGTGCTTTGACAGGATTACAAAGGGCCGGGGGTGATGTGGTCCAACGCAACCCACAACACTAATGTTTCCCAATCCTGTTTTTGTGGATGGAGATTTCGTGAAACTAGTTTAACCACAGCCATTACTATTTCAATGGTGCAGTGGATTTCAACTCTGCCAGCTGAGTGGCAGAATGGTAACAGTGCATGAAACATGTCCACACACCTTGTAGGAACTTCAGGGACAAGGGTTTGACTGCTGACTTCTGCAGTGCACTGACTTTATGCTTCAAGATTTTTCAAGCAATTCATTTAGCATTTCTGCATTTCTAGCAATGCTCTAAAAATGAATTTCAGCTGTCAGCATTCACACTGCATTTTCTGCAGAAAATGCATTTAAAAAAATAATTAATTAGTGAATCTCTGAATCTCTTTCTCTCACTGTTACAAACACAGCATTGATTTCCCTCTAGTGTACCATATCTTTTCCCTCTTCGTGTGGATTATCTTTGTATCTCTTAGCCCGCTGGGAGAATTATGGCTCTAATAACTTTCATTCGAGGCCCCTGTAGCATCAGGAAAATGTTTACTACAAGAACACAGAGAAGTCCTTTGGTAAAGCCATGAGTTCGTTACAGAGCCTTTGACTCAATTCAATGTGTATAAATATATCCATTTCATTATGGAGGCCAGTCAAATATTTGTTTCAGCGGTTTTCCCCCCATATAATGTAAATTGCTGCAAGCTGTTGCACTTGGAAAATGTTTTCTCATAATGCTTTTCTGCCTTCACATAAATCACAGCTAAATGTTGCATTCAAATGACTACAGACAGGCAATTTATTCTTGGCTTCCCTCTTCCCCGAGAGAGAGACTTGTGGCAAGAGGGTCGCTTCGGTTTTTAATAGCGACTGTCATTATTTGTTGACAGTTGTTCATCATCGTTTCCAAATTTATTGTGTTTTCTTGAAAGTATTTCTTTGTTTTCTCTGTAGTTATGACCACTGTCAAATGAGGTGAGGGGTGAAAACATGTCAAGAATTAGGCCACTGTAAGGCAATGAGCACATGACATGACATTTTTTTTTCAATATTAAATTTTACTGGGGATTCTTACAATAACCATCCTTGTGTGTTGCTGAGAATGTTGCTCAAGAGATAATCTCATAAATACCAATAACCTCTTTACAAGAGTTTATTGTCTCACATTTTGCTTCCATGCTACACCATGTAACCAGACACAGAGACGTGGAATACCACCTCAAATTGACAGTGACATTTTTATTCCCTTAATAAAAGAGAATGACTTTAATAATATATCATGTGCAAGAAGATCCAGTGGTGAAATTATAGTTGCCTAATAACAGAAAGCCAGCGTTATCTTGTGCAGTGCTGCTGCTGAGCCGCTCTGTGTCAGCTTTAACAGAATCTCAGTGGGGTTTGCTGACAGTCGGCCCAGTGTGTGAGTGAGTCGCCCCACTGAGGGATTATGGTGAATCTGTCAGCAGTGGCAATCAATGTTAATCATGAAAAAGTCTGTGCTGGCTATTAACTGAGATCTTACATGATAATGACACTGTTAGAGCAGACATGCAACTGATGGTGTGTTGAGGTAGGCTTGTTCGTGGTGTAGACACCTCTGAAACTGAGTGTAGTGAAGTGGACCCACCTGCTAATGTTGGAACTACTGTAAACACAAGCTGCAGACAGGAAAAAAGACCTTCATGTCAAGCTCCTTATGGTAATAACATGTAGAATATGTGGGATTTTCTGCAGGCTCTATCTTCTGCACTAACGCATTTCCAATAAAGGTTAAAGACAGCCGACTGCCTTTGAGGTTTTAATCGGAGGCAACTTTGAAACTGTGAAAACAGTACTGGACAACAAACTCAATGACAGTGATTAAAAATTGCTTATTAGGTAATACAGTAACAAGAAAATTGGATTTACAAAAGTACGGACAAGCTGTCCAATTAGTTACATTTGTTTCATGCCAGGAAGAAACAATGTATCACCAGTGAAAGATCACATGAAGTCCCAGGAGAGCCTGATTTCACAGAAATATATGAAATGGCCACGAGCTCTCAAAATATGGTGGTGACACGCAATGTGTGAAAATTAGGTTAATTTACGTAACATAGCGGAAATTCTGTGAATATCTCCTCAGAGTCCGCTACCTGTCCGTTCTGGTGTTCATACAGAGCCCCGGTTCTGCAAGTGGAAACAAACAAAGTGGCCCGGACCTAGCCACAAAACACTATTCTGTTTGTGCTCGTGCACAGGACAGGTGAAAGGCCGTTGATGTATAAAGAGAAAGACGGTGGCAGTGAAGGAGCACTGATGGGAGGGGTGTATTTGTTTTTGGTTTGGAGTTCAAATTTTTACATATTTTTTCAATTAATCTTTTTCCAGAATCGCACACTCCACCACATACGTAACGTAACAAACATACTTATTCAAACCCAAACCATGATCTTTTCCTAAAAACAAACCAAATAGTTTTGTTGCCTAAACCTCAACTGTTTCCGTGTTACCATTTTACCACCGTGTAATCATTTTAGCAAATTATTTTCTGGCACTACTTAATGCCGTGTTAAGAGGTCATGGTCATTTCACGCAGGCCTAGTTCTGTGAGTCCAGGTTGACCCAGCAAGTACAGTAGGCTACAGTAATGAATCTGGTGAACAAGATGAAAGGTAAAAAGAGTCAAATATATTCAACCATAAAAATAAAGTGTATCTATATGGATTCAACAGTTACTCAGAATTAGCAACATATTAGCTTCAGACAGTATAGTGGCTAGCCTGGTTAGCAGTAAGCTGATCATAGAAAAATTAAAGTTAACTAAATGAACAATCACAAAACAGCTGTAATAAAAGGCGTACCTACAGATAATGCTCCACACAAGGACGTTCGGGAAGTAGATAAAAGATATTAAACCCTGTGATGTACAATGGCAATAAATGAACATTGAGCCTTGATTTTACAGATGTATTTTTGTCTTGTCTGAATTGACTTACTGGAATAGAGATCTATGCTAAAGCCTTTTTTTGGGAAGCCCAGATGCTGGACGGGGTACCTGGAACATGTCAAGGATTAGAAACTCGTTGGGGGTTGTAGGATCTTGTCATGGGTCCCAAAATCTTTCGCCAAACCCCTGTTTGCTGGCCTGGGCCTGGCAGACTTGTCAGATATATGGTCGTAAAGAAAACGCAAGGAAATGTGACTTGACTCATTTCTAAAATTATGTTGATTAGTCTTCATTCAGTTTTGTCATGATTGGTTGGCTAACACAGGCTCAGAGTGAGTTTATAGTCAGTTTGTGAAATGCATTTAGAGTAGTGGTTAACGCTTGAATAAATATTGGGAAGGAGACAAATGTATTATTAATCAACACGGGATGTGATTTTGATTTTTTTTGTATTATAATTTACAGGTGAGTAATGTGGAGGAACATGCAGATGAAGCACCTTGGTGAAGAGAGAGCAGGGGAAAGTTAGCAAGCATGTATCAACTGTGATCAATTAATTTCCTGTGTTTCTGCTTTTAGTAAAATGAGTAATTCAACATGAACATTGTGATCCTTTAATTAAATGACGGAATCCCAAGTATGCTTTGTGCATTAACAATGACACCAGCAGAGAGAGAGACGAGGACACCCAGAAAAAGAGAAAGACAGGCCAGTGAGGACATCCTGAAGTAAAGAAAGAGACAGACAGCTACACCAAGTGAGAGTGATTTCATGATTACTTTTAAACACAAAAAAGTATCAATATGGACAGCTTAAATAAATAAAAATTATAAGTAATAGAGCTGAAACGATTAGCCAATAGTAGAGTAGTAGTAGATCATCAGTAAATTAATGGGCAACTACTTTGATAAGTGATTGTTGAAGTCAATTTTCAAAGCAAAACTGCCAAAAATTCCATAAATAAAGTTTCACATTTGTAAGTATTCGTTACTTTTTTTATTTCATGTAATCTTAAACTACATATCTTGGTGGAATAAAACAAGACATTGATGGCATTTTTCACTATAATTTGACATGTTGTTGACCAAAATAATCAACGTATTAATCGTCAACAAAAATAATAATCATTGGTTACAGCCCTCATTAGTTTTATTCCCAGTAATCCAAGTAACAAAAACAAGTACTGTATGTCTTCAGTAGTTGATTTAAAGGGACAGTCCACTTGATTGCACTTTGATAAACTTGAGGGACTCACAAGAGACATGTTTTTAAAAAGAGTGGTCAAAATCAAAGCAGCAGAGGCTGAGATATCCTGACTTTAGTCTGTAGTATGTGTCTTGAAATATAGTGGAATCTACATTTCCCATAATGCAACTTAATGCAAAAGCATGCTCCATTAGATGCCACCCCCTTGCACACATCAGCACATTAGGGTACTTCGCAAAACATCAACGCGTGAAAGTCTCCGTTAGCCCAATTCACAACAGCCTTTTCTGCATTTTACACGTACGTGTGTTTCTATTCCCCAAAGGGGGGCGCAGCCTTGGGCGATGAACCGATGCCAGTTTTTGTAACGTGGGCTTTCTGATAAAAAATTCCAAACCAAGATAACCTTGACAACACAATAAAGGTTATTTATTCAGACTACGAGCTCTCTTCAGGGAAAGAAAGAGTTTTTACAGGCTAATTCCTCATGATGAGTAAACTGTAAAATCAGTGGCGTGCCCCTTTAAGTGAAATTTGGAAAACATTAATCAGAATATGACCTTTTCAACAAGTTAAGCACATGGACACTTCAAAGGGTATAATTACCAGTGATTAAAAAGAACAGTAGGCTCACAGACAGTATATTCATCTTTATAAAACTACTGATACCACAGCATTGGTATTACATGACACAGAGACCAAACCACTTGTCTGGATACATTTAGAAATCATGCTGATTGAAAAACAAATGTACTGTATGGTAAACCCACTTTGGTTTGAGTAACAGTTTGACATTAAGTTTTACAATTTGTTTCAAACTGCATTTCTGCTGTGTCATGCTCCGCATTTTTCCTGCAAATTTTCTGGTAACTCATCCTGTGCTACGTCTTAGCCGGCCGAGTCATGGATTCAACAGATCACTATTAATCACACCGTGACCTTCCTCTCAACCAGGCCCATCTAAAGCTCATTCATCCCTATTTGCCATGCAGCTCTGCGGGTCGATAATTGGCAAAGCAAAACACAGATTAAACCCAATTTGGAGGGTTTCAACTTGAAGCTTAGCAGAGACAGCCAGGCTCAGGCTGAACTGGGGTTCACTGCGCTCTGGTCCTCTCTGCCTGTCTGAGGCTGCACCGGGAGGGGACCGCAAACCTAAATCAAACCAGTCTGTTCGTCTGTTTGTGTTTGTCTGTGTGTGTGTGTGTGTGTGTGTGTGTGTGTGTGTGTGTGTGCGTGTGTGTGTGTGTGTGTGTGTGTGTGTGTGTGTGGGAAAGAGAGAGAGAGAGAGCGAGAGAGAGAGAGAGAGAGAGAGAAAGAAAGGAGGAAGGAAAACAGTGTGTGTGCAGTGCATGCAACAGTGCACTTCTCCCTGCGTTACCATCCCTAATAGAAACCAACTTCCAGCGTTCAAACTCCATTTGTCTCATTAACCTATTAGCTTAAAGTTTAATTGCAGGATGTCGTAAAATGATTTGGTCTATGAGTAATGACAATATTTCGGCTTCGTAATGGCCAGAACAAAGCAAACTAAAGCTAAGCTTAGCAAAGCCGGTTGTTTTTCTTCCTCACGGAATGTCTGGGCTGCAGATTTGGGCCTTTACCTCGCTGTGTCGGTCGGATAATTGTTTACGGCCGAGGTTTTTGTTGCATGAGGGCAACATCACAGCAGGATAACAAACTAATGACTAATTTCATGGCTATTGAGTAATTCTAAAAAGACCATCACGAGGATCAACTTTAAAGAGCAACTGTGACTAATCCGACAGCAGGTACTCAAGGTATGGTCAACAAGGTATAATTCCCTTGTAAAGTGAAAAAAGAAGGGTATTATGATGTCTTCAAATCAGCTTTTTAGTGACTTTAAATGCCTTTAAGAAAACAATCCCTTTTAATTCTGTTCATCAAACTAGTGGTTATAAAATAAGCAGAGATGAGACCACATTCCTCCCTGCAACCATGGGAGATGACCCCTAGGTGGCAGCGTACCTCATGAAACCTCCAACACCACTGTAGCAACAACATCACTCCAATTACAAAACCTCCTCAATTGTCCTCCCTTTTATTTGCTCCGCAGGGCAACGAAATTGGATGACAGTGCGTCCGAACACTCGATAAGTTATGATCAGCTGCCCCGTCTCTCGCTCCCGCCCTTTAAACAGCAGCTTGATAGGATCTGTGAGGCGCGCTGGGCATGTATAGTGTTACTCTCATCAAAGGGGGCTGAATGGGGGTGAATGGAGGACGATGTGTGTACTGCCTCTGCTTAGTGGAGGCATTTCCAGCTGGCGCCAGGGCAGAGGAAACCCACTGAGACACACAACAACACACACAGACACAGGGGTCAGCCTGGATTCACCCTCCTCCTCCACCACCTCCATGCCTCTTGGCCTCCACCGCCTCCTCTTCTTCTACCCAAACCCTCACCCCCTGCCTTCTCTTCCCAGGCCTGGCCGCCTCTCATCTGCTCTTTCTCTCTTGTTCATCTTTTCTTCTGCTTTTCCTTCCATCTCTCTGCTGTCTCCTTTTCTCTTCCTCACTCTCGCTCTCTCTTCCAATTTATCAAACTTACACTTTAATAACATTTTATTATACTTAAGAATGCTCTAAAGAGCCAACTTAGCTCTCCAACTTAGCTTTATTAACCACATTTATGCTCTGAGTAGGGACAGCCAATCAGAGACAAGGATTTATCTTACATCTGCCAAATTGTTCATTCTTTTAAAGACCCATTACAATGACAACCACGTTTTTATCCTTAACATTTAGGCCTACATATGCTGTTTTTTATATGCTACAAAACATATCATGAGCAAAATAAGAGCAGTCAACGCCATTGCTGAGCATTTCCGTCTTTCACTGCAGTGTAGCAATGACAAAAAACTGATTCAAACAGAAATCAACTTGCAGGTGTGACAATGTGAACACACTGCAACATTGTAGCAGATATTTTTGCATGTTTCACATCTACAAACGCTGTCAGCCACTGCCAGATACAAGCTATCTAGCTTGACAGAGTCTGGGTCTGACTGACGTGTGTTCAGGACGCCAAAACTATTGTCTAGCGTCCTGTCTGAACAGCCCAATTGGATAACATTGGCGCCAAAAGGAAGCTTCAGCGTCCTGTCTGAACGTAGACTGGGTAGACCCAGCCCGATCTGCCGGCGATTTGATTTCGCCCTGCAGCTCAGGCTGGAAACCTAGTACATTTATCTATCCTGCTTCCGTTACAATTTAGCGGGGACCAATCACAAACTGGCTTATCCACCTGGCGCACTATTGGCGGGTTTAACACGATGACGATAGAGAAGCGACCAAGCAGCTTCGTGTTTACATTCAACATAGCGGCCACTGAAGCGCAGCAACCTGTTGATGCCGCTGTCGCTGCTACGTCACACGAACCGTTGGTCTGATTGGTTGAAGGACTATCCAATTGCGTACAGAGTCATTTGAACTATGCCCGTTGATCACGCCTTTTGTGCAGTAGAAAATACAGAGCAGACTCCCCAGACTAATGATCAATCTTAAAAGATTGAGCTTGGTCTGGTGATAGCCAGACTAGTCTGAACATGGCGTGAGGGTCAAATATGCATGGCTGAATCTCTCCGATGCTTAAAGCCATCTTGATGCACGCTGCTCTTTCACTGGTCAACTTAGCACAACAGTGGTGGTGGGCCGGATCCAGAATTTCTCTATAACTGAGAAAGAGTAGATGGGCTTTCAGCACTTTTTGAGTATTTTTCTACTTTTTATGTATAAAATCATGTGAAATTAAATATTAATCATAGCTGAGTATTTTTACATACTTTAAAACGTGTCTAGAGGGAAACTTTAAAATAAATACATTTTACTTAGTGGTAGGCTATGTGTTTCTGTTCAATTTAAATGAAAAAGTGTTCATATTATTCATGTGAACAACATTCTAATATATTTATAATTTATATACAGTATATATGAATGAAGGATGAAATAATTGGAAATTGCCTTAAAAAAAAAAAAGCTGGAGCAGGAAAGAAAGGTAGACCTAAGATACAATAAGCAGAAAGTAGCTCTGAACAGAAAATTAAGATATAATGAAAAGCATTTTAATAATTTGGGGGAAATATGCTTATTCACTTTCTTGCAGAGGGTTAGATTAAAAGATTATATCAGATCTGAATCTGAAATAGTCCAGCGGCTAGGCTAGCTGTTTTTCCCTGTTTCAAATCATTTTGCTAAGCTAAACTAACCAGCTGTTGGCTTCAGGTTAATATTTAACATACACATTAGAGTGGTATCAGTCTTCTCATCTAACACTCCGCTAGAAAGCAAATAAACATATTTCCCAAAATAAGGTAGTGAGCAGGAGTAAAAGTGAATGGTTTTTACGTTAACTTAAGTTCCACATTTTTCACTTTTAGCAGTTTCATAAATATGCTATCTATCCCACCTTCCTCTTTGTTTTCATCTCCATCTTCTGCCTTTTATTCACACCTACCCATCTTTTTTTATTGTATATTCCATTTTGTGGAAATGCTAACTCTGCTAAAGAGGGACCACATCATAACGCCTCCTGTCTGATCAGCTTCAGATACACAGGAAAACAGAAAAGGAGGAAGACCATACTGAAATCACCACAAAGCTTTGTTCCTCCTCTCCAACATTTCAGTGACACCAGGGCCCAGAGGAACTTGATTCTACTGGGATGTTAAAGGCTAAATGACTCTTGGCACGGCCCTGCCTCACAGTCTTCAGGGGGAAGGGGGGACTCAGAACGGTCAGAACAAATTAAAGAGCCAACCTGCTATTTTACTGTTCAGATCTGTTGATGCTATAAAGCAGGAAAATGGGGCTTGGCGGCCTTTACGTAACTATGCGGCTGATTTTACGTGATTTTCCCCCGGCCCTGAATCTAAGCTTTTTTGGCACAACATGCTATGCCTTGACCAAGCATGGGATCTGTAAATGCCCTAATAAATATTTTTTAGCACTTTATTTAGTTCCTATACTCCGGCAGCATCTTAAGTATTAACCTAGTAAGAAAAAAGAACCTACATGGCGTATATTAACAAGCATATTCAAGCTACCCACAACATAAACACACACAAACACACGCAAAATGGCACACACAAAGACACTCACACTATAAACTTTACAAAACACACACATAACTCTAGGTTAATGATTTCATAGTCACACACACACTTCTAAAAAGACATCACACACCCACACCCCCTCAAGCCACACATCCCTGGGTTTAGAGCGATGTGTGAAAATATGTGAGTGTAAATGAGATGCAGACAGGCTCACAGCAGTAAACCCAGCAGAGAGAGAAAGAAAAAAAAAAAAAAAAAAAAATAAAAAAAAAAAAAAGAAAGAAAAATGTGCGGCTAGAGTTATTTAAGATTGAAGAGAGAATTTTTTTCTTCTTCTTCAAACCAGACTCTGAATAGCCAATGTTAATCTAAGAGTAGGAATGTACTGCATGTAGAGGTGAGACCTACATTATAATGGTTGCCTAAATAAAGTATGCAAGTTTTATAAGAAAAATGTGCTTTAAGTATCAAAAGTAAAATGTATCTCTTTGCAGAACAGCCCCTGTCATTGTTATAAGGGTAACAGTCAACAATACGGTACACAAACGTTACTAGAGAGCGATCGAGGGACAAATCAGGAACTGATAATGAATCCTGCTGTCTCTTGTTTTGGAGTAACGGAGAGTATCTTCTCAGTATTACATATCACTTTACTTGACGGGGCAGAAAAAAGTAATTAATTCAGGTAATTATGAGTGATTAATGATTACTTTTGTTAGTAATAATTAATTAGTTTTGTGCAGCTCAGCAGCTGATTTGGAGTTAATGAGGACTGACTCATGAAGAAAGTTTTAGTATCCCAACTCACCAACCCAGTTCACAAATACCTCACCATTACATTATTTTTCACCAAGATAGTATCTCGTGGTCTGTTTTTAAGTAACATACGTTATAATTATCGACTGTATAGACTGTATATTTTTTAACACAGCATTTCTCTGAAAAGTTACTAGTTACTATATATATTACGATTTCAGATAAAAAAAAAAAAAACATTTGATGGGCTTACAGTGTGACCTTTATGGTGCTCTAAATACAAAGCTAAGTTAGTTCCTGTAGGCTATAAAACACCTAATGAATGGTTTCTGTTAAATAAAACCACCAATATTCAGTCTCGACAAATCATTAATTCAGGTCATTAGAGGCAATGAGTCTAAATCAACAGGGTCACTTGTCAATGAGACAACTCCACACTTGAGTCATTTATTTCTGTTCAGACAGTGTCATCAGAGCAGATGGATCTGATGTAAACGTTTGGCACTTGAACCCCCAAAGGACAAGCTGCGCTGGGATCTCACATTCGTCCCACTCGCATGAACAGTTTTGTTTCAAAATGAGATATCCACCATTTGAAAAAGTGACAAAGAGAAAATATAGGTCAAAAAAACAAATTACAAGATTTGCCAAAGAATTTTGATCTATTTCTGATGACGGTTGAAGAAAAACAATATTTGTTTCACATAGTTTTTCCCTTAAAAATGGATGAACACTGGATTGTGAAAGAGCTCTTAAAGCAAGATTTTCAAACACAACTTTACCGTTGAAAAGACACCAAAAAAACATACACGTAAATCGTCTGTTAATAAAATAAATAGAAACATGTGTAGGCAATAGAAGCTTTTAAGTAGTACATTATAAGCACTAATTACATCTACTGCATGATTAGAGCAGCTACTTCATACATTCATATAAGGATCATGATGAGACAACCCTGTAGTTATACTGTACATGTTCATTTACAGTGGCATTACAGAATACTTACAGCAACATTAATCAAAAGCAAAATTTAGCAAGAAAACTAATACATTATTACATTATTATTAGTTTTAAAATCATCTTACATACATTAACATATAGCATTATTGAAATTTAGATTGTTTTTAAGTATTACATTAAAAGCTCTCAAGTTTTTTTATAATTACTGCAAGTAGCTCACATCATCATGTAACATAATAAGAGTCTTCAAAATGAAGAGTGGCTTCAGAACGATTTAAGGCCCATTTACTTGTTGCACACTTTATTGTGTTTTAAGATTTAATTTAAAACAGACTAAATTGACTTTTTGGTGATGAATTCTACACACAATTATTCATAATGACAAAGAGGTTGTAGTTTTAGATTTTTAATAGTCCAAAACCACTGTGTGAGCCTCTTTAAACACACTTTCCTCTGACTCTAACTGTAGACGCACACAGAACTGCAATTAACAGTCTCCGGATAATAAGATACATATACAAAAAATTGAAATGGTCAATTATAGTTCCTTGTCTTAATGTTTAAAGAGTGAGCACATTCACTGATGATTTCGCACATTCCACCTCTGCAACTAAATGAATAGACGGGGCGATAACGAGACGGAGTGATGAGGAGAAACTTGCAGTATAGTCTCATTAAAAACTTGTTATCTTCAGTTCTCACTCTGAGCTCTCTCACCTCGCTTCTCTTCTCTCACCTCCAACTTTCTCAGACAAGTATGCAAATCATACAGTGTATGCATACACACACACACACACACACATACACACATATACACACACACACACACACACACACACATGAACGCAAATGTGCATACAAATGTGTTCAAATGTAGGCCTAGGTGAGCAGCCGCAGTGTACAGTACATACACACACACTGAATGCAGATGGCGGAGATTACTCATACCTCAGTAACACTGTAAAAGTCAGCCACATTCTCCAACACTTTTTTAACATTCATGCCTCTAACCACAACAACACTCTCTCTCTCTCTCTCTCTCTCTCTCTCTCTCTCACACACACACGCACACACACACACACATACACACACACACAGTTGGGTATTAGCATCTTAAATACATGTGGTTTACATAGCTGATTTAAATGTGTAGTAGATACACCTTTAAGGATTTGGAGCACCAGTATAAACAAGCGATTCGATGGACTGTACGAGGGAAGAAAGACACAATAATCTACGCTGCCTCCCCGTCATCATTTCCACCTTTAACACCTGCGTTTCTGTCAGCCCCTTCACTCCTCTCCCTCCAGTCCTCCTGGCAGAGGCTCGCTGCCTTGTTTGGCCACCTCTGCCTCCTTCAGAGCACTGATGACTGGTAACCATGGCGATGGCAGCTCCGGCCCAGTCCTCTTGACCTGGTTAAGGTGGCTGAGGGCGGCGTACAGCCCGGTGTTGGCCCTGTCGCGGACGCCTGGAACTCCCTGCTGCTGCTGCTGCTGCTCTGTGTAGTACATCTCCAGAGCTGCCGGGGTGCAGTGCTTCTGCTGTTACAACAGAAAGACAAACATATCTTAGTTTGTTTCAATCTAGGTGACATTACTGTAATAATGTAAGTCCCTCCCAGCAGGTCAACATAGACTGTTTACTTGTTCCTGAAATTCATTTACTATATAATTATTTGTATTAATAATGATTAACAAACTCATCTAGGACAACTTTTATAAGTACATATACATATATATCAATATGTAAATGCTGCACATGAATACGTTTTGGGGATTTGTTCATTCATCAATGTCTCTGTCTATAGTCATGTTAGAATGTGTTCTGGTGTATCTCTAAACTGTGAAAACTTAACATAATTGTTATGGTAGAAAACAAAAAGCCAAAGTACGTTATGGAAATGAGGTACAGGTTCTGTTGTCTTTTTGCACTCGGGGGAGAAGATCCTGAAACTACATTTGAGCTGGAGCAGCATTTCAGAGGGCTCAATGGTGTTTTAAGCCCCCAAGGTCTCCTTCCAGGCAACGCTGCGACCATTGACTTCAAGGCACCTAACCCTAACCATAACATTAACCCTAAATAATCTTCACTCAATGTCCACCCACTAGCTTTTTGTCTGGGGCTGCCAACAATACCACAGCAGATTAAATTAGCAGATGAAATTAGCTCATTGTGGACCTTGTGTTAAGATTATCTGTCTAAAAACCTTTTTATAAAGCCAAGAATGAACTTCCAAGCTCAGAATAAATCAGAACATAATGCAGGGTTTGGAAAGCTTATAGGGAGGCATCACAGTGCAAGGAAACATTCAGAAAACCTTTATCGGAAAAAAACGTAAAAGCTATCTTTATAAAAAAACTGTTGATTAAAAAGTGTAAGATGCGCTGTGCGGAAACAAGTTACAACAAATGTTAGCATCACAGTGTAAAGTGAGTTTTTCTTCACTAGTATGCACCACAAATGTTTCTACAAATCAGACCAGGGGAGTTTAAATACCTCCTGTAAAAGTGTTTCTTCTTTCTCCCAATGCACAGATGTCCATTTAGAAAAAGCCTTCACTTAAGGAAAAAGCATCCTGTGCAACATCTTTAAACTCACATTTGCTTGTTTTTGAGGAGGGTGAGTGTCTACAATGTGGGCAAATGAAATCAAAGAAACTGAGCATCCATCCTTATGTTTTGGAAAGAACCCACTGAGTTGTGTTGACCTCACGAGTGTTTCCCTTCCGAGGATCCACTACCTGACCTTCCCTCACAGAGAGGATTTAAACCTCAGTGACGATGCCTCCCTCCATCCTCACTTCTCTTTTTATGTCTCCAACAACGCTTTAGCAGGAAAAAATGCTGAAAGCAACTGTAACCGGCATAAACTTCAAAAGCCTTGCCGGAAGGTCCAACCCACCCCCCCCCCTTAGCTTCCCCCCTCACTGTTAAGCCTTTAATCACAGTTCAGTCACGCTCAGCTCTAATTAAAGACCCCTCTGATTCACAGGCGGGCGTCCCAATCTCTGCCTGAGCAGAAAGCTGGGTCTGTAGCTCCCTCTCCCTCCTTCTCACTCTGTCTCTCCCACTCTCTCATATTCTTCTGCAAGACTCTTGAACTAACATGCCTGGCAGCGCAGGCTCACTACACGATGCCTCCAAGGTGTCATTGGGAGATAATGAGTTTGAGTTTCCAGCTCCAGTTTTCAGAGAGTCCTCCCCAAGTGATTGATGTGAGGGTGTGTCGAGAAACAATGCACCAGCTGCATTGTAGACTGACTGTGTAAGTACCCTTTGAGTGGGTGTCGCACAGACTATTTTAACCTGGATAATGAAATGAGAAAGTTTAGGTTGAGTCTATTACATGAGCTGATTCTGCTGGTCTCTGCTTTATTGCAGGAAGATGATGGCCATTTAGATTTCTTTCTCTCCCTAAATCATGTAGATCCACAGTGTGTGTGTGTGTGTGTGTGTGTGTGTGTGTGTGTGTGTGTGTGTGTGTGTGTGTGTGTGTGCGTGGACACAAGTGCACTGCATGTGTGTTTATGCACACTAATTTTCTGCAAGGATAGTGAACATGAAATAAAAAAATGACATACGCTAAGCAGCGTTTTAATGGCTTGGACTGTGTATGTGAGCTCGTCTATGTGTGTGTAGGTTTGTGTGTGCATGTGTGTTTATGCTGTGTACCTTAAGGATAAAACCCTCTGGGCAGGTAAGTTGGTCATACCACATGGCTTTGTACATCAACAGGAGGAGCAGGCTGGTCAGGAAGGCCAATGTAATGAGGATCAGACCTGTGATCTGAGCAACAACACACCGACACACACACACACACACACACACACACCACTTCAGCAACAAGTGTCATCAATACTGAAAGCTGGTAATATATTTTTGTTCTGGCTTCCCAACCCTATCTGTGGCACTCAGCCCCAATCCCAAAGTAAACAGTAGTAAATAGTTAGTAAACAAACTAACTTAAAAATTTCATTTAAAAAAAGGCAAAATATTTTCAGCTGGGCACTGTAGTATTTAGCAATTGTTAATCAAACAGGAAAATGCAGTGTATCTGTTGGGGACTATGTTACTCAACGGATTAATACACATTTGGTGCTCTATGATTATTCATGGCAGCGGGACAGTGCATGTGGGATTGACTCCAGTGTGTGAGTGTCAATGGCAATATGGAACATATCAGTGCAATTGTTTGGCTCATTGTTGTATTTTTAAGTCCAACTGAAATTAAATTGCATGTATATATTTATCTGCTACAGCATACATATTGATATCTGCTCTATAAATTAGTTTGTTCAACTTTGGGAAAAAAATCGGAATTACGCTATATGTCTAGATGGAGACCTTATTTCCATACTGCAAATTAAATTTTGCATAAAGCAGTAATGTCGGCGTTCTATCATAGACAGGGCAGATGGTCACACTGAGCCACAGACTCTTAACAACAACCCACGTTAGCTTTTCTGCTAAAGACTCCTTATATAACCTAGAAACATGAACACAGGTCTTTTTTCTGCAACTTTGCTTGTTGAACAAGCCACCAAACAAACATTCACTGGGGACAGTGCACTGCTAACGTCAGTTTGCAGATTAGATAGTTAATCAGCTCCAGCACATTAAACAGCATGTAAACATTCCTGCAAATGTCACTTCGGTCAAGTCAGATGCTGGTGTGTTCCTTACTCTTCAATACCACTAACAACACACCGTCTCCCCATGACATGTAGGCTATGGTTTTACATTGTTTACTTTTCCTCCCGGCATTCTGGCAGCCTGCCAGGCAGCTACTGTCAATCTAACACAGATGCGCCCTTCCAGCCAGCTGAGATGAAAAAGAGTATTTCTGATATTTCCCCAAATACCTTTTATCTTCCTTTTATTAATACAAATCTATAAACAATGCATTAAAAGAACATGTTGACAGTACCTTAGACTGCAAAAAGGGATGACTAAATATGATTTCAGTTGGACTTTAAAGCAACACCAAAGCACTTTTCCTCTTCGTTCCCCCTACAGGTTAGAAGCGGAATTGTCCATTATCGATCTCATTCGAACTACAGATTCGCTACCCGATCTGGCAAATGTGCATAGTGTGGTTTTAGCAGATAGAGGGCCGCAAAGTGAATGCAGGAGTGCCATTCACCCTGTTATGAGTTGATGAACCATTGAAACGATTTTGGAAACATTATTTTAAGGTACAATCTTGCTTTAACCTTTTCTGGACAACAATGGAGCTCTATGGCAAAGAGGAATGAACTGTATCAGGCTTTGGATACATAGTTAATACTTAAGTGTGATCCATCTATTGTTGGTTTTGGTCTTTTCATGAGATTTGTTGACAATAAGAAAAACATAACATATCGCCAGACTTATGTTTTAATCAGAACATAATTCCCCAGACACCAGATGGTTGCTGTACCTTGGCTTTCTCTGAAACATCACTGTAGAAGTTGATATTCAGCTTCTTGATATTGGGCACATACAGCTTGTTCTTATTCTTCTGCGGCAGCTGATATTGTGTTGATGTCTTTACAATGACCTGCAGCAGAAACAATGCACTGTTATTGGGACGTTTCTTGATATAAACTGAGAACTACTAATTAGCTGTTATTTGTTTTACATTATGGTGGATGGATGATGATGTGCCCAGTGTTCACCGCAGGTTCAGTGATTCTGTGTCCACTGAAAATACTCTTTTGCATGTCTAAAAATACACAAGCATCATTTGCGAAAACAGCCAGTTCTAATCGATGCCTTAAAAACACATTTGGGAGCTACAAAGTGTTTTTCATGTTAATGTTTCAGCAACATCTAATTAGCCTGTGGAACATCCTGTGCTGCTGAGTGCATCATCCAACCAAAATTTGAGTGTGAGGGCTTTCATCTTCCATTATGCATTCAAAGAGGTGCTTGCATTGCGTGGGCTAATGCCAAGGATTTAACCTGGGACAGTAGGTAACAGAAGGTAAATACAGCAGTCTCAGAGTTGGGGCTCATGCTTGGAAGGTATGCCCTGAATTTTAATAGTGTTTGTCCAGATGTGTTCAGCAGCGACTAATCTGTTGGCTATTTCTGTGATGCTGTAATGCTGGTTTGTTGTGGTCGGTGTGCAACTTAGAAACACAGTAGTTTAGAGAAAAACTAACATAAGAAGGCAGGCACATAAACAGACTTACAAACACTGACCTAATAGGCCGCACTTACCTTGTCTGCAAACGGCTGCTGGAGCTGGTTGACCTCCAGGGGTGTGATGAGCGGGATGTTATCAAAGCCGTCGTCCGCAGACGGCTGTTTCTCCAGCTTATCAGACAGATTGCTGCCTAGCTTCACCATAGCTGCTCGGCTGTCTAAAAACAAATGCCTGGATATATCTGGAGAGCAGGGACAGACTGTTCAGGTCAGACTGACTCAGACTGTGTTCTTTTAACCAAATGTGACAGCGCTGCTTGTTGCTCAAATCCTGGATACTGCCAGGACACAAAAGAAATTGGAGAAGATGCCTGCGTGATGAGGAAAAACAGGATGGTACAAGAGTAATATAGACCACACAAGAAGGATAATAGAATAAAAAAGTATTTCTGATACTGCAATAAAGTAGTACGTAGATGCAATGTCAGCCTGTTGGTCCACTACTTTGGTCCAGACTGAAATAGCTCACCAACTATGGGATGGATAGCTATGAAATCTGGTACAGAGATGATGCATGACTCCCTTTGGATGATATGTATTGACTTTGGTGATCATCAGGTCAAGATTTGTATTTGTCCAATATTTATTTATATATATATATTTCGTTTCATACAGTACGGATACCAACAGATATGAGAATGATATAAATCTTCTCATCTAACTCTCAACAAGAAAGCAAATAAACATATTTCCCCAAAATAAAGAGTATTCCTTTAATAATTGAATAATTCTGAGAGATAAGCGGAATTATAATTATGCGGCTTGAAGTGGGGGCGCCATCTTAAATGTCTTCAGACGTCTGTGTTTGCAACCATCCTAATACTACAGAATACTTTCCTCCTGGTTATCCAATCCAGTAAACATTGTTTCATAAGCGTGAGTGTATGATTAATCTCATATAATATATATATATATATATATATATATATATATATATATATATCAGCCTCAGCTATTCCTCCAAACTCCTTCCTCCTTATCGTTAATGTTTAGAACCGACATGTAAATCTAATGCGCCACCAACACAGCACCGAACGCCCTTCCGCTTGGATTCTATTTTTTCTCCTCGATCAAATGATCATCTGAATGTGGAGGGAAGAGGTGAGGATCTACTTATCTCATTCACACAGTGCAACACAACACCTTCCCTCAGCCAAAGACCCCACGGGCCTTACTGACGCCACTGACTCACAATGATGATACACTCACCAGGAGGCAAAGTTTTTTACATGATGCAGGAGATATCCCCTATGCACACAAAATGTGTTTTTGATAAAGGAGATATACAGGCTCATTAACTAAGGCTGCCGACACATCTACTGTGAATAAATGCTGCTAAAGAAGGAATATTTAATTTTTGTATTTATATTAAGTGGAAACCTTAAACCAAATTGAATTGTGGACTTAGATTACAGCAGACCAGGTCTACAGAGAATAATGGTGCAAAGTGATCGCCTCTAAATTGTGTAAAAGATGAAGACAGATCTTCTAATGCAGAATCTGTCCATGTTTTTTGTTTTTTTCCAAACAGTTAAATAGCAGCTTTTGTCAAGTGAGAAAAAAGAAGGATCTTAAGTAAGTATGTTATTCAAGAAATACAGTACATAGTACTTGGTGTCTTTTGTGAGTGGGTGGCTAAAGTGGTTGTGCTGACCACCATTTTTCCTCCCCACTGTTGGAGGGAAATGTGAGTACTTGATGAATCATTCTGAATCTGTGATTAACAAATGAGCCGGGTGTTGCTGTCAAACACTCAGTGTTCCCAAACTGACAGGAAATGAGAGCTGCAAATGACATTTTAAATGCACATTCATTAATTACGCACTATGCACATTATTAGCAGAATGATGGCATGAATATGCAGATTAATCCATCGCCACAATCTGGAATATATATCAACTAACAGGACAGGGAAGACGCAGCTTTCTGAAGGTAAAGACGTGCTGTGTTAGGAATAGGTAAGAGTGGGTTCTTTATGCCTAGCCTGTGCCTCTCAAGTTCTTCAGGGTTCACTGGTCATGCATATGAACTTGCTGCACTGAAGACTGCTGCGACAAGATAGGATGTGTAACAAGTAATCAGAGAGCAGAGATGTAACACAGCACAATAAATAGATAGAAGGCTGATAAAAAACAAACAATTTTCTATGTAATTTCTATCTAAAAAAAAAAAAGGATCTGAATTAAATAGCATATTATTCCAGCCGATGAAGCCTGTTTTTGCATCTTAAATGTAACACTGAACATTTTTCTACATGACGAAGCTTGTGTTTAATAAGTTGGGTAGCCTACTTAGTCTAACAGATGTAGCCTGAAGCCAAAAGGACGATCATTAGATGCGCGTAGTTAATTGTAGCCGTTTATGTAACGTGGAGGCAGCCTATAGCGCAAATTACAACGCAATTCAGCCTGCCATAGAGACATAGAGCCTCATATATACACCCGAATAAAGATGTAATGCTTCTCCATTCATTCACTAAAAGCAGATGAAAAAACATGAATCACCTGCAGTTAAATCACTAAATCACGTCATGTGAAGAAAGGTCTCTCCTGTTACCGCAGCGGTATGCTCTACAGACTCTTTACCCGCAAACCCGTGTGTGAAATACAAAAATAAACGGCATGCGCACTCAAAAACATGAATGTAGAAAAGGGGGATATCAACTCACTGTGGTGTTCGGTGCTCTGTCGTCTGTGGATGGGATCGGACCCCACTGATGCTGACGGGGACTCGGTGTGAACGCCGGTTGCCGTGGTGATGTGTGATTCACGGCAGGACTGCGCATGTAATTCAGCCCTGGAGCTGCTCGTCCTCCGGAGGAAACTGGCAGCTCAGTGTGAATGCGCATCTCAACGCGACTCACAGGGATTGTGGCTGATCAGGAAATTGCGTTTTGCCTGTGTGAAATAATCACATCTCGGTTTATCCGAGTGTTTGTCCCCAATGCGGTAAGACAGGGCCTTAAGGTCTAGTTTGTCTCTGAGTGGAAACACAAAGTGTGTGACTTTAGCCTATGATAAACCACATAGTAATTTGACTGCGGCAAAGAATACTCGCGCAATATTGTGTTTATAGTTCGATGTGTTCACATGGAAACAGGGCTTATAGGATCAATAAAGTGCGAGCCAATGACGCAATTATAACGCAGCCCAACAAAACAACATACACGAAAAAAACATACACGAGCCTGTAGCCCAGTCTAAGCCATATCTTATTGTGCAAATGTAATGCTGGTCTATGGTCAACCCATACTAAAAATACAGGGACAACTTAATTTAGAATTACTTTGAGATATTTGGTATAGCCTATAGGCCTACTTTTTTGTTAATTATGTTAGCCTACTTTTTGTAATTTCAAACTGAGGTCATCATTTGAAGCCTTTAGATTTCTCAATATTTCCTTTAAATGTGTCTCTAAGTTAAATAAGGCAAGGCAAGGTAAGTTTATTTATATAGCACATTTCAGCAACAGGGCAATTCAAAGTGCTTTACATAAAACATTAAAAAGCAATTAAAAACGAATAAAAAAAATTAAAAACAGATAGAATACAAGAATAAAATTCATAGTGCAGTATACAAAATTAAAGAAAGGCAACATCAACATATATAAAACATGTATCCACAGTAAAGGCAGCGTTATGGGGTTCTGCGTCTGCTCACCTCAGTCAGGTCAGTGGTGGTCACTGGTGAAAAGTAACTTAGGTTGCCTACGTTTAGTCAAGTGCTTGACATGAGGTATTTCTATTTTAATTTACAGTATTTCCATTTAATCTTTATCTACACTACATTTCAGAGGGAAATTGTGTACTTTTGCCACAGCCTATTCGACAGCTTTAGTTAACACTTTAAGTCCCCTGTTTAGCATTTATTATTAGTAGGCTATATAAACATTTAGGTCAGGTCTATAAAACACTATAATGTAGTTGTAAGCAGATATATTTGATCTGTTTATTAGTATTGTCAATAATTAGAACTTCTCTTATAAAGACATATATATATAATATTATTACAAGTGTTTTAATTATTCATTATATTCATTTATACACCAGTTTTCAACATGTAGGCCTATATCTGTTACAACTACATTAGTGTGATATAAACTATAATTACACATTGTTTAGGCTACAGTGTAAATAAAGAGTAGTTTAAATTAACATTACACTTCTGCGTACATATTCATGCGTCAGCAATAATATTCCAATAATATGATATAACTCTCTAAAAGGGCCATTCTGCATACACATAGCTGCTCCAGTTGAGTAAAAAAATTAAAATCCAATTTCAGTTGTGAATTTTTAATGGTGACACCTTTAGATGCAATGTAAATATTCTTGATGTCTTGGGTCAGTTTGCCCTATTTAGTAGTTTCTTAAAAGTTTGGGATCTTTAAAGTTCTCCAGCTGCAAAACATGAGTTTGCAATGATGGAGACAAGGCCAAAGGCCAGCAGACCTGGTGTAGCTGGGTTGCCTTTGACCTACTAACTGATAACCTGTGACCCGGATGACCTGAGGAATCTTCAAAGACATATTCAAGCATTTGTGTATTTTTGGGATTATTGACTCTTGAATGAAAGGGGTCTTGCTGTGAGGAAGAGTTAGGTGGAGCAGCTTACTGAGGAGTTTTTGTTCCATGGTGATGCGGTTCACCTCTCTCAGTGAAGGAGAGGAGGAGGTGATGCATATGCAGAGTTGTGTGTCAAAGAGACGTGAAAGATATATTTATGAACATTTATTCCTATATGTGTGTATGTGAGTGTGAGACAAGCCTAGAGAGAGAGAAGAGAAGAGAAGAGAAGAGAAGAGAAGAGAAGAGAAGAGAAGAGAAGAGAAGAGAAGAGAGTGATGTGTGTGGAGAATGAGTGGGCAGAAGGAGCCAGGCTCGTCTGCAGATTTAGATCAACCTTTTCATGGAAAGAGGACCCATGCTGTTTTCCTCTTTGGCCGTGCCTGACTGTATGAATTCATTATGCCTTTAGGGGAGCACTCGTCCAAAAATTAGCCCTGAACCCCCCGTGCCCCCCTGCCAACCCATCAATTGGGCCTACATTTATTATTTTGACCTTTCCTTTGCGGGGGAAGGACATCAAAGTTGATCCTCGACTAGTTCCCCTGTAAGAAGACGGAGGTGTCATCCTCACAGTGTGAGAGGCAGACTGCTGGCCTGCGCTGGTTTTGTTGTCAGTGAAGAAGAGAGACAGAGTCTGGGTCAACATAATTAAAATGAGAATCAACAAGGCAAGGAAGGAAAACCGGGTGAAACCAGGCGTGTTAATGTGTCGGCATGTTTGTTTGTGTGTTAATGAACCTATGAGACATTCGGATGATTTGATGATTTCACAAAGAATGTGGTATTTGTTTTTATTTTTTTACATTTAACATTCTGTTTGTATGATAATAGTAACTATATTATTCTATTCTATATTTTGAACTATAAAACTGACTCAACACCAGTTGAGTCATTTGTCATATTTTTGTTCCATATAAAGCATTACAAAAACAAATTGACCTACAATCTAAAACCAATCTGTTGTTGCTGAGTCAGACAATGCCATTAATGGTAACTTAAGGACTTGTTTAGTAACTTAGAGGTCCCAAACGTTTTTCTTGGACGTACTATAAGAGAAAAAATATCTGCTCCTAAAGTTACCCAAGAGCACCAAAACTATTTAGCAGTAAATTGGTTCCAATTGGCAAAGTGAGCTTTGACATTTTAAGGTCATGGGAGAGACACAAGAAAAGAGTAATGTCATGAAAACCCAAAAAGTAATAAAGAAAAAAGTTTCCACTCAATTTGAACTGGTGAAATAATTTAAATGGATTCCTTTAATCATGAGATAATATCGCCAACAGAAACAGATAGTTCATTCGAAAAGTTCCTCCTGTCAGATTTGTAAACACAATGATGACTCCACCAGCTCCTACTTGAAGTACCAACACTTTAACTAACTGTGGATTTGAAGCTTTTGTGTTGTTTTATTTGAGACAGAGTGGTGACGATGTGGTTAAAGGAAAAAGAAGACCAGACGTTCGTGTTCACCATAAGCAATATAAGCACAGTGAGTGCTTCCTTGTGTCTCCAATGTTTTCTCACAGTCATTAAATTTCATTGATATAAAATGTATGAAGATCATACTTTTTCCATATAATCCAAACGTGACAACCCTTATGTTTTTAACTTCAACTACCAATTTGGATATTAAACATTGTATAGATTTTGTATACAAATGATTACATATTTTCATTCATTCAATCAGGCTAAATCATTGACTTACTGACTGTAATCTCAATAAAAAAACAACAACAACTATTTAGTTATATAGTTGTAGACCCCATCTGTACAGACCAGTGAATTACACAGTAAATGAAGGCAACCTAAGGTAAAAGGTCTCCAACCTTGATATACATAAGACACTGTAGCTTAAAGCAGAGATCTTCAACAGGGGGTCCGTGACTCCTAGGGGGTCCTCAGAGTTAGTGCATGGGGGCCGCCAAATTATTTGAAAAATATATTTTTTTCAAAAAATAAAATGTCTGAAAATATACATTAATATGAATCCAACATATCATATAGCAAAGATAAATTGGCTTATTTATGAAAAATATTTTTTACATATTGAATATAAGCCTACTATAGGTAAGGTAGCCACTATGGTAGCCGTACAGTTAAGCTTAAACATTCACTCTGCCTTCCACATGTATGTTTAACATTAAAACATTATGTAAAGATAATGACCATTTATTTTCATAAATTTGGCAATATGCAACTCAATTGTATACAATATATGCAGTAGGGTGTCCCTACTCGGTCTCTCTTCCAGATATGGGTCCCTGGACTAAAAAACTTTGAAGACCCCTGGCTTAAAGAGATCTGCAGCAGGACTGGCCCTGTAGCGGCTGCTCAGCTCTCCTCTGCCATCCGACCTTACATCATCTCTTCTCTGGCTCAACGGAGCACCAACTTTCTTCCCTCCTCAACAGAAAACTCATCTTCTAAACAACATCGCCCTCTTCCCGCTGAAGAATGTAACCTATCCATGCTTTCTAAAAGTATCTCATCTGTCTCTTTCCCAAGTAATTATGTTTCTTTCTCACTCCTTGCTCTACAGTTATGGCCACACCAATATTAAAAGAAAACCAAGGTGACTATTTCTATTTTGGCTAGGGCTAATTCTGTAGCCCTCCAAATTGTAAATACCAGCAAGAAGATCATTAAAATGCCTGGAATATAAGCTGGTAATAAGAAGAGTACAACACGTGAACTAATGTGTATTGTGTAGTCTATTACTACTGTGAGTTTCTAAACCCTCATTACAATATTATTTATTATTGTCTTTTATTTGCTTAACCAAAACACTACAAAAAGAGTAATTGCGCTTTAACAGAGAATCCTAATTTGTTTGCATTAATCAATGTTTTTTGAGTATAAAATTGAAATCTTTTCTTTTTTAAAAGACAATAACATATTTCCACTTAATAAAACTAATAGTTTCAATTGAGTTGCTCTCCACTTTCTGTCTGCTGTACATTTTGTAATTCACCACATCATGTCAGCAGCGGTCACTGGCCATATTGTTTTAATTTAAGTATCCAGGACAGACCACTCAGTATATTGTTTCAGGCAGTCTGAGGGACATACAACGGGAACATGGGTAGGGAGGTTAAAAAAGCCTAAAAAGTAGCCTATCCAAACATAAAACTGATCAAGTTAGTTAAGTATGAGATGACTGTAAAAATCCTATTCACATATTGTGTTCATATAACACTTTTCATCCTTTGTCAAAGTTTTAAATCAATGTTGACTGCTTTACCAACAGAGCCATCTAGTGTCTGATTTGCCACATAACAAACTCCAGAGGTATTCATTATCAACAGATGGCAGCACCACATCAACACCGATCCAACATGGGACTGTATTTTCTTCATTAGATAATTGACAATTAGCAAATTATAGTCTGTTGAAGTGAAAATAAAACTATACATTAATAGTTCAATGAATGTTAAAACAAAATATTTGCATGTTGTAGAGGAGTTTTAATACCAACAAATAAATCAGAATCAACGTGTCAGTTGTGAGTTCATGCATTTGGCCTTACAGTTCTTCTGTTATAAATTTTTCCATTTGGGCATGCAAAATAGGTGAAAATTTAAAAAAAGGTGTGTGTTAAAAGATTTCATATTTCATATCAGGTGTTGTCAGGACCTCTTAAAATTTGTGCTATGCACTACAGAAAGTAATGTGTAATGAATTATGTTCGATCAAAAGTTATTTTAATCTAAAAATACAGAAGAGACAAGACAAGTTATATATAAGTAATGATGACATTATAAAGGATGCAGGCTACATCAAGGAATTGACAAATCAGGAAAAAATTTAGGTAATAATGATCTGGTCATTATGTACTCAGGGCTTATAAACACTCTTAATTATGAAGTGCTACCAAATACATAGGGCTCTGCCAATAATCACAACACAAACAGATTTTTTTTTTTTAAAGATAATGTTTTGGGCTCTTCCACCTTTAATTTGACAGGCTAGCTAGGTGAGAAAGAGGGCGAAGACACACAGGAAATTGTCACAGGTCAGATTCAAACCCTGGACCTCTGTATCGAGAAATAAACCTCTCAGTATATGTGCGCCTGCTTTACCCACTGACCCAACCCAGCCACAAACACAGATTAAGATTAAAAAAAATGTACCAGACATGTTGAAAATTGAAATTGTTCATTGGGTTGTCAGATGTAAAAAGAATAAAAGGGTATCAACAATGCTGATAACAAAGCACTGTTAAAGGATAAATTCATTGTTTTTTAACCCAAATTTTGTTAAGAGGTTTAACATAGTTGAGCACTGCAAAATCTTACAAAAGCTTAAGTTTTGAGAATCCCCTGATGCAGCTTCTCACTGGACTTTGAAATGCGGCAGGTTTTTGATCCATAGGAAACCAGGTTAAATCTTCTTTTTGAAAACACAAAACTCACAGTAAATTCAGACATCTTTAGATGGTCTACAAAAAGAAAGTCACAACACATGCTTTCTAAATTTCCAGTGTGACTGTAAACAAAAGAAAAGGTCAATACAACTTGAGCAGAAGTGTCATCATGGCTGAATTTTGATCCCGTGAATTTGAAGTATTTGTACTGAAGTACTTTCAGTTATGGGACAGTTACACTCACTTACTTTTAAATACATTTAAAAAGCATCAACTGTATAGTCAACAAAACCCATGTGCCCGCCGGGAACCAGCTTCTTTATATATCATATTTTCACCATAGGCTAGTTAACCCATGCCTCTTTTTTATACATCATAGTTTAGCCAGTGACACCACAAACTAAAAACTCCTTAGCTCCCATAAGGTTATATTGTTTTATATTCTATACAGGTGTGGTTGACAATATGTAGAAGGTAAGTGGTGATTTTCATAGTTCTGGCATAAAGCATGTCCTAGTTATTGTTAATCAAACTTTTTGGAGCCATATTTGAGCTGATATGGTTTAGGTTGTGTTTCAGCCACATGATAAACAAACACATTTTTCAGAAACGAGATGTTATCTTTCAAATGATGAGTCATATATGCATTTTGGCCTAACAGTTTTCCATTTGGGCATGCAAAATAGGTGACAATTTAAAGGTGTGTGTTAAAAGGTTAATAAACACTAGACAAAAGGTCTACTGAACTGGATTTGCTGCATTTTTTTGGCAAAAGCTGAAAATATACTATTATTGAAGTGATAAAGAAAAAAATAACAGAATCTCTAAAATAACTGGTTAAACCAATTGTTAAATTATTATCTGAAAACACTGCAGAATGATTTAGGACTACACACAAACTTATCTAACTCATCATTACCTCAGAGGATACATTAGTCTCAACATTAAAAACAAAAACAAACGTTATAGTTGATAGCAATGTTGTGTACCGGAGGGACATGTTCACACCTTAATAATGTCTGATAACACCTTAGTAAACCACAGGACAATTCTAGTCAAAGGTGTTAACAAACACATTTTAGCGTCAACACATGATGCAACCATATCCCCTTTACACTGTGAGCCATGATCTCAGCTGGGGTCAAAATGAAGAACATTCATGAAAACATAAAAACATAAATGTACTGGTTTGTGATTACGAATTATGAACATTGGCAATGGCTCCATCACAGAGTGACAGTCAGTCAGCATGCTGTTACCAGGACCCTGACACTGAAGAAGCCAAATGAAATTCAGCCATCATTCATTTTAGTATTTACACCTGTACTTTTCCTACTGTGAAATGTCAAAATGTCTTCTGTTAAAAACGCCTGCTGCGGAAGCAAACACATGCTATTACTGTCCAGGCACAATCTTTCTGGGCTGACTACCTGGTACGTCTCATCAGGGGCCTGAGGCCACAGCATCTGCCAACAGATAAACAGACAGTTGTCCTGATTACAAATTACTTGCAGCTGTGACTGGACAAAGTAATTGTTACGTGTGATTATGGAACCCACGCAACTTCTAGGAAGGACCCACCCTTCAATAGCATTCACATGCTACTACTGGCCAGTCATCGATGCTTACACAAGGTAACGATATGTTCAGGTCCTAGCCCCTGACCAATCAGCTATCCTAACCTTAATCACTCAAGGTCAATGCCTTACCCCAACCATTCGTAGGGTGGGACTTGCCTAGAAGTTACTTGGGATCCATAATAACGCCATTGTTACATTAGTCTAATGCTGCGTTCCAGACACAATTTTTAGCCCCTAAGTTACGACTTCAAGTCACGACTCACGACTTGGTAGCGTTAGAGGCAAAGTCACCACAAACCCTTCTAGCTTGTAACTGGGAGTACAAGAATTTGGTACGAGTTCACGAGTAGTAAGTTACCGGTTTGACTGCCGTTCCAGGGCACTTTCACAGGTAGAAGGTTGTGAAAACACGAGTTACGGGTTGCCTGGAACACAGCATATATCCTTGACGTTCCACTTCCGTGATTGCTCCGCTGCCTTGCGCTTTCTTTGTGTTGGCATTTTAAACTCTGGTCGATTTATGAGGACTATGGTTAACCTTTTCCTAGATTCTGCAAGGTAAATCCAGACAGCTGTCCAATCTGAGTTTTCTGTTCCACGACTAAAACAACTTTTCAACGTACACGTGTTCCACCAAAACAACTTCCTTCCCTAGGCTATTTTGCAGTGGCACTGCGGCTTTTCCCGGTGCTTAGCACGGCCCAAGGCGATTGTGATTGGTTTAAAGAAATGACAATAAACCAGAGCACGTTTTCCTTCCATCCCGGAATGCTGTAGGGACTAGCCAGACCCTCCTCCGCAGCACCGTGGTAGAGGAAGGTCTGGCAATGCGAGACTATTGTTCCATCTGCTGCTGCAGTCAGCTAACGTTTGCTCATATTATGCTCATTTTCAGGTTCATCATTGTATTTAGAGGTTATATCAGAATAGGTTTACATGGTTTGCTGCAGCTCCCCTTTTCACCCTGTGTGTTGAGCTCTCTGTTTTAGCTACAGAGTGAGGCATCACACTTCTGTTCCATCTTTGTTGGGAGTTGCACATGCTCAGTAGCTAGGTAAGGACAACTAGCCAGTCAGAAGCAGAGTATGAGGGAGTGCCATGCTAGCAGCTAGGCGAGCATTATAAGGTGTGTTACAAAGTGATGCACGGTCATCACGGAAGTAAAGGCTGGACTACAATAGAGCTGTTTGGAGCAATTGGTGAACAGTGTTTTCTGTTGGAGATTGTAAGTGCGTTTGGGGTGGACTTTGGGCTTTTTCACTTTGTAAACCTATAACGTGCACAAAAAAAGATACATAACACAATAAAGGAAAGGGGAAAAGCCAAAAAGCATAATATGAGCACTTTAAACTTCCTCTACGATCTTTGTTCAAGAGCTGTGCACCATCTTGAAGCCAGTGGGTTGTCCCCTCAATATAGTGTTGTAACACTGATGCTGAGAAGTAAAAGTCCACCTAATGTAGACTACTAAGTGGTCAACTCTCCCAACTTTCAGGACAAAATGGTTCACTGAGACCTCTGTCCAATGCAGCTGCCTTGAGACAATAAGGAGAAAAGTTAAGGCCACTCTGCACTGTATCTGTACCTTGCGGGAGAAGTCAGTGAAACCTAAGGATGACATTATTAGCAAACCTGTTCCTATTCCTATTTGTTTTAGGGCCACCATGGCTAACCTTGGGACACACCTCCCTCTACCTGAGTATACAGTAAACCAAATACTTTACCTCAGCTCACCAAAAAAAAACACTTTTTCAGGTTGGCTCTGGGTCCTGTCGGTCTAAAGCACTTCAGTATTGTGCCCACAATAATGATGCGGTCGAAGTAGGCTAGGGCTCCAAACTACTTTAAGGAAAGTTAGATCAAATTGTCCTAAACCTTGGAGTTTGATGATAATTTTGGACTGTGACCACAGGGGAATCTGCCAGTAGCCCTTTGTCAAACCAAATGTAAGAGCAAGCAGAGCCTCACCAGTCCAAGAGGTCCTTGATGGGTTAATGCCCAACCAAGCTGTGGCTTAGGAGGTAGAATCCATTCATTGCAGTGTTGACAGTAAGGTCCTGTCTCCATGTCAAAGTGTCGTTAAGCAAAACAGTGAACTACACATTTCTCCTGATGCTTAGGCAAGTGCCTTGCATGGTAGCTGTCTGAACTGCTGTTTTTCGGTGCATAGGCACCTCAGGTTCATAGTCGCTCAGCCAGGGGCTCGTGAGTACATCCACACCCGCCCAACACCTATCACCTTCGGCACCTCCAGAAAAGGTCCAGGCCTCTCTTCAGGCAATGCCGTGGGTCAACACATCTAGGTCCCCGCCTTTAGCTGCCCTAATAACCCAAACCCCAATGCCTATCCCTGTGGGTGGTGGGCATAGACGTGTTAAAAATACAGGACGTAGCAGGAGTAACGTGAACCATTGGTTTGTGAAACAAACCCCTCCACCATGATAAGGTGGAAAAGTATCTTTTTGATTAAGTGACTTGCTGTTTAGTCAATAAAATGCCCATTGCAATTTCCCAGGGCACAAGTTGCCTTCGTCAATTTGTCAGATGAATAGTCTAAAACTCAAAAATATTCAAAATACATTGACATAAAACAGGGAAAAGCAGAACATCCTGCCAATGACTTAAACGATTAACTTAACAATTATCAAAATTATTGTTAATTGATTTCTTCAGAAACCAAACCTTGGTATATAAGCATTACCACCCAAACTGCTATAGGATTCTAATTTTCCAGCATAGCCTTCAGTTTCACCACAACAGTTTTGTGCCTATGCCTGTACATGTGAAACGTTTATTCACACAACCACAACAGCAGTTGTTTTTAAGTGGTGCTCGAGTCTCATATGTCCTAACAAAGGACAGAACAAGTCAGAAAACCACAGTTGTAAAGTCTCTGTGACTATAACTTGTTGGCTTGACTCATATCTGTTGATTACTGACATGACACCTATCCCCTCAAGGCTTTAAGGCGGTTGATGTAACTTCCCTAAGCTTTACAGATTTTGTTTTTCCATCAGTTGCATGAAACTAATATATTGCATCATGTCACAGTGGGATAAAGAAGGGAGGGTGGAATAAGCAAGGGAGAGGTGACGAAGAGGAGAAGAAATTCAAGGAACAAGGAATAGGCTGACAACAGCTGACAAATGAGCTGCACTATATGTCTCAGAAGATCAGAGCACTGCTTGAGCTCAGCAGGTTCTGATCGTCGCCTCTCTCCAGTATTGGATGATGCACGGCCTGGGGGGAGAAGAGCTCTGCTACCCTCAGCTCCTGAACTCGTCCTGCAGGGGTTTAATGCGTCCTCGCTCTGAGGCCGTCCTCCTATACGCGCTGCTCTCCTCCATCTCTGTGCTCACTGCAGCTCTCAACCTGATGGTCATCATCTCCATCTCCCACTTCAGACAGCTCCACACCCCCACCAACCTGCTCCTGCTCTCCCTGGCCATCTCAGACCTCCTGGTCGGGCTGCTGGTGATGCCGGTGGAAACAGCACGATTCATAGAAACCTGCTGGTTGCTGGGTGATCTCATGTGCGCTCTGTCATACATTTTCGGCTTCACTCTCACCTCAGCCTCTGTGGGGAACATGGTGCTCATATCGATCGATCGTTTTGTAGCTATTTGTTATCCTCTGCAGTACTCAAACAAAATCACTCGCAGCAGAATTGAGGTGTCTGTGTGTCTGTGCTGGGCCTGCTCGTTGATCTACAACGGGCTGATTTTAAAGGACCATCTCAGGGAGCCCAACAGATATAACTCTTGCTATGGGGAGTGTGTGGTGGTGATTAACTACGTCTCTGGAACTGTCGACCTTGTGATCACATTTATCGGCCCCTGCTCAGTCATCCTCGTTCTGTACATGAGAGTGTTTACTGTGGCAGTGTCCCAGGCTCGAGCCATGCAGTCTCATATTACAGCTGTTGGAGGCGGTGCAGTTCGAGTCACTGCAAAGAAATCGGAGAGAAAAGCAGCTAGGACTCTGGGTATTGTGATACTGGTGTTTTTAATCAGTTTCTGTCCATATTACTATCCCTCTCTTGTAGGACAGGACATCTCAAACAGTGCTTCATCTTGGGCCATTGTGTCCTGGCTGTTGTATTTTAATTCTTGTTTGAACCCACTCATATATGCTTTTTTCTATCCGTGGTTTAGAAAAGCCATCAAGTTAATTGTCACCCTGAAGATACTTGAGCAGGACTCCTCTCAGGCAAATATACTTTAAAGTCACTACACAATGTTTATATAACCTATATCCTCTAGTAAGTGAAAGTGTTGCAAAAAAATGTAAATGCTGGTGATCATATGTGATGGTAGAGTATGTAAACAACACAAATGCAGCATGTGACAACATAAACAATGTTATCTACTGCAAGTATTTTTGAAGCAATAATCCAAACATTTGATAGTTTCATCCTCTTAAATGTTATACTTTTCTGCTCTTTTTTGCCTTACATTATAAGTTCGTTGGTAGTTGTAGACCTGGTGAAATAATAGTTTTACTATATATATATATATACACTATAATAGTTTATATAGGTTTACCTTTTGCATACAGGCATTTCTTAGAAAACATCCAGTCTATTTATCAAATGCAGCATCATGTATACTTTTAACTGTGAACACAATTTGATTGCACATTTATCTATTTATTACTCTGTGTCACCTCCTACTGTGCAATATGTCATCTCTATTCATTCGCTCTTACTCATCTGTATATCTGTTTATATACTGTCTGTTTATACAAGGTTAATTAATAGGTTATTAGGTTATTAATGTCTATTTGTGTTATTATGATGTGTGTACATTTTTCTTTTGAGCTGCTGTAGCAGAGGAATTTCCCCAGTGTGGGATTAATAAAGTCCATCTTATCTTATATTTAGTAACAGAGACTCTAAAACTGTTATTTTTGTCTAGATAGTTAAGTTTTGAAGAAATAAAACATAATTCTAGCTCCGATTATGAATGGTTGCCTAACTGCATTACCTCACATTGCTCCAAGTGTTGAGGAGAAAGAACATGTAAAGAAAGCATGGTCTCAAATTGTATTTAATCATTATCTCAGTAATTCCATTTAAACACAGGATTATCGAGTGAATTATATATGTATGGATTCAGCAGCAATGCAAAACTAATATAATTCAAACCATAACCACTTTGAAAAAATGTTTAACAGCAGACTTTATGATTTAGGTTTCCACTGGTTATGGCCTGATCTGTCAGATGCAGAAAAAATTATCATGGATGAAACAAAGTGTTTTAACATTACATTTTGAGAAGCTTTGTTATGTTCTTAAAAATTGAGCTTTAAGTGGCATGTAGAAGGGAGCAATCTGAAAATGACTACAGGGAAAGAATAAAGGACGGAACCAACATTCAGATGCAGGTATATTGTGTACAAAAATAGCAACATATAAAACGGCGGTTTTTTTTTTTGAAGATTGTATATAAATAAACATAATAAAAGACATTTCAGTGAAACACATTCTCATACATTTTTGTAAAAAAATAACTATAAAAGACATTTATATTAACAGTTTGGTTTATTACAAAGTTAAGTTAAAAAATACTAAACAACTTTAACAAGCAAAAAAAACAACAAAAAAAACACATTTGATGCTGAAGTCCTCACTGTTTGGACTGAGACCGGGACCGTCTGACTTCTGTAATGAACAAAACAAATAATATGTGAAACATACAAGCAGAGAGGGATTTATTGTTCGAGTCACTTGCCATTCATACATCTATTAATTTTAATTCTATTTATAAATACATCTAAATGAAGTCTAATTTACTATGTGGTTTTAAAAAGGTCAAATAAATCAAAAAGAACACAAAGGCCAATGTATTTATAATAGTAAAATAGTGGAGCCACTTTTAATGTATTGTATATAAACAATTTAGACAATAGATCAGTATACTGTACGACAAAATTCCAAATGTATAATTACTTTCCAAAAATCAAAATGTGCAAAATGTGATTTTTGAAAAGCAGAGCATCCTGGGTACGGATCTGGAAGCAAGTAATAAACGTATGTGGGACTTTTGAATGTGCATCTATGTAATGATTGCAGTTCCAATATGTGTGTAAACAGTATCTATAAATGAACAAAAAACTACCAGGGATTTCATGTGGCCAAAAGTCATCACAAGCTGGACACCTCGGCTCTGCTCTTCCTTTGAAATATCTGGCCACACAGGGGTTGTGTATTTTTATACCACATGTAGGCTTCTCACAAATTTGGCACTGAAAAAAAAAGAAAATGAGATCAGATTAATACTGTGAGCAAACTTTTCTTTTTTCTTTGTAAAGCAAAAATCATTACCGTTTACAAAAGTAACCAATGTCAATGCAAGGTGAAGAACAACGCAACATGACACAGGATGTAAAAACTGAACTAACAGACACATGACTATTACATATGAACGTTATCTGTTTGTTTGTACGGCAGAAACACATACAATCCTATTATTAAAAGAGTGAATTCTTGGTCATTCATATTCATGTAGTTACTCAAGAGCAAGTCTGTGTGACTTCCCAAGTGAATGACTTCTCTACACTATAATCATATTTACTCCAGACAGCTTCAAATAGTACAATTATCTAATGTTAGTCATTTATTGCATTAAAACATTTGATTTCGTACTTTTATGGTCATATTAAAAAAAAAAAAAAAAAAGATATCTTTAAATGCCACTGCCTTTCAATTACAAAATTGCTGTGAAGTAAATCTTGGAAATAATTATGAGTGTAATCATTTAACTATAGAAGTTAGCCTTCAAATAAAAAAATAGTTCTTACCATTAACGCATATACTGAAAGTAGTATTGAGAGATTCCCAATTAGAGAACTGATTCTAATTAATTTCATTCAGGTATTTGTCACAGGGTATAAAGTTTATACATAACAGAGGTAGCATTTACCTGGAAAGCGATGTTGCGACAGATGTGGCACACTTTGACCTGGTCCTGATACATTGAGCGAATGTATGGCTCCATCTCTATAATACATCTGGTGGACAAAGTGTATTCACCCCGTTTCTACATTAATGAACAGAAATAAATCACACAACAAATTAACCAACAAAAAAAAAGTGTTTAAATGCTACAGCAAAGATACTGGTCAAATTTCATCTGGTTAGTAGTGAATGCGATTTTAAATGATTTGAAATAAATCTATGTTACAAATGTACAATGACAAATTGTGTTGACCCATTTTATATATTACTTTGCCACGATTTGAACAGCAAAGTCTGGTTTTGGGAATATTAACAAGTCTGTCAAAGCTAAAATCATGAGAGCCTGGCTTAAGATGCAGCGTTTCCTTTAGGATTTCAGTTTAGCAGTGGGGGCAGGTCTGCCGAACATTTTTAGTGGAGCTGTTCGTTTAATAGTCGACTCGGAAGAAAGCAAACGTTTTGACGATAAACTACATAAACAACCGTATGTGGAGTTAAACTGGACGGGCCCAATAACCTCTGAATAGTTCTACTTGTTGTTAAATTGCAATGTGAGCTGCAGGATCATTTAAAAGGCAACCGCAATTACATTTTTTTGTACAGCCTCATTTCTGATACCGTTGGTGCAGAAATTTTGCCATAGTGGGCCGCCACTACAAAATCAACATAGAGGAAACACTGAGATGATATTGTTTATTTTATATTATCACTTTTGATATTCTTGTTATGCACCAATCTTAAATAATATTGTACATCTTTCACCCCAACTAAATTGCAAAACCTTACCCTTGTTCAGTAACCTAATTCCCCAACAGGGATCAGCAACACAGCCGGTTGATAATCGACATCACCAATATTAAAGGGGTGATAGAATGATTATATAGGGTATTTTACACTGTTCCTTAAGGTCTCCTAATGGGGTATGTAACATTGGTTGGGATAAAAAATTGCCCGAATGATATTTTATTAGGCCCTTAACTACCCTGTGAATATGGCTCTATTTGGAACGAGAGCTTTTCTTCCAAATATGGTATGCTCATGAATATTCAGAATGAGCTACGCGCTGATTGGTTTGAGCAAACTACATAGAAACACATGGGAGACTCTCATATTTCAGACACTGCAAAGTTATACATTGTTTATCGGGCTATTTCGTTTATTAAATTCACTTCTGATACTTTTTAAGCGAGAAATCAACTATATAAAGCTCAAATATGGCGCGTTTTACGAAATTTGATGGCTAATTGCAAATGTGGTAGGACTGTGTGGCGGAGTTCAGCCGCCCGGTCGCGTCTCGCTGCCCAGCCTGCCTTCCTTCAGAGAGCCCGGCGTGCTATGGAGGTACTTGGAGCTCCGGTCACGGCTGCAGCCCACAGCAAGGGACTACCAACACCGCTGCCCTGACAGAGCTCCAGGGCCTTCAACTCCTCTCTTCCTGCTAGCTAAATGGCCCGTTGTGTGAGAGGTAGAGCCCGTCAGCGAGCTTGTTACACCAGCAATCTGTTACCACATGTTACACATATGTCACGCTCGCTTATACAAAATCTAATTAAAGGTCTTATAAAGCTAACAACGGTGTCCGATTTCAAGTTAATGAATATTTGTGAAGACAAAGTGTTTCGTTAGCTGCGACTGTCCCTTCAATCCTAGCTATGTGTAGCTACAAACCACGGATAGTTAGCTTCCTTTTACGCCTTAATTCGATTATATTTACAGTTATGAATTTCGTCCACGCCACTTACACAACATCTAACTATATATGTCTTATAAACCTAACAACGGTGTCCGATTTCAAGTTAATGAATATTTGTGAAGACAAAGTGTTTTGTTAGCTGCGACTGTCCCTTCAATCCTAGCTATGTGTAGCTACAAACCACGGATAGTTAGCTTCCTTTTCACCTTAATTCGAGTATATTTACAGTTTGAATTTCGTCACGCCACTTACACAAAATCTAACTATATGTCTTATAAAGCAACAAGGGTGTCCGATTTCAAGTTAATGAATATTTGTGAAGACTAGGTGTTTCGTTAGCTGTGACTGTCCCTTCAATCCTAGCTACAAATCCGCATAGTTAGCTTCCTTTTCGCCTTAATTTGAGTATATTTACAGTTTGAATTTCGATCGCCACTTATACTACATCTCCCTAAAGGTTTTATAAAGCTAATAACGGTGTCCGATTTCAAGTTAATGAATATTTGTGAATTCCAGAGGAATTCTAAGAGGAGGCTAGCTAGCTCTCATTGATAGAGCTACATCCGCGCGCTCTATCAATGAGACTTCGCGGATAAAGCGCGTTTATTTCCCCAATCGTTTGTTTAAATAACTCAACACATTATAATTACACACATTAAAAGATTAACTGGAACCTGTGGTAAGAGATTGCTGCGGGCGTAACAGCCGCTGACCGTTGCTCTCACTCACACACCCCGGGCATTTAGCTAGCAGGAAGAGGGGAGCCGCAAGCCCTGGAGCTCTGTCAGAGCACCAGCGTTTAGTAGTCCATTATCCAAAAACCGGTGACTTTGCGCGGGTATGGAGTGCCAGGCTGCCAGTCGTGACAGAACTCCAAGTACCTCAGAGCAGGCCGGGGTGTGTGAAGGAAGGCAGGTCGGGCGGCGAGGCAGCACCGGCGCTGAATTCCGACACACAGTTGGACAAAATTTGCAATTAGCCATCCATTTTCGTAAAATGGCCCATATTTGAGCCTTACATAGTTGATTTCTCGCATAAAAAAGTTTCAGAAGTGAATTTTATAATGGAATAGCAGGCAGATCGCGATGCGAGATTCGGAAGACTACCTGATCTCCGGTCAGTTTTGTAGCCTATGTAAATGTTAGGCGTGACCGTTCTCTTAATACACCCATGGGCTGACAAAGGTTCCGGTTTTTGGGAGGTTGACGTCAACTTCCAGCTTTGTTGGGATTCGTTTTCAGCGGCAGTTTCAAAATATGAAATTTTCATAGCAAAGGGGTGTCAGTGGGACTTTGAGCTTCTATGTATGTCCTATTTACCCACCGAACTGTCGTTATTCAACTATGACAGGGTAAAATCGGTTTTGCATTCTATCACCCCTTTAATCTTAGTGAAGCTGGCTAACCAAAAGATAGCCAAACTAAGATGAATCGCTTTATAAAAGTGCCCCCAACTGACATTAAATGAAAGCGATAAAAGTGCCTAAAATCGATCTAAAAAAACATAGATTTCTGTCCAGGCAGAAAGTGTTCGAAGTTTGTAGAAAAAGGAGCAGAGACTACATAACTAAATACGATTTGAAATTCTGGCGTAGACACCGTGTTTTACCTCATTGAGCCATTTGTCATGCACGAGTCGGTTCAAGAGGTGCTCGGTCTCGCTCTTCTTCAGCTTTTTGGTGGTCAGGGTGTCGGCGCTGTTCAGAATATCAGTGGAGGAGGCCTTGCCATTCTCAGAGCACACGATCAGGTCCATCTGAATCAGAGCAGCTCAAGTTAGTCAGGACACACTCTGCACACTGAAGTAGGCATCGCCCAAACATCTGTGCACTTTCCCCTCTGCCTAAACTGGACATTGAAAACTGAATAAAAGAAACTAAATGATTTAGGTGTACGGGATAGACTGGACGCCAGCTGAACTTAGCCCCGCCCACAAAGTTTGAGGTCGGGAAGTTGGGTCTGGACAGCGCAACTATGCTCCAACCAGAGCTGTTCGGAACCAATCAAATTGTCAGATGATCAACAGTAACGTAATAAACCACGTCACCAAAGAGCGCTTGGGTTGAATTTGGAGAATTGAGATGTGTAGATTCCGCCATGGCGTCTGTTATAGAAGATATCGACAGCACATTCGTTTTAAAATCCTCAACCGGCCCGTCTCAGCTCGACTCAAACCAGCTGATTGTGTCACTGCGACTCAGCTGTTCAAGTCCGCCCTGAAAGCACGGTAACGTTATATGGTCGCACGAGATAGAGAGTGACTGAAGAGAGAGAGAGCAGCTAGACTAGAATCTGAGTATAACGACGTCAGGCTATGTACAGGCCCTTTCTGACTAAAGATTCAAGCAAGTGATTTTAAACATATTGCGATATTCTGCGATATATTGCAATTGACCTTTTTTCCTGCTGACCTCAACTGCAACTTCTAGCGGACAGACAATGCCATTGATTTGATCATTCTAGTACCATAAAAGTTGAATTGACATGGGCAATTTATATAATAAAAGATCGATACTTGGCGTCCATGTATTGATACAGTATTGCCACGGAAAATATCGCAATACTATGCTGTATCGATTCCCCCAACCACAAAGGTAGTATTTTATTACAAGTTCTACTGGTTTTCAGTGTAATTTTCCAGCTCACACAGTGTAAATAGCAGTACCGGGCAAGACAAAGGGCTTGACAGTCAGCTGATATTTCAGGTTTTATTTACATTATAGTTTCACCTTTTAAAAATACATGTAGCAACAGCAGTGCTGAAAAAGGATTTGGACAAAAGTGTTTAAAAGATGTTGACATGCAGGATTTCCTTGTGTGAATTTAACTCACCGTTTTTCTGAACAGCTCCAGCTCATTGTCAGCATAATCTGACGACATCCTGGTGACATCAGTCTCAGCCATGTTCACCTGGACACCATTAAAGTGAAACAGTGATTAACAATTCTTCCAAGTGGTTTAATACACCTTGGGCCCTATCTTGCACCCGGCGCGGCGCAGCGCAACGCCCCACGCATGTTTATAAATCCTGAGGTTTTTCATTTTTAAAATTTCTTTCACCCCTTACTGAGCAACTACTCAAACTGATAGATATACAAATGTTTTCATGTACATTGATTCAGTGGCCCTGGATCCTGGATTAAGTGAGCAACCATTAATGATGAATGATCACATCCACATAATGCAGTACTCAAACAGATCCCACAGCCAAACATACAGCAGTCACTTGAATAGAAATGGTGAGCTTAAAAGCGACAGACATTTGTTTTTAGATCTAATCATCTTAATTGGTCAAACACCGTAGCAACAAGACTATTATTAGTTGTCCAGCAAGGCAAATAGAAGTTTCTTTTGTGACACAGTTCACAGTGCTTCACATCCCCAGATCTGTGTACAGGTTCTAGTCCAGTGGCACTCGCACTACCTCGACTCACAAACCAAAATGACTCATGACTCACTTAAAAATAGTCACTAATTAGGTAAAACGGGCCCAGTACAGCTATTAAACCCACTAACCAAGGCGTAGAACTGGTGACCGTTGTCTTCAGACATCCCTTTTCTAATTTGCATGAACATGGGCTGCAGTTTTGAGTTGATGGTTTCAATGAAATCATCCAGTTTATCTGGGGTGTGCTGTGCTGCAAGAACAAAACAAATAAAGACCAATTTTGTTAGTATCAAGAAGACTTGTGTAACTCTCATGTTTAAACTTCTCCTGTGGCCTCAAATAAGGTGGTGACCCCGTTCAATATTAAAAAGGGACTGTCTCAGTTCACCTGTCCTAATAAAGACCAGTTAACCCAACAACCTGGTAATTTTGGATTCAGGTGTACATATAGTTATTTGGGCAGAAAAGTTACTTCTGTTTAGAAAACAGTCCACTGCCTGTGATTTCGTATTTTTTGTGCATTTCAACCCATGTTTTAAAGTCCTTTATTAGTGAGATTTCAGTTTTTGTCTAATTTAACATTTTTGGGAATTTAACTGTAACGCAACACATGTTCATGAAGTTTATATACAGTTAAAATGGTCCATGAAAAAGGCAATGTAAATATTGAGTTGAACTTCAAAGGTAAAAATGATCAAAATAGACAAAAGACTTGTTTAGAGGCGAAATTCTATTCTTGTCATTCAAGGATCTGCTATAAATCCTTTGGTCTGATACAGAGGTTAACTTTTGACTTATCCTGGATCAAAAACATCAGTAATTGGCTATATTTAAATAAAATGACTCACTGTTGTGGGTTTCACAACAATATTGATAGAGCGTCCTTGCACTTTGTTCATCAACGATGCCATTGGCCATCATGGTCTGTAGGAAGCGTCGATGGCTGTCTTCCATCGGTCGTGCCATGTCTCTGGACTGATCTAGACACACAGAACGCAGATTCTTATTCAGTCTTAAATCTTACAATATATTGGTAAATTGTTATTCAAGTAAAGTACCGTTAAACCCAACAATCACATAATTATCCAATGCACATAGAGACAACAACTCCCCCCACCCCCCCATCAAGGAGTCACAATTTTTGGTGAAAACTATCAAACTATGTGGCTTGAGCAAAAAGCATCTAACGGGTAACAGATTTCAGTGTAGGTCTGCAATCTCGCTGACTTTGTAAAGATCCGGTGTCGTCGTTGTAAATGTGGTTGTTATGTGTCTATATACCTGTCTTGTCTATGTTATCTGTTGAAGTATTTGTCCGTGTATATTGTCATGTGCGTGAAACAGACTGTGAAAACAAATCTCCCTCATGGGACAATAAATATCTATATATCTATCTATCTTACAAATGCAACTTTGTAATATTTCAATATGCACTCATTAAAGTTAATTTGACTGGCAAAACAGTTGAAGTCCTTCTGACATTACACAATAATAAAAGTTATAATTTTTAAAAACTAAAACGTTTTGGATCAATTTTTACTTCTTCCAACCATATGTTAAATTAAGAGTCAATCTGGATTTACATATTGCAATAATATCATAATCCTACAATGAATCATTGTGAAAACTAAACTTAACTACTTTGGCCAAGTCATCATCAAACAACTAATAGTGGCTAAGACCATACTATTTGAGAATATACAGATTTTTGTTGGTTTCTCCAAATACCTGAGGAAAAATGTCATTAGCACCACATAATAAAATTAACCGTTTTAGTTGAACAGGAAGCTACAGAAATTGTGGCCAAGTTATTGTATACACAATTTCACATGATCACGTTTTACTGTAGTTGTTTTTTTAAACTATTTGTCTTAGTCATTGTCACGTTTAACCCTTGTGTTGTATTGCCTTGTCCTTCCGGGTCCAAATTGAAAATTCATTTTTTTGTGCTTTTTTGTGGCCCGTTTGTTGCTTTTTGCAAAAAAAATTGTTAAAGGTTTTTGTCAAAAAAGCTTTCAAAGCTTTCTTTAGTCATGATCAATAAACCAAATTTATATGACATTATACCTATTTTTTTTAGGTAAAAAAGCTGAATCAATAAATAAATAAATATTTTTGTTGTATCTCTTTTCGGTGTTGTAATTTGTAGACGGCCCTAAGCACTCGTCTAACTGCCGGCAGCAGCAACAACAACAGCAGGGAGCAGAAGCCAGCAGGCAAGTGTTATTTACATACACTTCTGGTGTACTTACAAACTTTACAATCCATCGTTTTATGAGTAAATAAACTATTTGTACTAGTGTAGAAGTTTGGCATCATTTCGGACATTATTAGTGGGGTCATTTACGAGATACATCGCTGGATCCATTAGCCCCTGCGCTAAGCTATTCAGCTGATAACGCTACTCTACGCTAACTCTCCCAATGTTCGACCCAGGTGAAAAAAAGGGGTGTTTGGCTCGAGGTCATGGTGCAAAGGACCCTAGGGTGAAATTACTTCGAACCATCACTTTAAGAGTACAGCAGGGTGGCAAAAGAAGTGTGAAAAGGAAAAGGGGGTCATCATTATTTTTCAATTCAAAATAGGGTACAGGCAGAGCAGTGCTATTTGGGCAAAGAAAGAAGACACTCCGTAATAATGACAAGACTGAGACTCGGGCATTGCAGACTTGCATGGGATCTAGCAAAGATGGGCAAGCATGAGGATGGACTTTGTGGAACTTGCAAACAGCAACAACCTGTCCAACATGTACTTTTGGATTGTCTTTAATACAAAAATGAAAGAGAGCAGTTGTTCTCTGCGCTATGTCACATGGGAATACAGAACGGGGCACTGAGAGACTTACTAAATCCCCCTGAACATCAGTTTGAAATAGTGGAAGCAGTCATGGATTATATCTCTGCTACGAGACTACTCTGCTGAAATTGACAATCCATTCGAATGTTACCTAAACTGTCCTGTGAGAGGCAGCAATTTGCCGCAAGGCTTCTAGTCTGCCAGAAGAAGAAGAGGTCAGGGTCTCTACAGATACAAACACCATCACACACACACAAGAGGGATTATTTTTTATAGGTTTATACTTAATTTAAAAAAAAATAACACTGTCTATATATTATACCTTTAACAACCAAACAGAAGTGATTGCCATGGTCATTAAGACCGTGAAGCAGTAACGTTTGGTTAGTCAGTGGCTAACTGAAGTTGTAACTTTGTAACGTTATCGACTTAGCTAACTAGCTAATCAATCTTTTAACAATCACTGAGACTGTATACAGCAATAACTGGCTTTTGTTAGCTATTAGTTATATTCATAATTTAACTAGCTAACGTCAATGCCACATAAAAGCGTTTCAACACCCCTAAAGTAAGCTAACAACACGTAACTGTTAAGTTAACATAACCGTCAAGTGTTTGCTAACCTGTGCCAAAGTAGAGATTTTGTCGGTTAACGGTTCACTTTAACGTTTTTCGGCCGCTTAAATGATTGAATACTTAGCAGAAACGAGCCTCTAAAGTCAAAATAAGTCAGAGTTAAATAATAAGACGTGAACAAGTTTAGCTAGTTTACCAGTTACCCTTCTGCAATGCGCGCCTTCTTTTTCCTCCTGCTGCTGCTTCTTCTTCTTCTTCGACTTCCGGTAGTTGTGTGCGTTGTAGTCTCATATGTGAATTACCATCGGCCAGTGTGCTTGTGTGCCTCTGCAGTTCCTGTTTGTATTAAACCTGACACTGCTGGGTGTTATCAAGTAGATTTAATGGAGCAGAGATTTACCGTAGATAATACATCACTGATAAAGTCAACTGTATATTAATTAAAGTCATTGCAATCTACATGAATTCTATTTTTTAAAAGTGACTATTTCTGCTTTGGTGCTGTTTAGAAACGGCGTGATTGTTATATAGTAGCATTGCAAGTTTAAGCTGGGAAATTAAAACCTTCAACTGGAATGCACCTGTGGTTCGACTTGTTAAGATGTGTGAACATCTCTGGAAGGATACACAAGACAGCAACTGTAAGACACTGTAATGATTGCTTTTCCATGGTGAAAGAAAAAATTTTCTTCCAAGATCACTTTTTGTTATCAACTTTCATCTAGCAAAACATAAGACACATTGCTATTATGCAGCAGGAGTATTTTGTGGGATACAATTAGAAACTTAGGTGTGAAGATGATAATGATGTGTAATAGCTCAGTGTTAACTCTGAATACTTAACACTGAGCTATTACACATCATTATCACCTTCACACCTAAGTTTCTAATTGAATCCCACAAAATAATCCTGCTGCATAATAGCAAGGTGTCTTATGAGTGTGTTTTGCTAGATGAAAGGTGATAACAAAAAGTGATCTTGGAGGATACATTTCTTTCACCATGGAAAAGCAATCATTACAGTGTCTTACAGTTGCTGTCTTGTGTATCCTTCCAGAGATGTTCACACATCTTAACAAGTTGAACCACAGGTGCATTCCAGTTGAAGGTTAAATAAACAAATAGTCACTTTTAAGAAATATAATTCAGGTAGATTGCAATGACTTTAATTAATATACAGTTGACTTTATCAGTAATGTATTATCAACAAGAAAGTGGGTAGTCTTGGTAAGCATGTTAAGAGTATTTATACTGAACTTAATGCATTACTGTTATAATCAAGATAATGCATCCAGTGTTAAAGTATTTGTGCTATGATCTTAATGAATGGTTCAACGGTCAGAGGGCTAATAGTGATTGTCAAACAGAAAGTAAAGCAAACAAGATTTATTCTAAATGCTTTATTACTCTAACAAATTAAATAAGAACATATAATACAAGGTGTCTGAGTCTTTGATTACAATATAGCCTATTATTAACAATATTTAAATACAGTATCCAATGTCATTGAGTTTTACTGCAGCATTTAACATAACATTATCCCAAATCTTCTGAGGCTCTTCACCAAAAAAGTTCAAAAGGTGTCATAAAATAGTTGAGTTATCATAATAGTGCTCATCATAATCAGTATGTTTACATGTACACAAATAACTCGATTGATGTCAACAGCACAGAATGAAGGTAACAGTGTGATTAAACCGTTTATATGGTTTACTGTATTCTGATTTCCCCGATAACCTCGGTTTACATAACGTGTTTGTTAAACTGGTCAATGTTTGAAATAGTTTATGTTAACCTCTAGGAAATATTTTATTAGCCTCCCACAAACCTAATGCAGCAATTTAAAAAACAAACTGACCAGTAACCAGGTTTGTTATTTGGATTACGTTAACTCTGATTTTGAGGTACAATAGATAAGACGGTTATGGTGTTAACAAATTATTAATATTTGTGCAAACACACTGATTTCGAGGCTGTGTTCAAGACATTACTTAATGGGGAAAAATTCATATGCAATTTAAATTCTAAGCTCTCCTGACAACACTGCCCTGTCCTTGATAGATTATCTTGACTTGTTGAAGTGACACTGCCACTGCTGAGTTTCACGTATACTGTATGTATGTATATTATAGAACAACCAATTCAATGTAAACAGCAGCTTTGCAGTGTAAAGGTTGGTCTTCTGTCTGTCCGGTAGGACCTTTCAGGGATAATAAAGCAAGGACTTGACAATGATCTCTGAGACGAGAAGTACAGACACATTAGCATTTTTTAACACTTCTTTTATAGTGACATTTACTTGCTCACCGCATGAAACAAAATGTAAGATTGGGAGTCCTGTCCTAAACAATTTGTATTTTCTTTCAAATGTGTCACTAATAACTCTGATCAGGTGCAGGTGTTGCTCCGATTGATCAACGTGACATAAATATCGGAAAGAAACACAACTCTTTGTCATCACTGTCAAGTCAAAACTGGACAAACAGCATATGCAATAGAAATGATCCAAAATGTGATCAATCCTTCCTTAGTAACGTAGTTGTAAAAGCTAAGCATGTGTCACTCCTTCCAGTTTTGGCCTCTTGTAGTAACTCAATAGCTTACCGATCTAGCGCTCACGCAATCCAACTTCAACAGTATTTTTTAGCCCAGATCTGGGCACAGTGGGCTTCTTCCACCATTGCAATCAGCGTCTTCCTATTTCTCTAAAGTGCCCATTGTTGACTCAGTGTGCTTTTCATCCCCTCAAAAGTCTTTATCCTTTAAGTTGGCAGCAGTTGGCTGAGAAAACACCAAACCTGAGGAATAAATGTAAGAAGTAAGAAGGAGAAGGAAGAGATGATGATGACAAATCGGTTTCCCCATTAGGGCCGCCTTTTGCAAAATGGACAGCTAAGAACCAGCAGTTTCCCTCCACAAAAGAAACAGATGATTTATAATCTGTTTATGTGTGGTTTGTACCTTGTGTTCTAGTGGCTGGTAGGAAACGGTCCATGTGTGTTGATGGACTGTTGCAACTTTTCCTCTTTGGCCCTTCTGCTGTGGCAAAGCTGTGGAATGGCACAAATAACAGTCAATACAACATTATTTTAAAATGTTTCAAACTGCACTTCTAATCACATTCAGACTAAAAAAAGACAATATATTATGATTATTTTTTACACAAATAGTGCACTTCTGGCTTCTCACCGTTCTCTTCTCCATGAAGCTGGTCAGGAATTCGTCTATGTCTGTGCGTCCCTCCAGGAAGTTTTCAGCCGTCTCCTCCGACTCCTCCTCAGCCTGGTGGGCTGCAACTTTTAACCGAGCCTGGAGAGTACTAAGACTGCAACTCTAGTGGGGGGGATAAAAGACAAAAGTAAGAAACAGAAAGACAAAGATTCAGTGGAGTGTTTCAAGACATGTTCAAAAACGTATAGGTTAGTTTCATGACAACAATGTGGCCGTATGGTTTACAAAGAGGGAGAGCATAATACCATCTAACAGAAGAGGATCGTCAAAACACGAGTGCTTATGTGTAGTAGGAGACAGATGTTGACATGTGGTTGCTAGTAAGTCTGGACTGAAGTTTCTATTCAGCTGTTGTTTTTCATGTGCTCCTAACTGGTGAGTGTTCTGATCGACACAGGCCATTAAATTATGCTTAGCTTAAGTTAAAAAACTTAACATAGATTTCTTTGTGCTCCTACAATTAAAAAGGGAACAACCCAAATGTTCAGTTTAAAGTCATCAAAATGGTTTAAATTAAATTAAAAAAAAACATCAGCAGCTTTAAAACAAATAGGAGCATCTGCACTTAAAAGCTCTTATCATTTAAACCACCAGTGTGAGGAGTGTAGCCTCTTACCTCACTGAGCTCATGCTGTCTCTGCATCCTTGTCTCAAAGGCCGACTTCATCTGAGTCAGCTGTTCATACTGTCAACAGAAAAAAAACACATCATAAGATGTTAGACAATAGCATGAATGTGTTTGTTGTGTGTATTTGTTTTTGTTTTTTATTATTTTTGGGGAATTTCTGCCTTTATTTGATAGGAAAGCTGAGATATGAAAGGGGAGAGAAAGAGGGGGGAAGACATGCAGGAAAACCGTCACAGGTCGGACTCGAACCCTGGACCTTCTGCGTCAAGGAATAAACCTCTGCATATGTGCACCCGCTCTACCAACTGAGCTAACCGGCCACAGTTTGTTTGTCTGTCTGTTTGTTTGAGAGAGAGAGACAGAGAGACATTGGATGTAATAGCTGACCTTGTAGAGCATTTCTTGTCTTTTTCCTTCCAGCTGTGGCTCCATCTGAAGATTTTTCTCTGTAAGTGACAAACAGAGATGCACAAATCTTTGTAATGCTCAACTAAATTTAAACTTCTCTTTCAAGATTGAAACATCAAGACCTTCAGTCCAGCGGCAGAAGAGGAACTTACTAGCCACATCGACTATATTGGTGATCAGCTCTTCTTTATCACTGGTGACCTGTTTCAGTTGTGGCAAACTCACAAAGAACTCCAGTAACAAATCCTCGTTTTCAGACATGTTGGACAACTGGGCCAGACTAGGGTGGGGTGCAGCAGAGGTGGTAGACATAGTTAGGTAGATGTACAGCAGTAAGTAAGAGAACAAGAGAACACAGACATGAATCATAGGTTCAAAAGAACATTTTCCCTTATCTAAAACACACATTATAACCTGCTTATATAATATCTTAATTCAAAGATGTTTTAAGTTGACAATATTTGGAAATACTTTACTTCAAGTCACAGAGTTCAGGAAAAGACTCAGGAATCTCAGGCATCTTGTACATGTGTCCGTTCAGTCCAGCCTGAAACAGACAGCAGTAGAATCAGTTCTTCAATGAATTTATGTCAGTGTCGACAGATTTGTCTGAACCCGAAGGCCAATTGGTTTGTGTAAATAGCGGCAAAATCACCAAATAAATACAAATACACACCATCAGTTTCAGGGGAAAATATATCTAATCTGAAAAGCTTTGCTTGAGAAATCCTGGGTTGTCAGTGTCAATGTTTGAGACATTGTTGTTCTACCTCTTGCTTTCAGCATTCATTTTTTTAATAGGTTGATGAACCTGACGCCTTGCAAACTGTCAATGCTTGATTTGCTTTTCATAGATCTGGAGCTGTGGAAAGCTCCTCTGTGTTCATTCATGACAAGCTGTTTACAAGGTAACACTTAATGTATATATATATATTTACTTAAATATATATATATACTTTATAAAGACTTATAGCTCTTATCATAGTCCTTTATATATTTGTAATTGTGCTTAGAATGGATGATATCAACCCACTTATCCATTATCAGTGTACCTGTGAGTCTCCAGTAGGAACAGGCAGTGGCAGGTCAGAAATCACTCCGTATGGGGGTGGAGCTCGAGGGGGCCCATGGGCACCATCGGCTCCTGGGTGAGGCATGAGAGCTGGAGCTGGGCCTGGCCCAGGAGGCGGCGTGTGACCGGGGCCCACGTGGCGAGGGCCGTAGTGGTAAGCCTGAGTGGGGTAAGGAGCCATGCCTGACGACTTGTACATACTGATGGGTAAATGCGGGAGGAAATGAGATTATTTCACTAAGGCATTCAAAATATAGTAAGACATTTTATTTTATTTTTTTTAAGCTAGGTTTTTATACCTGGTTATATATGACTATAGCTATTTATGACAAAAATTAATAAAAACAAAAACAAAAACAATGAATGACTGGTGGAGCAAAAAAAAACCTGTTTAGATTTACAATTAAAAATATGTAAAACTTAAGCGAAAGCTACACAGAAAATATGCATTCTTCCTTTTTAGTCACCTATTGATATTGCCTTTTGGAACTTTTAGGAACTGGGCGAGAGGCGTGAGCCTCATTTCCACTCCCACAGTTAGCCCTAAATGGATGTAGAAACACCCTTAGCATAGCGATAGTTGTGTCCACTCCACATCAGTAGGATGATCGATGATTTATTTATAGCTCTTATGTTGAAACAGACTTTACAGGGTGCTTTACAATTCAGGATCAAATTAAGTGATTACTAACAAGGAAATAATGGCTCAAATGTAAGTAAAAACAATGATGAAATGTGTCACTCATAAATCATTGAAAATGAAGTTCATAAATGTGCCTTGGATTGGCATTTTACAGAACTGTGGCGACTAACATAAATAATGACACAATCAGTGAAATTGGAAAACGACCTAAAAAGACAATGTTACCTGTCTCTCAACTTATATTCAATCTCCTCCTTATCATATCACCTGCAGCTATCTCAGGTTAAATCCTGTGTATGCCTGGTCTGAAGTATGTGTGAGGTGCACACATTCCAACTTTATAAAAAACAGTTTATGATAGGCATAGCTCTATGCATAGTTTATACATCTGGCCTCAGGAGACTTAATCAAACTTCATTCAACTTCATCATTTCCTGAACTTTCTGTTGTTAAGAAATGTACCAAGAAAGTACTGAGGGACATGTGTCCAGGGGCGTAAGACTGGGGGGAAAAAGGGGACTGAGTACTTAGGGCCCTCATGTGAGGAGGGCCCAAAAAGATGCTAGAATGAATAGCTGTGGATGCGGGGAGGGGCCCATAGAAAATGCCTTTCTGCGGGGACCAGAATTTTGTGCTACGCCCCTGCATGTGTCCATGAATGTAATTCAATTCAATTTTATTTATAGTATCAAATCATAACAGTGTTTATATCGAGACACTTTTCAGATAGAGTAGGTCTAGACCACACTCTATAAATTCCAAAACCCCAACAATTACAGTAATTCCCTCAAGAGCAAGCATTAGCAGTGGCTGTTGCAACAGTGGCAAGGAAGAAACCTCGGCAGACCCAGACTGTTGATAGGCGGTGTCTGACGGGGCCGGTGGGGGTGTGATGAACAGTGGCAAATAATAGTCACATTAAAGATAATGGAACAGTGACTTCTAAGGTAATCGTGGAAGTTCATGTCATAGCAGGGCACATTGTGTCATACTGAGTAGTGCAGTCTCCAATAACGGATCCTGACTACTCTGTAAGAGGAAACTCACAATGGAAAGCCAGCAGGGCCAGTAGACATCAAGGCAGGAGGACTTTTCCAGAACTCGTCCAGCAGACTCTGAATGACCTTACCCAGATCGGAGTGCATCCCAAACTACAACATACACAACAAGTAAAATACTTAAAGGAAAGTGAGATCATAAAACTAAAGCACGAACTAGCAAAGAAGTTAAATAAAAGAAGTGGATTTTCTTATTTGAGAAGAAAGTTGCAAGGAGAGAACCATGAAAAAGAAAAAACAAGTTGATGTTGCTACAGGCTATTGGGAAAAATCTGCAGAAGGCTGGAAAACCCAGGTTTGGATGTTGCGCACTGGATCACGGGAGATGGCACACACCTTGCATCTCACTTTGGATCATCTTTTACTATATCAAAGTGCACCCACACTTTAAATTTTCTTTTCCCAGACATTTTCAGTTCAAGATTGAAATCCCTGCCGCCAAGATTCTCCTCCATCGATCACGGAAAGTGAAACTTAAATCTGTCATGGGGCGGTTGGATTTATTCACGGACTTTAAAAAGATTTATTAAAAGCTTCTTTCTTTGCAAATTTTTATTTACAGCATTATATGTTGATATTTATATCATGGGCTGTATATTAACTTATTTGGAGAAAACAGGTAGTTGTATGTAAAATCAGACATTGAGCACCCCGATATAGCCAAAATGGCACGATCCTCGTTTCACAACGCCTCTGCGAAGCTTTGACTGTGAGATTAGCAGTCGAATCAGGCTCCTTCGATCAAAGCATCGAATATTCAACTATTCGGGAGTCACCCCTATCCATTATGATCAGTTTTTTTGAGTATGCTGTTTATGCATTTGTACGTGTAAACAACACTTTCTTGTTTCGACCGACAAAGATGATCAGAAACCTGCATGACGATGACAAGAAATGTCAAAAACAAACTATGTTTTATTTCAAAAATCAAAAATGGATGGGCTCTGTGCTGAGACAGCACACAGTTTTTAAATCTAGACAAGGGAGAATAGTAACTACTTACGTTAGTAATGAGAGGGCTAGTGATAATGGTGCCATTATTGCCGTCGACTAAATGATGACCAACAGGGGGGTAGACACTAACCACCGGCTTCTCCTGGGGGAACTGAGGAGGCAGCAGACTAGAGGAAAGAAAAGAGATTCAGCTTTCAAGAATCCCAGAAACAGGATATATAACAAGTTATAAAATATGTGATCTGACTGTATACGCAAAGATGTACTCACATGTTAACACTAATGGTGGAGTTGTTGACTGTAAATGGTATTCTGTACTCCACATCCTTCTGGATCTCTGCGAGGCTGTTGAGAAACACAAACATATAATCAGTAATGATCAGCACATTTCAACGTATTGAACGTCTATCTTCAATAAATGTTTATGAACCTTCTGCTGCTTTAGAGAGAGAGCTTTTAATGCCTTTCCTCACCCAATAACTGTACTTCGTAGCAAAATAACATAAAGTGAAAAGGCAAATGTGTTGTAATGCTGATCCCAGTATATATCTGTCTCATTGCATTACCACCGCATGGCTATGTTCCACCAGTGACTGTCGCCTACTATTATTGTTTGCAATAACTGCATTGCTTTAGTTTTTTCTGCAGTCATCACTTCAAAAATGTGTTGTCTATTGCAAAAAATGAAATGGCAATTATTGTTATTGGCCCCAGAAGTAATATCAGATTTTTAAATAATCCATACCTTTCACAGTATAAGAAATCATTATCCCTACAAAAGCAAAAGAGAGCTGCATGTCAAGAAGCCCTGGCCTTTCACCCATTCCAGTATAGTCTATCAAGAGTATGAATTCTCTTTTCACATCCATTTATTCGTTAACATCATTGCCATGACACAAGCAGCCTTCACCACAGCACATTAGCCTTTGTGGCCTCTGCAATCCCATGAACTTCACATCCGTAGTGTAATGTAATTCTTTGTCTCTCTCCAACACACACACACACACACACACACACACACACACACACACACACACACACACACACACACACACACACACACACACACACGAGATGAACCAAGAGAACAGTTTATGCTGGGATGTTGACACTGAGATGACAGAGCTCCTTAGTAAACAAAGGCTAATACTTTAATCGCCAAGTCTAATTAGCTAGCTCCTCCTAAAACTACATGCGTGACACGTTGGCATGACAAACACTGGAATGATCACAGGACAGGACCAACCAGCTACAACTCGTGTCATCATACCTTAAAATAGACTAACTGTCAATAGCTGACTCGATTAGCTAGCCCAGTGGTTCCCAAACATTTTTCACGTCAAGGATCCCTAAACTGACACAAATTAGACCACAAACCCCACATTTGATAAGATTTGGTCCCAGGGGCCACCATCTGATACATGTTTGCTTTAAAACTGATGAAATTATAGTATAAATAAATGAATCCCATTTGTGCTGGGGACTCCCTGGAACCCCTGACACGACTGAGCTAGCCAGCTAACACAGCGCCCTGGCGAATCACATCCAGCTAGTTAGCTATGAGAAAAGGTTAGCAAACATTAGCTGCTCAACGAACACACTGGGGCATGCCAAAGCAGTGGTTGTGGGTCCACGTAAATAGTGTGTATAATTTTGACAGATTTACAGAATCGCAATGACAACTGTGTGTGAAAAACGAGGCTATAAACGCTATACTTTTTGTTAGCCTAACGTTCTTCCTCTGGCTGAACTGTGAGCCTTGTGGCTAGCCATGCTAAGTAAACATCAGCTGTATGTTAACAGTCAACATGTTGTTGTTTTTTTTAAATCAAAAATCGTTAGCAAAATGGAGAGGAAACATTAGCTACATGGACCATAGTCTCCTTTGAAAAGCTAGTGTTATATTTAACAAGCTACCGGTAATCAGCAGCACCTGGGTCCGGTTTTATGTGACCGGTTACCGTTCATTTTACCTGGGATGAGCGGCTTTGAGCGACTCGATCTGCCGCTGTCTTTGTTGCTGTAGGCTGTTCAGAGGGAGAGATCCGGAGCCTTTGGACAGGGGGAAAAGCCAGTTCATCCTCTCCTGGCGAAACCACGGACTGAACTTGGTGACAGAATGTAAAGGCCGACTACAGACGAAATGGAAGAGAAAGTGAGAATGAACACGGTGTGGAGATTTGTGGTGCTGACTCCGGTTTAGCTGGTTGACAACGAGTCGGTTTGTTGTCCACACGGTTTTGACTTTGTATTTACGTTCCAAAGTCAGATAGCATATCCTTATGTGTCGAATAAAATGTTAACTCCGTTTTATCTACCAAGATTTTGTATGTAATTGCAGATCTGTCATTAATATTTCTGAGACGAGAGATAATTATAGCTAAAGGAAAACAACCTCGAGAGTAAGCAGCACAAGCTTGAACTTATTTACGTATTACGTCACGCAGCAATGTACGTAAAGCGCAACTTCCTGTTTTTATATTTTTTTCACAATAATAATAATAAATTCCTTAAAGCTAAACAAAATGATTTCTTAGGAATAATCATTGTGAATAATATGATGCTAGGAATTTTAAATGAATGGTATGTGATCGATGCAAAACGAAAAGAATAGCCTTTTCAAAAAAGTATTTTTTTTATTTTTCAAAAACCCACCTCTACCTTTATGATGAATCATGCACAGTTGAAGGAGCTGATCGTTCATTTCACTCAAATTGTACCTCACACGATTTTAATGTGACCAATAAGATTGATTTATGGAGAGAGGTGTCAAAAGTATTCACATTCATTACTCAGGTAGAAGTATAGATACTAGGGTTTAAAACGACTTCTGTATAAGTTGAAGTATCAACTCAAGCTTTTTACTCAAGTAAAAGTGTATGCCATTAAGAGCAAAAGCTTAGGCCGCCCCACAGGGGCCTATAGTGCACCACCTCACCTCCACTAAAAAAACATTTTCTAAAGGCCATAATGACTATAATGTTATATTAAAATGTTAATGTTGAAAAATATGGGATGCACCTGTTTCAGCTGCATTTATGCCCATTGAAAATTAACACATTTTTGTACAATGCAAATACATTAAAAAAACATATATGTGTACTACTGAGCCTTAACATGTGTTTCATGGAGTGGAAGATATGACTAGTTGCCTATAAGTATTGTAATGGTGCAAAAAGTCAAACTTCAGAGGCATGTTATCACTAGCCTTTATTAGAATGCAAATGTACGTCCAAGCTTAACTGCAGGAATCTGTGAGGGCAACAAATGTAAGATAACAAAACTGTACAAGAAAATTGGTGTACCCAGGGCAGCAATTAACAACAATTACAATTACCCTGGTTGTCTATATAGGAGTAACGAGGCTATTTTTTTTTTAAATGTAAGGAGTAGAAAGTACAGATAATTGCGTGAAAATGTAAGGAGTAGAAGTAAAAAGTCTGCTGTAAAATAATTACTCCAGTAAAGTATAGATACCCAAAATTTCTACTTAAGTAAGGTAACAAAGTATTTGTACTTCGCATATCCTTCCTCATCCTCCTTCCTTTTCAAAACCAATAATTAGATATAAAGTATTTTAAATCTGGAATTGTTTACATCCATGTGTACTTGCTAGCAGTCTTCTTCCCTGCCTGTGTTGGAGAATTGCTGCATTTCTTGGTGCATTATTGTCACTTGTAGATCAGTGGAATAGTGTGAAACCATTGGCACATGTATAAAAACAGATCCACAACACTACACCAGGCCAAACGCTCCACAGGGAATCTTCTACATTATAGATCCTTAGCAGATTGACAAAAGGCATAACTTCCAGGACTATAACACTATGGTTGTATTTAATTATGTCTAAAAAATACACAAGTAGTACCCATATTAAATATTTAGTAAAGTACCAATTCTTTATTCTTATTTTCTATAACTTTTAGAAAACAAAAAAGGATATTGCAAAGTCAGGAAAATAGCTGCTCATCCTAAAAGTTGGGAAATCATTCTTCAGTAACCTTGTCAACTCCAGACCAGCCAAATCTTTTAAATTTCAGACTGATCCCAAGAAGTGGCATATGACAGGCCAATTCATATGCCATTTTGGCATGTCATCAAGACGCATAATAGCTTTTCAGCATGTTTATCAACACCATTTGGCCTCCATTGACTTACATTACCTTGTGATTGTGTCAATGTCAATTTACGTCGTAGCAAGTAGTATGAAAGCCCAACAATCTACATGGGGAGGTTGGTTGGGGTGGTGGATGGGTCAAACAACACAAGACTTTCACCCAGGACACCAGAGGCCTGTACTACGAAGCAGGATTTGGCGTTAACGAGCTAATGTAAGGCTCAACCCAGGATTTTCTGTACTACCAAGGTGGATCAGTTGTTATCGGGTTCAATCGCCGTGGTAACTCATGCTGAACGCCTAACCAGAGGCCTGTACTACGAAACAAGATTTGGCGTTAACGAGCTAACTTCAGGTTCAACCCAGGATTTTCTGTACTACGAAGGTGGATCAGTTGTTATCGGGTTCAATCGCCGTGGTAACTCATGCTGAACACCTAACCTGGTCGGGAGCAGGTTAAGTTGGAGATCAGAGATCAACCGGTGTAAAAGCACCGCCTACTGACCAATCAATACTCGATTGATAACGGCGTCACCGTTCTTTGAAGACCAGGCGGAGCTCGGTGCACTGAGCGAGAGAGCGAGAGAGAGAGAGAGAGAGAGAGAGAGAGAGAGAGAGAGAGAGAGAGAGAGAGAGAGAGGGGGGGGGCGCATATAAAAGTTAAAACATTTAGAGACCGACAACCCCGTTAACATTCCCTGATGGGTATTTTTATGAAATATATATATTTTAATGGGAGGGAATTACATATGGGCTATTTGTCGGCGTCTTGAGCCGTGTGTTGCCAATGCGCACATCGGTTTGAATTATGTTTTTATATGTTTTATTTGCTCTCACGATCGCTTCCGCGACAGTTTATGGAAAGCACAAGTGTAATTATGGTCAGTTCTTGGTCCTGACTGATGGGGAAGTGATATTGATAAGAATAATTTACGCATCTACAGCGTCGGCAATTTTTTTTTTTGCCAGCTTTCCTTCCTGTTTTAGGAAGCAGCGACTGTATTGCGTTTTCCCTGTAAAACCGAGTCTGTGTTCTTCATATTTATGTAGAATTATAGTTTGCTCTTCTTGTTTAAAATATGCGGCTCTGGTAGATGTTTGCGATTGGTCGTGGTGCGCAAACACCGCCTCTTTTATGTGAACGCACGCGTCTCTAGATTGGACAAACCTGGGTTGATTGATCTTGTTGATAACCACCTTTGTGACACCGGCTATCCAGGGCCGCAGTTGTTAGGGTTAGTGAAGCCGGATTACTGAAAGAAATCCAGGCCATGTTGATCTTGCTTCGTAGTACAGGCCTCAGGGATCACATTCCCTAAACCCAACCCGTTCGCCGTGGTGCTAATTCCTCGAGCCGTTTTTCCTGCGCGGTCTCTGTGTCACTATTACACTGTTGACCCTGGCAACCGATAGCTTAGATCACAAAATGGTGTGCGGGCTCAAACATCTCCCAAATCGTCACGTGACAGCAAGCTACCATGACGTATGTCCTCATTCTCTATACGGCGTAGACATACACGCGGATAGCTCAAAATGTGTACAGATAACACGCCACTTGGCTTTAGAAAGTGGTGTGTAAGTTCATGCGAAGTCATGATGTCACATTGCAAATTTAGAAATAACAATTTAAATAGAATGCTTAGTATTATTTTGTATTGTCTTCAATGAGCTTAGTTCTCCACATAGGACTGCTACCACTGATCATATTCCCTTTCTCAATGCTGCTAAAGAAGCAAAGAACAATCATCAATGACAGAGGGCACATTAAGTGAGTCATTACTCGCTGCACCTTCATGCTCTGAAAGGAATATCACAGCTCATCATCATGGTTAGCGAGACCAAACGCTTTAGAAACACATTTCTCAAGTCAGAAACTATAGAAATGATCCCTGAAAGTATAGTCTTGGGTTGACTGAGGGTGAGAACGTCATCTCATTCACTACAGAGTGATTGTCACTCAGGGTCTAGAGGTACAGAAGCTAATCATTACGGGCCTCAGATGACTCTGAGGTGAGAGAATCTATTAGATTTTTAAGAAGACCAATGTGTAGATTGAATTAGATTTTCATTCACTGTTTGTCTCAATAATTCTGTTTCCTACTTATTTTCTACAATAAATGCTCCGTTCATTTCTTTGCATTCAAACTGGTTCTTAACATTTCTCGAATTGAACGACCAAGCTCGTCATTCACAGACCAAAGGATGGTTGAACCTGCTGCATTTAGACTTCAGCCACTGTTTCAACCTCCACACCTGAGTAAAGTGGAAAAAACTTAAAGGAATACATGCCAATCAAGCACAGCCTGTAATGGCCACACAGTCTGATTAGTCAAGTGAAAACACCTGTGTGAGTGTAACATATATATGTAGAGATGGTCATTCAAACAATGCACCTTTTTGACATTTTGACATGTCACAGTAGGAAAAGCAAAGGTGTAAATAAAAATGAATTATGGCTGAACGCCATTTATATTTTTACAAAAGAAATAAGACGTTACAAAGTCAAGAAAGTAGATACTGATCCTTGAGATCGGTAGATCCTTCTCGAGTAATCTTGTCCACCATCCACCAGCCAAGCATTTCAAGATTGGCAGTAACTTAAATTAAACACAAAGTTTGACATTTGTTATTATATTCACTCGTATTAGTTTTCTACATACATGCTACTACCACTCTGACCATATTCCCTTCCTCAATGCTTCATAAAGAAGCAAAGAGCAATCATCAATGACAAAGAGCATATGAACTGAATCATTACTCACTGCACCTTCATGCTCTGAAAGGAATATCACAACTCATCATCATGGTTAGCGAGACCAAACGCTTTAGAAACCCATTTCTCAAGTCAGAAACTATAGAAATGATCCCTGAAAGTATAGTCTTGGGTTGACTGAGGGTGAGAACTTCATCTCATTCACTACAGAGTGATTGTCACTCAGGGTCTAGAGGTACAGAAGCTAATCATTACGGGCCTCAGATGACTCTGAGGTGAGAGAATCTATTAGATTTTTAAGAAGACCAATGTGTAGATTGAATTCGATTTTCATTCACTGTTTGTCTCAATAATTCTGTTTCCTACTTATTTTCTACAATAAATGCTCCGTTCATTTCTTTGCATTCAAACTGGTTCTTAACATTTCTCGAATTGAACGACCAAGCTCGTCATTCACAGACCAAAGGATGGTTGAACCTGCTGCATTTAGACTTCAGCCACTGTTTCAACCTCCACACCTGAGTAAAGTGGAAAAAACTTAAATGAATACATGCCAATCAAGCACAGCCTGTAATGGCCACACAGTCTGATTAGTCAAGTGAAAACACCTGTGTGAGTGTAACATATATATGTAGAGATGGTCATTCAAACAATGCACCTTTTTGACATTTTGACATGTCACAGTAGGAAAAGCAAAGGTATAAATAAAAATGAATTATGGCTGAACGCCATTTATATTTTTACAAAAGAAATAAGACGTTACAATGTCAAGAAAGTAGATACTAATCCTTAATATTGGTAGATCCTTCTCAAGTAATCTTGTCCACCACCCAAGCATTTCAAGATTGGCAGTCACTTAAATTAAACACAAAGTTTGACATTTGTTAATATATTCACTCGTATTAGCTTTCTACATACATGCTACTACCACTCTGACCATATTCCCTTCCTCAATGCTTCATAAAGAAGCAAAGAGCAATCATCAATGACAACGAGCATATGAACTGAATCATTACTCGCTGCACCTTCATGCTCTGAAAGGAATATCACAACTCATCATCATGGTTAGCGAGACCAAACGCTTTAGAAACACATTTCTCCAGTCAGAAACTATAGAAATGATCCCTGAAAGTATAGTCTTGGGTTGACTGAGCTTGAGAACTTCATCTCATTCACTACAGAGTGATTGTCACTCAGGGTCTAGAGGTACAGAAGCTAATCATTACGGGCCTCAGATGACTCTGAGGTGAGAGAATCTATTAGATTTTTAAGAAGACCAATGTGTAGATTGAATTAGATTTTCATTCACTGTTTGTCTCAATAATTCTGTTTCCTACTTATTTTCTACAATAAATGCTCCGTTCATTTCTTTGCATTCAAACTGGTTCTTAACATTTCTCGAATTGAACGACCAAGCTCGTCATTCACAGACCAAAGGATGGTTGAACCTGCTGCATTTAGACTTCAGCCACTGTTTCAACCTCCACACCTGAGTAAAGTGGAAAAAACTTAAATGAATACATGCCAATCAAGCACAGCCTGTAATGGCCACACAGTCTGATTAGTCAAGTGAAAACACCTGTGTGAGTGTAACATATATATGTAGAGATGGTCATTCAACAATGCACCTTTTTGACATGTCACAGTAGGAAAAGAAGTAAAAAAAAATAAATTATGGCTGAACGCCATTTATATTTTTACAAAAGAAATAAGACGCGTTAACAAAGTCAAAAAGTAGATACTGATCCTTGAGATTGGTAGATCCTTCTCGAGATAATCTTGTCCACCTACCCAAGCATTTCAAGTTTGGCAGTAACTTAAATTAAACACAAAGTTTGACATTTGTTATTATATTCACTGTCGTAGTTTTTCTACATACATGCTACTACCACTCTGACCATATTCCCTTCCTCAATGCTTCATAAAGAAGCAAAGAGCAATCATCAATGACAAAGAGCATATGAACTGAATCATTACTCGCTGCACCTTCATGCTCTGAAAAGGAATATCACAACTCTCATCATGGTTAGCGCGACCAAACGCTTTAGAAACACATTTCTCAAGTCAGAAACTATAGAAATGATCCCTGAAAGTATAGTCTTGGGTTGACTGAGGGTGAGAACTTCATCTCATTCACTACAGAGTGATTGTCACTCAGCTAATCATTACGGGCCTCAGATGACTCTGAGGTGAGAGAATCTATTAGATTTTTAAGAAGACCAATGTGTAGATTGAATTAGATTTTCATTCACTGTTTGTCTCAATAATTCTGTTTCCTAATTATTTTCTACAATAAATGCTCTGTTCATTTCTTTGCATTCAAACTGGTTCTTAACATTTCTCGAATTGAACGACCAAGCTCGTCATTCACAGACCAAAGGATGGTTGAACCTGCTGCATTTAGACTTCAGCCACTGTTTCAACCTCCACACCTGAGTAAAGTGGAAAAAACTTAAATGAATACATGCCAATCAAGCACAGCCTGTAATGGCCACACAGTCTGATTAGTCAAGTGAAAACACCTGTGTGAGTGTAACATATATGTAGAGATGGTCATTCAAACAATGCACCTTTTTGACATTTTGACATGTCACAGTAGGAAAAGCAAAGGTATAAATAAAAATGAATTATGGCTGAACGCCATTTATATTTTTACAAAAGAAATAAGACATTACAATGTCAAGAAAGTAGATACTGATCCTTGAGATTGGTAGATCCTTCTCGAGTAATCTTGTCCACCACCCAAGCATTTCAAGATTGGCAGTAACTTAAAATTAAAACACAAAGTTTGACATTTGTTATTATATTCACTTTCATTATTGTTTTCTACATACATGCTACTACCACTCTGACCATATTCCCTTCCTCAATGCTTCATAAAGAAGCAAAGAGCAATCATCAATGACAAAGAGCATATGAACTGAATAATTACTCGCTGCACCTTCATGCTCTGAAAGGAATATCACAACTCATCATCATGGTTAGCGAGAGCAAACGCTTTAGAAACACATTTCTCAAGTCAGAAACTATAGAAATGATCCCTGAAAGTATAGTCTTGGGTTGACTGAGGGTGAGAACGTCATCTCATTCACTACAGAGTGATTGTCACTCAGGGTCTAGAGGTACAGAAGCTAATCATTACGGGCCTCAGATGACTCTGAGGTGAGAGAATCTATTAGATTTTTAAGAAGACCAATGTGTAGATTGAATTAGATTTTCATTCACTGTTTGTCTCAATAATTCTGTTTCCTACTTATTTTACTACAATGACAACATTTCTTCTTTTTACATTCAAACTGGTTCTTAACATTTCGAATTGCAACAAGCCCCCCGTAATTCACAGCCAACCAAAGGATGGTTGAACCTGCTGCATTTAGACTTCAGCCACTGTTTCAACCTCCACACCTGAGTAAAGTGGAAAAACCTTAAATGAATACATGCCAATCAAGCACAGCCTGTAATGGCCACACAGTCTGATTAGTCAAGTGAAAACACCTGTGTGAGTGTAACATATATATGTAGAGATGGTCATTCAAACAATGCACCTTTTTGACATTTTGACATGTCACAGTAGGAAAAGCAAAGGTATAAATAAATATGAATTATGGCTGAACGCCATTTATATTTTTACAAAAGAAATAAGACGTTACAATGTCAAGAAAGTAGATACTGATCCTTGAGATTGGTAGATCCTTCTCGAGTAATCTTGTCCACCACCCAAGCATTTCAAGATTGGCAGTAACTTAAATTAAACACAAAGTTTGACATTTGTTATTATATTCACTCGTATTAGTTTTCTACATACATGCTACTACCACTCTGACCATATTCCCTTCCTCAATGCTTCATAAAGAAGCAAAGAGCAATCATCAATGACAAAGAGCATATGAACTGAATCATTACTCGCTGCACCTTCATGCTCTGAAAGGAATATCACAACTCATCATCATGGTTAGCGAGACCAAACGCTTTAGAAACCCATTTCTCAAGTCAGAAACTATAGAAATGATCCCTGAAAGTATAGTCTTGGGTTGACTGAGCGTGAGAACTTCATCTCATTCACTACAGAGTGATTGTCACTCAGGGTCTAGAGGTACAGAAGCTAATCATTACGGGCCTCAGATGACTCTGAGGTGAGAGAATCTATTAGATTTTTAAGAAGACCAATGTGTAGATTGAATTAGATTTTCATTCACTGTTTGTCTCAATAATTCTGTTTCCTACTTATTTTCTACAATAAATATTGCTCCGTTCATTTCTTTGCATTCAAACTGGTTCTTAACATTTCCGAATTGAACGCCAAGCTCGTCATTCACAGACCAAAGGATGGTTGAACCTGCTGCATTTAGACTTCAGCCACTGTTTCAACCTCCACACCTGAGTAAAGTGGAAAAAACTTAAATGAATACATCGCCAATCAAGCACAGCCTGTAATGGCCACACAGTCTGATTAGTCAGAGTGAAAACACCTGTGTGAGTGTAACATATATATGTAGAGATGGTCATTCAAACAATGCACCTTTTTGACATTTTGACATGTCACAGTAGGAAAAGCAAAGGTATAAATAAAAAGAATTATGGGCTGAACGCCATTTATATTTTTACAAAAGAAATAAGACGTTACAAAGTCAAGAAAGTAGATACTGATCCTTGAGATTGGTAGATCCTTCTCGAATAATCTTGTCCACCACCCAAGCATTTCAAGATTGGCAGTAACTTAAATTAAACACAAAGTTTGACATTTGTTATTATATTCACTGCGTTTAGTTTTCTACATACATGCTACTACCACTCTGACCATATTCCCTTCCTCAATGCTTCATAAAGAAGCAAAGAGCAATCATCAATGACAAAGAGCATATGAACTGAATCATTACTTCGCTGCACCTTCATGCTCTGAAAGGAATATCACAACTCATCATCATGGTTAGCGGAGACGCAAACGCTTTAGAAACACATTTCTCAAGTCAGAAACTATAGAAATGATCCCTGAAAGTATAGTCTTGGGTTGACTGAGCGTGAGAACTTCATCTCATTCACTACAGAGTGATTGTCACTCGAGGTCTAGAGGTACAGAAGCTAATCATTACGGGCCTCAGATGACTCTGAGGTGAGAGAATCTATTAGATTTTTAAGAAGACCAATGTGTAGATTGAATTAGATTTTCATTCACTGTTTGTCTCAATAATTCTGTTTCCTACTTATTTTCTACAATAAATGCTCCGTTCATTTCTTTGCATTCAAACTGGTTCTTAACATTTCTCGAATTGAACGACCAAGCTCGTCATTCACAGACCAAAGGATGGTTGAACCTGCTGCATTTAGACTGTCAGCCACTGTTTAACCGCCACCCAACCTGAGTAAAGTGGAAAAAACTTAAATGAATACATGCCAATCAAGCACAGCCTGTAATGGCCACACAGTCTGATTAGTCAAGTGAAAACACCTGTGTGGGGTGTAACATATATATGTAGAGATGGTCATTCAAACAATGCACCTTTTTGACATTTTGACATGTCACAGTAGGAAAAGCAAAGGTATAAATAAAAAGAATTATGGCTGAACGCCATTTATATTTTTACAAAAGAAATAAGACGTTACAAAGTCAAGAAAGTAGATAACGATCCTTGAGATTGGTAGATCCTTCTCGAATAATCTTGTCCACCACCCAAGCATTTCAAAGATTGGCAGTAACTTAAATTAAACACAAAGTTTGACATTTGTGTTATTATATTCACTTCATTATAGTTTTCTACATACATGCTACTACCACTCTGACCATATTCCCTTTCCTCAATGCTTCATAAAGAAGCGCAAGAGCAATCATCAATGACAAAGAGCATATGAACTGAATCATTACTCGCTGCACCTTCATGCCTCCGAAAGGAATATCACAACTCATCATCATGGTTAGCGAGACCAAACGCTTTAGAAACACATTTCTCAAGTCAGAAACTATAGAAATGATCCCTGAAAGTATAGTCTTGGGTTGACTGAGGGTGAGAACTTCATCTCATTCACTACAGAGTGATTGTCACTCAGGGTCTAGAGGTACAGAAGCTAATCATTACGGGCCCTCAGATGACTCTGAGGTGAGAGAATCTATTAGATTTTTAAGAAGACCAATGTGTAGATTGAATTAGATTTTCATTCACTGTTTGTCTCAATAATTCTGTTTCCTACTTATTTTCTACAATTAATGCTCCGTTCATTTCTTTGCATTCAAACTGGTTCTTAACATTTCTCGAATTGAACGACCAAGCTCGTCATTCACAGACCAAAGGATGGTTGAACCTGCTGCATTTAGACTTCAGCCACTGTTTCAACCTCCACACCTGAGTAAAGTGGAAAAAACTTAAATGAATACATGCCAATCAAGCACAGCCTGTAATGGCCACACAGTCTGATTAGTCAAGTAAAACACCTGTGTGAGTGTAACATATATATGTAGAGATGGTCATTCAAAACAATGTCCTTTTGACATTTTGACATGTCACAGTAGGAAAAGCAAAGGTATAAATAAAATGAATTATGGCTGAACGCCATTTATATTTTACAAAAAAAAAAAAAAAAAGACGTTACAAAGTCAAGAAAGTAGATACTGATCCTTGAGATTGGTAGATCCTTCTCGAATAATCTTGTCCACCACCCAAGCATTTCCAAGATTGGCAGTAACTTAAATTAAACACAAAGTTTGACATTTGTTATTATATTCACTCGTATTAGTTTTCTACATACATGCTACTACCACTCTGACCATATTCCCTTCCTCAATGCTTCAAAAGAAGCAAAGAGCAATCATCAATGACAAAGAGCATATGAACTGAATCATTACTCGCTGCACCTTCATGCTCTGAAAGGAATATCACAACTCATCATCATGGTTAGCGAGACGCAAACGCTTTAGAAACACATTTCTCAAGTCAGAAACTATAGAAATGATCCCTGAAAGTATAGTCTTGGGTTGACTGGGGCGTGAGAACTTCATCTCATTCACTACAGAGTGATTGTCACTCCAGGGTCTAGAGGTACAGAAGCTAATCATTACGGGCCTCAGATGACTCTGAGGTGAGAGAATCTATTAGAGATTTTAAGAAGACCAATGTGTAGATTGAATTAGATTTTCATTCACTGTTTGTCTCAATAATTCGTTTTCCTACTTATTTTCTACAATAAATGCTCCGTTCATTTCTTTGCATTCAAACTGGTTCTTAACATTTCTCGAATTGAAACGACCAAGCTCGTCATTCACAGACCAAAGGATGGTTGAACCTGCTGCATTTAGACTTCAGCCACTGTTTCAACCTCCACACCTGAGTAAAGTGGAAAAAACTTAAATGAATACATGCCAATCAAGCACAGCCTGTAATGGCCACACAGTCTGATTAGTCAAGGTGAAAACACCTGTGTGAGTGTAACATATATATGTAGAGATGGTCATTCAAACAATGCACCTTTTTGACATTTTGACATGTCACAGTAGGAAAAGCAAAGGTATAAATAAAAATGAATTATGGCTGAACGCCATGCTTTTATTTTTTAAAGAAATAAGACGTTACAAAGTCAAGAAAGTAGATATTGATCCTTGAGATTCGGTAGATCCTTCTCGAATAATCTTGTCCACCACCCAAGCATTTCAAGATTGGCAGTAACTTAAATTAAACACAAAGTTTGACATTTGTTATTATATTCACTCGTATTAGTTTTCTACATACATGCTACTACCACTCTGACCATATTCCCTTCCTCAATGCTTCATAAAGAAGCAAAGAGCAATCATCAATGACAAAGAGCATATGAACTGAATCATTACTCGCTGCACCTTCATGCTCTGAAAGGAATATCACAACTCATCATCATGGTTAGCGAGACCAAAACGCTTTAGAAAACCCATTTCTCAAGTCAGAAACTATAGAAATGATCCCTGAAAGTATAGTCTTGGGTTGACTGAGCGTAGAACTTCATCTCATTCACTACAGAGTGATTGTCACTCAGGGTCTAGAGGTACAGAAGCTAATCATTACGGGCCTCAGATGACTCTGAGGTGAGAGAATCTATTAGATTTTTAAGAAGACCAATGTGTAGATTGAATTAGATTTTCATTCACTGTTTGTCTCAATAATTCTGTTTCTACTTATTTTCTACAATAAGTGCTCCGTTCATTTCTTTGCATTCAAACTGGTTCTTAACATTTCTCGAATTGAACGACCAAGCTCGTCATTCACAGACCAAAGGATGGTTGAACCTGCTGCATTTAGACTTCAGCCACTGTTTCAACCTCCACACCTGAGTAAAGTGGAAAAAACTTAAATGAATACATGCCAATCAAGCACAGCCTGTAATGGCCACACAGTCTGATTAGTCAAGTGAAAACACCTGTGTGAGTGTAACATATATATGTAGAGATGGTCATTCAAACAATGCACCTTTTTGACATTTTGACATGTCACAGTAGGAAAAGCAAAGGTATAAATAAAAATGAATTATGGCTGAACGCGCATTTATATTTTATACAAAAGAAATAAGACGTTACAAAGTCAAGAAAGTAGATACAGATCCTTTGAGATCGGTAGATCCTTCTCGAATAATCTTGTCCACCACCCAAGCATTTCAAGATTGGCAGTAACTTAAATTAAACACAAAGTTTGACATTTGTTATTATATTCACTTCATTATTAGTTTTCTACATACATGCTACTACCACTCTGACCATATTCCCTTCCTCAATGCTTCATAAAGAAGCAAAGAGCAATCATCAATGACAAAGAGCATATGAACTGAATCATTACTCGCTGCACCTTCATGCTCTGAAAGGAATATCACAACTCATCATCATGGTTAGCGAGACCAACACGCTTTAGACAACCCATTTCTCAAGTCAGAAACTATAGAAATGATCCCTGAAAGTATAGTCTTGGGTTGACTGAGCGTGAGAACTTCATCTCATTCACTACAGAGTGATTGTCACTCAGGGTCTAGAGGTACAGAAGCTAATCATTACGGGCCTCAGATGACTCTGAGGTGAGAGAATCTATTAGATTTTTAAGAAGACCAATGTGTAGATTGAATTAGATTTTCATTCACTGTTTGTCTCAATAATTCTGTTTCTACTTATTTTCTACAATAAATGCTCCGTTCATTTCTTTGCATTCAAACTGGTTCTTAACATTTCTCGAATTGAACGACTAAGCTCGTCATTCACAGACCAAAGGATGGTTGAACCTGCTGCATTTAGACTTCAGCCACTGTTTCAACCTCCACACCTGAGTAAAGTGGAAAAAACTTAAATGAATACATGCCAATCAAAGCACAGCCTGTAATGGCCACACAGTCTGATTAGTCAAGTGAAAACACCTGTGTGAGTGTAACATATATATGTAGAGATGGTCATTCAAACAATGCACCTTTTTGACATTTTGACATGTCACAGTAGGAAAAGCAAAGGTATAAATAAAATGAATTAATGGCTGAACGCCATTTATATTTTTACAAAAGAAATAAGACGTTACAAAGTCAAGAAAGTAGATACTGATCCTTGAGATCGGTAGATCCTTCTCGAATAATCTTGTCCACCACCCAAGCATTTCAAAGATTGGCAGTAACTTAAATTAAACACAAAGTTTGACATTTGTTATTATATTCACTCGTAATGTTTTCTACATACATGCTACTACCACTCTGACCATATTCCCTTCCTCAATGCTTCATAAAGAAGCAAAGAGCAATCATCAATGACAAAGAGCATATGAACTGAATCATTACTCGCTGCACCTTCATGCTCTGAAAGGAATATCACAACTCATCATCATGGTTAAGCGAGACCAAACCGCTTTAGAAACCCATTTCTCAAGTCAGAAACTATAGAAATGATCCCTGAAAGTATAGTCTTGGGTTGACTGAGCGTGAGAACTTCATCTCATTCACTACAGAGTGATTGTCACTCAGGGTCTAGAGGTACAGAAGCTAATCATTACGGGCCTCAGATGACTCTGAGGTGAGAGAATCTATTAGATTTTTAAGAAGACCAATGTGTAGATTGAATTAGATTTTCATTCACTGTTTGTCTCAATAATTCTGTTTCTACTTATTTTCTACAATAAATGCTCCGTTCATTTCTTTGCATTCAAACTGGTTCTTAACATTTCTCGAATTGAACGACCAAGCTCGTCATTCACAGACCAAAGGATGGTTGAACCTGCTGCATTTAGACTTCAGCCACTGTTTCAACCTCCACACCTGAGTAAAGTGGAAAAAACTTAAATGAATACATGCCAATCAAGCACAGCCTGTAATGGCCACACAGTCTGATTAGTCAAGTGAAAACACCTGTGTGAGTGTAACATATATATGTAGAGATGGTCATTCAAACAATGCACCTTTTTGACATTTTGACATGTCACAGTAGGAAAAGCAAAGGTATAAATAAAAATGAATTATGGCTGAACGCCATTTATATTTTTACAAAAGAAATAAGACGTTACAAAGTCAAGAAAGTAGATACTGATCCTTGAGATTGGTAGATCCTTCTCGAATAATCTTGTCCACCACCCAAGCATTTCAAAATTGGCAGTAACTTAAATTAAACACAAAGTTTGACATTTGTTATTATATTCACTCGTATTAGTTTTCTACATACATGCTACTACCACTCTGACCATATTCCCTTCCTCAATGCTTCATAAAGAAGCAAAGAGCAATCATCAATGACAAAGAGCATATGAACTGAATCATTACTCGCTGCACCTTCATGCTCTGAAAGGAATATCACAACTCATCATCATGGTTAGCGAGACCAAACGCTTTAGAAACCCATTTCTCAAGTCAGAAACTATAGAAATGATCCCTGAAAGTATAGTCTTGGGTTGACTGAGCGTGAGAACTTCATCTCATTCACTACAGAGTGATTGTCACTCAGGGTCTAGAGGTACAGAAGCTAATCATTACGGGCCTCAGATGACTCTGAGGTGAGAGAATCTATTAGATTTTTAAGAAGACCAATGTGTAGATTGAATTAGATTTTCATTCACTGTTTGTCTCAATAATTCTGTTTCTACTTATTTTCTACAATAAATGCTCCGTTCATTTCTTTGCATTCAAACTGGTTCTTAACATTTCTCGAATTGAACGACCAAGCTCGTCATTCACAGACCAAAGGATGGTTGAACCTGCTGCATTTAGACTTCAGCCACTGTTTCAACCTCCACACCTGAGTAAAGTGGAAAAAACTTAAATGAATACATGCCAATCAAGCACAGCCTGTAATGGCCACACAGTCTGATTAGTCAAGTGAAAACACCTGTGTGAGTGTAACATATATATGTAGAGATGGTCATTCAAACAATGCACCTTTTTGACATTTTGACATGTCACAGTAGGAAAAGCAAAGGTATAAATAAAAATGAATTATGGCTGAACGCCATTTATATTTTTACAAAAGAAATAAGACGTTACAAAGTCAAGAAAGTAGATATTGATCCTTGAGATTGGTAGATCCTTCTCGAATAATCTTGTCCACCACCCAAGCATTTCAAAATTGGCAGTAACTTAAATTAAACACAAAGTTTGACATTTGTTATTATATTCACTCGTATTAGTTTTCTACATACATGCTACTACCACTCTGACCATATTCCCTTCCTCAATGCTTCATAAAGAAGCAAAGAGCAATCATCAATGACAAAGAGCATATGAACTGAATCATTACTCGCTGCACCTTCATGCTCTGAAAGGAATATCACAACTCATCATCATGGTTAGCGAGACCAAACGCTTTAGAAACACATTTCTCAAGTCAGAAACTATAGAAATGATCCCTGAAAGTATAGTCTTGGGTTGACTGAGGGTGAGAACTTCATCTCATTCACTACAGAGTGATTGTCACTCAGGGTCTAGAGGTACAGAAGCTAATCATTACGGGCCTCAGATGACTCTGAGGTGAGAGAATCTATTAGATTTTTAAGAAGACCAATGTGTAGATTGAATTAGATTTTCATTCACTGTTTGTCTCAATAATTCTGTTTCCTACTTATTTTCTACAATAAATGCTCCGTTCATTTCTTTGCATTCAAACTGGTTCTTAACATTTCTCGAATTGAACGACCAAGCTCGTCATTCACAGACCAAAGGATGGTTGAACCTGCTGCATTTAGACTTCAGCCACTGTTTCAACCTCCACACCTGAGTAAAGTGGAAAAAACTTAAATGAATACATGCCAATCAAGCACAGCCTGTAATGGCCACACAGTCTGATTAGTCAAGTGAAAACACCTGTGTGAGTGTAACATATATATGTAGAGATGGTCATTCAAACAATGCACCTTTTTGACATTTTGACATGTCACAGTAGGAAAAGCAAAGGTATAAATAAAAATGAATTATGGCTGAACGCCATTTATATTTTTACAAAAGAAATAAGACGTTACAAAGTCAAGAAAGTAGATACTGATCCTTGAGATCGGTAGATCCTTCTCGAATAATCTTGTCCACCACCCAAGCATTTCAAGATTGGCAGTAACTTAAATTAAACACAAAGTTTGACATTTGTTATTATATTCACTCGTATTAGTTTTCTACATACATGCTACTACCACTCTGACCATATTCCCTTCCTCAATGCTTCATAAAGAAGCAAAGAGCAATCATCAATGACAAAGAGCATATGAACTGAATCATTACCGCTGCACCTTCATGCTCTGAAAGGAATATCACAACTCATCATCATGGTTAGCGAGACCAAACGCTTTAGAAACCCATTTCTCAAGTCAGAAACTATAGAAATGATCCCTGAAAGTATAGTCTTGGGTTGACTGAGCGTGAGAACTTCATCTCATTCACTACAGAGTGATTGTCACTCAGGGTCTAGAGGTACAGAAGCTAATCATTACGGGCCTCAGATGACTCTGAGGTGAGAGAATCTATTAGATTTTTAAGAAGACCAATGTGTAGATTGAATTAGATTTTCATTCACTGTTTGTCTCAATAATTCTGTTTCTACTTATTTTCTACAATAAATGCTCCGTTCATTTCTTTGCATTCAAACTGGTTCTTAACATTTCTCGAATTGAACGACCAAGCTCGTCATTCACAGACCAAAGGATGGTTGAACCTGCTGCATTTAGACTTCAGCCACTGTTTCAACCTCCACACCTGAGTAAAGTGGAAAAAACTTAAATGAATACATGCCAATCAAGCACAGCCTGTAATGGCCACACAGTCTGATTAGTCAAGTGAAAACACCTGTGTGAGTGTAACATATATATGTAGAGATGGTCATTCAAACAATGCACCTTTTTGACATTTTGACATGTCACAGTAGGAAAAGCAAAGGTATAAATAAAAATGAATTATGGCTGAACGCCATTTATATTTTTACAAAAGAAATAAGACGTTACAAAGTCAAGAAAGTAGATACTGATCCTTGAGATCGGTAGATCCTTCTCGAGTAATCTTGTCCACCACCCAAGCATTTCAAGATTGGCAGTAACTTAAATTAAACACAAAGTTTGACATTTGTTATTATATTCACTCGTATTAGTTTTCTACATACATGCTACTACCACTCTGACCATATTCCCTTCCTCAATGCTTCATAAAGAAGCAAAGAGCAATCATCAATGACAAAGAGCATATGAACTGAATCATTACTCGCTGCACCTTCATGCTCTGAAAGGAATATCACAACTCATCATCATGGTTAGCGAGACCAAACGCTTTAGAAACCCATTTCTCAAGTCAGAAACTATAGAAATGATCCCTGAAAGTATAGTCTTGGGTTGACTGAGCGTGAGAACTTCATCTCATTCACTACAGAGTGATTGTCACTCAGGGTCTAGAGGTACAGAAGCTAATCATTACGGGCCTCAGATGACTCTGAGGTGAGAGAATCTATTAGATTTTTAAGAAGACCAATGTGTAGATTGAATTAGATTTTCATTCACTGTTTGTCTCAATAATTCTGTTTCTACTTATTTTCTACAATAAATGCTCCGTTCATTTCTTTGCATTCAAACTGGTTCTTAACATTTCTCGAATTGAACGACCAAGCTCGTCATTCACAGACCAAAGGATGGTTGAACCTGCTGCATTTAGACTTCAGCCACTGTTTCAACCTCCACACCTGAGTAAAGTGGAAAAAACTTAAATGAATACATGCCAATCAAGCACAGCCTGTAATGGCCACACAGTCTGATTAGTCAAGTGAAAACACCTGTGTGAGTGTAACATATATATGTAGAGATGGTCATTCAAACAATGCACCTTTTTGACATTTTGACATGTCACAGTAGGAAAAGCAAAGGTATAAATAAAAATGAATTATGGCTGAACGCCATTTATATTTTTACAAAAGAAATAAGACGTTACAAAGTCAAGAAAGTAGATACTGATCCTTGAGATCGGTAGATCCTTCTCGAATAATCTTGTCCACCACCCAAGCATTTCAAGATTGGCAGTAACTTAAATTAAACACAAAGTTTGACATTTGTTATTATATTCACTCGTATTAGTTTTCTACATACATGCTACTACCACTCTGACCATATTCCCTTCCTCAATGCTTCCAAAGAAGCAAAGAGCAATCATCAATGACAAAGAGCATATGAACTGAATCATTACTCGCTGCACCTTCATGCTCTGAAAGGAATATCACAACTCATCATCATGGTTAAGCGACCAACCGCTTTAGAAACCCATTTCTCAAGTCAGAAACTATAGAAATGATCCCTGAAAGTATAGTCTTGGGTTGACTGAGCGTGAGAACTTCATCTCATTCACTACAGAGTGATTGTCACTCAGGGTCTAGAGGTACAGAAGCTAATCATTACGGGCCTCAGATGACTCTGAGGTGAGAGAATCTATTAGATTTTTAAGAAGACCAATGTGTAGATTGAATTAGATTTTCATTCACTGTTTGTCTCAATAATTCTGTTTCTACTTATTTTCTACAATAAATGCTCCGTTCATTTCTTTGCATTCAAACTGGTTCTTAACATTTCTCGAATTGAACGACCAAGCTCGTCATTCACAGACCAAAGGATGGTTGAACCTGCTGCATTTAGACTTCAGCCACTGTTTCAACCTCCACACCTGAGTAAAGTGGAAAAAACTTAAATGAATACATGCCAATCAAGCACAGCCTGTAATGGCCACACAGTCTGATTAGTCAAGTGAAAACACCTGTGTGAGTGTAACATATATATGTAGAGATGGTCATTCAAACAATGCACCTTTTTGACATTTTGACATGTCACAGTAGGAAAAGCAAAGGTATAAATAAAAATGAATTATGGCTGAACGCCATTTATATTTTTACAAAAGAAATAAGACGTTACAAAGTCAAGAAAGTAGATACTGATCCTTGAGATCGGTAGATCCTTCTCGAATAATCTTGTCCACCACCCAAGCATTTCAAGATTGGCAGTAACTTAAATTAAACACAAAGTTTGACATTTGTTATTATATTCACTCGTATTAGTTTTCTACATACATGCTACTACCACTCTGACCATATTCCCTTCCTCAATGCTTCATAAAGAAGCAAAGAGCAATCATCAATGACAAAGAGCATATGAACTGAATCATTACTCGCTGCACCTTCATGCTCTGAAAGGAATATCACAACTCATCATCATGGTTAGCGAGACCAAACGCTTTAGAAACCCATTTCTCAAGTCAGAAACTATAGAAATGATCCCTGAAAGTATAGTCTTGGGTTGACTGAGCGTGAGAACTTCATCTCATTCACTACAGAGTGATTGTCACTCAGGGTCTAGAGGTACAGAAGCTAATCATTACGGGCCTCAGATGACTCTGAGGTGAGAGAATCTATTAGATTTTTAAGAAGACCAATGTGTAGATTGAATTAGATTTTCATTCACTGTTTGTCTCAATAATTCTGTTTCTACTTATTTTCTACAATAAATGCTCCGTTCATTTCTTTGCATTCAAACTGGTTCTTAACATTTCTCGAATTGAACGACCAAGCTCGTCATTCACAGACCAAAGGATGGTTGAACCTGCTGCATTTAGACTTCAGCCACTGTTTCAACCTCCACACCTGAGTAAAGTGGAAAAAACTTAAATGAATACATGCCAATCAAGCACAGCCTGTAATGGCCACACAGTCTGATTAGTCAAGTGAAAACACCTGTGTGAGTGTAACATATATATGTAGAGATGGTCATTCAAACAATGCACCTTTTTGACATTTTGACATGTCACAGTAGGAAAAGCAAAGGTATAAATAAAAATGAATTATGGCTGAACGCCATTTATATTTTTACAAAAGAAATAAGACGTTACAAAGTCAAGAAAGTAGATACTGATCCTTGAGATCGGTAGATCCTTCTCGAATAATCTTGTCCACCACCCAAGCATTTCAAGATTGGCAGTAACTTAAATTAAACACAAAGTTTGACATTTGTTATTATATTCACTGTATTAGTTTTCTACATACATGCTACTACCACTCTGACCATATTCCCTTCCTCAATGCTTCATAAAAGAAGCAAAGAGCAATCATCAATGACAAAGAGCATATGAACTGAATCATTACTCGCTGCACCTTCATGCTCTGAAAGGAATATCACAACTCATCATCATGGTTAGCGAGACCAAACGCTTTAGAAACCCATTTCTCAAGTCAGAAACTATAGAAATGATCCCTGAAAGTATAGTCTTGGGTTGACTGAGCGTGAGAACTTCATCTCATTCACTACAGAGTGATTGTCACTCAGGGTCTAGAGGTACAGAAGCTAATCATTACGGGCCTCAGATGACTCTGAGGTGAGAGAATCTATTAGATTTTTAAGAAGACCAATGTGTAGATTGAATTAGATTTTCATTCACTGTTTGTCTCAATAATTCTGTTTCTACTTATTTTTTACAATAAATGGCTTCGTTTCATATATTTTCATTCATACTGGTTCTTAACATTTCGCATTGAACGCTCAAGCTCCTCATTCACAGACCAAAGGATGGTTGAACCTGCTGCATTTAGACTTCAGCCACTGTTTCAACCTCCACACCTGAGTAAAGTGAAAAAACTTAAATGAATACATGCCAATCAAGCACAGCCTGTAATGGCCACACAGTCTGATTAGTCAAGTGAAAACACCTGTGTGAGTGTAACATATATATGTAGAGATGGTCATTCAAACAATGCACCTTTTTGACATTTTGACATGTCACAGTAGGAAAAGCAAAGGTATAAATAAAAATGAATTATGGCTGAACGACATTTATATTTTTACAAAAGAAATAAGACGTTACAAAGTCAAGAAAGTAGATATTGATCCTTGAGATTGGTAGATCCTTCTCGAATAATCTTGTCCACCACCCAAGCATTTCAAAATTGGCAGTAACTTAAATTAAACACAAAGTTTGACATCTGTTATTATATTCACTCGTATTAGTTTTCTACATAAATGCTACTACCACTCTGACCATATTCCCTTCCTCAATGCTTCATAAGGAAGCAAAGAGCAATCATCAATGACAAAGAGCATATGAACTGAATCATTACTCGCTGCACCTTCATGCTCTGAAAGGAATATCACAACTCATCATCATGGTTAGCGAGACCAAACGCTTTAGAAACCCATTTCTCAAGTCAGAAACTATAAAAATGATCCCTGAAAGTATAGTCTTGGGTTTACTGAGCGTGAGAACTTCATCTCATTCACTACAGAGTGATTGTCACTCAGGGTCTAGAGGTACAGAAGCTAATCATTACGGGCCTCAGATGACTCTGAGGTGAGAGAATCTATTAGATTTTTAAGAAGACCAATGTGTAGATTGAATTAGATTTTCATTCACTGTTTGTCTCAATAATTCTGTTTCTACTTATTTTCTACAATAAATGCTCCGTTCATTTCTTTGCATTCAAACTGGTTCTTAACATTTCTCGAATTGAACGACCAAGCTCGTCATTCAAAGACCAAAGGATGGTTGAACCTGCTGCATTTAGACTTCAGCCACTGTTTCAACCTCCACACCTGAGTAAAGTGGAAAAAACTTAAATGAATACATGCCAATCAAGCACAGCCTGTAATGGCCACACAGTCTGATTAGTCAAGTGAAAACACCTGTGTGAGTGTAACATATATATGTAGAGATGGTCATTCAAACAATGCACCTTTTTGACATTTTGACATGTCACAGTAGGAAAAGCAAAGGTATAAATAAAAATGAATTATGGCTGAACGCCATTTATATTTTTACAAAAGAAATAAGACGTTACAAAGTCAAGAAAGTAGATATTGATCCTTGAGATTGGTAGATCCTTCTCGAATAATCTTGTCCACCACCCAAGCATTTCAAAATTGGCAGTAACTTAAATTAAACACAAAGTTTGACATTTGTTATTATATTCACTCGTATTAGTTTTCTACATACATGCTACTACCACTCTGACCATATTCCCTTCCTCAATGCTTCATAAAGAAGTAAAGAGCAATCATCAATGACAAAGAGCATATGAACTGAATCATTACTCGCTGCACCTTCATGCTCTGAAAGGAATATCACAACTCATCATCATGGTTAGCGAGACCAAACGCTTTAGAAACCCATTTCTCAAGTCAGAAACTATAGAAATGATCCCTGAAAGTATAGTCTTGGGTTGACTGAGCGTGAGAACTTCATCTCATTCACTACAGAGTGATTGTCACTCAGGGTCTAGAGGTACAGAAGCTAATCATTACGGGCCTCAGATGACTCTGAGGTGAGAAAATCTATTAGATTTTTAAGAAGACCAATGTGTAGATTGAATTAGATTTTCATTCACTGTTTGTCTCAATAATTCTGTTTCCTACTTATTTTCTACAATAAATGCTCCGTTCATTTCTTTGCATTCAAACTGGTTCTTAACATTTCTCGAATTGAACGACCAAGCTCGTCATTTACAGACCAAAGGATGGTTGAACCTGCTGCATTTAGACTTTAGCCACTGTTTCAACCTCCACACCTGAGTAAAGTGTAAAAAACTTAAATGAATACATGCCAATCAAGCACAGCCTGTAATGGCCACACAGTCTGATTAGTCAAGTGAAAACACCTGTGTGAGTGTAACATATATATGTAGAGATGGGCATTCAAACAATACACCTTTTTGACATTTTGACATGTCACAGTAGGAAAAGCAAAGGTATAAATAAAAATGAATTACAGCTGAACGCCATTTACATTTTTACAAAAGAAATAAAATGTTACAAAGAAAGTAGGTGCTGATTAGAGCTGCAATATATCGATATTATATCGATATTGTGATATGAGACTAGATATTGAATTAGATTTTGGATATCGTAATATGGCATAAGTGTTGTCTTTTCCTGGTTTTAAAGGCTGCATTACGGTAAAGTTATGTCATTTTCTGAAATTACCAGACTGTTGTAACTGCACTACTATTTGCCTTTACCCACTTAGTCATTATATCTACATTACTGATGATTATTTAGCAAAAATCTCATTGTGTAAATATTTTGTAAACGCACCAATAGTCAACGCTATAATATAGTTACTATCGATATCAAGGTATTTGGTCAAAAATATCGTGATATTTGATTTTCTCCATATCACCCAGCCCCAGTGCTGATCCTTGAGATTGGTAGATCTCTCTCGAGTAACCTCGTCCACCACCAACAGGCCAAATATCGCAAGACTGGCAGTAACTTGTGTCAAACACAAAGCTTGACATCATTTGTTAATTATATTGACCCGTATTAATTTTCCACATATTTGCTACCACCCCTCTAAGCACATTCCCTTCCTCAATGTTTCATAAAGAAGCAAAGAATGATCATTGATAACAGAAAGCACATTAAGTGAATCATTATTCTCTGTCAGTTTCACACTCACAAAGGAATATCATGATTCATCATCACGGTTAATAAGATCAAACACTTCAGAAACACATTTCTCAAGTCAGAAACTATAGAAATGATCACTGAAAGTATAGTCTTGGTTTGAGTGTGGATGAAAACTGCATCTCATTCACTGCAGGGTGATTGTCACTCAGGGTCTAGAGGTACAGAAGCTAATCATTACGTGCCTCAGATGACTCTGAGGTGAGAGAATCTATTAGATTTTTAAGAAGACCAATGTGTAGATTGAATTCGATTTTCATTCACTGTTTGTCTCAATAATTCTGTTTCCTACTTATTTTCTACAATAAATGCTCCGTTCATTTCTTTGCATTCAAACTGGTTCTTAACATTTCTCGAGTTGAACGACCAAAGGATGGTTGAACCTGCTGCATTTAGACTTCAGCCACTGTTTCAACCTCCACACCTGAGTAAAGTGTACAAAACTTAAATGAATACATGCCAATCAAGCACAGCCTGTAATGGCCACACAGTCTGATTAGTCAAGTGAAAACACCTGTGTGAGTGTAACATATATATGTAGAGATGGTCATTCAAACAATGCACCTTTTTGACATTTTGACATGTCACAGTAGGAAAAGCAAAGGTATAAATAAAAATGAATTACGGCTGAACGCCATTTACATTTTTACTGAAGAAATAAGACATTACAAAGTCAAGAAAGCGATTATTATAGCGAGTAGAGAGTTCATAGAAAGTATATAGCCAGTAGAAAGTTTAGTTGACAGTTTATTGCTGGCAAGTTTATAATGAGCAGACAATTTATTGCAAGTATCTTATAGCAAGTAGAGAGTTAATTGCAAGTAAATTCACAGCGAGTAGACAGTTTATTGCAGGTAAATTCATAGTGAGTAGACAGTTTATAAAAGAGAATTTATAGCGAGTAGAAAGTGTATAGAGTTGATAGAGTTTAGCAAGGATTAGACATGGAACCTGTTGCGAAGAGAGGGCGTTCAGAGATGTGGGAACACTTTGATTTGATTTCGCCCAATAAGGTTGGCAATAGACTATGTTATTTTATTGCTTATCTGGGATAAGTACGCCGGTGTGCATACGGCTCTCCATAATGCGGAAAAGACTGCATTTAAATTAGCTACAACCTAAGCTATATCTTCATAATGAAATTGTTTGTGACTATAGGCAATAGGAATTTCTTAATATTTACATCTTTCATATAAATTCTGCCAAGTGCTAGTCTATTCTACTGTTTGGAATGTAGGCTTGGTGTAGCCTATTCACAAAATCTGTTGTGTGTTTGCATCTATCATGTATCATCTATCTCCACTGGCCAAGATCTTTTTTTAAAAGAATGATCACATACTATGGCCAAACATGAGAAAAGCACATCCTTTCATTGGAAAACATCACTTAAGGATACATATTGTGAATTATTTTGTAGGTCCAGTGTTTGATTTGTGACCAGAAGCTGGCCTATAATAAAAATACCTCATCCATGTTGAGGCACTTCCGTGCCAAGCATGACCGTGCCACTGCCTCTGAACAAGCTGAATCCAACAGTCAGGGTGAGTTTTTCTTCAGAACTCAGTTGTTCCTTTTCAAGTGTGAACTCAGTAGTGTCTCAATATACTTCTGTCTTAACCGTTTGTGTTTTACACATTTCAGTAGGCCTACATGCATGCATTTATCAATTACATGTAGTCATACTGCATCATTTATTAATGTACATTTGTGTTGTTATAGGAAATAGAAAGGACAGGATTGATGAAGCACTTGTCAACATGGTCATAAAAGACTCACAACCCTTCAGATTTGTGGATGATATTGGATTCCAAGCTTTTGTGAGCCTTTTGGATCAATCCTATATTCTGCCATCACGTCAAATTCTGAAAGCCATGGTGGAGCCCAAGTTTATGGAGGAAAAGCAGAAGGCCAAGGAAGAATTTCAGAAGGCTACAGCTGTGAGTCTGACCTCAGACATGTGGACATCAATCCATATGGATGCTTATCTTGCCATCACTTGTCATTTCATTGACGGTGATGACAAATTGTCCACTATTTTATTATCCGTTGATAAGTTCCCAGAGAGGCATACAGCAGCCAACATAGCTGATACAAAGAATTCTGTCATGGAGGAATGGGGGATTAAGGGAAAGGTGAGATGCCTTGTGACTGATGGAGCCGCAAACATGAGCATAGCATGTGGGACTATTTTACAAGTCAGACACAGCATTTGTATTGCCCACCCTTTAAACCTGGTTGTGAAGAAAGCCATCGACCAGACACCGGGTCTGGAAGAAATAAGGGCAAGGCAAGGAAGATTGCGGCCTATTTCAGGATGAGCACCATCGCCAGAGAGCAGCTCCTCAGCATCCAGCAGCAGATGGGGATACCTACTCACAAGCTTGTGCAGAAAGTGGAGACATGCTGGAACAGTACATATGACATGATGGCTAGACCGTATGAGCAGAGGGAACCAGTCAGTGCTGCAGTGGTGTCACTGCGCACCAATTTGGCAGCTCTGACCTCTGCTGAATACCAAAGCATAGCTGAATTCTTTGGAGCATTGTCTCCCCTAAAATAGGCAACAGTGGAGCTGTCAGCTGAAAAAACTGTCTCTGGCTCCAAAATTGTTCCCCTTGTGTGAATGCTGAGGCATGCCATAAGTACTAAACAGTGGGAAGTGAATGGTGAGATGGCTAAGCAGCTCTGCAATAACCTCACGTGGCTCATGACAGATTGAGTCACTACGAGACAGCCAGTCAACACTCCCTGGCCACTCTCCTGGATCCACGATTCAAAACAATGGGGTTTTGCAATTCAGGGAATTCTCAAAATGCTGTGAGAAGGCTCACAGCAGAATGTTCTTCTCTTTTAAGAGACAGCAGCACTCCACCTGACCCAGCAGCACAAGAGCCTGCTGAATTCCCAGGTATGAATCTATGGTTAATATTGTCATGTTTATATTGTATTTTTGTAGCCTAATGCATTGTTTTTTGTCACTATTCAGGAACTGGCCTATGGGATTTGCTGGACCAACATGTTTCAGAGACCGGGAAGATGAAAAGCGCCACTGCAAATGCCACTATAGAGGTGCAGCGGTACCCAAGTGAGCCGAACATCCCACGCTCAGAAGACCCACTCCAGTTTTGGGCACAGCACAAGCATGTGTACCCTCATTTGTATGTGGTGGCCCATAATATTCTGTGCACACCTGCCTCCTCTGTGCCATGTGAGCGGGGTTTTTCTAAAGCTGGTGAAGTGGTTAGCAAGAAACGAAAAAGGCTCAGCCCTGCGTGGTTTGTTATTGTTTTAATTTAATTTTAATTGTAATTTTTCTTCTTTGTTATTTAGTTTTGTAATCAGATATTGTGGTATTTCTCTTCTTTTTTTAAATTTCTTTTCTTTTTAGTATATGTTATGAAATGTTTTAATATTGTCTGATTAAATGTTGTTTTGGACCCCAGGAAGACTAGCTGGTCATCTAGGCGTCCGCTAATGGGGATCCTTATAGTAAATACAAAAAATACAAAAAGACTGGTTGAAATCTGATTTTCTATTTTTGCCCAAATCGCACTCGCACAACGCCAACGCGCCGATCCTCCAAACATCCACAGCTGTCCTCCGGCTCCGCTGTCCTGCCCGTCTATCTGTGCTCCGTCCTGCACTCCTGTAGCGTCCCCAACGTTTCTTTTTCGCTCTCTATCCGCTCCTCTTTCCTCCTTGTGTCTCAGCCATTTATTATCAAAATGCGCTCCCGGTGTGTTGGAGCGCGTTCCGTGTTCCTCCAGCATCTCTCCTGATGAGATCTGCCTCAGGTGCGCTGGGAGGAGTCTTCCGTTCTGTGCCAGGCAAACCAAAACACCACACTATATACAAAATAAAACACCCGAAACACCACACTATATACAACATAAGAAAACTCTGGCTGCCTGGCTCCACTTTGTGACATATATACATGTAGAAAGTACAAATATAGGCTATAAAATATGAAGAAGAATTATAAAGGACTATGGATATGCAGCCTACAAGATTTACATTCAGAATCAGAATCAGAAATACTTTAATAATCCCAGGGGGAAATTATTTTCGTTACCACTCCAGGTATACAAACAACAAATAAAAACAACATATATTATCAATACTTTAAACATATATAATAAAAACAAATATACAGTAATAATATATAAAATATGAAATGTACAGCGATAATGTGCAAATAGTGCAATAAAAAGAGAAAATGAATTTTCTGTTGAGATGATTATAGTGCGAGAAAAAAAAAAAAAGGAGAAGTGATTGTCTATTATCTATGTTTGAGATGAGATGAGAGGGGGGTGTGTGACTCTCTGAGGGAGGTGTTATAAAGTTTAATGACCACAGGCAGGAACGATTTCCTGTGGCGCTCTGTGGTGCATCTGGGTGAGAGGAGTCTTCTGCTGAAGGTGCTCCTCTGCTTGGCCAGTGTGTCGTAGAGAGGGTGGGAGACATTATCCAAGATGGACTGAAGCCTGGACAGCATCCTCCTCTCAGCCACGGTCATCAGTGTGTCCAGCTCCTCCCCCACGACATCACCAGCCCTCCTAATCAGTTTGTTCAGTCTGTTGGTGTCTGCGACCTTCATCCCACTGCCCCAGCATGTGACAGCGAAGAAAATAGCACTGGTCACAACAGACTGATAGAACATCCTCAGCATTGTCCGGCAGATGTTAAAGGACCTCAGCCTCCTCAGGAAAAAGAGTCGACTTGGCCCTTTTTGTAGACAGCCTCGGCGTGTCTAGTCCAGTCCAGTTTATTGTTTAAGTACACCCCCAGGTACTTGTACTCCTCAACAGTGTCCACAGGGACCCCCTGTATGGAAACAGGGGTCCCAGATGATTTTGCCCTCCTCAGATCCACTACAAGCTCCTTTGTTTTTGTCACATTGAGCTGCAGATGGTTAAGCTCACTCCAAGTGACAAAGTTGCCCACAACAGTCCTGTATTCATTCTCATCACCCTTTTCTATGCAGCCAACTATTGCTGAGTCATCAGAAAACTTCTGAAGGTGGCAGGACTCAGTGCAATAGTTGAAGTCCGAGGTGAAGAAGGTGAAGAGGAAGGGAGAGAGGACAGTCCCCTGTGGAGCCCCAGTGTTGCTGACCACCCTGTCAGACACACAGTTCTTTAGGCGTACGTACTGTGGTCTGCCCGTCAGGTAATCAACAATCCAGGACACGATGGGGGCCTCCACCTGCATCGCAGTCATCTTCTCACCCAGTAGAGCCGGACGGATGGTGTTGAAAGCACTGGAGAAGTCAAAGAACATGACTCTCACAGTGCTCGCAGGCTTGTCCAGATGAGTGTAGACTCTGTTCAGCAGGTAGATGATGCTGTCCTCAACTCCCAGGCTGGGCTGGTAGGCAAACTGCAGTGGATCAGTGAAGGGCCTGACCATAGGCCTTAGCTGCTCCAGGACGAGTCTCTCGAAGGTCTTCATGATGTGCGACGTCAGAGCCGCCGGTCTGTAGTCCTGAGGGCCGCTGGGACGCGGCGTCTTTGGCACAGGAACGAGGCAGGACGTCTTCCACAGCACGGGGACCCTCTGTAGGTGCAGTCTAAGGCTGAAGACTAGACTTAGTACTCCACACAGCTGGAGGGCACAGGCTTTAAGCACCCTGGGAAATACACCGTCAGGGCCAGCAGCTTTTCCATTACTGTATTAACAGAATTGTGATGAACAGTACTAGTAAATAAATAGAAGCAGAACTGCAGCAAACTATGTTGCACACTAAATATTAAAACAGAGAATATTGCACAGAATGTGAAGTATTGCACTACACGATGATGAGCCAGCACAGCTCAGCCAATCAGCATGACTCTTACAGCACAGCTGTTATGGTGGGAGTGCACAGACGGGGTGGAGAGGCAGTACTGGGGTAAAGAAAACGCTTGTATGAAAGGTATTTAGTAAGAAATAAGTAAGTAAGTTAGTAAGTAGAAAAAGTAATTAAGTTAGTAAAAAAAGTTACAAAAGTTACACTGACAAAATTTTGTCAAAGTTGTAAATACTGGCAACACAAAAGGCTAATTTCTCTCACTGACTGAAAGAAGTCAGACAAGCTGCATTACATGTAAAGTCCCAGTTTACATTTAAGACACTGTAAACTAAGAAGGAAGATATTTATTGTAATTACAGAACATGTCATACATGAAAGGGAACTAAATGGAGATTAGTGGAGACAGGTCCTGGTGCAGGTAATAAACACACAATTAAACACAATTAAAAATATGACAGTAGAGAAATAAATAAAAAATATATACATAGGCTGTATGCGGCCAAGTGGGCACAAAGTGCAGTACTGCCCTGAGTAATAACAAAAACGAAATTCATATTCAGCAGCAGTTGGTTTAGTTGATAGTAGTAGAAGTGACAATGTAGCATATGGTTTGATAACCATTTTATAACAAATATTGTTATTCTCCATAAGAAAATAATTACAGCATATTGTTCTTAACTAGATGTTGTTTTGCTTAACAGAGATTATGACTTCCACTCTGATCATATCCCCTTCCTCAATGCTCCATGAAGAAGCAAAGGACGATCATCAATGACAGAGAGCATATGAACTGAATCATTTCTCTGTCAGCTTCACGCTCAGAAAAGAATATCACGAGTCAACATCGTAGCTAGCGAAACCAAACACTTTAGAAACACATTTCTCAAGTCAAGTAATATAGAAATAATCCCTGAAAGTATAGTCTTAATAAATGTAAGGGTGAAAAAAAAGGCCATTCACAGGACGATTATTCTCACTCATGGTTCCTCCCTGCCATCACCAAGCTCCTCCACTTGCTGCGTCTCGTCCAGTCATGTGTCATTATGTAAATGAGCCAGCACAGCTCAGCCAATCAGCATGACTCTTACAGCACAGCTGTTATGCTGGGAGTGCACAGACAGGGTAGAGAGGCAGTACTGGGGTAAAGAAAACGCTTGTATAAAAGGTATTTAGTAAGTAATAAGTAAGTAAGTTAATAAGTAGAAAAAGTAATTAAGTTAGTAGTTAAAAGTTACAAAAGTTACACTGACAAAATGTTGTCAAAGTTGTAAATACTGGCAACACAAAAGGCTAATTTCTCTCACTGACTGAAAGAAGTCAGACAGGCTGCATTACATGTAAAGTCCCAATTTACATTTAAGACACTGTAAACTAAGAAGGAAGATATTTATTGTAATTACAGAACATGTCATACATGAAAGGGAACTAAATGGAGATTAGTGGAGACAGGTCCTGGTGCAGATAATAAACACACACAATTAAACACAATTAAAAATATGACAGTAGAGAAATAAAAAAAAATATATACACATACATTTAAAAGGCTGTAAGTGGCCAAGTGGGCACAAAGTGCAGCACTGCCCTGAGTAATATCAAAAACGAAATTCATATTTAGCAGCAGCTGGTTCAGCTGATATCAGTACAAGTGATAATGTAGCCTATGGTTTGATAACCATTTATAAACAAATACGATTATTCTCTAAAAGAATATAATTAAATGTCTTTAACTAGATATTGTTTTTTCCTAACAGAAATTATGACTACCACTCCAATCATACTCCCTTTATCAATGCTCCAGAAAGAAAAAAAGCATGATCATCAATGACAGAAAGCATATGAATTGAATCATTACTCTCAATCAGCTTCCCACTCAGAAAGGAATATCACTTCTTCATCATGGACAGCAAGACTGAACACTTTAGAAAAACATTTCTCAAGCCAAGAACTATAGAAATGATCCCTAAAATCAAAGTCTTAAGAGTTCTATGGCTGGAAAAAATCAAGTCATTCACAGGACGATCATTCTCACTCATGGTTCGTCTTTGCCACCACACAGGACCAAAACGACCGGCTATTGAGTAGTAAACAAAGTATATCCGTAACAAAACCATGTCAACAAAACTTAAGTCTAAACTGTTAAACTTAATTTAATGTTAACTAGTGAGCTGAACTGAACATTAAGACGTGTTTCAGTTTAGTGAGTGGGACTTGGACTACTACAGTCCGATTTCCGATTAAACTCTGAATGATTCAAGACTGTATGGCTGCAGCCTGGAGCGTCCCGTCTCATGCCGTCCCGCCTGGTGCCATCCCCGAGCTTCTACTTTCAAAATAAAAGCTGGCGTCTGGAATAAAATACTTTAAAATACTTTACTACTTTAATACTTTATATTTTTAAAGACACTGATGTGTACCTTAAGGAAAATCACAGAAAGAAACCATCAGTCTGCAACCATAAATTGCTCTAGGTAACATTATAAAATTCGTTAATGTATGGCTAAAATTGTTACTTTAACAGTTTAAACGTTTTTCAATTGATTGCAACAAACCTACCCATAGGCTCAATTTTCGGTGGGGACAGTGGGTACGCGTACCTACCAGATTTCGTCATGAGTCATTTTGTACCCACCACTTTTTTTGAAAACCTCAAGCTCAATTTAGTTTTAAAAAAAAAGTCCATAACACATATAATTCTTCAGCGACAGATGCCAAAAAATCCACAACAATCTCTATCCCCACGTATAGGGCAGGCACAGACACAGCCGCTCTGCTGCTGCGTAGGCTGCACGCTTCTCTGTTCACAACAATGCCTGTTAACGTGAAAAAGCTTAACGTGGTTTAATGTACCTAAACAACGATCAATGATCACCAAATTTCTCATGGCCATATTTGTAATGAACACTTAAGCCTGTCAAAAGAACTAAACCAAAATCCAACGATTATGAGTTAGGCTATCTCACATACATTTTCTTCTTCATTGGCGCCTATGGCGAGGAAAAAGCTTGTACCCTTTCACGTTATGACTTAAAGCCTATGAGAACCGTGGGGAGTCAATCCACAGCCGCTCCGCTGCCCTGCTGAAAATGTGAAGCAGAAACGCCTCAGACGTCATTTAACGTCCATAATAATTGGACTTTGGGTTCGATTTTTGGACAGTTTTCAGTGGTTATGAGGAGCAATATGAGAGAGAAATTTGGTAATCATTGATCATTGTTTACGTAGCCTACATTAAACCACGTTTTTATTCATTAGTAAGCTACAGGACAGCGTCTTTCAAACATGACCTGCGCGAAAGAGAGAGAAAAAAAATTAATGCGTCATTGTACCCACTACCCAGCACTTCTGGAAATGTACTTCCAAATTTGCGTCTCTGTCCCCAACACATTTCAAACCAAACTGACGCCCATAAACTTACCCGTATCTCCATCTGGAAAATTATTCAATTTTGTATTTTTGACCCTCTGAACTTACTGTTGGACAGGCCTCAGGTAACTCATCTTTACGTACCTGTAAACTCAGAAGGGCTGAAAAAGGTGACACATCATCTTTCAGCCGTGCATGCCCATGTCATTACACTGCCTCCACCATGTTTTATAGATGATGTGGTGTGCTTCGAATCAAGAGCCATCCCAAGCCTTCTCCATACGTTTCTCTTCCCATCATTCTGGTACAGGTTTATCTTAGTTTCATCAGTCCAAAGAATGCTGTTCCAGAACTGGGCTGGCTTTTTTAGATGTCTTCTGGCAAAGACTAATCTGGCTTTTCTATTCTTGAGGCTTATGAATGGTTTGCACCTTGTGGTGAACCCTCTGTATTTGCTCTCGTGAAGTCTTTATGGTAGACTTGAATAATGATATGCCTACTTCCTGGAGAGTCTTCTTCACTTCACTAGATGTTGTGAAGGGGTTCTTCTTTACCATGGAAAGGATCCTGTGATCATTAACCACTGCTGTCTTCCGTGGACGTCCGGGCCTTTTTGTATTGCTGAACTCAGCGGTGTGTTCCTTTTTTCTTAGAATGTACCAAACTGTTGATTTGGCCACTCCTAAAGTTTCTGCCATCTCTCTGATAGATTTTTTCTTTTTCTAAGGATGGCCTGCTTTACTTGCACTGAGAGCTCCTTTGACCGCATGTTCTGGATTCGCAGCAACAGCTTCCAAATGAAAATTTGTGTTGTTTCAAGCTAGAGACGCATTCGATTAGCATGAAAACAGATCCCAGAGAACGTTATTAACCAGTAGGTTCATTTTGCGCCGGAATTGTCCTTTTAGACTTGTGGCGTGAACATAGCCTCTGATACAGTGTATCACATACACTCACCTAAAGGATTATTAGGAACACCTATTACATTTTTCATTAATGCAATTATCAAATCAACCAATCACATTACAGCTGCTTCATTGCATTTAGGAGTGTAGTCCAGAGACCTGTACTACAAAGCAAGATCAACATGCCCTGGATCTCTTTCAGTTATCCGGCTTCACCTAACCTAACAACCGCGGTACCACATAAACTGTATCACGACGCTGGTTATCAACTAGTTAAGTCAACTCAGGGTTTCCCAATCCAGCGGGACGCGCGTTCACATAAAAGAGGCGGTGTTTGCACAGCACGACCAATCGCAAATATCTACCAGAGCCGCATATTTTAAACAAGAAGAGCAAACTATAATTCTACATAAATATGAAGAACACAAACACGGTTTTACAGGCAAAATGCAGGAAGGAAAGCTGGCAAAAAAAGCAGACACTGTTTTACGTAAATCACAACGCTTATCCTATCAATATCACTTCCAGTGGTGTAGTCTACGTGATAGTAAGCTCCAGGATTTCTATATAGGCTAACCACTTAAAAATGCCCAATGACACGTAACAACATAGGCTACTTTCCATTATATTTTTGATACATTTTGAATTGTCATCCGTGCTTTTTTCTTAACATCTATAGGCTGATTAAAGGTATTTTTTACCGTATATTGGTGCATTAAAGTGTATCGGAATGCAGACAATGAAGTCGTTGAGCTTCCCTCGGGGAGGACACCCAGGCCCCCCCACTACGATATGCCCCCCTTCTCCCCCAAAGGCAGATTCTGGCCAATATACAGTACAGTACACCCACTATAATATCCTACATTAGACTACACTGGTCACTTCCCCATCAGTCAGGCACAAGATCTGACCATAATTACACTTTTGCTTTCCATGAACTGTCGTTGCTTTAGCTATTTATTTCAGTTGAAAACCTGGCAGTGGTAAGCGATCATGAGAGAAAATTAAAAAAATATCAAAACATAATTCTAACCGATGTGCGTATTGGCAACACACGGCTGAAGAAGCCGACAAATAGCCTATGTAATTCACTCCTCTTAAAATCTATATCTTTCATAAAGATACCGATCAGTGAATGTTAACGGGGTTGTCGGTCTCTAAATGTTTTAACTTTTATGAGCGCACCTCTCTCTCTCTTTCTCTCTCTCTCTCTCTCTCTCTCTGCACCGAGCTCCGCCTGATCTTCTAAGAACGGTGACGCCGTTATCAATCGAGTATTGATTGGTCAGTAGGCGGTGCTTTAACACCGGTTGAGTCTCGATTTCTGTTGAGACATTCAGATGGTAGAGTCAGAATTTGGCGTAAACAGAATGAGAGCATGGATCCATCATGCCTTGTTACCACTGAGCAGGCTGGTGGTGGTGGGGGTGTAATGGTGTGGGGGATCCCTTTCGCCCTCAGAACTGCCTTAATTCTTTGTGTCATTGATTCAACAAGGTGCTGGAAGCATTCTTTAGAAATGTTGGCCCATATTGATAGGATAGGGTCAAACACAGTATTAGTATGGTGTTCCTAATAATCCTTTAGGTGAATGCATGTGTTACGTTGCACATTATGGCAAAGGGCCGGGGACATAGGCTACAGCTTGACATACGTTTCCCCAATATGTGCCAATAAAAGAAAATAGAAATACATGAACACATTCAGATTTAAAAAGCAATAATTGCATGAAAACAGGTTGTTGATGAGTCTCGAAGCTCGAGTCTGAAGTCTTTTGGGACGAGTCGCAAGTCAAGTCTGAAGTCTTTTAGGCCGAGTCCGAGTCAAGTCTGAAGTCAGCTGTTTGTGCGACTTAATTGTGACTCAAGTCCACGTCTCAGACTCGAGTCCCCATCTCTGGCTAGTGCACACACTTAATAGGCTCTGTAAAGTTCAGCTAACGCATACTAGCATTAGAGCTTGGTGGGCTGTAAACACAGAGTATAAACACAGTCTAATGGTCGGCATTTAACTAGTGATGGTCAAATGAAGCTTCGCGAACCACTGTCTTTACTTTCTGAGCTCACTAGATGGCGCTCTCTGTTCAACAAAGGGTTGAAAACACACTGAATTGCCATTGCTTTAACCTTTTTACTTGAACAGAGAGCGCCATCTAGTGAGCTCAGAAAGTAAAGACAGTGGTTCGCAAAGCTAGTGTAGTGTGTTAAGTATTCCATCTGTAATCAAGTGTCCTGCATATTGTCCAATCTGTACCAATGTATCCCGGTGGTACACAAGTGTGGTAGTTTGAATGCACATAATTTTTGTAAACGTTTTCTGCTGAGAAGCCAGTTTAGCATAGCTTCAAGATGGCTGACCCTCGTTTTGCTTCGGCAATTTTCGTGTATAGACGACAGTCCAACCCCCTATGGGCGGGTTGAAAACATGCGGAAGTAGCTCCTACTACTGGCTGTAGTCCATTGCCTCTGGGCAAGAATGCCTCTGATGACAGAAAACAATGATTTTTGCATCATCAGAGGCTTTTTTCCAGACCCACAATACAGAGATCTCTCGTCTCAGGGTGACATTGAGGGAGGGAAGCACGGTCATTCGAAAATACTACAGGGTTTCTACTGATACAAAGCTTAATGCTAAATCTGTGAATTATCCCTTTAAGTTTAATTACTAATGTTAACTATAATTTCAGTTAGCAATAATTAGCCTGTGCCTTACATATACCTTTCGCTCGATTCGGAATGATTGAGATTTCTCTTGGCACAGCTACCAGAAGACATACAACTTTTGGTTGCTCACGTCTGCAAGCCTAATTGGAAGTTGCACAGTAATGCTCAGCTCTCACAGTAAAAGTGCTTCTGCTATACTTCACTGGTCTCAGTCCAGAGCAATGAGATATTTTGTTCTACTCTTCCAACTGTCTATGGGTTAAACTTACTTTTAACATACAAGCAACCACTCTGATCATATTCCCTTCCTCAATGCTCCATGAAGAAGCAAAGAACGATCATCAATGACAAACAGTATATGAACTGAATCATTACTCTCTGTCAGCTTCACGCTCAGAAAGGAAAATCACGACTCATCATCGTAGGTAGCGAGACCAAACACTTTAGAAACACATTTCTCAAGTCAAGAACTATAGAAATGATCCCTGAAAGTATAGTCTTAATAAATGTAGGGGTGAAAAAAAGAGGCCATTCACAGGACGATTATTCTCACTCATGGTTCCTCCCTGCCATCAACAAGCTCCTCCACTTGCTGCGTCTCGTCCAGTCATGTGTCAGTATGTAAATGAGCCAGCACAGCTCAGCCAATCAGCATGACTCTTACAGCACAGCTGTTATGCTGGGAGTGCACAGACGGGGTAGAGAGGCAGTCCTGGGGTAGAGAAAACACTTGTATGAAAGGTATTTAGTAAGTAATAAGTAAGTAAGTTAGTAAGTAGAAAAAGTAATTAAGTTAGTAGTTAAAAGTTACACTGACAAAATTTTGTCAAAGTTGTAAATACTGGCAACACAAAAGGCTAATTTCTCTCACTGACTGAAAGAAGTCAGACAAGCTGCATTACATGTAAAGTCCCAGTTTACATTTAAGACAATGTAAACTAAGAAGGAAGATATTTATTGTAATTACAGAACATGTCATACATGAAAGGGAACTAAATGGAGATTAGTGTAGACAGGTGCTGGTGCAGGTAATAAACACACAATTAAAAATATGACAGTAGACAAATAAATAAAAAATATATACATAGGCTGTATGCGGCCAAGTGGGCACAAAGTGCAGTACTGCCCTGAGTAATAACAAAAACGAAATTCATATTCAGCAGCAGTTGGTTTAGTTGATAGTAGTAGAAGTGACAATGTGGCATATGGTTTGATAACCAATTTCTAACAAATATTATTCTCCAAAAGAAAATAATTACAGTATAATGCTTTTAACTAGGTGTTCTTCTTAACAGAGATTATGACTACCACTCTGATCATATCCCCTTCCTCCATGCTCCATGAAGAAGCAAAGAACGATCATCAATGACAGAGAGCATATGAACTGAATCATTTCTCTCTGTCAGCTTCACGCTCAGAAAAGAATATCACGACTCATCATCGTAGTAAGCGAGACCAAACACTTTAGAAACACATTTCTCAAGTCAAGAACTATAGAAATGATCCCTGAAAGTATAGTCTTAACGAATGTAAGGGTGAAAAAAAGAGGCCATTCACAGGACGATTATTCTCACTCATGGTTCCTCCCTGCCATCAACAAGCTCCACTTGCTGCGTCTCGTCCAGTCATGTGTCATTATGTAAATGAGCCAGCACAGCTCAGCCAATCAGCATGACTCTTACAGCACAGCTGTTAAGCCGGAGAGTGCACAGACAGGGTAGAGAGGCAGTACTGGGGTAAAGAAAACGCTTGTATAAAAGGTCTTTAGTAAGTAATAAGTAAGTAAGTTAATAAGTAGAAAAAGTAACAGAAGTTACACTGACTAAATTTTGTCAAAGTTCTAAATACTCGCAACACAAAAGGCTAATGTCTCTCACTGACTGAAAGAAGTCAGACAAGCTGCATTACATGTAAAGTCCCAGTTTACATTTAAGACACTGTAAACTAAGAAGGAAGATATTTATTGTAATTACAGAACATGTCATACATGAAAGGGAACTAAATGGAGATTAGTGGAGACAGGTCCTGGTGCAGGTAATAAACACACAATTAAACTCAAATACAAATATGACAGTAGAGAAATAAATAAAAAATATATACATAGGCTGTATGCGGCCAAGTGGGCACAAAGTGCAGTACTGCCCTGAGTAATAACAAAAACGAAATTCATATTCAGCAGCAGTTGGTTTAGTTGATAGTAGTAGAAGTGACAATGTAGCATATGGTTTGATAACCAATTTCTAACAAATATTATTCTCCAAAAGAAAATAATTACAGAGTAATGCTCTTAACTAGATGTTGTTTTGCTTAACAGAGATTATGACTACCACTCTGATCATATCCCCTTCCTCAATGCTCCATGAAGAAGCAAAGAACGATCATCAATGACAGAGAGCATATGAACTGAATCATTACTCTCTGTCAGCTTCACGCTCAGAAAAGAATATCACGACTCATCATCGTAGTTAGCGAGACCAAACACTTTAGAAACACATTTCTCAAGTCAAGAACTATAGAAATGATCCCTGAAAGTATAGTCTTAATAAATGTAGGGGTGAAAAAAAGAGGCCATTCACAGGACGATTATTCTCACTCATGGTTCCTCCCTGCCATCAACAAGCTCCTCCACTTGCTGCGTCTCGTCCAGTCATGTGTCAGTATGTAAATGAGCCAGCACAGCTCAGCCAATCAGCATGACTCTTACAGCACAGCTGTTATGCTGGGAGTGCACAGACGGGGTAGAGAGGCAGTACTGGGGTAGAGAAAACACTTGTATGAAAGGTATTTAGTAAGTAATAAGTAAGTAAGTAAGTTAGTAAGTAGAAAAAGTAATTAAGTTAGTAGTTAAAAGTTACACTGACAAAATTTTGTCAAAGTTGTAAATACTGGCAACACAAAAGGCTAATTTCTCTCACTGACTGAAAGAAGTCAGACAAGCTGCATTACATGTAAAGTCCCAGTTTACATTTAAGACAATGTAAACTAAGAAGGAAGATATTTATTGTAATTACAGAACATGTCATACATGAAAGGGAACTAAATGGAGATTAGTGGAGACAGGTCCTGGTGCAGGTAATAAACACACAATTAAACTCAAATACAAATATGACAGTAGATAAATAAATAAAAAATATATACATAGGCTGTATGCGGCCAAGTGGGCACAAAGTGCAGTACTGCCCTGAGTAATAACAAAAACGAAATTCATATTCAGCAGCAGTTGGTTTAGTTGATAGTAGTAGAAGTGACAATGTAGCATATGGTTTGATAACCAATTTCTAACAAATATTATTCTCCAAAAGAAAATAATTACAGAGTAATGCTCTTAACTAGATGTTGTTTTGCTTAACAGAGATTATGACTACCACTCTGATCATATCCCCTTCCTCAATGCTCCTTGAAGAAGCAAAGAACGAACATCAATGACAGAGAGCATATGAACTGAATCATTACTCTCTGTCAGCTTCACGCTCAGAAAAGAATATCACGACTCATCATTGTAGTAAGCGAGACCAAACACTTTGGAAACACATTTCTCAAGTCAAGAACTATAGAAATGATCCCTGAAAGTATAGTCTTAATAAATGTAGGGGTGAAAAAAAGAGCCCATTCACTGGACGATTATTCTCACTCATGGTTCCTCCCTGCCATCAACAAGCTCCTCCACTTGCTGCGTCTCGTCCAGTCATGTGTCATTATGTAAATGAGCCAGCACAGCTCAGCCAATCAGCATGACTCTTACAGCACAGCTGTTATGCTGGGAGTGCACAGACGGGGTAGAGAGGCAGTACTGGGGTAAAGAAAACGCTTGTATAAAAGGTCTTTAGTAAGTAATAAGTAAGTAAGTTAATAAGTAGAAAAAGTAACAGAAGTTACACTGACTAATTTTGTCAAAGTTCTAAATACTCGCAACACAACAGGCTAATTTCTCTCACTGACTGAAAGAAGTCAGACAGGCTGCATTACATGTAAAGTCCCAGTTTACATTTAAGACACTGTAAAATAAGGATAAGGATATTTATTGTAATTACAGAACATGTCATACATGAAAGGGAACTAAATGGAGAACACAGGTCCTGGTGCAGGTAATAAACCCATCCAATTAAACTAAAACTTAAATTAAAAATATGACAGTAGAGAAATACAATATACACACACATTTAAAAGGCTGCAAGTGGCCAAGTGGGTGCAGTACTGCCTTGAGTAATACAAAAATATCACATTTAGTAGTAGTTGGTTCAGTTGATAGCAGTAGAAGTGATAATGTAGTCCTCAGGTGGACAATCATTTAGTAACAAATTCTCTGCAAAACATAACTGAAAGTTAAACCTAAACACTTAATTTTGTAACATAGCTTACGACTACCACTCTGATCATACTCCCTTCCTCAATGCTCCACGAAGAAGCAAAGAACGATCATCAATGACAGAGAGCATATGAACTGAATCATTACTCTCTGTCAGCTTCACGCTCAGAAAGGAATATCACGACTCATCATCGTGGGTAGCGAGACCAAACACTTTAGAAACACATTTCTCAAGTCAAGAACTATAGAAATGATCCCTGAAAGTATAGTCTTAACAATTCTGCGGCTGAAAAAATCAAGTCATTCACAGGACGATCATTCTCACTCATGGTTCGTCTTTGCCGTCACACAGGACCAAAACGACCGGCTGTTGAGTAGTAAACAAAGTATAACCGTAAAAAAAACCATGTCAATAAAATGTAACTGTTAATAAAGCTGTTGATTTAATGGTAAAGTCCAATTCAATAAAACCCACAATGCTTTGCGAATTGAGTCACAGACGTCCGTGCATTTTCTATAATTGTTGATTTATTAAAGAAATGTACGAGGTAAAAACTTTACAACTGACCGGGCTGTTTGGAGAATAAACAACGGGACGACAGAGACGACGCGTAACGTATTAAAAGTAGTGAAGTTTGGGTTTACACGAGATAGTCGACAAGCAAAACGGTGCGTTGTTTGTAATGTTCCTGACAGAAACCTGGCAAAGAAATAGAGTTCCGCTTACAACCGCTACGCCAGATCATTTTTACCGTTCTTGTAACATACCGCTCCCGCTTTTTTTCTGTTTAACCAGCAGTTGCTTTCCTGCGGCATATAAGGGCAGCATTTCATTAGGTAACGTAATAACTTCATGTACCCAAAACTGTTAGAAACATTGGAAAATACCATAGACTGCATAAGGAAAATACACTATCACCAAGATGGACAGGACGTTATTAAGTTGTAAAGGTTATAAATTATGACAACTAACAACACATTTCGAACTTTCTAGAAAAGCTGATTATTTACTTACACGTTAAGTTAACGTTACCACAGGTCTCAACCTAAATACCGAGGCCAGGTGAGATTACGTTAATTTCTTTTGCTTCTGTAGCTAGTTCGATAAACTACAAATAAGATTAAGCAAACACAAATAAAATGGGAAGAAGGCAACATAGTCACGTTAGTAAACGACTGACAGCCCTACCTATTTACAGTAATGTCTGTACCATAGACTATTAATATTAATACGGTCTGGTCTGTAGCCTACATAATGCATTAACCGCCAACGTTAGCCAACTTAGTTAGCATGTTCACCCTCAGTGCTTCAAATGTCCCACAACCTCCTCGATCTCTGTCAACTAACCTTTTCTTGACGCCTCATTAGTGGCATTGTAACATCCAACTTACGATATAGTTCGCAACTGTGGGGCTGCAGCATACATGTTTTATCTCCCATGAATGTTTCAGTTTTAACGCAAAAATCAGGGGTAGCATGTCCGTTTTCTTCAATTAAAAAGTGGTTGCGTTTCGTTGCGCATGCTCAGTGAATACCACGGATTTCGCATACATGTATTCTTAAAATAGTTTATTCATGCATGAACATTAATCCACCAGGTCCACTGAGGTGACAAATACATTAATTATTGCAACATGATGAGAATAATTTACATTATGAGGAATAACTTTACATTTTCTTCATGTCTAGAGTTCCTTAATTTCGATATATTCAAAATATATTCCATATACCACACCAAGACATTCAAAAATCGTATTAAATGATTTATAATATATTACAACATTAGATATTGGGTGATGAATCACAGATAGTAGGCTATGCCTACATATAGTGCAATCAATGCACATGTTTTGCAGTTCGGTTACTGTTAAAAGCTCCATAGTGCTAAATTATTTGCTGAATATGTGACATTTTTCGGATGACAAAGGGAATGGAAAGAAGGCACCTATGTGGACATCTATGTCATATATAGACATATATATTGCCATCATACATGCAACTAAGACACTAAACAGGTTCAAGACATGTCAAATATTGAAATTACAATACAATTACTAGATTACAAAATCCCATCCAATGTCAAATCTAGGTCAAATAAATCGGTGCTGTAGTTATATTAGGATAATATAGTGTCCTTACTGTAGCAATAGTGTTTATATAAGTGCAAAGCATCACATCAACTAGCTAGATGAGATCAAACAAAATGTAAGTAAAAAAAGACAGATAATTAAACAGAGGTGAAGACAATACATACTAACAACACGTTCATTCATTCCCACGATTTCAGTCTTAGGCTATATATTAACTAACATTACTGTTATTCATTGTACATGGATAACGTTATCATTATCAAACATTTTTTTGTTTTTTAAATACTGTTGTGCTCTTTAAGTTGTTACAGTTTGTAGTGCAGCAGTTCAGCTAATTATTCTTACCTAAAAAGGAATATATACTGTGTGTGTATATATATAGTTTTAATTAGTAATGGAAAAAATGTCGTTCATTAAGTGAAAATATAATTTGGTTGGTCGAACTTTAAACATGCTGTAACTTGCTTAGTTATAGCTATATACTATTGTTATAAAATGTTTTTTTATAGCTTTTAAAAAAGGTAGATTTATCCAAAATAGAAATAATCATTAGTTGCAGTTCCACTGACTGTTGAGGAGGTGCCATGCTTGGAGATTAAAGTCATAGTCTAATCTTCTTTATGTACACTGTAAATCGCAATGTACTTTGGCATCAGATCAAGACGACTGGGAAAACAGGACCAAAACAGGAGATGTGTTGCTCATTATCATCATACAGTGATACAGAGTGTCAGTAAGCTGTGTGCAGGCATGCTTGTAGTTATTGTAGTTGCTTTGGAAGTTGAATGGAGATCTGCCCTTAAAAACACAATGTTAACCCACGCCACTGGCTATAAAAGTCAGAGCTCAAGTTTTACTTTATGCCGTCATCACACTTTTTCCTTCATGTTTGTTTTCTGCCTTCTTTCTCCCTCCTCCTCTACGGCTTCTCTGTGTACCTCTTCCAGAGCTGGTGCACTTGTCTTCTGGCCCCAGAGCGAACACAGGCGGAGAAGGAGGTGTGGTGTCGGCCCTTCACCTGGTAAACACAGAGCAAAGGGAGGCACAGTCATGCTGGTAGCCAGAAGTCAGTTCTTTTAACTGTGAGTTATACTACAACTACAGTGAAAAGAAAATATTCCAGTCACAAGGAGATAGAAATTCAGGGGTCTATATTTGTATCTCATCCTATTTGATGGACTAAAAGTGCTGAAGTGATGGGAAAACGTTTTCAAAAGCCCAACGATACTTTGCATCATTTTGAGCTGTCCGGACATGATGGATTCTCCAATATGAAGACATTGAGGAACCCACTGTTGCAACTCTGTACACATAGTGGCACACCTTGAACATTTTCCAGTTTACAGGAAGTACAAGTAATGTTTACCGTGAATGTACAATGTGATGAACAAATCTAGACATGGCATGTATTTTTTAACAAAGTGTAGGTAATTATTGAGAAATTTAGCTAGCAAAGTGAAAAATCCATTTTGCATGTAACAGGTCATTTTACTGTTAAGAAGTGGTTACCACCTGACCTAACTCAACTGTACCCATGCTTTAATGCAGTAGGACCAGGCACTGAGTCAAGATTAAGGTTTGCTTGGTGGGTGAGAGATATTAGTGAAGTTTATAGTCATATTGGTAATATTGCTATTGATACATATAATTACAGAACCATATCATATCCCATATCAAGGTCAAATGGTTGAAAGTCAGAGAGGAAAAGTGAGGAGTTTTATTGTGGTTGATGCTATTGTTACTTCCTGTAAATGACAGCTCAAGATATGAAATATAAAAAAATAAAATGATGAAAACAATGAACATCATGAACCAACGTTCTGTTGTTGGTGGTACTTATCTGCCTGCCAGCTCCCTCTTCAGACAGGATTTAAAAGACGTGGCGCGCTCCAGAGATTTATAGCCCTGAGAGGTCAGTGGATAGACATCATGAAAAAGAGGAAAGGAAAAAGAAGGGAAATCACAGGGAGGAAAGGAAGAAATAAAGAGGGGGGGGGGTCATTACAGAGAGGTTGGAATGATGGGCGCACAGATGAGTGTGGCAGAAAGAGAGGAGATTAAGGATGCAAGCAAAGCAAAGAGAGAGGGAGATAAAGACAGAACACTGTTAATAAGCCAAGACTGTGAGTCAGAGATAGCATCCAAAGAAGCCCATAAGGTCATACACATGTAAGGTGTAAGGTATCACTGATGTGCAATGTTAGTGATGTTTGTGGCATATTAGGCAAACTGTAAGCTTGTAACAACCTGACATCTCATTTACAGTATGTGTTTCACTTCTATTGTAAATGAGGCTCTGGACGGTAGTATGATACACAATGCACCACTAGAGGGGAGTGTCTCTCCGTGGGAACAACACTATATAGTTGCTCAAGGTAATTTCCAGTTCAGTTGGAGTTTTTCATCATTTCAAGTAAATTCATTGATGTTGTTACCAGCTTCTTCCTAGAAGCTGTCACCCTACATGGCCAAGATTTAACCCTCACAACCATGTCAATATTACTGTAAGATGTCTCTGAATACCTGTTTAATTGAAATGTTACGTCTTTTATCAGCCTATGTTTAATGAATGCTCATAACCTTCATGTATTGTATGGATCTTATTCTATGCAGTTTAATATTTGCAGATGCCAGTGTACGTGTTACCTATGGTATTTTCAAATTCCTTTTTTCTTGTGACTCCATTTTGGCCACATTATTCATTTCCTGTAATTACTTGAGTTCGTTTGCAAAGGCAGAAGGGCGATAATAGCCTTTGTTGTTTTAAAACCCCTTTACAATGAATGGAAACAACCTTTTCAACAGCAGGCGGTCCAGTTTTTATAGAGACTATTCTTCAACGGGAACACCTGGGTTCGCACCAACAAAGCCCCTTTTTACAAAAACAACTGTAAGATTGCTGCATTCATGCTGTGGTTTCCCCTGTTCAAATTATTCACTCCTGTCCAAATAATGTTTGGAAAAGACTCAGTTGTTATTTGTTTGCTCCTTGCTCTTCTGTTCCAAACAAATTCCTCAGAATAAAATACGCCACTGTCCGCTGTAACAGGAGTGCTCACTGCATGTAGTATTGTGACCTATCAGTTAATATCAGTTTAAGTGTACGCTATATTTTCACCGCTTTACCCTTTCCTTTTCAACCCAGCCGCACTATATCCCTCTGAAGTTCTTGTTATATAGCCTTTACTCTGGCTCACAAAAGGTATCCTTTTGTCTCCACAGTGATCAGCATTTCGTTTGCGTTTTTTTTTCTTTTCTTGTATTTGTTGTCTCTTCCATAACCCGCTGAAAGTCTGACCCAAACCGCTGATCTGCGGCGTCTATGGTAATACAATGCATTGTACAGTTGCGCTTCTGGGTAGGGATATGGAAGTTTTACAGTTAAGAAAATGTAGTGTCAAAGGAGAGACCTGTCTGACAGCAAGGTAAAGCAGTGAAATATTCTAAATACAGCATACTCAAACAGATATTGTTTGTTTCAGCATTTTGACAGCTTACTCTAAGTTAATACAGTAAATCTCAATCATCTCCATGTATGACTGCTCTAGCAGACCTTGACCCCTAGCCTCTGTGCGGGGATCAAAAAAGTCTCACTCGTCTTCATGTCCTTCTTGCCGTGACTGGCTGTCATTTTATCTCCTCTTAGTCTCTTTAAAGTGGAGTCGTGTTATTTGAACCACAGATAGCCTGATGAGATAAAGCCTGAGAGCATTTTTTCCTCAACTCTTTCTGTTCCTTTCACACAGAGTTCCTCACCCTGCCTCCCCTGTGCAGACGATCCTTCATTATTCCAATGAACTCCTTGTAGGAGAGCTGGTCATCATGATCCACGTCAAAGATCTTGAAGATGGTGTGTACAAGGTGACGTGTCAGCTTCAGCCCAGTGGCCACATACACCGCTCGTGCGAACTCATCTGGAAGGAGAGAGAGTAAAAAACAATTCTGATCATTTTGGTCACTTTTTGTACACTAAGCTAGAAGAAAAAAAACACACCACCTGTGTGTGTTAGCAGAGACCCTGGTGCCTTAGCCACAGCTGCCACTGTGCTCTTCCTACCTTGTCCAATGGAGCGAGAAGCAAAATTGTACATCTGCATGGCAATGGCAAAGTCCTCGAGGTTGTTGAGAAACTGGAAGAATGATCTGAACTCATCAAAGGTGATTCCCTGAAATACCAGAAAAAAAAAGAAACATGTGAACCAGCCCGGAAAATGATTTCAGGGAGAAGTATTGACGAAATATTGATGAAAATGTCATTTTCTGGAGAAAAAAAAAAGAAGCTTGAAAATGAGAGTAATGAGTGTTTCAGCACAGACTGCCATCCAAAGGGACTTTGACAGACGTGCATACAGCATTCAATGAGGCACATTCACTCTGTTGTCTGAAACATTACTTAACCAAACTAAAAGAAAACAGCTGACCATAACTCACATTATCAACCAATAACAGAGATTTCATGAAATAGTCCTGTTAATGACATAAAAGGTCATTAATGACAGGATTGTGTGTGCATGATATGGACATTTCCAAACCTTCTTGCAGTGTTTCATAACCCTAAAGTAGTTGCATACATTACAGTAATAATGCTGAAGCCATTCAACAAGTAGCAGTAACCGCCCCCATGCTCTTTGCTGCGAAACAAGATCAAACTTATGGCGGCTAGATTAATAACAAACAGTATACATAAAAAAAAACTGCGTTAATTGAAACAAATAAGGAAATGCAGTCCTTTCAGGTTGACATTAAAAGATGCAGATTAAAATACACAGATAAATAGAAGAACACACTAGGTAGCCGTGTATCTTCCCTTATATGGAGAAACAAAGAAGTAACTAAATAGCAGGATAAACTGACAGATTGTAACTGCAGGCTGTGTATTGTACGAAGCAGAGACCAACCTCCTGCTTCTTCCACAGCATGGAAAGGAAAGAAGGGAGGGACAGAAATAGAGTTGGATTGCATAAGAACTACATGCAAATGTAAAGATAGATAGATAGATAGATAGATAGATAGATAGATAGATAGATAGATAGATAGATAGACATTCACATGTATGTGTGTGGTCAAGTGAGGCAGTGGAGCGCTGAAGTGTGGAGAGCCACAACAGCCTCAGGCATAGACAGTGGTGGGAAATTACGGACGCTCTAGATGGCTGGAAGGCGGGAGCACCCATACAGCAGGGAGAAGAAATTAGACAGATAAAGAATGGTAAAAAGAAAGGTATCTGGTATTATCTTAAGAAATACTGGTCAAAACGGTGTAAACATTTGCAGCACCACCATTTAATAATAATTTATACTTTTTTATCAATCCCCAGTGGGGAAATTACAATTTGACACTTCTATACATGCACAAATGGAGAGATGTCAGAGTGAGGAGGCTGCGACTGCTGGACAGGCACCCTGAGCAGTTTTGTGTGTGTGTGTGTGTGTGTGTGTGTGTGGGGGGTTCGGTGCTTTGCTCAAGAGCACCTTGGCAGTGCCCAGGAGGTGAACTGGCCTCTCGCCAGCTACCCGTCCACACTTCGTACTTTGGTCCGTACGGGGACTTGAACCTGCGACCCTCCGCTTCCCAAACCCAACTCCATATGGACTGAGCTTTCTGGTTATTCTGCAGCTCATTTGTATTTTTTCCCTTACACATGTTTAGTTTGATTTACTAAAGCTAAAGCTGCTGATACTACAGAGATGGACCCTTTTTACTGTAAACTGGTTATCACTTTGACATCTTTATGGGAGCCTAGTACAATGAGCTAGGAAACATAATTAATGCAATGGATGGTTATCATCAACATTTTTAAAACCACAGCATATATTATCATGTTAATTTTGACAGCTATTAAAGCTAATATAGACCAGGACTCTATGACAGGTCGACGACTTCTCCTACTAATTTCGGGTAATTTTTTTTTTGTTGTTGGATAGGGATAGGTGTCTAGTATAGCGGACTAACAGCAACGTTATCCAACATTATCCAACCCAGCAGAAACACAAAGAAATGACCTTGTACAGATGCAGTCAACGTGAACTCAAATGAACTGGGATGAGATATGTAGAGGTTTTGTGTATTTTCAGTCTTTTCGCAGCTTGTGCATACATGTGTGCATGCATGTCCTGTACCTTCTCGTCAGGTATACACTGGCGGACATTCTCCAGGTAGGCACTGATGTTCTCCACATTGGTGAAGCGAAGCAGGATTTTGGCAAAGTCTTCCTCACTGATGGTGGTCATCCCTTTAGAGTAGGTCAGAAACTCAATTTCCAGCACCTCTGTTTGAAGGTTATCCATAAACCTGTGAAACAGCAAGGAATGGGAAAGGAGAAGAAATCTATAAATCAAAGATTAATCAAGAGAAGCATGTTACTCTTTTGTGATTTGGTTATTTTAACATAACATTTTAAGCTGTACTATGTTACGTGTCTATTGTATATTTTTTAGTACCTGTAGAAGTCATCAAATGTGAGCTCTGCCTTCCCTTTCTTCCCAAAGAAATGGACCAACAGGGTGGTGTCAATCGTGATACTCTCATCTGCTCGCTATGAATCATCAGAGAGGGAAGAGCAAGAGAGAGGATCAATGAGTGACGAATCAATAACGGCAGGCGTTGTGATTGTGGGAGAAGTAGTTGGCGGGACGAGTCCATAATCAATACAACATGGCAACCGTTGTGCCAGGCTAGCAGGAAGCAGGTTTCCGCTGCACGTGTGCAGAACGTGCGCCGGATGAGCAACAACAAACTGTCAATCAAACAAATCAGCTCAGACAAACAGTCAGCTGCCATCATGACACCAAACATACCAGTCTAGGCAGCAACAATGTTTAAGTCAAACCTCTTCAATGGGATAAGTATGACTTTGATAAATAACAGGCGGGTTCAGTGCATTGCCTCCACGATGGCACAATTTAACATGTTGCAAACATGTTAACATCACTTTCAAAGCTTTCAGTACGATAAAGGATGTGCAGGAAAAAAAAAAAAACTTGGGTAATGAGGTAAAATGGGCCGAAAGGTTTCGGTCCATTTTATTTCTAACAATCAAGATCATCCTTATCATTGTTTTTTGAGGGCAAAGTAAGGAAATAAAATGAGAGGTATGGAGCTATATTTTCCCATGCTGCCTAGACAGGTGATTAGTGTTGCTGTTGCAGCATGAAACACAGACCACTAACTGGTCTGGTGAAGACACAAGAAGTGCTCAGGTAGCAGAACGAATGAAAAACAGAATGATGCAAATATTCATTGATCATGGGGGTCAGCGAGATTGTAGGGTGAAGGAGGACAAAGTGGGGGAGTATAGCCAACAAGAGGCGAGAGGAAGAGAGAAGAGGAGAGAAAGAAGACATGTGGAAGAACACCACATCCCCATGCACTTCAAATGCAAATGCCACATTGAAACACCCATACACAACCTCGGATCACAAACAACAGCAACACAGAAAGAAACTCACATAAGCACAAATGCAGAAAACATGAGCCGATTCCACCTTTTTCCGTCAATGAATGAGAATCATAGTGTCATATTTGCAACTTTGCGTTGTTTATTTCTTTTGGCAAGTGTGTTTACTGAATGATCTTGGTCATTTGAAACCTATTCAACAGGCTTTAGGATGTTTGTTGTCATGCTATAATCTGTTGTTTCACATTTTCTAAATCCCTTACAAAAGCAAGGTGGCATAAGTAGGATTAATGAGCCTTTAAGAAAACAGTGCCTGAGTATGTATTTCACTGTTTGCCTATGTTTATGCTACCTAACATACAGAAAAAGGTGACTGTGCTTTTGAGCAGTTCCAGAAAAGACGATGCCAAAAGATGCCAGCGTCAGTGCAGAGAGGATGTTAAATGCCCATCTTTTTTCTCTCTCCCTGCCATGCCCAACCCAGCCAACCACCCGTGTCCAATCCACGGCCATGCTGAGGTATATGCAGACATAAGATTGGGTGGAATCTCATGTCCTTCTAAAGAGGAAGAGCATTTATGCCATTTCCATCATCAACATAATTATCATCATCATTGCCACGATGCCATTTGTGGTTCTACCTCGAGAGTAAAATCCTATAATCCGACGTGGGACGAGAAGAAAAATGTCAAACAACATGACACAGGTTTACAAAAGGCAAACTACACAGATTCACGTCTTTGGCAGATGTTGTAGTTGTTGTGTTGTGACATAAACTGTCTATTCGTTCTATCAAAAACAAGCAAATTACTTTAACTGAGGAGCAGGGATAATGATTGAGAGAACACTAAGCATATAGATCAGGGTGAGACCGAAGTAAATACTGCGTTCAAGTTACATTTCAAGGAAATCAGGAGAATATTTTTCTATTAAAACGGTGAAACGGATATCAAAAGTTACTGGCTGTGTTAAGCTGCCATTAGTTTTCTAAAATGTAAAGTATATGATAGGTAAGTGGTTCCTCATTTTGTCGTAAACCTTAAACATACACACGCTTGCTTTTGGGGGAGGATTGTTGGGTCTCGTGTAAATTATAGTGTGGTCTAGAGCTACTCTATCTGTGAAGTGTCCTGAGATAACTTCTGTTATGATTGGACACAATAAATACAATTGAATTTAATTGAACATACCCACAAATCAGGACATATTTCTAAGCCCTGTGTGGATTTCATGCTAACTGTGATATTTATTTTTATATTGTTTCATGTGGATACTTTTTAGAGGCCAGACGAGATAATACTGTGTAGTAAAAATGTTGAAGGTTAGGAACAACTGGGATAGATGATTAGTAAACTAAAAACTCCACTGGCAAAAGTCCATTATGTAAGCATTCAAAGCAGTCTCAGTTGTGGCTACTTAAGGCCACCAATGCACACTAGTAATATTCTCTACAGTGAGATGTAATAGATTAAGCACCAACCAAATCCCGAACAAAATGCCTTGTAGTAGATCCCACTGGCTGATTGAACAGATTCATATTGGTAACTCACAGGATAAAATGTCTTCTGGGAAACAGACATTAAAAGTAAACCCTGTTTTAGAACCACCAGCATTAGTGTGACTCCCAACATTCAGTCTGTTTCCGATTCACTTTGCAGTATGGTCCTTCAGTCTTTGATTAGGAAGACTTCCTTCATATAAACACAGACAAACTGAAACAATTACAGACTTGTCATTTCAGTGTCTTGTTTTCTGTGTCTCACTTATTTGAGGGTCTTTTCATTAAGCCTCTGATTACGGACAAACAGGACAAAAATACTTTTGCTCTTTTATGTTATAACTGACGCATTATGATGTCTTTGTGACACATTAGCTGCTCATACATCTATACAGCATCCAGGTGGTGTGTCTCTGCCTCTCTTCTCTCATTTCACCATATCCCTGATTTTCTTTCCATAATCTTAAGGTTTGTTTTCCTCTTGCAGGGTAAGGAATGCTAGAACAAGAGACAGATAGACTCCTCCTTTTCTAAATGGATTACATGGGACGCATGCGTTATCAGTCGGACCTCGGGTAAGACGTAATGCCAAACTGATCATAACAAGCGTATCATTCCTGGAAGTATGGCAGCACCATTGTGAGCTCATCATCCCCATGAAGACGTAATGGTTACCACACCCACAAGGCATTAGCCAACACCTGGTGTATGCATGTGTCTATTTGTCCATCTGTGTGAGTTTGTGTGTGAGTTTGTGTGTGTGTGTGTGTGTGTGTGTGAGAGAGCTTCAACAGACTTTGATCAGGAAGCTGAAGATAAAAACAGTAATTACTGATGTAAACACTAAATGGTATTCCTCAACCTCCCTATCTGTGAGTAATAGCTTGGAGGAAGAGCTCATTGTTGGTCAGTCAGTCACACCTTTCAAGGGTAAAAACATCTAACCCTCCATACGACCTGTTCCCCCCCCACTTCTTATTTTTATCTTTCATCTTCTCTTTCTTTCCCTCTCTTATCACTTCTTTCCCTCTTATCCTGACCCTGCTCTGATTTCCTTTCTCCTCATACTACCCGTCAGTACCTCCTTCACCTGACAACCATATAGCTGATTCGTTCTTTCATTCCCTCCCTCCTTCTCAGCCTGTCAGTCAGTCCCTCCTTCTCCAGACAAAAGCAAAGTGGTATAATGGTGACTAATCTGTTGAGTAAACACATCTTTCTCTAAATACAACCTGCTTCTTTCTTTTCCCCTAAATGTGTTTCCCGAACTTCTATTCTCCCCACCCACTTTGTTCCTGAACATTTGTTCTCTCTACTGACCTGTATCATCTTCTTTGAGCCTCTCTCACCTGTTTGTTGTCTCTCTGATTTTATCTCTGTCCTTTTTTTTCTTGACCCTCAGGTTTTTCCTTATCTGATCTGGTGTTCGTAAAGATTAGTTACACTCCAGCGTTTTATATCCCTTTAATTTACCCTTTTTTCTTGTATCTGTGTCCCCATGTTTTACTTTTTTAAATTTATTTCATTTAATATTTGTTAATCCCTTAACTTTTAATTGTTTGCCTTTTTTTATTCTCTCCCCCCACCCCATCTGATTCGTCTGTTCTGTCCGTCTGACATCCCGCCAGATGAAAGGCTGCTCGGTGTAAATACAAGGTCAGCCCCATTATGCTCCACTGTCATTATCTCCACCTCAGCTTCCGCTACCACCACAGCACACAGCCTGTCATTAGTCACTTAGCTTGCTAGCATTGTTAGCTGTTAGTAATCATTACCAGCAGCTTCCCCTTGTGTTAGACGTTGCGGAAAGACAATTTGAGTTGCCCATGAAGAAGCCATTGGCTTGCCAAAATGAGAAATTCTGCAGATAGACACAAAAAAATATCTCAACAAATATCAGATGGATTGCAGTTATATTGTATAGATATTCATGTTCCCCATAGGATGAATCTTACTGACTTTGGTGATCCCCAGATTGTTGACATTGTTTTAGCTGTAGACTCCTGTCTTGTTTTTTTTCCAAATTACTTGAATGATTGCATAAATAACATTAAATATGGCTAAATTTAGAGGTAGAAGCTTGAGGGTTGTTTGAATGTATCAATAGCCTGCTAGCCATAGGTAGTTCAGGTCACCATTTGGTTTGAATTGCTGAAGTAGCACTGAAGCAACAGACTACTCAATCCTACTCATAAATTCTATATGATTCAGTATAAGTGTGTGGTGCTATAATGATCAGGGTTGTTGTATGTGCTCTGCAGTAAGCCTTCTTATCATTATACTAGTGTGATTAAATATGTTGTGGTTTAAACCGAGAATGATTTGACACCAAAGCTATGACACTAGCCACAACACAGCACAGATAACAAGGCACAGATACAAATACAAAGTCATAACGCAGAGACCAAGTGACAGACGGCAGGTGAGAAACAGAACAGGTTACCAGAATACGCACATTACAATATATTTTATCTAACTAACTACTATTATTAGATCAATACTGTCACACCAATACAATAGGTACAAATCCATAGAAACAATAATCAACAAGATCTACTATTAAGAAGTTCTTGCCATATGTGTTCATCAGGAATGAAGGGGGAGTGATTCGATGAAATGGGGAAAACACTTCAAACATTTGGAGTCTCAAGTTATGCCAAGAAAATGACTGTAGTAGTTTCTGTACCCTACTTAGGTTTGGAAAACAGTGAGATAGAATTATGGCAGATACAAAGTAATCTAAATTATATATAAAGTAATGTTTAAGAAAGAAAGGTAGAAACAAAGATTACAAGTCAGTCTATGTAAATTATCAGTATCAAGCCAAACCAGAATAAAAGTGTTAGGGTGGTAATAACCTTTTTACAACAAGCCCACATTGACAAATATTTTTGGTTCTTTCTTCTCTTTTAGCCATGAAAAGTATTTAAAAAAAAAAAAATGGTCCACATCAACGTTGAGTAGCATGATTGCTCCAGAAGTTAAAGATTAAGGCCTTCAAAGCTTTTATTTTGAAGGATAAACATTTCTGGTCTTATTCTGGCCAAGCTTGATGCAGCTACATTATTGTGGATCTATGGGGCCAGTTGGAGGATCAACATTAACTACAGAAAACTGAAGAGTGAAGGATGATAATAGAGGGATGACAGAGAACAGTTGGGTCTGTGTACCTCCGCCAGGTCAGAAAAGAGGACTTGACTGGCGCTTCGCCTCAGAACGTCCCAGTAACTCCGCGCCACAAACTCCTGACTGTCTTTTTTTAGCACCTGTAGGAGCGGTCAAGCAGGGCCAGGGTCAGTTCACCTACATCTTAACCGCTTCAGGAAATAAACTTCAGCTTCCAATATTCACTCTATCAAATCTTAATATATACAAACAGATTCATGAAGTGCATCACTACGTTAAATATACAGTACATGCACTGCATATTCATGAATTCATATTTGCTTTAACTGTCACTATATCCTGACAGTACTACACGAATCAAAAAATCTAATTTCTCTGCCTCTTCCTGGGGCTTCGAATGGCATGATAAAAACAGAGCCGAGGAGTCTCTAACGCAGTGTCAATGACAGCTCGTGAACTGCAATCAAACTGTAAAACTAGACAGCGCTGATTACATATAAATCAAGATGCTGTTACTGCATTGTCTATTTCTCGCCTCAGATGTTTTCAGAAACATATTTTGTACTTTTTAGCGTTAAAATCAGAATGTTTGCTCCAGCAGCCAGTAGATGGTGCTTGGTTTTAGCTCAACTTGGTCACAAACATTCTCATTTTACAGCTAAAATGTACACTGAAATATATTGCCAAAAACATTAGAGGCGAGAAATAGGCAATGCAGTAACAGTTTTTAACAGTTTGACCGCAGCTTACGAGCAGTCATTGACAGTGAGTTAGCAACTCCTCAGCTCTGATAGGTTGTTTTCCTTCGGGCACGGTGGAAACTTGTTATAGTGTTGTGTAGTGACAGTTTCAGCAAACATAGCAAAAACTTATTTTTTATAAAACGTACCAACTGAACCTTCAATAAATAGTAAATACTTGATCAAGATAATTCTGATCTTGCGCTCAGTTAACTGCCTAATATGGAAAATCCCATCCATTCTGTTTTGCAAAAAATGGATAAAGCATATTGTAAATTGTAGGCACAAATTATTTGCTAACCCTACATTGATGAAATGCTGTTTATTAGAAAAAAATGGCTAATAAAAGTGGGGAGGAAGAAAGAAAATTTTAATGTTTAGAATTCATGTTCTGTCATCAATTCAATTATAGTAGTAATATCCATTTGTAATGTTTGATTCAACTATAAATTCACCACATCCACTGTAAGCACCAAACATAAAAAACCATTAGTGTCAAACTAAATAGGAATGAAGAGAGGAAGGGTCAGAAAAAACACTCATGGTTAACTGACTCTTGGTTAACGTAACAATAAAAGCTATCTATGAGCAATCTGCTGTAAGACCTTTATATCTAAATTATCTAAGCTACCATTCGTTACTTTGCCTTTCAACAACAAACACATGCAAAATTTGAAAAAATAATAAGCGTAAAAGCTCTGAAGCTAATTCACAATTCTTTCACCTAAAAGCATGTTTTCCTATATTTCCTATGATCGTGAACCAGCTGAACATAAAGTTGTCCAACGCCACAAAAAAGAGCTGCTTCTGTTAAGAGTGTATCCTGCCTTTTTAAAAGACAACCTGACCACCCACCTCGTCTGTCTCTCCAGGGAGAACGCAGCAGCAGCCATTTTAACATGACCCTGCACCGCTCTTAACTTCACAGTGATAATGCAGCTATCCATCACAGCACTGACAGGACAAGGAGTGTGTGTGTGTGTGTGTGTGTGTGAGAGAGGGAGAGACAGAGAAAGAAATAAAGAACGAACATAGTCTGAACAGAGACTACTGGCTGGTAGCGTCCAGGTACTGGACAGTACACATCCTCCTTGAGCCTCCTTTGCTGCACTGTACTCCATCTCAATTAGTAAATATGTATTACCACTCAGGGTGGGCAAACTTCTAAAGTGGTTATCATTGTATCTTAAGTGGAAATTAGGGGCAAAAAATTACCTATTGCAGTGTCAAAATGTCATTATTGTCATTTCTTCAATAAAAATCTCCTGCTCTCTCTGTGAGTAAAACAAAAACCCCAACAGGAACACACACCGTCAGACAAACAGCACGTGTCCAAAAACGGACAGTGTCTGATCGTGTTTAGAGCTTTAGAGGGCCTCAAGTCATCCTAAATCACATCACTCTCTTTTTGTAAGAGTTCATCTCTCCTGACCCCTTAAATATATTACTCCTCTGCTGCCATCCCTCTCTCCATTCATCCTACCCTCTGCCATCATCCCTCGATCAATCACCCAGCTGACCTGACAGATGGACACTATGTCTTGAAGGAAGTCTCTCTCTATCCCACTTATTCTTCCTATCCATTCATCCTTTCAAGGAGTCTACTCTGTATGTTTTACTGACAACAGAGGATCAGGTGGACTGGCTCAGGGTTAAGACTTTTTCAAAGAGCAGGTCAGGACACAAAAGTGGGTGACAGAGGCATTAGACAGAGTCCTCTAAGGATCCCAGTATAATTGACATTTGCACCCAACAAACCTACCAGAGTCCCCAGAATTAAGTAAAATAGTCTGAACAAAACAGAGTGAATTTTAAATGATTTGCCAGATACCCAGCAGGTTGTGAAACTGGTGTTGGATCATGAGATTCATTATTTAGAGAAATTGTCAGTAAAACTCACCTATTACGTGAACCTCTTATATGAACCTATTATATGCTGAATTATCCCTGTTCCCAGATCGCCCGACATCCAATAAATGTATTTGAAAATGTTTCAGAAAACTATTCATTTAATCATATTTCCCATTATTGAGAAATACAAACTTAGCTCAAAATATTCTGTCAATTGAGAAATATTACCACAAAAATAAGGGTAAAAAAGCTTTCTAAAAAAAATAATGACAGATTTTCAGAGGTTCTAGATATTCTGCAATATTGTTCGTAAAAATCTGTCTACCATGAATGCTTAACCTTTTATCATATCCATGTTTAAGTCCCCATTGAAGTTTTGATAATATACTACTTTCTTTTTCAAATAAAACCATGTAGCATGTAGTAACCAGCTGACAGAAACGGCTAGCGCTCTGTTCCTCTGTTCATCCTTATATCAATTTCTTTAACCATTTAAAGAAGAGCAGAAAGCAGACTAAGGGGTTACAGTTTTAGATACATACGCTGTTCATGGGGGCAACCTGATATCCATAGAGCTGCATACTCTAACACACAGAGAGAGACACAAGGAAGAGAAAGAGGACAGAGCATGCAGTCAGAGAGGAGGAGGGAGGAAGAGAGAAGACATGTTAGTACATGCAGAGAGGTTGTGGATACGCTCTGCAGGGGGATGTCATTTTCAACACATCTGTGATTACATTTTTGATTTTACATCTGTTAGTTTAAAAATGATATATCTGCCCATAGTCATATTTTTACATAACACATAACATCAACAAACATTCCTGACAATGCTCCCTTAAAATTTGTTTTTTAAAGAATTGTGACCAAAATTGCCAGTTTATATGTGAAAAAAGAAACTCTTTGTAATCACATCACAGTTTTACCTCTACAAATCTTTGGTATTTCCGTGCTGACATGTCTTGATATTAGCCGACATACTGTATATGCCAGCAGCGATATCTCTGTAAAAAACTCAAACTCACCCAGTCTGACCAATTTATTATTTCTCTCTAATACCACATGCAGGCTTTATATTTTATTAAGTTCAAACCTACTTTACGATTAGCCAATCAAGCCTGCAGATATAAACATAAAAAGCGTAATTCAGTGTAGTAAAGCAAGGTGACCAAAAGTTAAACCAAAGAAGTGTTGAAAAAGGACAAAGTCTTTTAAGAGTGTATCCAATTACACAGTACACAGTAAAAAACAGAAGAGATACCACATTGTCAAAAACGTTTTCTATAAGGCAGCATGCACAAATGTTACATGAAGGGTTTAGCTAACTTTAGTACTTGCTTAAATACAGATGATAATTAACTTTGATGGTGATATGTCATTTTCCATACATCCACAGTTTGACACAGCATTCATCGTGTTGTGTCATCCATTCTACACTCATGGATGTATTAAAATACTCATGGATGTATTCTCATGGATGTATTAAAATGCCATTTTCAAAGGGAAGTAACTTTACAGTAATGTTTTTTTTTTTTACTGTTACATTAACCTCCTGGACATTTTATTTCAAGTTGACCCCACTGATAATAGCAGCATTACTGAAGTCCATAAATAATTAATGGTTGTTTTCACTGTTGGCTGTAGTAAGGGCGATTAGTGAAAGAATCTTATTATCATTACAAATGTGCCTCTCCTCCCACAGACAAACACACCCTCGTCCCACGTTACCAACTTTCTTACCAACTGTGCCGACTTCTCAGCATCTCCTTTTCTCCCTTTCTTCTCATTTTTCTTCCGGAAGATCTCCTGAAGCTGTAATGAGAGAAGGAGGGAGGATCTGGTTCAAAGCCAGATTTAAAACTCTGAAGCTTAAATGTTCGTATGTATGTAACATTCACTGAGTTCACAAAAGTCGCACACTTTTTCATGCTGGCCTATGATGTGATTCAAGAATTGGCCTTTTGACAACACGATTAAGAGTCTTGGTTTTCTAGTTTGGCTTCTGGAGGGACTTGTGGTCGCAAAAATAATAAGGTAAGTCAAAGCTGAATCACATTGGGCAGAAAACTGCAGTTGTATAAGTATGGATCATTTTTCTTAATTGGGAGAATAAGTGGTCATAGCTTTGTATTTTGCTTTCCATGTACTGGCCCAGGAAAACATCATTAACAGCAACTTTTAGTCTATTCACTAAACAATTTTAAATGAATCAATTTGTATTAATTTGAATTGATAATGAAAAGTGTTACCTACAACATTACATCAAACACTGCAGTATCAATTATAAAGGGATATCTCCAGGAATATTTCACAAGTTGTGATCACAAAAGGGCCTGACGTCGTTCATTATGGGTTTATTTGAATTAATATTCCCTTCATTTGATTACAGATGTAATTTTTAGTCAAAGTCTGAAAATCAGAGCCTATCGCTGAACCTTTAATGTGTGAATGTTTTGTTTTTTTCCGGTCCCGCACCTGCCCACTCCCTCCCACAGGATCTTCAACCATTACCACCTCCTCCCGCTGGTATACCATCCCACTCCCACCAGCCTCCACAGGGATTCTGATCACTTCCTGCCTGCAACAGTGTTTTCAATTAAAAATCTGTTGGTCCCATCCCACAAGGAAAGCAAGACACATGTAGCCCTTATAGATTTTTAATCTAAAGAAATGCTATTACAGTTAGGCTACTCATATGTTTCATACGCTGTCTTTAGAAAAAGTAAACAGAAAATCAGCTTTAAAATGTAACAAAAAGGCAGCTTCAGCTTAAGGCAGTGGGATTTAAGGTACATAAACACAACTTTCTAATCGTCCATCCCTGTTTCACTGATAGTCACTTCACACTGACTGTCAACACCTTTAATATCCTAACCTTGACCTTTTGCGATGGGAGAAAAACGTGATGTTAGGGCTGGGCAATATATCGATATCATATCGATATCGTGATATGAGATTAGATATCGTCTTAGATTTTGGATATCGTAATATCTTGATATGACATAAGTGTTGTCTTTTACTGGTTTTAAAGGCTGCATTACAGTAAAGTGATGTACTTTTCTGAACTTACCAGACTGTTCTAGCTGTTTTATTACTTGCCTTTTCCCCCTCTTAGACAGTATGTCCACATTACTGATGATTATTTATCTAAAATCTAAGTGTGAAGATATTTTGTTAAAGCACCAATTGTCAACCCTAGAATATCGCCGCAATATCAGTATCGAGGTATCTGGTCAAGAATATTGTGATATCTGATTTTCTCCCTATCGCCCAGCCCTACGTGATGTTAATAATAACGGTCATGGGATGGATTTTCTATCAGTATCAGAGACTCACCACCAAGAACTCCCTCTTGTCCACCATCTGGTTGCCGTCTGCATCAAACATATTGAAAGCAATCTTGAAGCCAGCATGGGGCTCTGGAGAACAGAGAGGAGAGCATAGGGTGAGTGTATGTGCGTGTGTGTGTGTGTGTGTTAAAGGCAATTCTAAATCCAGAAATAGCATATACAATTAGCAAGTGGCAGATAGGCTAGACAGGAGGGAGATGGGGCAGGTGGATAAATCTATAAGGACTATGAGTTACAGTTAACATCTGACTTTTTCACTCTTGCCATTTCTTAAAAATCAAGTCTACCAAATCAGATAATGTTTGGGTCACTTTATGTCTTTATTCTAGAAATACCAGCATGCATATGTTTGCTACCAGAAAAAAAAACTGAAGACATTTTTGAACAAACCAAGAATTGTTTTCTACTTTACCCTTTGCTGGTCCTTCAACCCAAGTAAGAAGTCCAAGATATCATACACAATAATTTGATATCATTATTGAAACTCATGCAGGTACAACATGTTTGGAACTGAAATGGTGGTGATGGCGCAGTGGATATGACACATACCTTTGGTGTGGGAGACCAGGGTTCAATTTCCACTGTGATACATCAACCAATGTGTCCTTGAGCAAGACACTTAACCCCCAATTGCTCCAGATGCGTGTGACTTCTGATATATAGCAATTGTAAGTCGCTTTGGATAAAAGCGTCAGCTAAATGACATGTAATGTAAAGTAATTTCAGTTATCAAGACCAGTTTCTACAAATGAACCCTTACTGTATCTTCCCATCTGAATTTCCAATTAACATTGATTAAATGCAATCAAACAGCAACAACATAAACCCTTTCCTGATTAATGTGATTAATGGCAGCTCTCTTATTTGATGTGGACACACACTAAGCTAAACTAGACAACCCCTGGGACTTTCTCTAGGAAGAAATGTTGCTGCAATTTTCATTTTATTCAGTTAGATAAGAACATTAAACATTGACACTGTCAATCCGGTGACTGGTCATTTACAGAAGAGAAAAAGCCATTAATTCCTGACTTTGAGGGGAAGAACAGCATACATATTTAACAATTTGGAAGGTGTAATGGGCAGTATATAGTGCAGTAAATTGCTGTTCTCAGAGAGTAACGAGTGCAGTTTCTTTTTTTCAAGGAATAAGCCTCACATTCCTGTCTATATTTAAGTTTTGAAAGGTTATAAGTAGAGGTATTTTTCTTCCTTTCTCTGTCTCTTTCTCAATTTCTTGTCTTACCCCAAGGGGAAGGGGAAAACCACCAGATTTGTGTTATAATAGCCTCTTGTTAAATTCCGGGTGGGCCTGAGTATAATTCATAGCATGTACCTTAGCTAACCTTCTCCCAAAAACAAGCACAGCATACTGCTACAGTAAAGTGAGAGAAAGATTGAATAAATAAGGAGAAAATGAGATGAAGGAGAATGTGTAGAGAGAGTGAATTGACTCACTTGTCAGGATGCAGAGCAGGAACAGGTACTCTGTGTATGAGATGATGCCTAGTAAAGAGACCAAGACAGAGAGTTAAAGAAAAGGTCACATTCACACACACACACACACACACACACACACACACACACACACACACACACACACACACACACATAATCCTTCCTTTGATGAAGATAGCATCTTAAAATGTGTCTTCTGGAGCTTTAGCTGCCAAAAGCCATTGGGCCACACACCGTTTCTTTTTCTACACCCCAAGTGTCCAAAGTAAAGACACTGGCTGGTAGGGGTGTGTGCATGTGTATGTGTCTGTGTTTAGATAAGCAAGTGAAAAATGTTTTAGGAAGTGATCCTTTCTTGCCTCAGGCCCATTTAGGAATCTTTGTAGCTCTCTCTCTCTCTCTCTCTCTCTCTCTCTCTCTCTCTCTCTCTCTCTCTCTCTCTCTCTCTCTCTCTCTCTCTCTCTCTCTCTCTCTCTCTCTCTCTCTCTCTCTCTCTCTCCCTATTTTTCGCTTTCTGTCTGATCGCTCAGATAGTTCAGGGTGACTCGCTTGAGTGTTACGGGAGACTGCTTTCCCATGTATGTGTGTGTACGTGTGTGTAGGTGAACATGACACCAGCTAAAACCAGTGTAAGCCTTGTGTTTTCCTGATGCCTGACTGCTTTGTGTAGAGGAGCTGGTTTGGAACTGAATTATCTTTTCCCCCATGTAGCCTGAGCTGTGTAAAAACCAGGAGATACACTCTGAAACTACTCAAGTTTCTAAAATGCATTCTGCATGTTTATACTCACACCCTTTGTGATATGCTACTGATTAAAAGGGTGGGTACATTAATTCCCAGGTAATTATCATCAGGAGAAAAAACTTTCCAACAAAGTCAATGATCAGTCTAAACAAAATTTTATTTAGTTTGATACTACTATGTTTGCTATTTACATATGTACCTATTATAGCAATTTACTTATATTTGCTTGTGTCTCTACATTTTAAAATGTTATGTTTGTCTAGAAATGGATATAATTATAAGATGATAGTATTTCAAAAATAAAAAATCAGGTTTATTTGTATAAGCCAATATCACAATGTATCAATGGCTTTATGGCCCCATATCCATAACTGTTTCTGACCAAGATAAAGTTTTCTTAAAAAGAAAATATATGGGACTGTTCTAGTAATAAATAATGCTTTTAACACCAGTAAAACATAAACTCATTATAGGTACATTCATACAACTGATATGATTGATGGCTGACAATATGGATTTACATTTACTATGAGCTGTAGTCTGTCATGTAAATGCCCAGAATGCTATGGTATACAAATAATCACCTAACCGTGAACTCATCACATTGCTGAATACATTGGATGTTTCTAAACCAAAGTACTGTGCCAGGTTATTGTGTAACACAAGGCCAACCAATACTGACACGTTGTATAGCCCCCACCCCCAAAAAAACAAAAACACACACACTCAACAATGTTCAAGCAACACTATGCATTCCTTTATCTGACACATAGCTATGTCATTCTCAGAAATCCAAAGCCATCCCAAGGATTTTAACTGTCTCGCTGTCTCGCTCATCATGGCATGAAGAGGAGAACACACACACACACACACACACACACACACACACACTGATAAACAAATCAGTGGTTTAGAGGTAATAAAAACAAATAAGTATACATAGGAGGTATACTGTGTGTGTGTGTGTGTGTGTGTGTGTGTGTGTGTGTGTGTGTGTGTGTGTGTGTGTGTGTGTGTGTGTGTGTGTGTGTGTGTGTGTGGTCTTTGTAATATGCCACCAGCAATTTGAATAGACATGCACTGTATATAACTACAATGTCTCTTTCCTCTTGTGCTCTTTCATTCCTCACTCTACTTAGTCTGTTTTTCTGTAAATACTTGTTCCTTTACAATCCAGCTACTTCTTTGATTTCTCTACGTCTCCCCACTTCTCTCTCTCTCTCTCTCTCTCTCTCTCTCTCTCTCTCTCTCTCTCTCTCTCTCTCTCTCTCTCTCTCTCTCTCTCTCTCTGTATCTCCTTTTTCATTTCCTCTCAGTTTTTTGGTATCTGTTTTTTCTCTCTCTATCTCTCTGATTAAAAAAAGGATGAAGCCAATGCTCCTGGATACTGGTCCCTGAAGCGTAACCATAACACATTAGTTACAAGGTGTAAAACATTATCATGACAGAGAAAGAGAGTGTATGTTATATTTAGCAACTCTGAGTGTGTGTGTGTGTGTGTGTGTGTGTGTGTGTGTGTGTGTGTGTGTGTGTGTGTGTGTGTGTGTGTGTGTGTGTGTGTAGGAAAGGAACAGTGAAGTGGAGAGAACAGGGGGAGGATAGGAGGAGAAGGAGCGGGGGGTTATTTTTAGTTTTTTTCAGCAGGTTGTTTGAGGAAGGACAGCATGGCTTCGAACCCGGATTAGAGACACCTACAGTGACTGACTGACTGACACACACACACACACACACACACACACACACACACACAAGCTCACAAGCGCTATTTAGTCACACATCAGCAGGTAAGCCTGATATTCATACAGACAAGCAAGTGCACTAAAAAGCTGCAAAAATGCTGTTAAATGTATAAAACTGTTTATCACTGACTCCTCATATCACCAGAAAATTTAGGCTGTACATAATTTACAGTGAAATTAGTATATTGAGTATATCTATAAAGCAACTGTAATGGTGAAACAAAACTCCAAATCCTAATCCAGTGACATCCTCTTACCTTGTTATTATCTTACTACTTTGATAACAATTGAATAAGTGTTATTTAGTAGTGTGTGTGTGTTTGTGTGTGTGTGTGTGTGTGTGTATGTGTGTGTGCGTGTGCGTGTGCGTGTGCGTGTGCGTGTGCGTGTATCTTCTCCGACCTCGTTCTCTCAGGTTGCGGAACAGTTTGGAGGATCCTCTCCATACTGGGGGAGTTTCTGACAAAACCTTTTCCAACTCCTGACAAGCGCACAAAAAACACAAAAAAAAAAAAAGTGGCCCACAAAACAAAAAAAAAAAAAAAAAAAAAAAAAACTTAAAATTCAAACCATGACATTAACATAGAAAGAAACAGAGAGGGAGGGTATCATGCCACGGAAAGAGGGAAAGGATTCACAACAAAATTATCCATCTAGACATGTTATTTATTCTAGTATTGTATCTAAAATGCCATTTTCTTGCAATCAAGTGAAAAGGAAGCAAATAACCATTTGAAAACAAGTGTCCATTGGCTGTAAATAGGTAACCTGTGGAGTTTTTGACCTCTATTGGCACTATGGAGGAATGTTTAATTAGCAGGTTTCCTTTTTGCTTGTACCCCGTGCTGTACTAGAATAACCATGTGAATGACACAATACACCTTCCTGTACAGAGCAGTAATGCAAATGTTTACTGCACGTAAGCCACGCTTTCAACTAATAAACAACTGGTGGAGGTAACGCGCAGGGAAGGCAGGGAAGCAAAGCACCTAATTTGTGTTGAATGAATGGATCAGAGGCTGCACATTATATATATTAGTTCAGTTTTTTTTTTTTTTTTCAGGCCACAGCATCCAGTGTAACATGCAGTGTGTAGGTCACTAAAGGCTTCATTCACCTGTTTTTTTCTTTACACGTAGTGACAATGAAATCAATAATGATGTGTTATCATGCACTAATGCTACTATACATGTAGAACCTTTACGTTTACACAAAGAATCTCTTCAACAATCCCGGTAAAATCAGGATTTTAACTTGGCGGTCTGCAACAGATGTAACATGCAACAGATGCCTGCAACAGCAAAAGAAAGACGCATTAAGAGTGTGTCTCCCACCTGTTTGGCCAGGGATCTCCAGGGCCTCTTGTCTGCCAGAGAACGAGACAAAAGAGGAGAGAAGAAGAAGGGAAAGAAGAGAAGAAAGTTTGGGTGGGCTTGGTTAGATAGCATCTGTATGATCTAGAAATGGGTCTTAATGTGCTGGGTACAGTCACAACACACACACAGACAGACACACACACACACACACACTAACACACGCAGACACACTCATTGTATATACACTGTCATCATCACAGGCCCATTTGTACCGTCTAAAGTGCCCCGTGCTTGTCTTTGTAGTATGTGGAATGTCCCCGTAAAAGCACATGCTACTTTTGTTCTGTTTTATACAACAAAGTTCATCTAATTCAACTTCAAAGGGGGTATTAGAGGATGTCGGCGGCTAAGAGGGTATGTGTGGCTGTATCGTATGTCAGTGAGCCAGCGTAGATATAAACACACACATACAGGTGCATAGTTTGCACGCAATACAATCACATGCCCGCTGAAGAAAGGAATGGTAGCTCTTTTGGACGGGTGTTTGTGATAACCTCATCTTTGAAGGGCATTTTTAAACCAGTTGTCACAAAGTAAAACACAAGTTAAGCGTCTGGTTTAGATATTTAACTGGTTAAGAGGAAGGGTAAATGTGAGCAACTGGAATGTGGACAAGTCAAGTGTGTGTGTGTGTGTGTGTGTGTGTGTGTGTCTGACTAACATTAACCTCAGACTAAACAATAGCTGTAAAGCCATCTGCTTTGAGGCTGGCTGGCCAGGGCTAATCTGTTACAACTGGCAGCAGGCTGACAGAAACAGCGCAGACGTGTTGAAAGTGTTTTAAAACTTGGTTTCAGCATAAAATTATTAAAAAGGATATTTTTACACCTGGCACTGACAACCATTTTGGGACATCAATTTTAGATCAGAAATGATCATCAAAAAACACATTCAAATTCAGTTGGTTATCAAAAGCAAATAAAGACACATTTATAATAAAACAGTAAGGCTACAAATATTGAAACTACAGAACTATAACTTAACTTTAATATTTGGATCTGACCAGCACACAAATGGATAATGTAAGATGCTAAAATAGCAGGATGGAACTGTACTGTTTGGGAAAGATACATTTAATGCATGATGTCACAAAAATGTAATCCATCAAAATCTGGATACAGTCCATATATAATCCACATGTTAATGCCATGTGAAAATAGGACACAGTCATAAAAATAACTGTATAGCTTCATCAAATTAAAATGGCTTGGATGCAAATAGAATATGTAATTTCTCTCAAAGTAACAATCTCGAGTGGCCGGTTAGCTCAGTTGGTAGAGCGGGTGCGGATATGCAGAGGTTTATTCCTCGATGCAGAAGGTCCAGGGTTTGAACCTGACCTGTGAATGTCTTCCCCCCTCTCTATCCCCTTTCATATGTCTCTGCTTTCCTATCCAATAAAGACAGAAATGCCTTTCTAGCACTCTTGGGACTTTTTTTAACTGAAGTTCAGAGATACTTTGGGCCAGGAAGGAAAGCATGGTCTCTACACAATATACAAACAGGCCTCTAGTCTGGATACGAACCCCATTCATTTCATTATATTCTGTCCCAGACCAAGAGTTTTGAACCTAAGTGTAAAAGCTCATTTGTGAGTCAGTGAAACATACTTCTTGGTTCGTTCATGGTGACCGACTCGATGAAATTCTGTGGAGTCATGTACAGCTGCCCATCATACTCTACAGAGCTAAACATGCGGAAGCGATGCTCATGGGACGACATGTACACGTCTCCATCCTCAAAGTCAAACAGACGTGCCTGCGGACATAAAACCAACAAAACAAAAGTATTACTGTGTTAGTTTTAGGATATTTCTTCTAATCAAAAGATTTTAAGGTGGTGGGCATCTCAAAAGAGATTACAAAATTACAGCAACAAAACAGTTATTATCAAGGCTGGGGAGCAGGAGACAATGCAATCAAAGGAGTACACTTTAGTTATTTTATTAATGTTACATTACTGACAATATTAACATAAAATTAAGTCCATTATGTGTGTAGGGTGGTCATAATGTCATATTATGTGAAAAGTGCAGGCTATAATAAAAGGTACATGTAAAAATGTACTTCTACAATTTAACCAGCAGATTTAAATAATCCCCATAGGTGTTTAATGTGCCGCAATGATTATAGTTTGAATGTGACTTCCCCATCTGTGAAGAGAAAACTCTCTGGCTTCTCACAAAGACACCCGAATCTAAACTGACTTTGAGCATATATAACGAGGAGTTCCATCTATTCCTGGCATCAACTCTCTCCATTTAGCGCTCTGTGATTATAAACAGTCAGCACCTCTGGCGCAGTACAATAAAAGGAGAACAGGGGCACACACACACGCACGCACACACACACACACACACACACACACACACACACACAACTACGCTGTCACTACTTTCTACTTGATTAGCATCTCTCTCTCTGTAAGAGGCCAGGGATTCAACTTGATTAGCTGCAGTGTAGGAGAGCTGCTACGCCAACAGATTGTGCTGCATGAAGCTGTGTAATTAGCGGAGAGGTTTCCAAATTTAAACCTGTTTGGCCGAAGGCCCCAGCGCACTGAGGTTCCTGCTCAGCTCAGCTAACATGCTAATGAGCACGCATATTCATTCATAAAGCTTTGATGCTGTTTTCCCCAAGGGGGCTTTTGAAGGCATGAATAGGAGATGAGTGCTCGGCTTCATGGGAATGCACTGTAATCAAGTGTAAGAGCACAGACGCCCATGGCTTTGACTCTCACTAATGAATGAAGTTTATAAAGTTTTGCAAAGGCAGCTAGGTTCACATGCCATGCTGCACAACATGATGTAAAAAGCAATGTCAGCTCCTTGGAAACAATATAATTAAATGGCAGTGATTTGAAATGACGTTCATTGTGGTACACTGTGCAGTTATACTGTCATGTAGCCACTACTAAACCCGTTCCTGTCGCCTAGTCTTGTTCTCCTGACTGCATAGCAGATGCTTCCGGTGTTTTCCCCTCAGGCAACCCAGTGTTCTCCATTCACAGCTGCAGCTTTAAGTCCATCTCTTCCTCAGTTTTCTCAGAGTTAAACTGTGCTAACCCTCCCATGTTCCCTCCTGAGATCAAGTTTAATTATTTCAGTTTAGTGAAATTAAAGTACAATCGAGCAAAGGTCCCAGCAGATATCAACCAGCTCGAGTCTCTGGTGTCAGAAATTGATAACACTGTAATCTATTTTTATTTTATCATACAAATACAAAATGGAAGCAGCATTTTTCTCCATTGTGATACAACAAGTATGATGCTGAACTAAATGCCTGAATGATGCCTCTAAAAAAATGTAAGATTAATGCTACAAGTTTTGCCAGCAGTGTTTCACTGTTTCTTTTACTTCTGCTTCACTCTCCTTTCTCCAGGAGTGTTGCAGATGGTTGTGTTTCCCATTTCCCACTGGAGGTATCGTGTGCCCAAGTAAGTTAGGCTATCTAGCCAAATTGTTCCTCAGTCAGTTCTCCTGCATGTCTCTTCATAGGCTCTCCTGCTTCTAAACCGGCTACCCCTCCTTCATCCCAGTGTCCCAACAGACAACTCTTTTATCCCTGGCGGTTTAGAAGATCTAACCTTACACTTACAACCTGCATACTTTACATGATCGATGGCCATTTTTAGCACGTTTTAGATTGATTTACTATCCTCCAACAAACCACTGGTATCAGTTCATTTCAGTAGGCCTACAAAAACCGCTGTTATTTCAATGCGCCAGATACATAATTATTTGATCAGCATTGCATATCTTCGGAAATTAAGTTCTATATTTTTCTCTCATTTTCAAGTTGAAGCTTAAATGAGCTCATTTCCGCCATACAAGCATCAGACCAGACTCAAAATAACTTGATGAGGACATACCTACTGATCATAAAGCAGGTGGTAAATTTTAGAAGGTACTTGTCATGTCAGTGGGGTGATGCTCTACAGTACTTTACTTGAGGGACCACAAAATGGTGGTTATGTAATCAGCAATGGTGCATTCCTAGTAACAACTACAACTTTAAATGACTCTACTTATCCAGAAAATAAGTAAATGTTAGGTGTGCATATTAGGGTTGGGTACCGAAACGCGGTGCCAATAGGGCACCTATTCCTTATTTTGGTGCCTGACTTTTTATTTATTTTTTCAGAAGCATCGCTGCAAGTTACCGTTAGCTAGTAACTGGATTAAACACAATGGTTAAAATGCTGACAGCTAATGTTAAATGGTGTGACTGTATTTCCCTGTAGAGGATTCCAACACCGGGACGTTACAGTCTGCTCCGCAGCTGCCGTTGTCGGAAAAACAACACAGACGGTGCGTTCACTTAAAACAGGTAGCCTCGTGGTGCATTCAAAGTTCCCTTTTCCCATCTGGTGCTTGTTTTTGTCATTTACCAGCAATTTACTGGTGAAATAAGTCATTGTTATAATGTTATTAATCAATCATTTAATTTTGACCATATGGCCTTAGCAATAAACAAGCCGTTCTTTAATGTCGCCAACTGTCATTTTGTGCTCCTTTTTTTTTTTTTTTTTTTTTTTTTTTTTTTTTTTTTTTTTTTTTTTTTTTTTTTTGCCTCCCCCCCTCCTCCTCCTTCCCCGCCCCCCCCCCCCCCCCCCCATTTTTTTTTTTTTTTTCCCCCCACACAACACAAAACACCCCCCCACCACCCCCCCACACAAAAAAAAAACAACACAAAACAAACATGGACACATGGCACATTATGCATACATGCATAAAAGTAGTATGCAAATTTACAGATATCTGGGAACTTTTTTTTTATTTATTTTTTACATTTTATAGGCCTAACAATTCATTTGGCCTATACAATGAACATACTTATAAGGCCTAAGGTGACATCTTCAAATGTATTTTTTTGTCCAACCAACAGTCCAAAGACCAAAAATGGAGCGTTTTTGCTTGAAATCAATTATCTACGATCAATTATCAAAATGTTGCCAATTATTTTTTTGTCAATAAACTAATTGTTTCAGCTCCACTAGGAACTAATCATTAGATAATGGCAGTAGTCAAACTAGGTACAGTAAATGTACTCAAGTACTGTACTCTTTATACTCATTACTTGAGTAGACTATACAACTTACATACACCACTTTATGCCACTTTATGCTACTTTACATATCTACCCCTCTACATTTCATTGGAAATTACTTTTTATTCTAATGCATTTATTTGATAGCTATAGTTAGTTTACAGATTACAGAATTTGTTTTACCTTTAACATTTAAAGGATCTGAAGGATCTGAGTACTTCTCCACCACTGGAAACTGGTTAATTTAAATAGTATCTAGCTGTATGTTAAGTAACTTAACAACGTGTTAGCCTACTCTTGAATTTCAAATGTTGCTGTTGAGCAGTTCAAACAGCTGCCTGACTGACAGTAACATCCTCAACGGGCTGTCATTTCAGCACCAGCTCGAGCGGAGAGCGCCATTCCCGCATCTGCGCGCGCACACCGTCCTGCAGCCAGACAGTGAGCAAACAGTTTCCAGTGGGCGTGCTGGGAATGAATGACACAGTTTATCCGCCCGAGAGGAAATCATATAAACTGCCTCCCACACCATGGCTACAAAACACAAGTAGACCCGTCTAACTGGACCGATGTTGTTTAATTTAAGTGGAAGGAGATTACTTTTCTCTAGTGGACTGTCGTTTTTAATCAACTCCACAGTCCTGCACACCGAGGCCCCTATGTCAACAGTGAGAACACTGTCGCTACGTGTCACTTAAAGCCTTGTTACCGTTACAAACCGCAGCGCCAGTTGAAGTCACCCTCCATACCTTCTCCTTGGCTTCAACGGTCGGGATGGACGGTAGCAAACCGTTGATGCTGTGACTCCCCATCCTCTTCCTGCCACTGCCGCTCGTCATATCGTTGTAGAAGTAAAGCGCCACGGCGCCTCCCGTTGCAAGACACATCCCGAAAGCGAAACACCTCCGTGTTCTTCCTCCACTGGCCGTTTGACCACCAACGAGCTCGTTTCTCGCCGACGACAAGAGGTTTAGCTTGCCGGCCAGCGCTGCCACTCTGCGGAAAGCGGCCATTACTGCTGTTGTAGCTGCTGCTGCTGCCGCTGCTGTGCTGTGCTGCCGTGATTATAACTTTGCGGGCAGCACAAAATTATCGCGAGATGTGCGGGCACTGTTGATGCTGAGGCTGAGAGCAAAGTGCCAGTGGAGAGGAATTGATGCTTCACGAGTGTGAGTGAGTGATTAATTTATTAAAAGCCAGGGGGGTTGATCGGTATCATCGGGGGGACAAAGGCTCATAGTGATTTTTGGCAAGGTATACACCCCTAGTAGAAAAATCACGACAGCAGTGCAGGGGCGGTAGCGAATCACTTTTTTTCAGCTCATGAAGTTACTAACCCCCTAAGATAAATTCCGTTTTTGAAATCTGGTGTATATCTGGTTTAGGCTCATGGTAGGGATATTGTCAATATTCTATGTTGTGGTGCTTGGTATCGTTGGAAAGGGGACCTTTTAGGCTTTCATTTAAGCCCAGTACTGAATCTGTCTGACAATCACAGAGGTCACATGACTTCTTTAAACCAGAAATAACACACATTTTCTCCCAATTTCCGCCTAAACTGTATGCTTTCTTTTATCCCTGGGGCATGACAGAACACCAGGGACACAAAACTCAACAACTTCAATACTCAAGGCACTCTGATGATTCAGAAAATGTACAATATACCCATACTATTTATATGTGAGAGCCTTAAATTAGACGTATGCAGCCAGCACAGGTCTTCAAAATAGAATGGAGCCAATAGAATGGACAAATAGAATACCCTATTAGTCCAGGGCCAAATGGCCTCTTTATTCATGTACAGTTGTAATAAAAAGTAATTGTTTCAATAGTGTTGTCAACATAACACTTGTAAATGGTTTAACAAAATGCTTCTATCATGTATTTTGATATTCAGCCACTTTCAGTTAGAATGTCAGAAAGTAGCTCATGCATGTAATGTTGATGGATTTTGACAAGGTTTTGTCAGTTTTGTGAAAAGATTGTTGGTTCAGTTGACTGGTTATAACAACACTACCAACTATGCCATCTTCAATCAACTTCCAATGAGTTCCAGGGGTATTAAATGTAAGTACAAAATACTTTTTATCTTGTGCTTGTGAATTGATGGGGAATAGACAGAGGGAGATTATACCTATAGTAGGGGTGGGCGATATATATCGTCTACGATAATATTGTCGTTGTTGCGTTAACGATGTGCAAATTGACATTATCGAGTATTTAAATTACTTAGAAAATAACACTTCAAAACACGCATTGGAACGCTACACATTTACTAATGTCAACAAAGATGGCGGCGCGCGATTGTGCAGCGGCTGCTCGCTCTCCTGTCAGTGTATATTTATACAAGTACAGCCACACTGAACTAATCAAGGACTACGATACAACACAGCCGTTACAGGAGCCTTTCAGGCGACTCATAACATCCCGGAGGACCTAGCCAGACCGGACGCTCCATGGATTGTTGTCAGCATCTAGCACGCTGAGCTAGCTACCGGCAGGATCGAGACAAGAACTCCGGCAAGACCAGAGGAGGAGGACTGCATTTTTACAGCATGCATCAGTCAGATCACATCCAACTACTCCTGGTCCTAGCATGCATCAGTCAGATCACATCCAACTACTCCTGATCCCAGCATGCATCAGATCACATCCAACTACTCCTGATCCCTGCATACATCAGATCACATCCAACTACTCCTGATCCCAGCATGCATCAGTCAGATCACATCCAACTACTCCTGGTCCTAGCATGCATCAGTCAGATCACATCCAACTACTCCTGATCACAGCATGCATCAGTTGTCATAGTTGGATGGGATCTGACTGATGTATGCTAGGACCAGGAGTAGTTGGATGTGTACTTAAATGAAAGCCTAAAAGGTCCCCTTTCCAATGATACCAAGCACCATATTATAGAATATTGACAATATCCCTACCATGAGCCTAAACCAGATATACACCAGATTTCAAAAACGGAATTTATCTTAGGGGGTTAGTAACTTCATGAGCTGAAAAAAAAGTGATTCGCTACCGCCCCTGCACTGTTATCATGATTTTTCTAGTACTAGGGGTGTATACCTTGCCAAAAATCACTATGAGCCTTTGTCCCCCCAGATGATACCGATGGCCCAAATTTGGGGCCCTGGCTCATGGACTAAATGTAGTCGAAGATAAACAGCGGCCTCTATTCACCTAGTTTACATGAGTAGAATTTAACAATAAACTGACACGAGACTACACCTTAAATTCAGTAACATGCTATATCTACCCTGTATAGGCTAACCATATAGGCCTAATGACTTTAATTGATAGGCTACATCATATCTAAAGTGTAATTAATCGACTGGAGATCATATTTTACCGCCAGTATTATCAACAGTGGTGGAAGAAGTAACCAGACCTTTTGTTTTATAAAACAATATCAATAGACTCATAGTTTTAAAATAGCCTATAGCCTACTCTGTTATAGCCTAAGTAAAAGATAATAATAATAATAATAAATAATAATAATAATAATAATAACGGCTGTCAGAAATGTAATGGAGTAAAAAGTAAAGTAAATCTATTATCAACCATCTCGGTTTGCATTGGGGAAATTATAAGTGACTAATAATGTCAACATTAGTCACTCTTCACTTTCCATTGATGGTCAGTGTGGTATCAAATTTCCAGTGGGAAGTTCAGGATCAAAGGAGCCAATGGAGAGCAGATATCAAACGAATATCAAAGATGAACTCTTCATTTAAGTTTTTACATGTAAGACTAATGTTAACCTGATGGGGCTTTTCTTATGACTTTGATGCTGAGAGAATAAAGGGGAGAAGTCTTATAGATGGGCCTGTCACCTGTTCACACATGAAGCACGGTGGATCACTATAACCATATGAGTCCCATTTAGCCAAAAGTTGAAAACAGATCAAACAATGACTATCAAACCCTCTTGGTACACATAAACCCTTTAAATGGTTGAATATAGCTATTAAGACCTTCATTTGTTCCTTTGATTTTTAATTTGGTCACAGTCCAAACAAGATTATCAGCCTATTAAAACAATAGGCTCCCTAATTGGTTGACTGATGGAGATGCCTAGCTATATTTAAATAATTCAATTATAATCAGGTTCTAAATTTAAATACAACCAGGCTGAGATAGGAAATGTATAGTAAACATGCACACTTCAATATTTGGTTATTTATCGCAAGTCATATCATCATCACAGTATTGAACAATGTTATCGCAGATTTTCCTATCATGCAAGCTAGTTGGAACATTGTTGGGATGATGTAAGTACAAAACTCAACAAAAACATAGGTCTAGCTGTTTTTAGACATTTTAATGCAGAAAAGTTGCATACCTTTGAAGGATTTCAGTTAACGTACCTGTAGAAACCTGTAATGGTCCTCAAACCTTAATTCTAAGCACTGATTAGTTTGTTGTTAAACGATAGAACAATCTTGTTTATAGATCAAATATTTCTGTCCATCACTGTGACTCCTTAATTCCTATATTAGAATTGGAAAGACACTGTTGCCTATTATGGTGTTGAACAAGACTTGGTCTTGGCTTAGTCTGGACTCAGACATGACTGGACCTGGTCTTAGGACTTGACTTGGAGTTGGTTAAGTTCTTGACTACAGCTCCGATTTCAAGTAGCCTATTTAGGCTACAGAGCTCCAAGCAGAAACACGTTAAGCCCTGCACACCCTCATTTGATAACAGTTTGTCCAATAAGGGAGAAAAGTGCCAGTGGAGAGGAATTGATGCTTCACTGAGTGAGAGTGAGTGATTCATTTCAACAGCAGACAATTATAAACAAGAATGTAGTCGAAGATAAACAGTGGCCTCTATTCACCTAGTTTACAAGAGTAGAATTTAACCAATAAACTTAATTGAGGCTACACATTACATTCAGTAACATGCTATATGGCTAGACCTGTATGACCATATAGGCCTAATGACTTTAGTTGATAGGCTACATCATATCTAAAGTGTAATTAATCGACTGGAGATCATATTTTGCCGTCATATTATCAACAGTGGTGGAAGAAGTAACCAGACCTTTTGTTTTATAAAACAATATCAATAGACTCACAGTTTTAAAATAGACTATAGCCTACTCTGTTATAGCCTAAGTAAAAAAAAAAATAATAATAATAATAATAACAGCTGTCAGATAAATGTAATGGAGTAAAAAGTACTGCATTTCCTCCAAGCAGAAACACATTAGGTCCTGCACAACCCCATTTGATAACAGTTTGTCCAACAAGGAACAAAAGCCTTTGGTTTGGTTGATTTTTGAATCCCAGACCTATCTGGGGACAAGTAGTAAGAGTAAAATCTGATTCTTCTTCTCTATATATTCTTCTGATATAGATTAAATAAAGATTAAGTTAAACCAGTGTACATTTTGATAAGGGCCTCTGAATCCTGCTTTCAAGGACCCTAAGAGTTCACTAGACCCTTGTTTGGAACCCACTTACATTAATAACCTCTAGGCTACTTAGGCCTATTCAGTTATTCCATTATCCAGGCATTCGATTAGGTTGTAATTTGTGTGTGTGTGTGTGTGTGTGTGTGTGTGTGTGTGTGTGTGTGTGTGTGTGTGTGTGTGTGTGTGTGTGTGTGTGTGTGTGTGTGAGAGGGGGGTTATGACCCTGGGGGCCTCATCCTCCTCCTCCTCGATGACTGCTATGGTGGCTATGGTTGGCTTAACTCTAAACCAACAGAAATATATTTTAAAGCAAACCATGTGACCCTGGGAACTTGCACCTTGCGTGGAAATGTGCCATTGTAGTTGACATCTTCATGTGGCCTGATCGATATCCAATGCGTCAGGATCTGATCAGCCTGCGGCGATTCCGATCGACGTCCCCTTTAAAAAGAAGGGATTTTTTTTGTACTGGTCATAAATACTAATGAAGCGAGGGAAAGAGGGAGAAGGACGCATGCCACCACTAACTAAGTGTGTCTGTCTTACAAACCCATGCACACAACCAGTGCATATATCCACACATAACATAGCCTTTAAATAGACGAGCACACCAGCTTTTTTGAAAACCACATATGCCCACAATGTGAATGTCTTCCTGTCATGCTGGAGAAATCGACACGAGTATAAAATGACCTGCGTATAGCGACCACACAAACACCTCTGCACCTTCAACTCATTTATCAACGCAACTCCCAAGGGAGGGGGCAGCTGCGTGCGCGTGTACGTTTGTGTGCGCGACCGCGTGTCTGCGCCAAAATCAATGCCATATTGGATGGAACATGTTCCCCTGTATCACTGCTCAGATGAAACGACAATCTAAATCAAACGTGTTTGACCACAAGCGAAGCAGATCTGAACAAATGATATCGCATGAATGAAGAGTGGTACAAATTTAATATTTTGTTGGAGCTAAAAGTCAAAATTCCATATTTGACAACCATTCCATTTGATCACATTTTACATTGCTCTGATACAAAATAACCCCCAATCTAATCAATATCATGTTTTTTTCTGCAAATAAAGCAAAATAATTTAGTCTGCAATGAGTTCAAGGGTGTTCTTGCATACAGAAGGTGACCAATACACTATTGCAGTTGTTACACAAATATGGCCAATGAAATATGTCCAAAGTTATGATCAATAAAAATGTATGCATAACACACTTAGTTCATTTGCATAAAGAATTAACAGCTTTTGAAGCCCTTCAAGTGTCAAGTGTCGGGGTATTATCTAAGCTTGCAGTTCAAACAGGTATATTCCCCTCTTGTGGTTGTTATTGCCTGATCCCCTTACAAGATCCCTGCACTTTGAAGCCTCTGTCTTTGATTCGTCTTTTAAGACCACAATTAAGGATATATGGGCTCCTACCCTGTTCAAAGCACAGTGGAAAGATCAATGAAGGGATTGACAGTCAAGTGATGTCGTTTGCACAGGTGTGTGTGTGGGTGCGTGTACTTCTGTGTACGTATGTTTGTGTCTGTGCGGGCGCTGTAAACGTGCGGCTGGCTTACATAAAACGGGGGCAATAAATCAACAGTCGAGTGCGAAAATTACGCAAATGGGGGCTTTCCTCTCTCTTTCGCCGCACCTGAGTCATTTCGGAACGGGGGCGTTGGGTTGTAAAGCGTTTAGGGTAGGCTAATGGCAATATCACTTTCATGCTGTTTGACATAGGCTATACACACTCTCTCTATGGCTCACACACAGGTTGCTGCTGAGATGCCCACTCCCCTCTAAAAACATACACTAACACAGTTAAATCTGCAACACTGAATGATATGACTTTACGTATATGAGCTTGAATGAAGCCGTTGTGGTGCTGCAAGGGGAAGCGAGGGGGGAAAGCCTGGCATGCTAATTTTGTATTAGTTTATATTTGCTCTCCAAGTCCCTGCGCTCGACTGAAACTGAACATCAAAGGTGAGACAGAAGAACGGTGAGCAGAGGGATGAAGGGGAGTAGATATGAGCCATAAAGGGAGGAGATCGGGGTGCATTTGCATTATAAGGCAACTCGTGGTGAATCTCCAGGGAGTGTTGCGTTATATAGCCTAGATATTGTGTGCAGTGTACCTACTGGTCTCACTGCGCAACATGCTGCCGCTGGAGTAGCTGATAGAACGGAGAGTACAGCAAAAATACTGTAAAGGCTGAAGTGAATTGAGGAAAGACAGAGAGAGAGAGCGAGAGAGAGAGAGCGAGAGAGAGAGAGAGAGAGAGAAAGAGAGAGAGAGAGAGAGAAACCCTGAAGTGCACCGGAGCAAAGGGGAGTATCCCGAGGTGAGGAGGAGAGAGAGAGGGAGCGGACTGGACTGGAGAGAGGGATAAATAGCAGAAGAAGAGAGGAGAAGAAGAGACACGGGCTTCTGCAACCGAGGATACCTGCACACACCAAGATAACGCGGGAGTTTAATCTCAATTAGATGACAATCTAATTAACGGTGCTGCATGGTGACTGCGCCAAAACGCGCACTCATTTGGGGATTTTCTCCTCTCGTACGTCCAACTTTTCTTTTTCTCCGCTTCATGGACTGACCCTCGCTCGCTGGTTCGTAGTACCGAGGTACTGTGCTCATCACTTGAATCTCCTGTGCTGTAAACCGGATCGGCTGTTTTATCTGTGATGGGGGCAACGGCGGAGGTTGGGAGCTTCGTCAACGGATTTCTGGACAGCTTTGGCACCGCGGGTGCTGCTCCGGCTACCTTTGGCTCTCATTTCGTTCTCACCCCAGCCGGGGCGGTGGACTACAACTCGGTGACCGGACTGATGATGGGGGGACAGGGGCAGCAGCAGGAGCACCTGGTGTCCGCGGAGAGGCTGTCCCGGAGCCTGGCGGACCTCAGCCATCTGAAGGGGATTCTGAGGCGGCGACAGCTCTACTGCAGGACCGGCTTCCACCTGGAGATCCGTTCCGACGGCACCGTGCAGGGCACCAGGAAGGACCACAGCAGATTCGGTACACACCCCTTCACAAATAAATTCATTATAGTAGTAGTAGGCTACTAGTATAATGTGGAATTTCTGCTTTAGGTTCTATTGTATACAGTAGAATGACATGTACCTTTATAGTGGAGGCACTGGAACACACACACACACACACACACACTCAGAGGGAGAGATAGGTTGATAACAGGAGAAAGTTAATTGTTAATGATTGTTAAATGAAAACTATTAATATGACATGATAACAACACTACTCCAGGTTACCAAATGCTATAGTGGCCTGCATGAAGTAGCCCACTGTGAGGGCAGCTGCTGCTACACTGAACTAAGCTTAGATGGGGCATTGCTTTAAAATTAAAATATTTAATGTTTGCACATTTTTACGTCAATTTCCTTTTTAAGATTAGATTGAAAGCTTTTCTTTACGTTCACCAGCTTATCTTCACTTATCAAGATAAACAGCTGCAGCTTACGGCAGATCAAAAGTAGACCTCTAAGAGATTTCTTTTACCGCTGCAGGCTGTAGCACTTCTGGCATTTGATTTATTCCATTTGAGACTTGGGTGTAACCTCATGCCAAAGGCCATTCCAGACACCCAGCCTTGCTTGTCAGAGTCAGCTGGTGTGGACATAGAGTTATTTACTGTACATTTGGTGCAGGTCAATTTTATTCGCACAGTCGACCCTTTTTCAGATATTTTCCATTTTAATTAGGTATCTAAATTATCTCACAAATACATGATCTTGTCGGATATTGTACAAGCAACGTTGAAGCAGCAGTGGAACAAACCTTAGCAGGACTAATGTCATATTGATTCCATTAAAATATGTTTAAAATCATGTTTATGCGTGTTATCAGTGTTAATGAGAATGAATGTGCTTATTGCAAGTCATTTTGAACAAAAGTGTCTGACAAGTGAATGTAATGTGTGTGTGCAGGTATTTTGGAGTTCATCAGTCTAGCTGTGGGACTGGTTAGCATCAGAGGGGTGGACAGTGGCCTCTACCTCGCTATGAACAGCAAGGGAGAACTGTACGGATCGGTGAGTGTGCAAATTATTGAGTACACACTGAACACACACATCCATCTGCACACAGATATACTGTATTTAAACCTACCAATTCTCAACATATTTGATTAGTAACCTGCCAGCAAGTGGAACATTTTGCATCATTAAAATAATATTTTCCTATGCTTGTCTTTCTTTCTGCAGGAGAAGCTGTCGGCAGAATCCGTTTTTAGGGAGCAATTTGAAGAAAACTGGTACAACACCTACTCATCCAACATCTACCGGCATGGAGAAAGAGGTGCATATTACTTTGTTGCTCTGAACAAAGATGGGACATCCCGTGATGGAACAAGGTCGAGGCGACATCAGAGGTTCACTCACTTCCTACCGAGGCCCGTAGACCCAGATAGAGTACCAGAGCTTTACAGGGACATACTGGGCCAGAGCTGAGACTGAAGGGACGTTACCATGACCATGTCTGACCTGAAAAGCAACCCAAATGCACCTAATTCTAACCCCTTCTTGAGGGAGATGGAAGATCTTGTTGATCTGGACAAAACGGGATCATAAAAAGTGCCCTAAATCAACACTCTCCACCGATAGCATGGAGGATGGAAAGAGACTCTCTCTGAACCAGACAGCCGGGGAGTTTGACGGAACACCAGGGATCTTCTGTGGACAATGTAAAGGCCCCATTACAGATACAGACACCTGGGCCCCTAATATTGCTCCTATATTGGCCTATGCAGAGGCCCAGGTTGCCAAACAGATGATTTATGGATTTTGTTTGAATTTCCACTACTTAAATCCCACTACTACATGCTGGTCCAAACTGCATGTTCATGAGGACAAAAGTGTGGGAACTACTAAGTGAGATTAACAACTGGCTGCTAGTGGCTATATTGCTGTGGCTGGTTAGTCTTGTCAATTCCACTGTTTTCAGTTAGTTTATTCAAAACAGTACTGTGGCTGCTAAGTAACTGATTTATTAAAAAATATTAATCCACTGTACAGTGTGGCTGGTTTACACAAAAAGCTAGTTTCATGCACTGGAAATCAGCCATGTCTGTTGTGGGAAACAGATCTGAGAGCTGGGGGAATCACCTTTATCAGACTGACTGTTGAGATGCCATGGGTGGATTCCCTTTGAAACTGCTCCAAAGAGAGATGCTGCTCAGAAAATATGACTTTTCTACAAAGTGCATGAGGAACAAGAGAAGAAGTACGGATGCAATGGATTTTTTAAAAGGACTTCTTCTGTGGTGTCCAGTGGCGGTATACTGCGTGTTCTGTTGGAACTCTAGAGACTCATTCTAGAACCCAGTGAAGGAATTCTGTTGTTTTTCCACTGACTGCCGCCACGACGAGCACGGGACCGACAAAGACACCTTTACAAACCTGTTGACAGATTGTATTCTTATTTATGAGTTTTTCTTTCCTAGGACATATAGTATATTTATTTCATATATTTATTTATTTTGAGAATATATTTTTTGGTATGAGATAAAATAAAAAAAGATATCCAGAACAAGTTATGAGAGATGTTTCTTATTTGTTGTGTCGTCATCATATAAACAACTGCCGTTTTCCGTTCTCACAGTATGATTAAATAGGTATATTCATTATCAGTTTTTCAGACTTTGTGTTCCCAGTGTCAAAAGGCCTTGTGTCATATGGGTCAGTGATAAAGTAATTTCTTTCTAGTAAAAAACAGTGCACTATTGCTATGTGTCTGTTGAACATGTGGATATCTGAGCTGATTTGGTTAACTTGATCTTCTTGTATCTGGAGCTGCTGTAAGAGCAGCAAGTCCTTAACCTTAAAGCTGGCATCCAAAATAATTAAAAATAAAGAGTTCAGGTCCAGGTCGATGCAGCAGAGACAGAGACATTCTGACTTTTAGTCAAGCATCAAAAACACTTGTTAACTTGTTGTTATGTTATGTTAACCCCCTCCTTGCCTGGTAAACCCCCTTAAGTTTCAAACTATACAAGCCTAGTTTGTGTTAAATATTTGTATTTTTCAGGCCTTACTCAAGTACTCAAGCTATGTCTCTTGGGTAAAACATAATACAAGTGTTTTATACAGGCGGAGTTGTACTCTCCAAGTAAATTGACTTTGACATGAAATATCACTGGACTTCTCCTTTAATATACAGTCCATATGGTAAAGTATACACAGCACAAACCTAAACATTGCAACTCTTTAATTGGTGTGGGCTAGTATGCGTTCTTGGACTGAAATGAAGGCAGATGTTGCTACAATGTATTGTATTGTATTGTACAATATATTGTAGCATCATCTAGCTCATGGCTCCTATAATATCCAATAAAAATAGTGCTAGGCTGCATGCTTTGCCTTTTCTCGCCCTACAGCAGCACCAATACCTACCTTTGTTATACTGTGATCTGATCCTTGTAGTCAAGTATATATTCAAGCCACCGCACTACAAATCCTTCTATGTTTTATGTATGTGACATTAAACTTTGAATTTCAGATCAAACTTTTTCAAGCTTCAAGGTTAACACCATTCCTTTAATTCCTTCAAGAATAATAATAATAAAAAAAAAACGAGTTCAGTATCGTCCATTTTTGCATTAATTGTTCTTCTGTGCAGTTTCCAGAATCTTTGGACTGAAAGAATATGTCACACAAAGACAGAAAGGAGAAAGAGAGACATTAGAAAAGCAAGAATGATAGAGAGGTGACAAATGGTCAAGAGTGTGGTTCAACTAAAATAGATAGAGTGATGGGAGTAATGGAGGGAAAAAAATAACATGAAGTCATGCAAGTGAAGAGACACGCGCACTTCCTCTGACAGACACTGCAATTAGACAAGTGACTGTCAGGGCGAGTGCACTGCTACACTCTTTTATCCTCCCCTTCATCATCCCTTTATCTCTCTCTTCATCCGCCTGTCTTGGGTGAGTCAGCCCTTCTTCTTATGACACCAGAGACTGAATTGACCAAATGTCACTCTGACATATGAGAAAGAAAGACAGCTACAGAGACAGAAAAAGGAGTGCTAGGAAATGATGTAGCAAGGCAGAAAAGACATAAAAATACTGGGATAATTGTTGTGCAGCCTATTGAAGGCTGCTCTGTGTGTTGAGTTTTAAAGTCCATTGTTGTCCTTAGAAACAGCAGTTGACAAAACATTCTCACCTGTTCATCTCCTTTGCTGTAATTTTGCATGGAAGGAACTATTGCCGACTTTAAACACCAAAGAAGAAAAAAACTGCCAGATGACACATAGAGAACTTGTATTTCCTTGCTCAGAACCAATAGTGCCCCACTACAGTGGGTAGAGCAGGTGCACATATACTTAGAGGGTTTATGCCTCGACACACAGGTCCAGGGTTTGAATCTGACCTGTGACGATTTCCTGGATGTCTTCCCTCTCTCTCTCTCTCTCCCCTTTCTCACCTATCTGTCCTGTCAATTAAAGGCGGAAAAGCCCCAAAAAATAATCTTTAAAAAAAAACAGCTTCACCTTATGACCTATCCAGAGCTTTCAACGATGTGATCATAACTTCATGATAAAAATGGAAATTTAAACATCTGCAATTCCCTTAAACCTTCCCCTTAACAGTCATTGTCCAATAACAGCTTAGCAACCGTAACTAGGTCTAGCTTTGGATATGTCCACATGTTGAAGCAGTGTGTGGGGCTGTTGTTAGAGTAATATTCAGCAAGGAGTTTGGAGGGTGGTGTCTTTTTGTTGAGCCTGTAGAAACAGAAACACAAGAGTAAAAACTGTATGGAAAGAATTAAACAGCGTGTTTCTCTGCTCTAACATAAACTGAAGATGTAAGCATGTCTACCTAACCTACAGTTGTCATGCAGTGCTCAGTGCGTTCGTCTGAAATTGTTTTATGTCTCCAGCTGCATTTCACATCAAGGAGATGTTGCCATGTTTAGATCAGTGCCAGCATACACGCTCATCAGCTCAGCAACATGTTTCAGATAAGATTACACGGGGCTGCGGTTCACATCTGCCCAGTTGTGCAGGCAAGAGCATGGCTACATTGTGTCTAGTTAGACACGGTTCAGTGTGTGTACATTCCTCTGATAAGGGTATACAGTGTAGGATGAGACGGACAGAACATCAGACAGACAGCGCCTGAGTACCAGCATACGTACACTGACTGAGAGTGTGTGTCAGACACACACAGAAAAACATACACACACACACACACACACACACACACCCACACACAAATCTTAAAACCAGGCAAGAGAGAGAGAGATGTATGACTTGAAGGTTTTGTAGGAAACAGGTGGGTTTCTGAGAGTAAGAATTAGAAAAAAAAACTGCATGTGGGTTCTTACTGTTGCTGGCCTGTCAGGTTACAATCTTCCTTTGAAGTGTGCGTGTGTTTGCAGCGAGGGGGAGGCATGTTTATGTGAGTCAAAGTGACTGCGTAGATTCATGTCAGTACAACTTCTGTGTGTGTGTGTGTGTGTGTGTGTGTGTGTGTGTGTGTTGTGTGTGTGTGTGTGTGTGTGTGTGTGTGTGTGTGTGTGCGCAAGATCTGTGAAGCTGTGTGAAGGTGAGCCAGGGGTTCTCCTGACTAGAGGGCTGTCTGACTGATGTGTGAAGGCTTGTGTGTGTGTGTGTGTGTGTGTGTGTGTGTGTTGTGTGTGTGTGTGTGTGTGTGTGTGTGTGTGTGTGTGTGTGTGTGTGTGTGTGTGTGTGTGTGTGTGCGTGTGTGTGTATTGCCGTACCTCCACCCCCTCTCTTCACTGTATGTCTGTCCTCTGTGGGGTTTTCCATCGACTGGATAGATCTCCACTGTTGGATCCAGGAGGTAATGGTCCATGCAGAGATAACCAGAGCAAAAGAAGTAGGCAAGGGGAAAAAAAACATTATCTTCTCTTTCCCAGTGTGCTGTCCAATAAAGCTCCATAAAAATCACAAATGTCTTCTCATGTTGGTCTCCATGTTTGACAATAAGCAACAAAATTCTCTAACCAAATGGCTACTGCATAAAAGCAACACTAAAAGCAATGTGAAGTTAAAAATGCCAAATAAGACATGGTTGACACTGACAGTAATAACAGCGAGCAATTATCAGCAATTAAATACAATTATCTATTCATTATCATAGAGAATTTTTCTGTTAAAAACAAATCAAAAACTTTTCAGCCGCTGTCCCTTTTGTGTGCGGTGTGTGTGTGTGTGCGTGTGTGTGTGTGTGTGTGTGGGTTTTTTGTTTTTCTCAACAGGCAGGTGTAGAAGTCAGTGATCTCTGCTGGTACGTATCTACATCCACACAGGTGTTCTTCCTGCAGTCGTCAACACACACCCGCACACACACTTAAGACGTGCGCACAGTCTGTCATCACCTCTCTGTGCGTGAGATTAATGGTGCTGCTTGTGTGAATGACTCAGCTGTGGTGAATTCAGACAAAAAGAAGAAAAAAAATGTCCTTTCCAAATTCTTAGACATATTAGACAGCTATGAACTCATCCAACTTTTGACCAACAAATGACTTAACCTCTTCACCTTAAAAGAAACCAACGTTGACTGTTGGCAGGACATGATCCACAGTCTCTTGTGTTCTAAAGTCACATGCGTTGTATGCCAAACCATCTACCTTGTCTACGCGCAGCAGCAGTATAACGTAACACTACTTTTGCTACTGGAAAAGTAAAAAATGTTTCGTTTTTAAGCTGCGCTAATCAATATTTTACATCAACAATGGATCAAATGATATGTGTAATATGAAATGTATTGTGATGTCATTTTGATGAATCACAGAGAATTATCAGCAACTCTGCAGTTCCTGTCAGCTATACAAAATATTTTTATTGTCTTTCAGCTCATTGTTTTGGGGTTTATAGCCATCAACTTTACTGTGTTGGTTTACTTTCAGTGCTCTCGCTCAACTTTGTACTGCTGATGGCATCTCCTTATAGCAAAAAATGCTCTATAAGACCCACTGTATGCTTCCTGCCCAGCCCTAGTCTGGCTCAACAGATGTGCATTGCTGGGATAAAGCCTGACCGTGTGTCTCGCACGTGCTGGATGTCCCTCTACTCTCGCTATTTCCGCTTTCAGGGCTTGGCGCTGCCCAGGACGGTTGTGACTGGTTTAAAAAAAATGCAAACAAGCCAGATTGTTTTTTCCCCTATCCCAGAATAGATAAGCAGTAGGCATACTCTAGCGCTGTCACAGTGCTATGGAGAAAGGTCTGGCAATGCAAGACTGGCCCAGCCATAAATTGCATATAGACAAAGTTAGCAACTACCTGGTAATCATTTTGAATTGAGCAGCTAAAGAGACAAATATTTCCCTCAGTAGTTGGTAGAGAGCAAAACAGGGGGTGAATATTGTACTTCACCAGGTAGACACTTACACAACTAAAATGTTGCTCAGTGTCTGCTGGACGTGTAAATAAACAACTTTTTGCTAACATGTTTCCCTATATTAAAGTTACAATCTCAAAGATCTCCATTTTGTTCTCTTTGCACTTATGGCAATAAGCAGTAATTGCAGGTGTGTTTTTGAAGGCATCGCTCTTTTCTTCGTTTTTTAGGCCACATAACCATTTATTTGCAACGCTAGCAGAGACCAAAATAAACAGCCCGCTGCTTTGTGATTGGTTTAAAGAAATGCCATGTGGAATGCTTTGTGGACTAGCCAGACCTTCCTTCGCGGCACTGTGGAGGAAGGTCTGGCAATGTGAGACTAGTGAGCCATAGGCTCAATCACCATTGTGTTACCTCATTCGGTGATAGATAGTGACTTAAGAGACATCTATTTAACTGAAAATCATCAAGATTATTAATTTAAGGTGATGAGTTAATGTAGTGGTTACATACCATTCCACTGCCCCCAAGTGGCCAGAAAATCAGTTGATGCATGCATTAGCTATAAGAAAGCTTAATAGATGTACTATATTTACTATACTGAATACAAATGTTGCTGACTATTACTTTGACCAGCAAAAGCATAGTTATTATGTAAAGATAATACATTTAGAATAATACAGCTTAAACAGTGTGAAGAAGTTTGCCAAAATAAGTGTTATATTATCTCAGAAAACGCAACAATACACAGTTAAACCACATCACAGGCTAAAGTAAACTAAGTGTACCTGAAGTGCACCTCCACACCCTCCTGCCATTTTCTCTCAGTCTGTTTCAATGAAAGAGTGTTACCTGACATATTGTAGATGAAAGATTCACACCGGTGCACATATTTTCAACCCTGTTATCATCGACAGTTCAGAAGCTGCCGTAGAACATGTTGTTGAGCAGAAGGCACCGTACAGATTCCATGTCGAATACCCATCTAACCACTGTCTTCAGCTCATACCCACAAACCACAAATTACGAACAACATAGAATAAAATTAGCCAGAGAAAGCTAGTTTTTTCAGACCCTCTCAGATTTCTTATTCTTATAACCAAACTACGTTTGTTTTTTAGATAATCATGAAAATCGTGATGTTAGTTTACATCGGGTGTTGCCATTAAGATTTCCATCTGCCCTAAGGTCACAAAACAATGCCAGCACATACAAAAATGATTCCCTTTTAAGTCATGTAAACATATCAACAGGTCATAATTGGTGGTTTCAAGGGGTTTACATGAAATCAGTATTCGTCTGTAACTGCAAACTGTTTCTACCTAACTATAACTTTAATTAATTCAGCTGACTGAATTATGCTCCTGGGTGCCCCGTAATGCACGTTTGCAAGTAAAATGAACAACAAACTCAGCTGAACCTGCAGGTGTGACTGTCTAAGATTTTTTTTTAACCTGTTCAGGAAATGTTCATTGTCATGATGAACTCAAGCAGAATAACCTCTTAAGCTGGCGGAGCTGGAAATCCTCTATAGGGCGGTAAACAACTTAATTAATTTCCTCTTTTTTGTTGTAGCTAATGTGTGGAATCTCCGGGCTTTAATTCCTGAATGTCTGATGATTGAGGAAAGAAAGAAGTCAAGTAAGAAAGAAACATTCAGCCACACATCAGTTTTTTTGTAGGTTTTGTAAGTATTTCAATGTGGGAGAATTGTTCTCACTATTTTAAATCTTAAATTTAAAATAACACTAAAACTTTACAGCCATGTTTGCAGCTTTGTAAGGCACTGCAGTGCATTGAGCTACATGCTAACGTCAGCATGCTAACAGTGGCAATGATAACAAGCTCTTGTTTAGCAGGACTAAAGTTAACCATATTCAGTGTATCAGATTGGTGTGTTAGCATGCTAATACCAATTGTGAAACTTGAAAAAGTGTGAGCATTTAAACCAGATAGTTTGCTCTCTGCTGCTAACATATCTGCATCAAGCTGTTTTAGATTTTGTCTTTTAAATCTTATTGTCATTTACGTTAGCTCACCGGAACTGAAATGGCAACTTGAGTGGAAGTGCACAGACAGAGGTATTGGGAACTGAACTGATAGGAGGGAAAGAAGGGTTTAGAGATCAGACAGCAGAAGACACTTATTCCCCTGTGGTTCTCCACCATTGTGGTGTAAAATCATTTATGTGGCTTATGGCAGACATGTCCGCTCAATGCTATAGATTCACAGACAAATTCACTTTTAAATTCTTAATAGGAGCAGAAACATCTATTAACATGCCAGACGAGGAAGGGTACAGTGAGGGAGAGGGTGACAGAGGGAGTGGTAAAATCTGCCACAGTAAAGACAGAAGGGAAGTTTGAATGATACAGTGAGAGATACAACAAAGAAGAATTAATGCATACATGTGCAATATATATTATACTGTCTTTACGATACAAGACTTGACTTGATTTGTTTCTGGAGGAAATTAATCCTCCACACTGAGTTAGGACTAAATGATATTTTACCTTTGAAGTGATGACAAAAATCCAGATCATAACAAATTAGAGTCATAAAAAGGCAATGCCTTTTGCCTTTGCAAACTTTGGGGGTTACTCTAAGTTGCAGGCAAAGAGGATTAGCAAAAAGGAGCAAACAACAGATTGTACAATATACCAATGCATTCATGACTGATTATTTCAGTCCCAATATTTCAGTGTTGACAACCCCCTAACCCAAACAAGTGAGCAATTTGGGACTCTTGCTCAAGGAGAAAAAGCAGGAAATTGAAAAACAGCTGTATGGTAAAATTCATAGTTGGACAGTAGTATACAAGTCAAGTCAATTTTATTTATAAAGCCCAAAATCTCAAATTTGCCTCAAAACACTTTGCAATCTGTACAGCATACGACACCCTCTGTCCTTAGACTCTCGATTTGAATAAAGAAAATCTTTAAAAAAAACAACCTTTGGGTGCCTGGATGGCTCAGTTGGTAGAGCGGGCGCACATATATAGAGACTGCGGCTACTGTAAAACAGCCTTAAATCCTCGACACAGCGGGCCCGGGTTCAACTCCAACCTGCTGCCCTTTGCTGCATGTCATTCCCCCTCTCTCCCCTTTCATTTCTTCAGCTGTCCTGTCAATAAAGGCCTAAAAATGCCCAAATAAAAGTAATCTAAAAAAAGATGGGAAGAACCACTCTCTGGGTTTTTCATTGTTGATGTCCGTCTGGGCTCATCAACAGCATGAACACTATGATCCACGTTCTTGATCACTGGAGGACATCTAGCAACTGCAAAACAGATTATGCATCACAAACAGTATGAAATAGATATAATGATTACAAATAAATAAATAAAAATCTAATTTACACCTTGAGGGGTCAGAACCCCCCAGGACCCTCCTAAATACTCAGCAGACCCTGAATTCAATAATGACCAAAGCTGTATTTTTATTATCAGCCATGGGTAGTTTAACACAACTCAGCCTCTGGGGGTATACACACAACACACACACACACACACACACACACACACACACACACACACACACACACACACACACACACACAGGGTGGAAGTAATTAAAGCAAGTGGAGCTAAATTGAAGTATATTGAACTCATCTCTCACACTCTCCCGCTCTGTCGATAGATCCCTTGCCAAGTGCTATCGACCGCTGCAAAGACTTCCCTCTGCAAAACCCTTCTCTCAATAGTGTGTGTTAGTGTGTGTGTGTGTGTGTGTGTGTGTGTGTGTGTGTGTGTGTGTGTGTGTGTGTGTGTGTGTATGTGTGTGTCGTGACAGAAAGGGACAGAGGCAGTGAGGACTGGAGAATTTAGAGAGAGGGAGAGACAATAAGTGATGCTCTGTGCAGCAGAATTTGAAAAAAACTAATTAAGGATTGCCTTTCAAGCTATGCTCTCTCTTCCTGTCACCTCATCTTCCCTACTCTCTCTTTCAACCTTCCTGTTTTCTCCTTTCTCTCTAAATCCCTTTATCTCTATCTATCTTGTGGGAGGGGTAATGATTTTAACTAAATGAGAGTCTTGCACTTCCCCACCCCACTAGATTAGCGGATCAATTGAACAGCGTTTCTGTGTTTATCGTGAGGGAGATCCCTGTGTGTGTGTGTGTGTGTGTGTGTGTGTGTGTGTGTGTGTGTGTGTGTGTTTGTTCAGTCCACACAGACTGTATAGTCATCATAAATACCCAATATCCCAGGTGACTCCACACTGCACAGAGGACAAAGCCCTGCTGATGAGAAACGACAAGAAAAAAAAATGACGGCAGACATTTTCCAGAAACAGCAGGGGAGTAGAAAGCTATGGATTTTTACTGAATAATCGGTAGGAATTCTCTACAAGGTCTCGACATGACAAATGTGTGTCAAACACATCAATGGTGGAGGAGAAGAATGCCTTTGCTGCTCTGTTGAAATGCCTTTCCCATCTGCTTGATGTGAATTCAATTGGAGTTGAATTGATTATCTCCTATTTGTGATCAATCCTAAGTGGGTTTGCATCCACTGGCTCAGTCCTTCCACTGTGTGACTGAGCCTCTGCTCCTCGAAAACCATTTTCTCCTCAATTTGCTCACTTTCTCAATCCCTCTCTCTATGTGTTGATGTTGTTGTGTTTGATATGATGGATAAAGTTGAAAGGCTGAACAATAACATCTTGGTGAGCGTTGTTTTGGATTTGATTAGTTGAATGTCCCCTATAGGCAAACAAAGATGGATGGCTAAATAAAAATAAGTCAGCTACATAAATTAGATAAGGTGGTATAAAAAGATTCCTCTGAAAGGTGTCATCACTCTCCAAAAATGACCCTAAACATAACCACTGCATAACTGACATGCAGATATTGTAGAAAGAAGTACTTATTAACATTTTTTATCAATAAACATAATCCAGGACTTCTGACCGGGTGTACCAACAAACTCCTAGTGGTAGACCTGGGTGCATTCACACCTGTACTTAGAGCTGTCTTCTGATTCGCTCACTCAGGACGAATTTTAATGCCAGGTCAACAGTCAGTTGGTGCTGTTTAGCTTCATCACTATTTCATATGTATTTAGATATTAAGTGGCCTTATCGAACAATGAAACCTGAGAGTATTTGGAACGCAGACACACACACACACACACACACACACGTCCATGCATGTTGTGTGCAGATTTCTGTTCAGTGTGGAAGGCCTATCAAAGCATGGTGGTTTCCTCCTGTGAGTGTGACAGGTCTTAAGCCACACACATGAAAGACTGACAGGGAAGTTTTATTACACCTTTTCTGTGTGAATTTGTGTGTGTGTGTGTGTGTGTGTGTGTGTGTGTGTGTGTGTGTGTGTGTGTGTGTGTGTGTGTGTGTGTGTGTGTGTGTGTGTGTGTGTGCGTGTGTGCGTCCGTGCGTGCATGCGTGCGTGCGTGCGTGCGTGCGTGTGTGCGTGTGTGTGTGTGTTACCGTGTTCTCAGCTGGGAGAGGTGTAGACAGTGGTCAGGCTGAAGAGTTGCCAGATTTTTATCTGTTGCTCTTTTATGAAACATGAAGCTGTCAGTGCAAACACAAATGATTAATCCTTACACACATACAACCAGACATGCAGACACAGACAGGGCTCAGCTGGTCAGGAGTTTTGAATATTTCTGGATTAAAGTGTCTGAAAGAATGTAACAATGTAATGCCAAAAATATAGAAGTCAAACAATTGACTTGGTGGAAACCCTTGATCTTTAATCTTAATAATGAAATCATCCCAAAATTAATTTAATAATGGAGGTGGGTTGTCTCATCTGAAGTAAATTCATAAATATTAAAACACTTTTATCAAATAAACATCTTCAGGGACAAAGAGCAGCAAATGCTGTACCCTATATTTAATGATAGTAGCTATTAGCTAGTTTAGGCCATCTACGAACTAAATTGATCACAATACAAGATGATTCTTTGTAATCACATCTGCATAACAATTTATTTGTGGAAAGAAATCCTGAAAAGGTGGATTAACCATTTGACATTATTAAAACAAATCCTCTAGCCCACATTTTACTATTTTGTTTATATGAACACAAAAAAAACAATGGATGGATATATTATGGGCGTTGGTTACAAGGTGGGTTCCAAGATTGCACAACCTTTAACTACAAAAGAAGGATTGCACTAATAAGCTATAGTGTGAATGTACAATGAAATCACTGAATGCACATGTGAACAATACTGATTATGCTATTATTCATTGGGCTTGTTCTTATCAGTCACAGCTACAGTGCGAACACGGGCACAAACACGCACACCGATTGAAGGTATCTGATCATGTCTTGTTTTGTGGTTGTGTCACCTCTGCCTCACTGATGATGTCTCTTTATATCGAGAGAGACATAGACATACAAAGAAACAGAGAGAGATAGAGAGGTGCTGTGATGACAGTATCCATACCTGAGGCGTTCCGACATGTGGAGGTGACAGACAATATTTGGAAAAGCATCTGTGTGTGTGTGTGTGTGTGTGTGTGTGTGGTGCGTGCGTGTGCGCGTGCGTGCGTGCGTGTGTGTGTGTGTGTGTGTGTGTGTGTGTGTGTGTGCACAGGTAGGCTATGGAATGCTTGTCTTATACTGTAGCAGCTGTCCTCGTGAATGAATGCAGACACTATGGCAATAGACATTAAACACTGTAAGAACCATTCAAACACACACATACACACACACACACAAAACCACACACATGTTGTTATCAGAAGATCAGGATATGAGTGATCACTGCCTTCCTAAGCCAGGGAGTTTCCTTTCCTTGCTGTGGCTCTATTAAATGTGTGTGTGTGTGTGTGTGTGTGTGTGTGTGTGTGTGTGTGTGTGTGTGTGTGTGTGTGTGTGTGTGTGTGTGTGTGTGTGTGTTTTTGTTTGTGTGTGTGTGTGTGTGTGTGTGTGTGTGTGTGTGTGTGTGTGTGTGTGTGTGTGTGTGCGTGTGTGTGTGTGTGTGTGTGTGTGTGTGTGTGTACCACTTCCAAGCAGCTTTGACCTGCCAGGAGATAAACAACCTCATCACCTCAGGTTGTTCTTAGATATACCTCAATTACACACTCATGAGCGCAGGCAAGCACATGCACTCACACACTCACTCTCTTTCTCTTCAGAGAAGCAGTGTATCATATTCTTGCTCTTCATTGACTAACCTTGGAAGTGAAAGAAAGTGTGTGTCCACTCAGTCCCTTTTAGCAATTCTGTCACTTGTCATATCACAATATAATGCTGTAAATGACACCGTGCTTCAACATCAAGACTCAGACTTATGAGGGCAAAACCTCTGACCTGCTGACAGGCGAGGCTTGGCAAGACTTGAGACTAAAACACTCGTGTTTTGGAGAAGTCACACAACTTGAATATTAAATATTTCTTCATTACTGTACGTCTATGCATTGGAAGAACAACGTGGCTTACATTCTGACTTGCCTAAATGACTAATAATGGACATGACATTTGAACTGAGAGACTTGAGATGTGACTTGGACATGGCCCAGCAGACTTAAAAGCAGTTCTGGATTTAATGACTAATACTGTGACTTTATTGTTAAGATGTTAAGACAAAAGGTTTCCCATTAAAATTCCTAAGCAACATGACATACTAATACAAAGAAAGTGCAGCTCCAGTTACAATGCAGAAACTATTCACAGCATTAGCCTCATCAATCTGCTCCTATTTACACCCTCTTGCTAGAAGAGAGGCTGAATCCAGGCTGATCCTGCCCAGCTGTGGTGCGTTGACTGTGGACATGTCAGGACGTGTACACCCCCAACCTCCACCAGCCCCCCCCCCCCGAACATTTACGGAACTGGTGATTTATCTGTGTGTGCTTTAATCGCTGACAAGAAACACACGCACTCACACACATGCAGGCACATGCACAGTGACAGGTGGGGTTTGCAGTACATATGTATGTGAGAGAGTAGATTTCAGTCGCTGTGTGTACTGTGTGACAGTGTGCATTTGATTCAGAGTATGTGTGTGTAGCCTATGTGAGTTTGCATGAGTGTGTGCATGAGTTTGTATGTGTCCCTAGATGCTTGAAGTAAGGTGGGCTGGCACATCTATGGTGCCCTTTGAAGGTGTGTTCATGTACACACATATGCAGTATACACACACACACTCACCCACACACACACACGCACACACACACACACGCATGCACACACGCACACACACACACACACACACACACACACACACACACACAAACACTGACCAGCTGTTTCACTCTTCCACTGCACTTTGATGTCTCTACTTTTTCCATAGTATACCTTGCTTCTCTCTCTCTCTGTCTCTGTCTGTCTGTCTCTCTCTCTCTCTCTCTCTCTCTCTCACACACACACACACACACACACACACACACGCATACAAACACACACACACACATTACGAGTTACACCAAAGAATAAGAATCATTTGTGCACGCACTGCACACACACATCTGTCTGTCCGTATGTCAGTCAGGTATGGTAATTACTGTTTAGATTCAGCCCTATGCAGTAGGTATGTGTCTGCACTAAAATGTAACAATGCAGAAATAAACACACCTTTTCTTTCATAAATGTCACTGCTGTTACACGGGGACACACTGGCGCTAAAACGGATCAGTTTCATAATCACTCATGCACAATCTACTTGATAAGCATGCACACACAACCACACGCACACACACACACACACACACACACATTTATGGATTTTTTTGTATTTAACGAAAACACTGAATGCTTTGTAAGAGAGAAAAAAATATCAGCAGCTTCAAATAACATAAAAATGTACAGTAATGGGAGTGCTTTATACAGATTTACCATACCTTGTTGAACTAGAAAAAGCTATTGTAGACTGGTTTTGTCCGAAGGCAATACAATTTGCCCCTCTTAGCTCATCAATTAACACTTCTATTTTATTTGTTCAATCTGTACAAAAACCAAACACATTCCATACTTAATGTAATACACAGACATGTTTTCACCTGGATTTTACATTAATTTTATCTTGTACTGTAACCAGGACACCTCAGAATATGCTTTTGGTAATGAAAATAGAAAATCTTCTGATCATGCTGCAACTGAGACAGAATAAATCAAGAAGTGATGAAACTGCTAAATGATCTTGCTTTACAGTAAATGCATTTGATTTTCACCCAGATTTGTTTTAATTTCCCCCCTGTTTGTATGGATACAGACATTTCTGGACCAATAATAAAGATGTAGTTTCTGTGAAGCATTGCATTCAAAACGGCTGGATGGGAAAAAAGGTGACTGTGTTAATGGTGGAGCCTCAGATTATCAAAAAGCTAAAGTTTTAACCCAACATTTTCCCATGTTGTAATCTTCTTCTCACCATCTTCCCTTCATCTTGAAGCTATTAAGACCTTCTAGTGTTACCTGGCCTGTCTGTGGCCCACCGGGGCCCCAGAGCCCCAGCCTTTGTCCAGGCCGGGGCAGCAGGTGAATAGGATGCCCACGCGAGGGGCCTCTTAGCCCAGATACACCTGATACCTGGCTCACACCCCCACAACGACACTCACCCAACTCTCAAAAGTCCCCACTGGACCCCTAAAGCCCTCAACTCCTCCTCCTCTTGTCTGCCTGCCAGCTGGCTTCTTCACTCACAGACACACACCAAGAATGAAGGATGTCATTGTTGACAGTATTGGCAGCTTTGCCCCCCACTGAGTGTATGTTATGTGTATGTTCTCAGTTCTACCCTCTCTCTTTTTTGTAGTCTATGTGGGCTCTGCCCTGTTGTCTGAGCCTCATATCTGTGTGAACTCTGTGTTCACCTTTGAAGTTCTCTACCATGCATCTCCTCACCCCCTCCGCCCCTCCCCATCTCTCCTCCGCTGCTTTGATTCCCTTTCTTGTTACGGGGAGTTGGCTGATCCACAGATAATGCCACTCAGTCTCTTCTAGGCTACATGTTACTGAGAAAAATCAGCATACATGGTTCAGGTGCAAAGCAAATGGAGAACTTTTTTTTTTATCTTGTGTGTGATCTGCATTTGTTTATTTGTGCATTTACACACGTACACACATGTGAGTACGTAGATAAAGGGCCAAATAAAGGCAAAAATTTAGGATAAAGGTTTTGAAAACTCCTGCACAAGATAAGTGGGTACAAAAGTGAATGGATGGTTTTAAACAGTCCCAGTAACTTTGTTTGCACTGGATCATTGGTGTGCCTTCGCCACAAACTGTCTATTGCTCTAATTTTTTACTGCATGTCACCAATGTGCTGAAATAGCGCAGTTGCTTTGAGGTAGGTGGATTAAAACAGGCCTCACATTTGCATGCTGATGACAGTTTGACTGGGCTGGCTTAAGGACAATACAGTAAAACCTTTTCATTGCTTTTTACAGCGTTCACAAACAGTCGTAACCATCACAGGAGTTACCCACAATGCATCAGTCTTATATTGTGTCTCCATCCTGTTTACTTTTTCTGAACATTCTTGTTGTGGCCTGAACACTGTGCATTTTAGAGGTTATCCAGTGTGAACTAAAGTTGTTGAAATTGAAAAGGTTTGCAGTATATCTGCATACAGTAAAATCATGAACCATGTCATTCTTCAACCAATATAAATACAATCAAAAACCACACTTATCATTTGGTAGCTAGTAGTTATTTTTTCCAGTTGTGGTCAACTTGTGGATGTTTAAATTTCCATTTTTCTGTTCACTTTAAAGGCTTCTCATCCATGTTTGCTTCATTGCAATTAAAAGCTTTTTTCTGGAGCTAAATATCTCAAGTGTTTAGCTGACAGTGTTGTGGTACATTCTGCAGTGTTTTAGTCAATTGGTGGCCATATCATTTCTAGGAAAATTAAAATTTAAGAATAAAAGAAGAAGAAGAAATACCTTTGAGCAACATCGCTGTTTTACTTCATTTGCTGTATTTAAAATTTTTTTTTTAGAAGATCTCTGCACTAACGCCACAATGCTAATGTGAAAGAAGTCCAAAAAAGTCATATATGGAAAAGGTTCTGCCCTCTTAAGCCCAATGTGAATATCTGCTAATAAATCCAAGTCACTAGACATTAATCAGGGAAAACATTTGACAGTTGGGAATCTTAAATCTTTCAATGACATCCGACAGAGCACACCTGCACTTTTTACAGTACACAGGAAATGTAGTTTCCAAGGTAAAAATACATATAAAACACCACAAAAAACAACGCCACAATTGTTTATTATATATATATATATATATATATATATATATATATATATATATATATATATATATATATATATTTATATTTAAACAAATGACAAAACCCTTGTATAAATATGACACGCTTCTGTAGACTCTGGAAGCAAGTGATAATGTATAGACAGTATAGAAGATGTGGTGTGATTGGGAGAGCTGGCATTTCTTTAGAGGTTCAAAATGATTGAATTGGAAAACTTTTCTACATTTTATATAGCAAAACATTCACAAAGAAAGTTTTTTTAAACAGGCAGTGTTTGCAATTTTTATTTTCTCTTGCTCCATAAGGCATTTTGTGAACTTCATTTTATTCTACTTTGTTTCCATTTCTATGTCCTGTAAATGTTTTATTTTTTGACTGATCAGTGTGTGTGTGTGTGTGTGTGTGTGTGTGTGTGTGTGTGTGTGTGTGTGTGTGTGTGTGTGTGTGTGTGTGTGTGTGAATGCATGATTGTATGTGGGAAATGACAAATGGCTTATTTCGATCTCTCAGCTGTTGAGCCCTTAGCCTGTTTATACAAATGACTAGGGCTTTGTCAGCAGAAACAAATGATCTATCAACACACACACACATACACACACACACACACACACACACACACACACACACACAGACAATTGTGCAGCCTGGTCAGTTGTGAGTATGATGGATTGGACCTGAGGTGTGTCTTGTCTCGGTTATTGATAGGCAGGTATTGGAGTGGCAGCATGAAATATTAATAGAGTGAAGCTCAACGCCAGTCTGACTGAGAAGGAGAAAGAGAAGGGCAAAGAAAAAGAGTTTGAAATAATGCAATGACAGTAGCCATTCATATACTGTACGTGTGTCTAATTCCAAATACGTCCGATATCAATGTCAAATTCTTTCTTTTCTCAATGGGAATTCCCTCCATCTTTGATACATTTTATGTGCACAACACACACACACACACTCAAAAATATCTCCCTTTCTCTCTTTCTGTCACAACCCACATCCTGTTGTGGTTCTTTTTCTCTCATCCGCTTTGATATTTGAGAACGTCTGACTTGGACAGACAAAGCACACCTTTGTCTTTGCCACTCTGCATGAAGAGTGTTTGTCATCATTTCTTGCAATCTCTTGTGCATGTGTGTTTGACTGTGTCCAAGTTCTTTCTTCCATAATGATAGCAACACACACACACACACACACACACACACACACTCTCTCTGCATCTAATAGTGGAGGTTTCAACCCTGTTTCAACCCTCTTTGCTGTTTAAAGCGTAATACTAAGAACAAATCCATGGCAAGGTATTGCTGTGTGTGTGTGTGTGTGTGTGTGTGTGTGTGTGTGTGTGTGTGTGTGTGTGTGTGTATTGACGCAGCACTGCAGAACAATCTATACTAATGATTTCCCATAGACACCTCAAGTTGATCTGGGAACCAGGGAGGATGGGAGGGAAATAAGTCAAAAGAGACGATTAAATGAAGAGATGGAAGGAAGGAAAAGGCAGCACAGGGATGGAGGAATGGAGGATTTACCAGTAACGTACAATACAACTTTAATGACAATCTGGCACCACTTATTGTAGTTAAAAGCCATTAATAGGAGCAACGTTTGAGTTGCAAGGTTGTGAAAAATCTCTCTTGCTGGTGAATCATTAATAATAACGTCAATAACAAACTGCTAATGAGTTTCTCACTTACCAATAAGCCATCAGCAAAAGTTAGTAAGTCATCTGTTATTATGCATGTTAATAAGTCATGTGGTAAACGTTAATACATTTTTGTGATAAATTGTTTGTGGCCCCGATGCCCTGTAACTAAAAGAAGTGATTTCTTAATTGTTAATATAGCTACAATTTATAATCAAAGAAAGTGGTACCAAGCCATCGCCTAGTTATGTCCGTGAGCTCTGACTTGAAGCTGTAGTTCATTGCTGTAGCTTTTGCAAGTTTGGCAATAATTATACAATATAGCTGATGAAGAGCTAATTTGGGCTCAAAACACTTAAAATAATAAAATGAAAAAATATTAAAGGAACCATTTTACAGTGTTGCAAGTTCTTGGGAAACAGAAATCACTGTAAAGTTGTTGGACTCTGTATAGTGCTAAAACAGTCTCATAAGTATTTGCAACTCATGAAACACAATGCACAAAGTGATTTGTATTCATGTGTTTTGCACACTGATATCAAATATTGCCATTTTTGTGGTACTTGCTGAAAAAGTATGCATTATTTATCATCCATTATTATTAATTATTGAACACCTGTAACTGCACTACACGTTTCTTCAACTCTCAACTCACATATACAGTGCCTTGCGAAAGTATTCGGTCCCCTTGAACTTTGACCTTTTGCCACATTTCAGGCCTCAAACATAAAGATATAAAACTGTAATTTTTTGTGAAGAATCAACAACAAGTGGGACACAATCATGAAGTGGAACGAAATTTATTGGATATTTCAAACCTTTTAAACAAATAAAAAACTGAAATATTGGGCGTGCAAAATTATTCAGCCCCCTTAAGTTAATACTTTGTAGCGCCACCTTTTGCTGCGATTACAGCTGTAAGTCGCTTGGGGTATGTCTCTATCAGTTTTGCACATCGAGAGACTGACATTTTTGCCCATTCCTCCTTGCAAAACAGCTCGAGCTCAGTGAGGTTGGATGGAGAGCATTTGTGAACAGCAGTTTTCAGTTCTTTCCACAGATTCTCGATTGGATTCAGGTCTGGACTTTGACTTGGCCATTCTAACACCTGGATATGTTTATTTGTGAACCATTCCATTGTAGATTTTGCTTTATGTTTTGGATCATTGTCTTGTTGGAAGACAAATCTCTCGGCCCAGTCTCAGGTCTTTTTGCAGACTCCATCAGGTTTTCTTCCAGAATGGTCCTGTATTTGGCTCCATCCATCTTTCCATCAATTTTAACCATCTTCCCTGTCCCTGCTGAAGAAAAGCAGGCCCAAACCATGATGCTGCCACCACCATGTTTGACAGTGGGGATGGTGTGTTCAGGGTGATGAGCTGTGTTGCTTTTACGCCAAACATAACGTTTTGCATTGTTGCCAAAAAGTTCGATTTTGGTTTCATCTGACCACAGCACCTTCTTCCACATGTTTGGTGTGTCTCCCAGGTGGCTTTTGGCAAACTTTAAACGACACTTTTATGGATATCTTTAAGAAATGGCTTTCTTCTTGCCACTCTTCCATAAAGGCCAGATTTGTGCAGTATACGATTGATTGTTGTCCTATGGACAGAGTCTCCCACCTCAGCTGTAGATCTCTGCAGTTCATCCAGAGTGATCATGGGCCTCTTGGCTGCATCTCTGATCAGTCTTCTCATTGTATGAGCTGAAAGTTTAGAGGGACGGCCGGTTCTTTAGATTTGTAGTGGTCTGATACTCCTTCCATTTCAATATTATCGCTTGCACAGTGCTCCTTGGGATGTTTAAAGCTTGGGAAATCTTTTTGTATCCAATCCGGCTTTAAACTTCTCCACAACAGTATCTCGGACCTGCCTGGTGTGTTCCTTGTTCTTCATGATGCTCTCTACGCGCTTTACACGGACCTCTGAGACTATCACAGAGCAGGTGCATTTATACGGAGACTTGATTACACACAGCTGGATTCTATTTATCATCATTAGTCATTTAGGTCAACATTGGATCATTCAGAGATCCTCACTGAACTCTCGGAGAGAGTTTGCTGCACTGAAAGTAAAGGGGCTGAATAATTTTGCACGCCCACTTTTTCAGTTTTTTATTTGTTAAAAAAGTTTGAAATAGCCAATGAATTTCGTTCCACTTCATAATTGGGACCCACTTGTTGTTGATTCTTCACAAAAAATTACAGTTTTATATCTTTATGTTTGAGGCCTGAAATGTGGCAAAAGGTCGAAACGTTCAAGGGGGCCGAATACTTTCGCAAGGCACTGTAAGAGAGGATAAAAACAAAAATCATTAATAGAGCAGTTTTTATTTATTTATTGTATATATAAATATTATTATTTTTATTGCATTTCTTTGAATATGAGAGCATGTTAGTCAATGTTTCAACGCACATCAATGTGAGTTTGTGTGTGTGTGTGTGTGTGTGTGTGTGTGTGTGTGTGTGTGTGTGTGTGTGTGTGTGTGTGTGTGTGTGTGTGTGTGTGTGTGTGTGTGTGTGTGTGTGTGTGGGCTTGTTTAACTATATTTGTGGGGTCCAAAAACCGGGAGTTCAGTATACTTGTGGGGTCCCGACAGCTTTGTGGGGCCAAAATGCTAGACCCCAAAAGTTTAAAGGGCTGTTTGAGGGTTAAGACTTGGTTGTAGGATTAGGGATATTAGGTTATGGTTTGGGTGAGGGTAAGGGTTAAGGTTGGGCATTTAGTGGTAATGGTTAAGGTTAGGGTAAGGGGCTAGGGAATGCATTATGTTAATGACTGGTCCCCACAAAGATAGTGCCACAAACCTGTGTGTGTGTGTGTGTGTGTGTGTGTGTGTGTGTGTGTGTGTGTGTGTGTGTGTGTGTGTGTGTGTGTGTGTGTGTGTGTGTGTGTGTGTGTGTGTGTGTGTGTGTGTGTGTGTGTGTGTGTTTGAGAAGCCTTGAACCTGCTAAGTGGAATTTCCTCCATTCACCTCACATTGTTCAGACTAACAAGGATTCAAAGACATCAGGGCAGGACAGAAACACACTACACCCATCAGGGCGTCTCTGAGGAACCATAAGCACTTCCAGGTCAAAAGGCCAGCAGGATGATGATCTCACAGGCAAAGAGAGTGGCTCAGACACACACACACACACACACACACACACACACACACACACACACACACACACACACACACACACACACACACACACTGCAGAAAACTCCACATCAACAGGTCATTATGCCACAAAGTATGTCTCGAACTTTTATATTTTGTTAAACAAGTGAATCTCTTTAGAGAAATAGGAGTGGTGCCAGTGGAGCCATCTGTCATCCTCTGGAGGACATTCTGACCTCATGCTAATGATAATATAAAAGTAGCTAGAGAGCATGAGAACAAATGAAATCATCTATCTCTGTTTGTCCTCACTGCTTTCCCACGCCGGACAGGGAAATCACTAAAAGTGAAGCAGGGATAAGAAAACAGAGCAGAGGTAGGGAAAGGTGGGATGCTGAGGGAAAATATCCTTTTATTTAATTTTTTTAATGATTTAATTTTGACTGTGAGGGTGACTGATGCTTATCACTTTTAAATGACGCAAAGCTCTGACTTACAAACAAACAATCTCCTGTAAACCAATTCACACAAACTGTCCTTGAGCAAGGCACTAAACTGGAGCAGGTATAACTCAACAAAACACTAGCCTATTTTTGAACCAATCCCACATGTTCCCAGGCATTTGTAGATCTCTACGAAAACCCCAAAGTGGTTGATCACTGCTAGAATTGGCTTCCTTTGGTGATTAATGAAAACATAAAGACTAACCATGCAGAAAATGTGCAGCCCTTAAACCAAAACTAGGAACTGAAAGAGGCTAAAAAGCTCTGCTCCTTGTTGGTAGGCTAATGTTGCTAACAAGTAATAGTTCAAGATTAATTTCCTCTGGAACGCTCACTTTTGAGGTGGAAAACGGTTGTGTGAGCTTGTGTGTGTGTGTGTGTGTGTGTGTGTGTGTGTGTGTGTGTGTGTGTGTGTGTGTGTGTGTGTGTGTGTGTGTGTGTGTGAGATAGAGAGAGAGAGAGAGAGAGAGAGAGAGAGAGAGAGAGAGAGAGACAGCAAGTTGTGAGAAAGGCTTAAGGTGCTGCATTAGGAAACAACCATGATGAGGGTTGTGACCTTCACTCAGGCTGATGGTGAGGGTGCAGAAAGAAAGCGTGTGTTTGACTCTGAGCACTCACAACCACATAAACCTTGTGTGTGTGTGTGTGTGTGTGTGTGTGTGTGTGTGTGTGTGTGTGTGTGTGTGTGTGTGTGTGTGTGTGTTACCAAGAGGAAGTGATTGTAACTTGGTGCTATTGTTCAGCCCTTCCTGGTTCTTACTGAGGAAGACGAGATTCCATCCCTGTCAAACTTTTTCTCTGCCACACTTTCTCTATCAAAATCGTTCTTCTCTTTTACTTATTTGATATATTTATTTTTATCTGTACCCCTTTTCTGCAGTGATGTAGCTACAATACAATTTATTCTAATTGATTTAGCAATACATCAGATTTCATCACATTCACATTTAACACACACTCACACGTAGTCCATACGAAAGTTGTGATTTGTTGCCATCTATTGTCTAAAACCGGCCATGACGGGTTAGCCAGTTATTACCACAAAGATATTTACACTGGAATTTTAAGGCTTATTACTTATTTAAGTAGTTTATTTAGTACTAGTCTGTTTATTTTATTTAGGCTATTTGGATGTTATTATCAATAATATTATTATTAATAGGCTATTATTATTATTATTATTATATTTTGTTCATCTTTATTATAAGACTCAAAGTCTATTAATACATTATTACTATTATTATTATTATTAGTAGTAGTAGTAGTAGTAGTAGTAGTAGTAATAATAATAATAGTAATAATGTTAGTAGTAGTATTATTACTACTACTACTATATCAAACATGCATATTTACTGAACAAAATTAAGCAACCAGAGTTTATAGTGTCCCTTTCTCTCCTGTATGACACAAACTGATCAAACGTGCACACATTTTAAGACTTTATTAACATACTTGCAATTCGTCACTGTACATGTTCAGCCAGTTTTAACAAGACACATTAGGAAACATAGCAATCTGAGCAAGGGTCATGACGAACTAGACTTAGATTATAGTAGCCCTTTACTGTAGATTGAAACTGCGGTCAAGCCAGCCTCCACTTCAAAATGAGCGGTCAAACTAGCCACCCCTATATTTCGCGGTGCGCGTATACACTTGCTATTACGGTGAACTAAAAGAGGGAATTTTCTGACGAAGGCAATTTCCCATTCATTTATTCTGTCTGCCTGTCTGTCTATCTGCCTCCTGTCTGTCTGTCTGTCAAAAAGAAAGAAGGAAAGAAAGAAAGATTTTAGCACACCTCACAACCTCTGTGACAACTGCATGATATGCTGAATTTAAAATAAGAGCCCCCCAAAACTCAAATATTATGTTTTGTCTACACATTAAGAAAATCATGAAAATAAAAGTCCTAGCTTCCACAGACCAATTTCACCTCAGCTGGAGAGGACTCCTTCTCAATGTGTGATCTACAATGTTTCAGGACATTCTGATGTTGTTTTCCAAAATAAGAGCCCCCAAAACTCATATATATCGCTGTTTTGTCTACACATTCAGAAAGTTATAAAAATAAAAGTCCTAGCTTCCACAGACCAATTTCACCTCAGATGGAGAGGACTCCTTCTCAATGTGTGATCTACAATGTTTCAGGACATTCTGATGTTGTTTTCCAAAATAAGAGCCCCCCAAAGCTCATATATTAGCTGTTTTGTCTATACATTCAGAAAATCATAAAAATAAAAGTCCTAGCTTCCACAGACCACTTTCACATCAGATGGAGAGGACACCTTCTCAAGGTGTGATCTACAATGTTTCAAGACATTCTGATGTTGTTTTCCAAAATAAGAGCCCCCCAAAGCTCAAATATTAGCTGTTTTGTCTACACATTAAGAAAATCATGAAAATAAAAGTCCTAGCTTCCACAGACCAATTTCACCTCAGCTGGAGAGGACTCCTTCTCAATGTGTGATCTACAATGTTTCAGGACATTCTGATGTTGTTTTCCAAAATAAGAGCCCCCCAAAACTCATATATACGCTGTTTTGTCTACACATTCAGAAAGTTATAAAAATAAAAGTCCTAGCTTCCACAGACCACTTTCACATCAGATGGAGAGGACACCTTCTCAAGGTGTGATATACAATGTTTCAGGACATTCTGATGTTGTTTTCCAAAATAAGAGCCCCCCAAAGCTCAAATATTAGCTGTTTTGTCTACACATTAAGAAAATCATGAAAATAAAAGTCCTAGCTTCCACTGACCAATTTCACCTCAGCTGGAGAGGACACCTTCTCAAGGTGTGATCTACAATGTTTCAGGACATTCTGATGTACAGTTTCAAAATAAAAGCCTGTCAAAATCTTGAATATGAGACAAATTAGATATGATTTTGGATTCAATTTAAACGTAAACACCCTGTTATCAAACAATAAATCCACTTCAGGGTTATATTACACGACCCCGTGGTGTGACTCATTAAGTATCAAGACATTCTGATGTACAGTTTCAAAATAAAAGCCTGTCAAAGTCTCAAATATGAGGCATATGACAAATGGTCAAAAAGGGCTTTAGTTTTTGAGATACCCCTACTGGAGGTAGAACTAAACCCAACAATGTTTTTCCTCATCCCTAGGGTCTCCCATATATGAAATTGATTCTTGGCTAAAGATATTTTACTGCTAAGATTGTTAAATTAACAGATATTGTTACACAACCCAAAACCAAAGAAGGACTAAAATATAGCCTGTCCATGGGAGTTAAGGCATCTAAACTAATGCAGATCAATCACACAAGCTCCGAGAGCTTTGAAACTTAGCATGTTTGTAGTCAGGAAGTTGCTTTACCTAGAAAAGACTGGATGTGAATATCATGATGTATGGAATAAATAAAGACATACTGTACCTAAAATAGGCGAACATGCAAAAAATTAATATCTATGCAGAATGTTTTCATTTACTTTGTGGTTACTTTGCCAGGGATTATAATAGAAACACATATGATTTCTTGTTGGAAAAGTGGGGTTGTGCTTAATCCAGCAATACCAAATGTGTAAATATAGCATGACAAATCAGGGTGTTCTTTCACTCAATGTATGATGTGTCTAAAATGAAAGAAGATGGAACACTGACATAATTTAGTCTCAAGTCCAAAGCCCATTATCAGTGGTATCATATGGCACCTTGTACTATATAGTCCATATGGAAACAAAGATTGAAATCGAAAGATAACACCTTACCATAGCACAAACAGGAGACCAGGATTCAGGATTGCAGTTTGACCTTTTTTTTATTTTATTTTATTTATCCTTTATTTAACCAGGAGAAGCCCATTGAGATTAAAAATCTCTTTTGCAAGGGAGACCTGGCCAAGATAGGCAGCTGAATTACATCACATCACATACGTACAAAGACACAAAAAAACATGAAAATAAAGACATTAATAGAAACAGTTTGAAAGCCAATTCTGCACTTACAAGGAAATAACAATTAAAAACATTGACAAGTGAGGGAGTTCAACTCAAAACACCTCATTCTTAACTTAAAAAAACTCAAAGGAATCAATTTACTAAGTTTTAAGTTGTTCTGCAGCAAATTCCATGTAAAGGGAGCAGAATAAACAAAGGCCTTTTTACCCAGCTCAGTACTGACATGTGGGACAGAAAGCAAGACAGCAGCCTGAGAACGGAGAGAATAATGACCAGCACTTTTTTTCATAAGAAGTGAACATAAATAGGATGGAAGCACACCAAGAATAGCCTTATATATAAATGTGTACCAATGACAAAGCCTCCGTGTGGCCAGAGCAGACCACCCTACACGAGAGTACAGCTCACAGTGGTGGGTGCGAGCTTTACAATTAGTAATAAATCTCAACGATGCATGATAGGCTGCGTCAATCATATGAAGGCATTGAACAGATGACTGCATATATAATATATCACCATAGTCCAGCACAGATAAAAAAGTGGATGCCTTAATGAGCCTTTTAACCCTTGTGTGGTCCTTCGGGTCCCAGTGACCCGAAGGACAACACAAGGGTTAATAAAACTATAATTTAACACAATACAAATTAAATGACTGTCTTAAACAAACAAATGGCAATCTAACAAAAGAAACACTGTGAGGGGGAATGACCCCCCTCATCACTGAATCTCAAGCTCTTTCTAGCAGCAACCATTTGGAACATGAACTGCTTTTGGTAGTCATTCTGGGGGTTAGGCCATCTCCAGTGGCCACTTTGGGGAGGTCAGCTCCCCATGATGTTACCACTGCAACACACCACTGTCACTCATCCACATTGTCATCAGTGACAAAGTGGGTCATATTTGGATAGCCTGGGAAAGGGCAAGAGCAAGACTCTGTGCAGGTCAAGCCCACTGAAAGACACTGGCATTTGGTAGCATCGTTGCAGTTTCCGTCTTTACAGTATAGTAGTGGGTGATGTCTCTAACTTCTTTAGGTGCTGGTGTCTTCTGTAACATCACAGGTTCAATGCACCCATCTTCTTTGAGCCTCCATCCTCCAACTGGGTTCCAGAGAAGAGGTTTGACCAGGTGGCTGTGACGCCACACTGCTGTTTGGTACAAGGCTCTCAGCACTTGTTGGCCCAGTACTGGCGATGTAGGTGCTGACAAAGCTACATACAGGGATATTCTTTAGCAAAACCTGTAACACTGTGCGTGATTTGAGGGTAGGACCGGAGGTTCACCTTCCAGCAGGACAATGACCCCAAACACACCTCAATCCAATAGAAAATCTGTGGTCAGACTTAAAGATTGTTGTTCACAAGCGCAAACCATCCAACTTGAAGGAGCTGGAGCAGTTTTGCAAGGAGGAATGGGATGATGTAGATGTGGCAAGCTCATAGAGACTTATCCAAAGCGACTTAGAGCTGTGATTCCCGCAAAAGGTGGCTCTACAAAGTATTGACTTTAGGGGGGTGAATAGTTATGCACATTGACTTTTTCTGTTTTTTATTTCTAAAAAAAAATGTTATGTATATTTTTCTCATTTCACTTCACCAACTTAGACTATTGTGTTCTCTAATGCCTCTAATGTAACAAAATAGGTAAAAAGCCAAGGGGGGTGAATACTTTTGCAAGGCACTGTACATGCAATACACCTTGCACAGTCACATTCTTGTCTAATTGTTGAATGTGATGATACAGATGTAATAGTTTTGCTGCTATACTATTCAAGCAAAGGGATGTTTGGATCCTCAGCAGTGTTTATGCACTCGGGACATGGCCTTAAGGAAAGATTTGTCCCTAGTTGATCGCTCAGAAGCTTGGAGCAGTGCTTTGTGATTGTTTACCTGCATGACACGTCCTCACAGGTTGTAACACCACAAGCAGTTTGTACAGAATTGGGAAGGCCACTGCCCTCACAAGACTGAAGACCCATCTTTGTAAGTTACAGGCAATTACTAAATGTGGACTCTCTGGTAGCCTGGAAGAGGCTTTGCCTGTGGCAAGAAGGTATGCCCTCCTTCTGTATGGCCAAAAGAAAAGTTGGATTGACATCCAACCTGGATGTGCTGAGGTACAGATTAGCATCTACCAGAGATTTGGCTCAGCAGCAAATCTACCCCCAACAGAAGATGCTTTCCAGCATGTCTTCATGCTTTCCAGCTTTCCAGAATGTCTTGATACTTTACTGGGTCACACTATGGGGGTCGTGTACTATAACCCTCAAGTGGAATTATTCTTTGATAACAGGGCGTCCTTTTAAAGTGAATCCAACATCATGCAATTAGTCTCATATTTGACATTTTGACAGGCTTTTATTTTGAAACAACTACATCAGAATGTCTTGATACTTAATGGGTCACACACAAGGGGTAGTGTACTATAACCCTCAAGTGGAAATAGTCTGTGATAACGGGGCTTCCTTTTAAATTGAATCCAAAATCATATGTCCGATGCCTCATATTTGAGACTTTGACAGGCTTTTATTTTGAAACTATACATCAGAATGTCTTGATACTTACTGGGTCACACTATGGGGTCGTGTACTATAACCCTCAAGTGGAATTATTCTTGATAACAGGGCGCTTCCTTTTAAATTGAATCCAAAATCATATCTAATTTGTCTCATATTTCAGACTTTGAGAGGCTTTTTTTGAAACTGTACATCAGAATGTCTTGATACTTAATGGGTCACACCAAGGGGTCGTGTACTACAACCCTCAAGTGGAATTAGTCTGTGGTAACAGGGCGTTTCCTTTTGAAGTGAATCCAAAATCTTATCTAATTTGTCTCATATTTGACTTTGACAGGCTTTTATTTTGAAACTGTAAATCAGAATGTTCTGAAACATTGTAGATCACACCTTGAGAAGGTGTCCTCTCCATCTGATGTGAAATTGGTCTGTGGAAGCTAGGACTTTTATTTTTATAATTTTCTGAATGTGTAGACAAAACAGCATATATATGAGTTTTGGGGGGCTCTTATTTTGTAAAACAAAATCAGAATGTCCTGAAACATTGTAGATCACACCTTGAGAAGGTGTCCTCTCCATCTGATGTGAAATTGGTCTGTGGAAGCTAGGACTTTTATTTTTATGATTTTCTGAATGTGTAGACAAAACAAGCGTTATATGAGTTTTTGGGGGCTCTTATTTTGGAAAACAACATCAGAATGTCCTGAAACATTGTTGATCACACCTTGATAAGGTGTCCCTCTCCATCTGATGTGAAATTGGTCTGTGGAAGCTAGGACTTTTATTTTTATAATTTTCTGAATGTGTAGACAAAAAGCGTATATATATGAGTTTTGGGGGGCTCTTATTTTGGAAAACAACATCAGAATGTCCTGAAACATTGTAGTTGACACCTTGAGAAGGTGTCCTCTCCATCTGATGTGAAATTGGTCTGTGGAAGCTAGGACTTTTATTTTTATAATTTTCTGAATGTGTAGACAAAACAGCATATATATGAGTTTTGGGGGGCTCTTATTTTGTAAAACAAAATCAGAATGTCCTGAAACATTGTAGTTGACACCTTGAGAAGGTGTCCTCTCCATCTGATGTGAAATTGGTCTGTGGAAGCTAGGACTTTTATTTTTATAATTTTCTGAATGTGTAGACAAAACAGCATATATATGAGTTTTGGGGGGCTCTTATTTTGTAAAACAAAATCAGAATGTCCTGAAACATTGTAGATCACACCTTGAGAAGGTGTCCTCTCCATCTGATGTGAAATTGGTCTGTGGAAGCTAGGACTTTTATTTTTATAATTTTCTGAATGTGTAGACAAAACAGCATATATATGAGTTTTGGGGGGCTCTTATTTTGTAAAACAAAATCAGAATGTCCTGAAACATTGTAGATCACACCTTGAGAAGGTGTCCTCTCCATCTGATGTGAAATTGGTCTGTGGAAGCTAGGACTTTTATTTTTATGATTTTCTGAATGTGTAGACAAAACAGCGTATATATGAGTTTTGGGGGGCTCTTATTTTGGAAAACAACATCAGAATGTCCTGAAACATTGTAGATCACACCTTGAGAAGGTGTCCTCTCCATCTGATGTGAAATTGGTCTGTGGAAGCTAGGACTTTTATTTTTATAATTTTCTGAATGTGTAGACAAAACAGCGCATATATGAGTTTTGGGGGGGCTCTTATTTTGGAATTCAGCATATCATGCAATGACAGGTTGTGAGGTGTGCTAAAATCTTTCTTTCTCTCTTTCTGACAGACAGACAGACAGGCAGGCAGACAGAATAAATGAATGGGAAATTGCCTTCGTCGGAAAATTCCCTGTTTTTAGTTTTGACGGTCTCACCGTAATAGCAAGTGTATACGCGCACCGCGAAATATAGGGGTGGCTAGTTTGACCGCTCATTTTGAAGTGGAGGCTGGCTTGACTGCAGTAGATTGAACAGTAGGCTACAACAAGTAGGCTAATACAAAAATACATAAAAATTACCATTCTTCTTACACTTAGGCTACTGCAAAGAAAGGTGTTCGCAGGAGTTCCTCACTGGAGGAAAGGCTCTTTGGTTACTTGTTAGAAACGCGCCCAGCTTCACGTGCTGCAATCACAGCTAATTAGATTCACCTGCGGCGGCTCTCCCCCTTATAACATCCCTGTGGCCTGTTTCCTTACGATTTCATCGGTCTGAGTCAAGCAGAGAAGTCCACCATGCCCACCAAGAACGTTGTCGAGGAGCGACTCTCCAAATTCAAGAACAAGGGCAAAGATCCAGCAGTAAGTTGATGTTTAATTTCCAAGGTCTTACGTACTAATACTTTTTACCGACACTGCGTCTCGGCCTCTTGCAGAAACTTCGAGAGAAAAGGATCTCGGTGTGCGTGGAGCTGCGCAAAGCTCACAAGGATGAAAATTTCCTGAAGAGAAGAAACCTCACGCTGTCGTCTCTCCCGGACGAGGATGCCCTCGACTACATCTCCAATGACATGGTAAGTTCAGTGACCTTTTAACAAGTTTGTTCAAACTTTGTCTTTATATACGGTCTATGGTTCAAACTAGTGCAGCCTCTAACTGTGTATCTGTCATTTAGGTGGCCGTTTTACCGCTTGATGAAATCATTAAGGACGTCAACTCTGACTGCATGGAGTCCCAAACCCGAGGCTGTCAGGCAGCCAGGTGAGGGTTCATTGCTTTATCTTTATATAAGCCACTGATTTGTTGCAGAAGATGCAATTGCTGTGGTTCCACTTATTGCCCAAATGATAAATTGATTGTTTTTTTTTTGTTTGGGGGGAGCAGCAAATTGAGGGTGTCACCTGGAGCTTCTGGGAGATTGTAATTGCCATTTTCATGATTTTTCTAACACCGTTACACAAAGTTATTGGGCTACTTGATCTCAATGTTTCACCCATTGAAATTGGGTGGTAATGTTGTCTTATTTAGGAAAAATAAGATGACCTGTATGTTAAGTAGCCTATTTCATCCAACCTTCCCTCAGGAAACTGCTGTCTCAGGAGCGTAACCCTCCAATGAAGGAGATCATAGATGCAGGTCTGCTGTCCCGCTTTGTGTCCTTTCTGGGTATGGATGATGAGCCGACTCTGCAGTTTGAAGCAGCTTGGGCACTTACAAACATTGCCTCTGGAACTACTTGGCATACTCAACAGGTGAATAGTATTACTGTAAGCATGGCTAGCCTGATGTTTAAGATGACTAATTCTGTTTGACTGTAACAGGTCATGATCCTTGTTAAGATGGGCTTATGAAGTATTATGCCTCAAACATCTTGAAATTAAAACAAACAAAATGGACTCCAGTTTTAGAGGCTTCCAGGTTTTATTGGTGGCTTAAACCGTGCATTTGTGTCTCAGGTGGTGGAACATGGGGCGGTACCAGCTTTCATTGCCTTGCTGGCTTCACCAATGTTGCACATCAGTGAACAGGCTGTCTGGGCTCTTGGAAACATTGCAGGTAACATGCTGCATGTATTGCCATCATGTATGGATTTTTATTAGTAAAACTGATAAATTAGGATGCTTAATGGAGACAACGATAATGGCTTCCAAAAGGTGGTGGGGGGGACAACATGATTGTCAATTAACTTGGACTGGAATTAAGCTATGAAGTGATTCGGGCACAGGTCTTCAAATGTTAAAATGGCAGTCTGCCTTATGCTGTAAAAAGAGCTTAGTTCTCAGGGACACAGAATCTACATGTATTTCACTGTGGCTTGCTGTACTAACGTCGTGACCTAAATTCTTGACAGGTGACGGTGCAGCTTATCGAGACGTCCTGATTGAGTGCAATGTTATCCCAGCCTTACTGGCCCGCATCTGCCCAGACACACCAGTAAGTCCAAACTTTACAAGACCAGCCTCCAACTGCACACTTAAGTGTGCACTTTTTATATTTTTGTTTTTGCTTGAGAACTTTGTCAAAGACATTACTTTAAATGTTACAAACTCTGCAAAGTTTGAAAGTGCTCATATAATGCTTTTTCCCTTTGCTTTATTGTGTTATATCTTTTTGTGCATGTTAATGGTTTACAAGTGAGTCTACTCCAAAGGGTCTTACCATCTCCAACAGAACTCTTCACAAACTGCTCCAAACAGCTCTATTGTAGTCCAGCCTTTACTTCCTTGACAAATGTGCATCCCTTTGTAACATGTTATAATGCTCACCTGGCTGCTAGTTTGGCACGCCCTCATACTCTGCGTCTGACTGGCTAGTTGTCCTTACCTAGGTACTGAGCGTGTGTGTGACTCAACAAAGATTGAACAGAAGTGTAATGCCTCACTCTGTAGCCAAAACAGAGCTCAACATACGGGGGAAAGGAGCTGCAGCAATGTGCAGTACAACAAATGTGTTTTTAGAAAATTGAACAATGTAAACTTATTCTGGTACAACCCCTAAATTAGTATACTAACATACTTTTTTTTTTTATGTAGGTTGTCTACATAAAACATTTACTCCCAACCTCTCAAAAACAAGCTTATACAAAAGCTTAGTACTCTAGTTTACATTGCGCCCCCACCACGTTTGAATTAAAATGTGGCACATAATTCCCCACAATGCAACTCAGGTGTGTTATGCTAGTAGCAACTAACGTATCCTCACTGTTGGCCTCAAGCAGAGATAAGAGTCTACGAGTTTACAACCTGTAAATGGGAAGCTCAAATTTTTCTAAAAGCAATATGTCCGACTCTGCTTTTTTTCGTGCAGTAGTACTGCCAAGACCTGTAAACAGACTTAATATGTAAAATCTGTCAAGTTTCCCCTTGAACTTTCCACAGCTGTGGGGCAGAAGTCTAAATGTTGCTGTGTGCATCATAATGATTTTTATTACTCCAGGTTGGCTACCTGCGTAACCTGACCTGGACTTTGTCCAACTTGTGTCGCAATAAGAACCCGTTTCCACCCTTGTCTGCAGTCATGCAAGTAAGTAAAATCACAGCTCCGTAATAGTCTTAACAGGTGTATAAGCTTGGCACCCTGTGTAACAAATTAATTCCCAGTCCAGAAAGGTGCCAAAATACCAGTGAGTTGATTAATGTGATGTAACTGTCATGCCTGCAGGTGCTTCCCTCTCTGATCCAGTTGCTCCATCTTGGCGATAAGGACATCTTGTCTGATGCATGCTGGGCAATTTCCTACCTTTCAGACGGTGACAATGACCGTATTGATATTGTAGTGAAAACTGGAATTGTCTCTCGGCTGGTGGAGCTCATGAGCCACAAGGAGCTTAGTGTCATGGTAGGGTGTTCTCAAATGCACCAACTCTACTTTAAACATTCTGGACTTAAAAAAATTTGAGATGTCAAAGATCTGCCATTCCTGTGTAATGCTATGACCAGATCATCACTGCCTTAGCAATGTAAATGTTGTGATTGTTGCATAAGTGGCAACTTAAACTAGTAAAGCATGACCACTTGTAGGTTTTTCTTAAAGTTGGTCAAAAGCAAGAATCTTTCACTGCCTAAAGTATGGTAAATCTGTTACTTGTTGGGCTCCAGACCCCTGCCCTCCGCTCAATCGGGAACATAGTGAGTGGCTCAGACCTGCAGACCCAGGCAGCAGTTGATGCAGGAGTCCTGAAAGTCCTACCTCAACTGATGAGGCACTCAAAGGCCAGTGTGCAAAAGGAGGCAACATGGGCATTGTCCAACATCGCTGCAGGACCATGTAGGCAAATCCAACAGCTCATCACCTGTGGCCTGCTCCCCCCTCTGGTGGAGCAGCTAAAAAATGTGAGTAGATCACAAGATGATCCTCTGGGCATCTGTACATTGAACATACTGTAGTGATGCTTAAAATGGAACTAATCACATTTTCTCAGGGTGACTTCAAAACTCAAAGGGAGGCAGTGTGGGCAGTGACCAACTTCACCAGTGGGGGCACTGTGGAGCAGGTGGTCCATCTGGTTCAGTGTGGGGCCCTGGAGGCTATCATTAACTTGTTGCAGGTCAAAGACACTAAAGTAATTCTTGTCATACTGGATGCCATCAACAACATCTTCATGGTAAGGGGGGTGAAAAGCAGCTCAGATATTGGCACCTGAATTAGTCTAAAACCTGCTACAGTTTTCATTAGAACTTGAAATGGGCAGATGAGTGATTATTTCAATGCCTGTACTTGACTTTTCAGGCAGCAGAGAAGCTTGGTGAGACTGAGAAACTTTGCCTGTTGGTTGAAGAGCTGGGAGGACTGGATCGTATTGAGATGCTGCAGAACCATGACAATGAAACAGTGTACCAGGCTGCTCGTACCCTTATAGAGAAGTACTTCAGTGATGTAAGATGACCACATGACAAATTCCCTACATTCATATTAAGAGTACATTTTAAGTTGACAATTTAAAACTAATTCTCAATGGGTTTCTTAATTATACAACTTCATCTAGGTACCTTTTTCAAAATGCATGTAAAACTTTGCATTAAGCTTATTCAATTTCTGAAGGCAAGGGATTCTAGACTGGGTAAACCCAGCCCAATCTGCTGGCTGTTTTGATTTTTTTGCCCTGCAGCTCAGGCTGGAAACCTAGTATCTATCCTGCTTCCATTACACATCTGTGGGAACAAATCACAAACTGGCTTATCCACCTGGCACGCTATGGGCATGATTAACACTGATGATAAGCAACCAAGCAGCTTTTGTTTACATTCAACAAGCTGGCCACCTGCTATGTCACCTGGATCATTGGTCTGATTGGTTGAAGGACTATCCAATTGTGTAGTCATTTGAACTATGCCCATTGATCCCACCTCTTAGCAGTAGAAAATACAGAAGACTCCTCAGACTAATGATCAATTTAAAAGATGAGTTTAGGCTGGTGATAGCCAGACTAAAGGCAATCTGCATAAGGGCTCAAATGTAGTCTTTGTATTTGCAAATATAACTTTAACTTTCTTTTCTCCTAGGATGACGTCGTGGGAGTTAAGGTCGACAGTACGGATGACTCATTTGTATTCAAGACTTCTGATGTTCAGAGGACTTTTGAATTTTAGACAGTTTTGATTGCATGTTGAATAAATAAACTTACAGTATATTAAGGATGTATTATGAATGGAAAGTCAATTTATTTTTGGTCATATGGCTACGAAGTTGTAGTTTAGACATGGCCAACAAAAGTAGATCTAAAAGAATCAGTCAAGCTGGTTCACAGCTTGTTCACAGACCTGTTATCTTAACTCTGGATGGTCTACAACCATTGCAAGATGGAACACTGAAATGGATAAATCTTTCTTGTCCTATGACTCATTAAGGAAGTCCCTTAAAGGGACTTCCCAAGACTCTAAATATATTTCAGCCAGAGTGGTGATTCTCATTAAGTTGGGTTGCACTTATTGACTTGATAAAATGCAAACTTCACTTTTCCACTTGATGTAAAATGACATGTCTGGTTATGGCCACCCAAGCCTAAACTGTAGATATTCAAACTGTAAAAAACGGGCTTATGCCAACTGCCCAATATGGACTACCCACTTTCCTATGACCAGGATTGTCAGGTTTCCCCAAGTAAACCTTTTCATTAACCCTTTTGTAGCAAGTATGCAGATAGGTTTCGGTATCTGAGATTTCTGCCTTTGCTTCAGTACAATAGAGGTGAATGTAGTTTTTAGTGCTCAGAGTGACCTTAAATAGGCCTACACTGCAACATCTCAGATGTCCCCATTACTGTCAGTTCTCACCACAGAAGGTCTTTCTGAAACTTTTCTAAAACCCTGTGGAAGTAAAACTATCTGCATGGGTGAATCACACTTAAAGAGCTGACCCTGCCATCTTTTGGAGTTTATGAAATGGACCGAAAAAATATTGGGGAAATCCTTGATTGGTACATGAGAGGTTTAGATTGACCCCACCCCTACTCTCCTATAAAAAGGTGACTGGCATCATACAGACCAAAAACCTTACTGACAGTCAAAGCACCTGCTGCGCCACCTGGTAAGATCAAATGGAGTAATTTTTCAGATGGTTTAGTTCATTTTGGTTTTAGCGCATCATGAATTGTTTTCAGTAGATATTATTGGGGCAGAACATTACTGAAAATGTTAATTATTTCGGAGATAGTGAATGATTTTTTTTTTAAATAAAATTGTATTATAAGGAAACTGTATCTGGTGCAAATGGATTTCAGATCTGACTAATGCATTGCTTTCACTTGAAGGCCCTGTGATTTATATTCCTTCATAGGCAGGGACAGTAAATTTCTTTCTTTTTAGGTATTGATCTTCAATCATGTTGAAGGATAGTATGCTGATGTTCATTGTCCTCTGCTGCCTTTTTATAAGACTTCTGAATGCAAAGATGGTAAGGTAACAGACACATAGAGTAACATGCGATAATATCCACTGATGTTACAATATTTTACTGGTTAGTAAAGTGTATTATACATTTCAAATGTTGCTTTGGTTCAATGGTTTCAAATGCAGCAAGTCTGAAATACCATGACTTTAACCAAAAGAAATCCTGTAACGTGATCACATGTTTACTAGCCGGTCAGTGATGTTTTTTAATCCAGATCTGAGAGGCAAAAGTTCTATCCCCACAATTTGAACAGGTAACAAAAACAAAATAAAGGTCAGTTGTCATGAGTTACTACTAATCCTGTGAAAATAGTTGTATGTCTTCTGTAGCTCTGCAGGGAGCTTGGGCTTAGGGACTAAACCTGTATAACAACAAACCTGTGTTACAAACTGGGGGCATGGAATTTAAAAGACATCGGCATTTACCAGGCATGGAGTGTCTAATTTAGTTGCATTGTGAGAAATGTAGGATCCAGATTCATTTTTTTTTTTAAGCTTGAGCCATACTAGGGACCACAAGTCAGGATATCCAGGCCTCCCCTACTTCCATTATTTTTCTAGTTTTTTTTTTTTTTTTGAGAGTCCAGTGTAGTCCCTTTTTAAAGCCTTCTACATGCCATATTTAACTATTAGGTGTAAACAAAAACTGAAACAGCCTAAAATAACCCACTAAATGTCAGCATTTCATTGTAGAATATAAGATGTTGACGAAGACCTCCAAAGTCCCAGACAGATTACGGAGGACATGAACTCAGTTTCCTTAAAGCTTTAGTGTGTAACTTTTTGATATTAATGAACGTCCGTTACATTCAAGCCATTGCCAAATGAGTTTCTACACACAACGCTCACTGTATTTCTCAGTATGGCTATGTTCAGAAAATGGTGTCGTCTGGCGACATTCACGTGCAGAAAAGTGAAGATAATTACCTCTTCTGAAGAGTTCATGTTTTTTGATCCTCCGTGTCCTCCTTGGCTAATAGCAACTGCGGTGGGGGCGGTGCGCGATCACGGAAGGCTTGTATCACGTGGACGCGCAGACAGTTTTGTTGACATTACTAGAATTCTTCATGGGGGCGATATAAACTACACACTATAGCTTTAATAGAAGCAACAACCCTGCTCTCAGTTGATCAAAACTATTTAAACCAATGTGGCCAGCTTTAATACTGTGTTAAATGCATTACCTCAATAAAACTACATGTTCAGATTTTTTTTTTTTTTTTTAACAGTTGCCTCAACAGGATACCATAAAAGCCACTTTAAAAAGCTCTGATGTCCAAAAGGCGGATGTTGAGATATCCTCTCCACAGGAGGCTACCTCCACTCAGTTAGCCATGCAGAAACCGCAAACACCTCACTGAAGGCATCTGTTGCCTCTGTCCAGGTCCCATCCGGTCTGTCCAGGCTCATCAGTATCCCTCTGAGTTTGTCTTCAGACTCTGTCGACGACATGTATTACGGCTGCTCCGAGAAGATGCTGATCAAAGTGAAACGTCACTACCTTCCTGGGAGCACCAGGGAAGGTCTGCACTCCACATACACAAAACTCTGTGCCCTCAAAGCCATGAAGAATAAGGACATCTATGACCTGCTGTCCTGGAATCACTTCAGGGCTCTGTGTGCCTACACAGCGGCGTCATATAACGACTTAAACCGAGCAGTCCGCAGGGGGAAGGCTTCCTACAAAACCTCGTTTGGATTCCATGCCCTCCACTTCCTGCTGTCTGACGCCATCCGGCTCCTAAAACTTAACCAAAGAAGCTGCTACACCACCTACAGGAGAAGCAAACTGCTCTTCAGCGGGGAGTTTGGACAAACCATTCGCTTCGGCTCATTCGCCTCCAGCTCCCTCAGCAAGGACCTGCATCAGTTTGGACGGAGGACCTGCTTCGAGATACACACACGTTTCGGCGCCTATCTCAAGTCCTATTCAGAGTTTGACTCTGACGAGGACGAAGTACTGATTCCTCCATATGAGATGTTTAAGATCGTCTCTGTGGACATGTCAGGAGAGAATAATTTACACTGTGATGCTTTCTACAAACTTGAGACTGCTGGGGTTTACAGCAGCCTCAACTGCCAGGCTGTGAAGCCTTTTTAAAAGCAAGAGTGTACAAAATAAACCCTATAAATAAAAAAATAAAAAAACACAAACCTGGGTTTAATTTTGACAAAGTAGCTTAAATTTCTTTAATAGTAAGAAATATGAGAAACAAAATTATGGAATATTATGTCATTAAAAAAGCATACCTAAAAATCTGTGTATTACAGTAGTAGTAGTACAAATAAATAGAAAATGCAAACTGACTGTTTAATTAAAAATGTCTACACACTGCTTATGAATTTTTTATTTGAAGACTTTCCACTAAGTCTCAAAAATACATTTATTTTTGATGAATGGAAGAGGCAAAGCTAGACCGAGACATTTATATGAACTTTTACATGACATAAATTAATTTTACAAAGATGTAAACATGTTTTACACACTTTCAGTCTCATTGTAGCATGATTAGTAGAGTGAATATCTGGACAATGACAGCTCGTCTCTTTACAGCTGACACCAAGTATCAAGTTCATAGAAATAGTCCTCATCAGGTATCTCCTGTCTGAACGACTTCTGACTGAGGTCTATGTATCGATACCTTTTTGTCCAAGAATAGATGAAAGATGAATGTCTTTGATTATAATTTGGAAACTGATGTTATAGAGCGAGTGGTGAGAGACGAGTCCGGAGCTGATGCTGGCGACTTCAATAAGGCCACAAAGGCGATGAGAAGTGAAGTTCAACATAGGCTTGATATCATGACAGTGAACACATCACGGTACATGTGACTTGTGTGAAAAAACATGAAATACTAAAAAAATTGTATCTTACTGGTCAGTTCTGTTCCAGTCATACGGTTGGCCCCACACTACTTCACTATTTTAAGCAAGATGGTATTTTCAAGTTTCAATATCGTGCCTTCCTCCATTTGTCAGAGTGAATCTCTGCATGCTACAAAAGTAACAGGAAGTGTTGCAATAGGCAGTGGACCGAAAAGGCAATCTGCTATAAGTATACAGTAGTTCAAGCTGAGGTCAGTAACAGCTGTTGAAAATAGAAACTACGTCTGACCTATAACAACCTGCCAGTGACACACAGGAGATTTTGGCCCCTTGTATGTGATCAGGATGGAGTGTTTTATGAAAAAATAGCACTAGTAATCCAGACAGAAGGAACACAGCTGGAGGATTTGTGAGAGGCGTGGTTCCCAACAGAAGCACCAAACATTAGTGATGGTCAAATGAAGCTTCTTGGCTCGGGGTCATGGTGCAAAAGACCCTAGGGTGAAATTACTCCGAACCATCACTTTAAAGGAATGGCAGTTCAGTGCGTTTTCAACCCTTTGTTGAACAGAGAGCGGCATCTAGTGAGCTCAGAAAGTAAACACAGTGGTTCGTGAAGCTTCATTTGACCATCGCTGCCAAACATCATCTCCTTGTAGACTGAACCTGTAAGCAGTCAGTGCTGGTGTGTGAGAGTGTCTACATCTTCTCGTAGGTGAGTTCCTGTCCGCAGGTGGTGCAGGTTTTCTTGTAGAGGTCCTCCTCCGGATCCACCACCTCCTCTGGTCCGTACTGATGCTGGTGGACGCTGGTGTTTTTGGTCCACATACTGCTCCTCACCGCCCTGCGCAGCTCTGACACCCAAACACAGATATATGTAACATCCACACGTCCAGAGTTTATCGAGAGGACGCTCGTCCCACATTCAAATGTTGATGTTTACACAATGCGTGATGTAACAGACTTGTTATTTGGGCTCTAACAGAAAACCAACCTTTGACCTTCTTGTTGAAGCGTTTTTGTTTCTGCACCTCTTTGTTCTCTTCCCTCGTCTCTTTGGCCTCCTGCAGGGCCTCCTCTGAGCCCCACACCTCCATACATCTCTTCTCCACCTGGGTAACACACAAGTGCATAGTTCGCATAGACTCATTAAAACATACAAAACAAGGAGGGATTATTTTGCATTTGACCAAAATGTTTGCGACTGATTTAGAGCTGCAACTAACGATTTATCAACTTATTTTCGGATTAATTGATTATTTAGTCTATAAAATGTTCGAAAACAACAAAATGTCCAAGAGCCCAAGGCCCTCTAGTTTCCAAATGTCTAATTTGTCAACGCAACAGTTAAAACAAAAGTTATTCAATTTACAATTTGCAATGTCTGATGATTGACTAATTGATTGATTGATTAATCATCATTCCTACACATCTACTGACTTTACAGACACATATTTAAAACTATATTGCAATAAAAGCTTGCTTTAGTTATTTTTTATCTCAATCGATATAGTTCTTAACATTTAGGATTTTTTATAATGTTGTCTTGGCAGCCACACGTGGCCTTCAACAAGAAGGACAAAACAGATGGAAATACAGCAAAGACAAAGAAAGTTAAATTATTATTTAGAGTTGTAATATCACACACACACACACACACACACACACACACACACACACACACACACACACACACACACACACACACACACACACACACACACACACACACACACACACACACACACACACACACACACACAAACACACAAACACACACACACACACACACACACACACCTGTAGTTTGAGGTAGAGCTTCATGTCTCCCCAGTGTGAGTTATGAGGGTTTTTCTTTAGTATAAACCTGAGCGGAGGCTCTCTGTTGTCCAGGTCACAGTCCTTCAGCAGGTAGTGCTGCTTGGCCTCAGTTCTAGAGATCAGCTTATGCTTTTCCTCGTTGTCTCTGAGGGGGAAAGAGGCTTCCACTGTTAATTCATTTGATTGTTTTTTCAGCCGTGATTGTAAAAAAATAAATAAAAATATGATCTGAAGAGACACAGAAGACTCCTCAATAAGCCATGGGTATCTGCAGGTTTCAGAAGTTTTAATACTTCCCTGAAGTGCTGGTTCTCTCATCGATCTTTGATTAAACATCACTACTCATAGATTTAATACAACTAAATGACCAGAAAATTAGAGGTTTAACATGAAATCCATCGGTGATGAAAACCACATATTTTTGGCACATTACATTAACCTTAACCCTTTTAATCAGGCACGGCCTTCTACATAACATAACTTTATGCTTTTAACAGATAAATGCATATTATAATGTAAAATTAGCATACAATATCCAAAATATGTTATCCTACCATCATATACAGGAATGCTGGGCAGGCCTGCGCAGGGGCAGACTGGAACAAAATTTCAGCCCTGGCACTGTAGCCACACCAGCCCACATTACCACGCCCATGCAGCCCCACCCACGGACACGTGCATTTACTAATTACATTTGTGTATAGATGGTGAAATAATATAAGCAGTACCTTATGTAAAAGATTTTTAAACATTTAATGTAAGTAACTGGCAAACAATGCTTACTACTTTTTAAAGAGCACACGTTTATAACAAATGTACACATACTGTCGGTTTGTATGCTGTTACTGTCATTCTCTACAGTATGTTGTCCTTTGTTGTCACTGTCTGTTCGCTTGTCCATGTTTCTCTCTGTTGACACTGTACATATTGTCTGTCTGGTTCTCCATCTTTTCATCTGTTTTAACTCTCTATTTCTGCAATTTAAATATGTGTTTATGGCTGTGATATACTTCAGGGTTTTTCTTTGCTCAGAATTGGCCTTTGGGGGGAACACATAAAGTTTTGAGGGTAAAAGACTTCAATTCCTGCATTCTGATACATTTTTAGGCACCAATTTATGGTAAAAACGTCTATATTTATGGCAAGGAAATCACAAAATTCTGGTGGCAGCTAACAATTCAAAATACAAAATATAATGGAATATTATTATATTCATTAGTCCAGTAAGGAGGCTTTCACATCTGGGACATGGGTCGGATATGACAACACTTGACCCCAAAGTCCAGTTGTTTAATTAACATGAACAGGGCTATATGGTCAAGGAGCACGTTTTGCTCCCAAGTTGAAAAATGTAGGATTGACTTACATAGGCTACTGCTTTTACTGCTAAATTGTATAATAACACAAACATGTTATGGATACAAAACGTTGCAGACTGGTCAAATGCTTAATATTATTATTAACTATTATTATTATTATTATTATTATTATTAATATAATATAATATAATATTATATAATATTATTATTATTATTATTATTATTATTATAACCATAGTGAAATCGTGCAAGCGATAAAAACCCGTCCTATGCGCTGTCGGCCTGTAAAGACAATTTATTTGTATATTTAAAAAAAAAAAAACTGACAGGCCCCCATTTAAAAATATGGTCCGGCCCCTCTGGCATTTGCCAGAATTGCCAGATGGCCAATCCGCCCCTCGGCCTGCATAATAATAGGACATAATACACCTTAAGAAAAAAAAAACCTAATGCCATATTCTTTCAGATATTGGGGGAACCTGTGAATTTATATACGTATACTTTCCAACTTTTTCTCTGAAAAAAATAACAGAAATCTGCATTACAATGTAAAATGTGTCGAATTCAAAACTCTAATGACTTCTTTAGACATGTTATGCTTTTCCAAAAGCTGCATAAAACTAGGCTACTATATTTGGATTTCACGCTCATAAAGTCTGTCTGTGTGTATGTGTGTGTGTGTGTGTGTGTGTGTGTGTGTGTGTGTGTGTGTGTGTGTGTGTGTGTGTGTGTGTGTGTGTGTGTGTGTGTGTGTGTGTGTGTGTACCTGCACTTGTCACAGACAGCCAGGTCAAAGCTGTTGCTGAGGTACGAGTCCATAAAGGGTTTTTGACAATCATCGCACACCAGGTAGTCTGGCTCGATCACTGGAGCTGGAAACAAAACACACCCACACTTAACACACATGTAAATATGCATGCATGCATGCACGCACTCGAGTCATCCAACACACAGACACACACCTGGCTGATGCACAACCTTCCTGGTCCTCTGCTCTTCCTCTTTATCCTCCTCCTCCTCCTCGATAAAGAAGCCGGCACCGGAGTCGATGGTCTTGGAGACTTTGGCCGAAGTTGCGCCCTCCACAGCGGACAAAGGGCGACTCGCTAGTCGGGCTTGCCGGAGCATCAACGCGCGCTGCCGGTTCCGCTCGATTTTAGCCCGCATCGCTGCAGAAAGCTCGGGTTTGGGACTCTGTTCTGGGGCGGGACCGGCAGCTTCCACTCCCTCGGACTCAGACGGATCCATGCTGCTCTCTCAAACAGCGATCACCACATAGCAATGTATGAAATGGCTCTACAGACCGGTCTTGTTTTGTTCCATTAAAAATGCAGCGTTGGACTGTTGTTACCATAGACAGTATATGGTTGTTACCAAAGCTGACAGTTGCATGCTTCCGGTGGCTTCTTCATCTTCTTCCTTTCTTTATTTTAAAGTTTTAGGTGCATTACCGCCACCTTCTGCTGGGGTCTGGGGTGTGTTGTTCGGGTCTGTGGGACCCGTTTTCAATGTTTGCTAAAAGAAAAATTATGCTATTTATTATTTCTTCTAACTCAAACTCATTGGCTAATTTTCTGTGAAGAACATAACAAATAACTTATTTTCAATGACTGCACACGGTACACGATTTCGTGCACGATTTCACTATGGTTATAATAATAATAACAATAATAATAATAATAATAATAATAATAATTATTATTATTATTATTATTATTATAATACTATATTATATTATATTAATAATAAATATTAAGCATTTGGCCAGTCTGCAACGTTTTGTATCCATAACATGTTTGTGTTATTATACAATTTAGCAGTAAAAGCAGTAGCCTATGTAAGTCAATCCTACATTTTTCAACTTGGGAGCAAAACGTGCTCCTTGACCATATAGCCCTGTTCATGTTAATTAAACAACTGGACTTTGGGGTCAAGTGTTGTCATATCCGGCCCATGTCCCAGATGTGAAAGCCTCCTTACTGGACTAATGAATATAATAATATTCCATTATATTTTGTATTTTGAATTGTTAGCTGCCACCAGAATTTCGTGATTTCCTTGCCATAAATATAGACGTTTTTTACCATAAATTGGTGCCTAAAAATGTATCAGAATGCAGGAATTGAAGTCTTTTACCCTCAAAACTTTATGTGTTCCCCAAAAGGCCAATTCTGAGCAAGGAAAACCCCTGAAACATATCACAGCCATAAACACATATTTAAATTGCAGAAATAGAGAGTTAAAACAGATGAAAAGATGGAGAACCAGACAGACAATATGTACAGTGTCAACAGAGAGAAACACGGACAATCAAACAGACAGTGACAACAAAGAACAACATACTGTAGAGAATGACAGTAACAGCATACAAACCGACAGTATGTGTACATTTGTTATAAACGTGTGCTCTTTAAAAAGTAGTAAGCATTGTTTGCCATTTACTTACATTAAATGTTTAAAAATCTTTTACATAAGGTACTGCTTATATTATTTCACCATCTGTACACAAATGTAATTAGTGAATGCAAGTCTCGGTGGGTGGGGCTGCATGGGCGTGGTAATGTGGGCTGGTGTGGCTACAGTGCCAGGGCTGAAATTTTGTCCCAGTCCGCCCCTGCACCCCCCTACACATTACTTTTAATTACATTTGAGGTGTTCGGGTCAACTGGACCCGAGTGTTTGAAATACACCAATAATGATCAAAAATCTTGTTTCTATTTTTTTTTTATAATTGAATTGTTTTCTCACAAAAAACCAAAATGATCATATGATCATAAATGTAATCTCACAGGGGTAAATGGCAAATATGAACCATAAATTATGTATATATCATTGGTAATTGAGCTAAAGTAAACATCTGTTAAGTATTTTTACATAAATTGTTATGGCTGTGTGGATTTAAAAGCCTAACTATGTGGTGGCTCCACCAGACCCGGGAACATTGGCTGTGTAACAAAAAGATGAATACCACACAAGGGTTAAATCGTTAGCTTCCCCTTTTATTCGTTGGATTTGATCATATCTGCCATTCACTTCTACTGAATGATCAATGGTTCATATAAACCGGTTGGATACAAAAATATGGATACTTCATATTTTTTTGAGTCAGTCTTAAAGTCTAATATATTCACAAGATCAACAGTCCTCATTCTGTGTAAAAAGTATTTTCTAAAGATAAGTTGAGGTTATGATGGCTGAATGGATTCCCAAGCTTGTTCTTATCTAATTTAATTGGATGGCAGTACAGTGCGTTGAGGACCCCCTCGAAAACGAGATGCTTCATCTCAAGGGGTTATCCTCTTAACAATTTCAATAATAATAAACAGTGAGTGAATATCCTCAGTTGTCAGTGAACAGAAACGCAGATAGAAAGCAGACAAGTGAGCGTGACCATTGTTGGTTGTCCACAGGTGTCCAGTGAATCCCTGTTGCATCAGGCTGATCATGGCAGCGGGCCACGCATGCTGCTGTAAGAGGCTTGTGTCAAAGTAAAGTGGATCCCATCCTGATATATGACACTGCAAATCTGATCGGTGTCGTGAGGGAGCCTGTGAGGTAAAGTGACCTAACTTTTGAAGTGGTGTTAAAATGTCCTATGACCCCAGAAATACAGTGATGCATAACTTTATTGTGTATTTATTCTGTATAAGTAATAATACAACTATAGTAATCATTAGAACTCTACTTTACCTAAATAAATTAGAAATTATGACATGTTTCAAACCATTTTTTTTTATTTAAAAAAGTTTCTAAACCTACCCAAAAGTTACCATCAACTCCAAACACCAACATGGAAAATTTGAGGTTTAATTTATTTGATCATATAACACTTTATACAGAGTTGAATGATAGATGGGTTTTTTTCTTCATTATAATACACAATTGAAGTAGTATATATGATTCCATACTTGCATAATGTACAAGGGAAATACAAAAGCATTTTACCATTTGTCATGGTATTCAAACTGGTCAAGACTGAATTCTTATATATTTCTCATTCATGCACACATTTCTCACATTCACACGATCCTTTACAGCAATAACGATTTAAAATGACATAGTCTAAGTCTGAGAATATAAGTTGTGTTGAGGTTAAACAATGTGCTGACTACACACAGGAGCTTATGTACAGTCTTACATTACAGTTTACAAATCTTTTATCACATAAACACATTTAAACACACATTTTTCACTTTGCAAGATATAGAGCATAGTTGGGGGTACATTTTATGGAGAATAAGATTATTTTCATTTTCTTTATTTGGACAAAAACACTGAATTTATGAAAACATATAAACAAATAAAAGTATGTAGTTAACATAGTGATACAAAGTATGATTTGTTACCCTTTGGGAGTGTCAAACCAATACTGCCATGGCAATTTAATCCAGAAAATCAGAGCCACGTATCTATAGCTAAAAATAAAATGTTTATGTCAAACTGAAAGAAACACAAATTTATCTCTGAGGAAAACTGATTGTTCTTGGGAAACAAAATATAGTAAATACAAGTTATAGATATGTTTTTTGCATTGTAACAAGGTTGCACTGTACTGTAACACCTTAACCTTTTAACATAATAAGAAATAAAAAGAAGACAACGATGTAATTCAGAGTCTACAGTAACTTTATTGAGCATTTCTTTAAGACTGATGTAGCATTTTGAACATTGCCGGGAGAATAAAATATAAAATATTGCCCATGTTCAGTTGTGCTTTATACTTTTGACATAGAAAGCAGACAACATAAGGTAAATAAATGATGCGTGTTGTAGCTTGCATGAGGGCAGTCATGCAGTTCAGCATGCAACAGGTGGTTCAACTGAAATGGACAAGATGGATGACATTTTGGTAGGACAGTGAGGCCTTAAATGGGTCACTAGAAAATCTGCCTCACATCAGTGAGTATGTTTCCTTCCGCCACTTTAAGGACAGTTTGACTTTGTTTATTAAAAGAAAAAGAAAAAGGAAACCCCATAATAAAAAATGAAACTGAATTTCGCCAAACAAAGAGATAAAATTCAATAACATTAATGTAAACAGATTCTCTGAGTTACAGCCACTTTATTGCGTTATTCTTTGTTTCATCTTTTTTGCAACCTTTTCAGAATATTTGCATTAGATTATTTGACAGAAACACACATATTTGTATGGATAGATATCTATTGTCAATGTATTATTCAGCAGAACCCCAGTGAAATTAAGTTACATGCTTTTTGCTCACTGTAAATCTAATAGAGAGGGATTAGAGGAAAACAAAATTGTAAATGTCACAAACTGAATCTCTGTGAGTCCATGCTTTGTTTTACAATAATAATATGGGCCTACCTGATGTTTCTTATAATAACTTGTTTCTAAGATTTCAGCCTCTATGTCACACACTGAACACAAGAAAGTCATATGTGAACACAGCGGTGCAATACCTTATACAGTACATGAGTTGTTTTACATCAAAACATTACAGAAGAAACCCGGTGATACCTGTTGATATTGAACACTCCTTTTTATAAATACATAACTGGAGAAGAAAAAAAACAACACTTTTGAGTTTATCAAGTAAAATACAATGGAGGACACTAATCTTTAGTCCACCACTTGTTGTCCGGACTGCATTCACAAAATCATCAAATTTTAGCCAGGATACTGACGTAATCTCTCTCTAAAGTGGTGCATGTAAAGGCAGACAGAACAGAAAAAGTCAAAAGCTTTTAATATGAAGAACCCAGACCAGATAGTTGGGTTATATCAAGCATGACAACAACTTCAGTACATTCTATCTGTGTTTTTTTTTTTTTTTTTACACGGCTTTGTTGAATACTCAATTCTGATTGGTCAATTAAAGCATTCTACTGTCTTTTAATAGCAGGTCAATACTATTGATGTACACTACTGGTCAAAGGTTTGAGGTCACTTAGAAATTTCCATTCCACTCCATTATAGACAGAATACCAGCTGAGATCAGTTGCATTGTTTTTTTTTAACCAGGGCAGCAGTTTTCAGATTACATTATGTGTTTATATAATTGCAAAATGGTTCTTCAATTTTCTCAGTTAGCCTTTTAAAATTATATCAGATTAGTAAACAGAATGTGCCTTTGGGAAATTGGATGAATGGTTGCTGATAATGGGCAAGACAGATATTGCATTAAAGAGCAGCCACTTCTTTCTACAACAGTTGAGAACCCTTTTGCAATTATGTAAGCACATAATGTAATCTGAAAACTGTTGCCCTGATGAAAAAAACAATGCAACTGATCTCAGCTGGTATTCTGTCTTTAATGGAGTGGAATGGAAATTTCTAAGTGACCCCAAACTTTTGACCGGTAGTGTAGTTCTGATCACAGAGGACCATTTTTACATCAATAAAATAATTTTTAAATTAATATTGTATGTCATATTATTGATTTCTTTAGTAGGTAGCCATGTGAAAGGCGGGATAATGACCCACTTGCTCTACATTATCCCTTACATGCTCTATTGTAACTATTTAGCATTTAATGTATCCTATTATAGATATTCATGAATGAGATGTAAAGTAACCATTTATGCCAAATATGTCGTCAAATATACTGTATTTGAAGACACACAAGTAATTAACACTGGATATGTCTCTTTCAATGACCTTGCAAAGCCATAAAGGAGGTGTAATCAACACAGTTAACATCTAAAGGTATATTGAGCAGCTATCACATATATGTATTGCTCCGGCCCTCTCTTTTTTTCTTCCCCACTGCCCTTTAAAACAAAAAATAAAGTCTCTTTAAGCCTCCATACTCAGTTTATATGCTGAACTTGGCTGCCTGCATGAGTAGTGGAGATACTTTTTATACTGCCACACGGTCCTTCAGTTGAAAAAACAACAATCTCTGGTGATCTTCAATCGAAATTTCCATCCCGTTCACATAACCTGTCCATCAGTATTCAACCAATAGCGGCTACTGAATGTAGTCACGTGGTACGAAGAGAGAGAAGTGCCTCCTGGGTGGCATAAAGTCTGTTAATGACTTACAGGCTTGTATGCCACTGTTGGACAGCTGTGATGCATTGGTCTCAATATGCAGCGTTTATTTAAGTCAGTGCCTCTGCCTGCCGCTAACTGGCATCCACAACTTGTGTATGTGTATATATGTATGTGTGTGTATGTGTGTTTTCTTTACCTTTTACGTGAAGATGTTGGTACTTGAATGTGTGTGTCTGTGTGTATGCAGTCTTCTACTGTGTATATAAGTGAGACAGATAAGACACGGTTTGTGTCTGTGCGAGCATGTTTTTCCACTCCTATAGTAAATCATGGTACACGTGAGCACATCTGCGCTCAATTTCTGCTTTCCGACATCCAGTGGGAGTCGCTCTCTCTCATATGGTGACGGGGCAGCTGATGACTTTGTCTTCCAGCATGACGCTGACGATGAGGAAGACGAAGTAGAGCACGAACATGAGTAAGCCCAGAAACTTGCTCATTTTCCAACGGCAAGCCGCGATGGAGATGATGACGAAGAGAAGCATGAGGAAAAGGAGGACGATGGCGCAGAACAGGCCGTTGCTGCTCACCTCTACCGGCTTTAAGTCGTGGATTATGTTGTAGATGAGCCAGGGGAACGGCAGACTGGAGGGAGATGAGGGGAGGTGGAAGCACGACAGAGAAGAGTTGTTTAGGTTATGAGAGATACACAGAACATGCTCTCATCTAAAAGAAAAACTGGCTATAACAATGGACACTACACTGTTTTCTTGTTGTTTGGACTCACCCCACAGTGATATCAAAGATGTTGGAGCCCACAGAGCTGGACACGGCCATGTCACCCAGGCCTTTTCGTGCTACAATCACACTGGTGATCAGGTCAGGGATTGAAGTGCCAGCTGCTAATATGGTCAGACCCATTATCTCCTCTGTGATATAGAATGTTTCTCCAACCTGAAAGAAAGAACAAGTTGTTTAACTTTGCACGGTTCAAAAACTTTGTCAGAAATACTCCCATCATTTTCACATTGCTCCAAACATTGTTTTGACAGAATGGGCCCTATTTTAACGATCTGAAACGCAAGTGTGAAACGCAAAACGCAAGTAGCTTTGTGGGCGGATCTCGGGCGCTGTTGCTATTATACCAGCGGGGTAAATGACTCTTGCACCCGACGCAAATCTAAAATGGGTTGGTCTGAAGTAGCTAGGTGTGGTTTGGGCGTAACGTGAAAATAACCAATCAGAGCATCATCTCACATTCCCTTTAAGAGCAGGCGCGCTTGTTCCATGGCGGATTGCTATTATAACGGCGGATTTGCCTGTCGCACGCCAGCGGGAGCTGTCTGGGATGCGGCAAAGTAATAAATGCCCGTCTTGTCCGGGTGGCGATGTTGCTGCGGCCTCTCGGGCGCATCTCCTCAAGTCTGGAGAGGATTGCTGCAGCCATGGAGCGTGGGCCTCCAAACGCACCACCTGCTCCTGTTGTGCCCCTTCCTCCTCCCCCAACTCCATCTCTGTCCACCCGCTCCACCAGGAGCGCGTCGCGCATTGCCACTCCCGGACCCTCACGTTTCCAATCCCGCCGTAATTCAACATCACGTCTCCTTAAGTCCTCTAATATTTTCTCATTTATGTCATCAACACATCCATGATTCATGGAAATGTGTAAAACACAACAAGCCACAAAGAATGCTGCGACATTTTGAGGACTGTACTGTAAAGTGCCTCCTGATCTATCCAAACACCTGAAGTGCATTTTCAGTAATATTTTCCTTTGTAATTATGTATGGTTTTCAAAAATGGGAACTGCTGTAGATGAGAGAAGTGTATGCACATTGTGCACACGCTACATTATGGCCAAGCATTCGTTCCTAAAATAGCATCTGAATAACGCGCTACTGACTTTAGACTAGCACCACTGACTTTAGACCAGGTTTTTCCTGGCCAGTGGCGGAATTGTTTTCTGAAACTGCAAAATAGCACCAAGGAACGTTTGCGCCTGAACACGCCTCCTCTTTTCGCTGAACCGCCCCCGGGAGCGCAAATACATTCCCTAATTTACCGACGTGCGTCTGTGGAGGGAAAAGTCCGCTGTGCGTCGAGTGCAAAATAGGAATGATACATGCGTCGGTGTACAAAGGCAATTGCGCTGGGTGCAAGATAGGGCCCTCAGTCATTTCAGTCTTTTGCTGGCATCACTTTGTACATACAAAACACACAGGACCAAACTGCAGAGATAGACATGAGGATATAATAAGCAGAACGGCTGGCGGAGATACAGAGTTTCAGAGAGGTGGCAGGATAGAAATAAGATTTTGTGGCAGGGCGAAGACAAGCAGTGCAGGCATTGCTCCTACATGTTGATCTTTTGAAAAGCATGTTTCCCCTCGCTTTTGGTATTTGTGTCCCCACGGCAGCTCACATGGCGGCAGTGACATTTTTGTTAAGTAAGCGAATCTAATTAAATGCAAACTTATAATAGTACAAATTAAATGGGGATATTACGTGCAATAGTTATTTCAAGGTGTGTCTCCTCAGTGACCGTTCACATGACCTGCTGCTTCAGGCTCGTTAAAATAGAGCGTTACATCTTGATCTGGCTGTGACTCAAAGCAGATTAGTTGGGATAAGCTGCCGCGGTAACACATTCAACACCCTGACTGCTGCACTGACTCATAAGTGTGTGTGTTTTTTTGTTGTTGTGTGTGTGTGTGTGTGTGTGTGTGTGTGTGTGTGTGTGTGTGTGTGTGTGTGTGTGTGTAATTACCTGGTGAGCCCACCACACCATCAGGTAGGAGAAGATAGCAATCCAACTAATAGAGCCGAGGAAAGTGATGGGGAAGAACTTTGCTGATGTCTAAAAGAACAGTACAAACACATTTAAGATTATCTGCCACACAGTCAAACAACCACTCAATCAGACCTTGATATACCTGACACTTAAGGGCAATGTCAACATATAATACAGTACTTTTAGTCCAAAAGGTAAAAAGAAAAAAACAAGACTGGAACCTGCTTTTAACTCCCACACTAATTGAGCAGGTCCTGGGATAAATGAACTAAACTTCAGACATAAAGTAATCTAAGTTATAAATAAAATACAACAAATGATAATACAAACTGCAGTGAAACAAGCCTGCATTTTTAATGAAACTCTTCAATAAAGTATGTGAACATGTTGTCGTGTGAATAGAATATATCATTTTTAAATCTTTGATTGCATTGTGTTATATTCTGAGTTTCTTGTACACATAAAACATGGGGGGGGTATTGTTGTCACCTCTCTTCTGACGTCAGGCAGGGTTAACCACAGTGGAAAGATGATGGGCAGGATGAAGAGGTAGGTGAGCCGTTTCCTATTTGTTTCAGGCCAGGCCAGGCTCAGAGGCTGGTCTTCATCCTCCTCTTCCTCACCACCCTAAAGAGGGAGTTCATTACATGATGCTTCTCTACTTACGAACTTGACTGATGTGCTATAAAAACATATGGTTTAACATGTGAACTTGAAGAAAGATTGAAAGATAAAAAAAAAAAACATACCCCGTCTCCTCCTACAACACCGTTCATGGGTGGTGTGACTTCCACCGCAACATTTGAACTGTTGGGGATGTTTTTATCAGCTTGAGGAAAGAAAAAGAAGCGAGTTCAAGGAACTTGTTCACAAGACGAGACTTGTTTCAAATAAAAAGATGTCTAACAAGGTTAAGAGATAGCTGAAACTTAGTACAATTTGCTTTTCTTGGAGGTTGTGTCTGGGACAGGGCTCCTATGTTGAGAAACAAAATATACTTGTTAGTTTTCTGAGGTCATCCTTACAAGTGTAACACAGCATCACACGCATGCCCCTTAATAATCCCTTGATCAAATGAAAGAGTAATTGACAAATGTCAGTTCTGGATTCAATTAAGGCAAATCGGATAACTGGATACATGTGAACGACAATAGAAAAAAACTTTACACAAAACAACAGGTCAACATTATTATTACAATAAATTATGTAATTTGATGATAAAACGATAACTAAAAATCACAGCTCACATTTGATTGAAAACTACCACACTGTGTCATACTTCATGACATATATCACAAATGTGTACTTAAGCAATCATGACCTTTAAAAAATGTTTCAAACTAAAAGAGGGAGAAAGTAAAGTTTTAATTTCAGCAAAACATTTTAAAATTACAAGGTAAAATCTAAAAATACAGTCTTCTTATTGTAACATTAAAAGTGTGATTTTGGTTGTATTACTTGATTAACGTGTTGTTATCTAACTTGCTTAGCTTTTCAATTCATTCATTTCTGATTAATGAATTGTTGATTACTTGAAGTCTTGTTTTCATCATTCCTCTATCAATAGCCTTAATTGATGAATCTATCAGTTAAGTTTTGAGTGGGACAAACAGACTCCTCTCTTACTCACCTATACCGTTGGCACTGGCAGCTTCTTCTTTACACTTCTGCTTGGCCATTTTGTTAAGGATCGATGCCTTCTCTTTGAAACGTCCTAAAGCAAAGGAGACTCAGTCATACTGAACATTACTGATACTGATTGTATTGTATTGTATACAAGAAGTGGAAAGTGGTTGGATGAATGAATATATTCACCTTAAAGTGCCTATATTATGAAAAAATCACTTTTTCTGGGATTTGGGGTGTTCTTTTGTGTCTCTGGTGCTTCCACACACATACAAACTTTGAAAAAAATCCATCCATGCTGTTTTGAGTGAGATACAGTTTCTGAATGTGTCCTGCCTTCAGTCTCCTGGTGAGCTGTTCAAAATCGGTTCGGACTGTGACGTCACAGTCCGAAATGAGCTGGCTAACCACAACCGTTAGCTCGTTAGCATGCTAACCGTTAGCATTGGCATGCTAACGCTAATGCTAACGCTAGCATGCTACGTCGTTCTCAATAGCAAAGCACTGCTACAACACACACAAGTTCACCATAATCTACAAAAGAACTACTTACATGTGTGCCCTCATTTAGAAGTCTCCCAGCTAATCCTGCCTTGTAACTGACCAAAGTTGGAGAAACAGGCTTTCTTTTACTGTCTCTAGAGTTAGCTAGCTGACATGATCTACATCTGAACTAGTGAGCATGTGCGAGTGCAATCAAAGATAGTACAGAAGAAGAAGATGAAAAGAGGTCTCACTCTGTAGCTAAAACAGAAACCAGGTGAAAAGAGGATCTGCAGCAGTGAGAGAGAGCTGTGCAGTAGGCCTACAACAAAAATATGGTGTTTTTTTTAAATTAAACCATGTAAACCTATTCTGGTACAACCTTAAAATACAGTTATGAACCTGAAAATGAGCATAATATGGGCGCTTTAATCTTACAAAACTCAACCAAACACTTTTATGAACATAAAAAAAATTCAAACTTTTAACCTAATCTTAATCATAATCTTCACTTTAGCTGTTTATGTGTGTATGAATATGTTCATTTAATTCATGTTCACACCGCATCCTCTTTGTTTCAAAGATTGTGCTTATTTGATTATATCTTGTTTTAGAGATCTTGTTGCATTTGATATGTGTGTGTGTGTCTGTGTGTGTGTGTGTGTGTGTGTGTGTTTGTGTTTGTGTTTGTGTGTGTTTTGTATCTTTTTTGCTTACCCATACCTTCGTCACTGAGAGGGTCGAGGGTGTGTATCATGAGCTGGAAGATGCTGTTTCTCATCAGTGTGTTGTGCAGAGAGGCACAGCTGCCTTCCCTCTGCAACCTTGGTTTGGCCTAAAAAATGACCAACACAAATTCAAAAATTGTTTATATGAATGCAAAAAAAGTAATTAGTACATCCTTGTTCTACATTTGGCTTAAGTGGTCTTTCTTATTTGAAATGAAACTTGTAAAACACTGCCAAACAAGTTGGTGGAGAAAAAAAAAAACACCCTGATGAGCAGTTTTTTAAATGTCACATCTCTACTGCTTCTTACATTTTTGTCTAGGGTACATGTAGATGTATCTAGAAACCATTCTTTCTGATAAAATGTGTTATGGCTGACTGACTTAAATACACACTGTATACAGTAACATGCAGGCACTTAAACTGCTTTCTCAATACATAACCTGTACAAGACCCTACAAGTTCCATACAGAGAAGTTTACACACAAAAACTAACTTACCGTCAGCTTGTTCTCATCATCTCCAGATTCATTTACCTTTAAAAACACAGAGAAAGAAAACAATATATGTACAGTATAGGTTTTCTTACATATACGCAGGGTATGGAGACAGACATGAACTTCCTAAAGCAATGATAGAGGTTTTTTCCAGCCTCAGTCTTTAACCCTACAGCTCATTTACTTGATCTATTTACTGTAGCACACTTCCACTGGACGCACACACACACACACACACACACACACACACAAACCCTTAGGTTTTGCCGGTGTGTGTGTGTGTGACATGACCTCCTCCTCACAGTGGGAGTAAACCAGTGCCAAAGATGTTCCAACATGAAGACGAGGATCCTACACACACACTAATCTCTCAACCCAAGCCATTTCTTCAGAGGACATATACAGCGCAGTGGTGTCAACACGTAGTGTAGAGAAACACACACACACAAAGTCACACACACACAGTCCTCTGGCTGGGACAGATAGAGACTGTGGTGGTTTGTGAAAATACAGAGGTTGTTAACATCAGCAGTAGGGGAGGGTTTGCTGTGGGAATCAGGGATTTGGAGATGTTCAAGAAAACAGATGGGAACATAAAGTTTTATGGAATATTGTATTATAGCTGTTCTCATGTTATGAATTTAGCAATTCATTTCCCTTTTGAATAACTCACAACACAAACTATCCACTATATTATTGGTCACTGAAGCTTACCAGTAGAGATGGTCTACATCACACTGTGAAGTTCTGCCCTGGGAGGATGTACCATATTGCTCTTAAGACAAGTTCAATAAAGAAGCTTTTATTAAATGTTTAGATGGCATGAATGGTTGTGGTTAGAAATAAAGTTTAAAAAAATGATGGTTAGGCTACTTGAGGAAATCTTCGGAGGACCAAAACCACTTTTTCTAAACAGTGTAACTTCAGTGTAGCAAATCATTTCAACTCATATTTCCCAATCTATCCTTGTAAACTGGTGCAAACTGGTTTGTCTAACCACTCAGTCACTTTTGATTAAACTAATGTTCAGAAGTTCCATGCATATGAACGGGTTCAGGAAAGATGCTTTTGCATTTTTTTAATTAAGAAATAAAAATAAATTGAATTTCAAAGCAAACAGCAAATCAACAGACTGCCATTGTCTTTGTCTACTGTTCAAGAACTGTCCTCATCCCTCCCAATGTATTGCTCAGGACAGGTATGTATGAACATTTACAGTGCCAGATATGTTTAAATAAAAAATCACTCACTCACTGACTCACTGACTCACTCACTCACTCCTAAACAGAGCTACAATTAATACAGAATTATCTTACACAAACAATTACATCACACAGCTAAGGTAACTATTCAGTATTTTTCTTCCCTTCCTTATTCAACCAATAACTTACAAGGTACCTGACCTGACTCTTTGAAAATTATGACACAGACAATCACCTTGACACGTTTTCATGATGGAGGCCACAGCGTTTGAGCAGATAATCCCTTTAGCTTGCATCTGACAAGACACCTGCTGCTGTTATGGGAGCTAAAGCAAGGCTAAATATAGGGTTTTTTCTTTCGTTTTTAAAGGGGCAGCACTTGTTACATGTTTGTCCTATCCAGATTTGTTTAAGTGGGTGTTTATTGGCCTGGTTACTGTTAAGATGGTGTTCATGACCTTCATTTAGCTATACATGTACTGTATATACTGTAAGATTTACCTACTCAAAACACAGGATATAATTTCATAAATGTGTGACCAACGATCTCAAAGCAAAGCCGGTTTCTTTTCACTGAAAATGGAGAGATTTCACATTAATTTAAAGGTAATAAGTAACATAACAGAAGAAGCTGTGGACACCTGTATTGTCTGTATAATCCATGTGATTGCTGAGCAGCTCTCATGGCAGAGACCGGCTTGGCATTAGTTCCCTTCTGATTGTGCTCACATGGCTCCGGAGAGCTGCTTGATGAGTTTAAGATGCATATAACCTGCTGTAGAATCTACTGAATCTGATACGGGATTTTAATTGTACCAATTGTACCGCAGTATAACTGCTGTATTTTGTAACTTACTAGTATTCGGCAGGACACACTGCAACTTATTTCGAAAAGCTGCTAATCTTTGTCACCTTTGCCCTTAAATGTCACTCAGCTCTCATCTCCGCTCTGATGTGTTTGTGAGGTTAAACCTCTACTCAAGTTTCCTACATGAATCACCGATGACTAATTATCAGTCTCAAATCAATTCCAGCAAGTTCGGTGATTTAAAAAAAAATTAAAAAAAACATCCTCCAACTCTTTTTGTTTGTGTTATTCCTGCAGTTTGCTAGTTTACAATCAAATACAATGTACATACAGCAGCTGCTAAATCAGCTAGACAGACAATAGGATCATTATGAGTACATGTACTCTTAGATATGAATTTTGTCAGGTAATGTGCAACCATTTCTATTTTGATATAATAATACATGTACAGATTGGATAATCTATAAATGAAAGCAAGCACAAACTTATAAAGTATTCCCACTACACTGCTTAAATCTACTGTATATATGTTTTGTGCGAGTTCAATATTTGATGCATTTGTTTTCCTACAGCTATAGAGAAATAATAAGCTCAGGTCCAGCTCATTGGTTTATAGTTTACACCTCTTTTCCCTGACTTAAACAGAACAGTTTAACAAGGAACATTTTTAACATCTTTGAATTGGGAAGCATAATTTCAAATTAAGCAGCAAACTTCTTTCTACATTGAAACTTTCTCTTTGGGGGTAAACTTAGATGATAAATAATACTTAAGCATCAAAATCTATCTATCTAAGGAAGTAAAGAGTTACAGCAAGCAGATCCTGGCTTGTTCATGTTATAACATAAAGCAGTTTAAGACCCAAAGGTGATCTGTTTAGAAGAAGATGAAGACGACAAGCTTAAACAGTTTTGTCACTTTTGACTGAGCTCAAGTTCAGTGGTCTCCTTCCAGAAGAGAAGCTACAGACACTGAGGCACAATCCCCTTCTCAAACTTTCCACACATTTCCATTATCCTCCATTGCTCTCTCTCTCTCTCTCTCTCTCTCTCTCTCTCTCTCTCTCTCTCCAGTGTCCACCTGACTGTCCGAGAGCTGTGGGACTTAGCTAGGATTAATCTGCAGAGATCACCCCTTTTAAACTGGTACTTTTTCTGAGCCTGCGTGTGAAGTCCTGCAGTAACCTTCACAGGTCACAGTGTTGTCAAACATTTGTCTTTTACTCTCATCTGTCAGCAAATAGCAACCATCTTTCAGCTACAAAACCGCTCCTTTCAACTGCGATTTCATTAAGAAATTCCACTGCGGTCAGTTAGCATGAAGTGCCTGGCTCAAAAGAACACCTCAACAGTTATAGATGCATTTATTTTTTACTGGTGCATTTTAGGACAGCAGATTTTTATCATGATTACAGTGATCTGAAATTGCAAAGTCAGACCTGCTGTGCAAGTGTAAAATCAATCAGTTAAGCATTGTGCTAACCCCAAAACGGACTTCTTCTTCTTTTTTTTATCATTTCAGCTGTAATTTTCATTAAAAAAAACAAAAGTGTATCTGCACTTTGAGTCATCAATAATAAAATAACTGGGCAACAAAAGAACTATAATTAGTAACATATGACAAGTAATAACTTTTTGACAGATACATCTTCCTTCCCTGTACATATTCTTATTTGGTCCACTGCAGGCTGAGGACGGAGCAGTCTTTTTCCCCTCAGTGACCTGCTGATTCTTGCTCCACCAGGGAGCATCTGACTATAATTAGCAGCTCTAATGAGATTGTAGGGCATTAAACCGAGGGATTATTTAGCAGCTACCGACACATGAGGGCAAGGCAGTTGGACATCAAGTACCGGATGACAGAAAGAGAAAAGCTGTTCTTGGGTTCAGGTGAGGCAGCCTGAAGAACAGCTGATTACCAGAAGGGCACACATGTCAAACAAAGCTTCTGCAACAACACTGATGAGCACCCAAATAATACTGTATGTTCTTACAGGTTTAGAACAAAAAGAACATAAAATATATAAAAAAGTGCATACGATACACTACACAGTTCAGATGACACATTTGGGGCCTGGGAAAAAAAAAAGACATATTGTTATTGTCAGTGATTCTTGGTGAATGGACTAAGATGAAATAGCTTATCTTGATCTGCCTGAAGATAATGAAATTCACTGTAAATTACTAAGTTAGCAATTGCATTACATTACATTACACTACATGTCATTTAGCTGAGGCTTTTATCCAAAGCGACTTACAATTGCTATATATGTCAGAGGTTGCACGCCTCTGGAGCAACTAGGGGTTAAGTGTCTTGCTCAGGGACACATTGGTTGATGTATCGCAGTGGGAATCGAACCCAGATCTCCCACACCAAAGGTATGTGTCATATATCCACTGCGCCACCAAAACTATTACCAATTAATTATTAGGAATAAAGAACAAGAAGACAGAGGCAAAACAATATAGATGTATTTTATATATAAGTGATTGCTTTGCCGAAAAAGCTCATAACTATAAAACCCTTTAAAAAAAAAAAAGCAAGTCATGCTTCTTACAGTTACCTAAGCCTTTAAGGGGAGGAGCTTTAAAGTATATTGGAGCCTGGTGATCATGAGCTCATCTGTTCCCTAAAACGTAAGAACTTCTCCTGGCCTGAATCACGACCATAAAAATAGTTGCCTCTTTCTAAGAAGTGTTTTCAATCACCATTATATCTTAACAGTTTGTTTTTGCATACATCCTTGAGCACAATAACTGACTTTATTGGCCTATAAAGAAGAAATAAGTACATAATCTGTAACTCATGTAATTCAAACAAATAAAAGTCAGATCATGTGCAGCAGTGCACTGTATACGCCCCTGAAGAACTGGTGATGGGTGATGACGGTCTAAGCTACAAGCAAGCTGCTCTAATATCAGCCTACAGTAGTTTTAGTATTTGTCACCTGAGCGCCGCCGTATGAGATTACAACATCAGAGAGCAACAGATCTGACTCCAACTGCATACACAGACAGAAAAAGACGGAGAGACAAACGTGAAAAAACAAAATGGCCTCTTTGTGTGTTTATGTGTGTGAGTTGAACCTTTTGCACGGCATCATCATTTCCTTCCTCTGTTTTTTTTTTATCTGCTGTCTTGAACACAGCAGCAAACAGCACAAAGAGCACTCCAAGCTAATCCCAAAATTGTTTGTGAAGTGTTTGGTACTGTAAGTGTGTTGTCATTAGGTCCTGTGAGAAATGAGTCACACTGTGAAGAAGCCTTTCAGAGACAAAAAAAAACTCACTAATATCACACTGATAAATAACTCTAAATACTTTCTCATGTCTCATACCTTCCTAACATTGTGATCAGATGTACAGAGGCTGTTATGGGATCTGTGTGTAATCCATGTTAGGATGAATAACCACAGATGCTCTGCAAATATGTTTACTGATGTGTAATGAGCTGAAATACAGGACAAACAACACTCAGAGCTACGACCTTCATCCAGAGTCAAGAGACCACTTTTGTCCACTTTTTGGAGCTGAAGGAGGGAGCATGCTGATGAGGTTGAAGAAATGCTACAAGGATTGCTGGACAAATTTTGCTGTTTCTTTAGCTTGCAGTTTTCATCATACAAGATGCGCTCAGAATTGTTTGAATTTCAACCCCTCTCAAAACTCGGTCCATTTCATTAACTGTCTACAACCATCAAGGGTATATTTTCATCAAAAGGTTTAATCTGACAAAAAAATATCTCAATACAGCCAGTGTGATTGAAACTTGGACTTATTCAAAAATGATACCCATAAAACCACACTTTGAAATGACTTAATTTCAAAGTTAAAAATATGGATGAGTATGTGATATTTTGCAAATTTGCACAGTTGTTTTCTGACCGGCTACATGTAAAACCATAACGTACATAACTATAAACCTGATATGTAAAAACTATAACGTGCTTCCCTTGTCCCTGTAGGGAAGTTATTTCCGAATTTGAAGGAATGAAAGGATAACAGAATTTTGATTGAAAGTCAAAAATATATTTATAATTTCAGACTTGTGTAGTTTGGACCACACACAGGGCTTATGAATCAAATGTTCCATAGCATTAAAAGTTATATGTGATGAGTGTCACAGTATATAGAAAAAGACTCTCAGAGATGAATCGACAATCTTCACTAGATGTAGTGGTAGATGGGGATTACACTGAAGAATTGATCAATACCCTATTATAACATACAGTAAATTAAAACCATGCCAGTTTAATGTAGTTTTTAACTTTCTTCAGTAGTCTAACACACAATCTCTTTTGCATTTTAATTCAGTTGAAGTGGGGACATTTTGCTGACCAGCTCTGTTACATAAGTCCTGTTCTCAGAGCCTGGTCTAGACTTAGTTACTTAAAGGGACGAGGCCTGTTCCTGGACTTAGTCAGCACCAAGAGGCTGCAGTCTGGCGCTGTCTGAGCTGCACAGGTGGCAGGTTAAGACAAATCTTTATATCCTTCCAGAGGGAAAGTCAGAAAGGTTTGGCTGCCTGACAGAGTGCTGTATGTTCAGAACTCTGTTTTAACACCCTATCTGCTTCCCAGAACAGGAGCATAACTGTTCTTGGGGTCATTAGCCATGAAAGGTTCAGTCTGTGATCTTATTAATTGTGAAATAAGAATGCTTTTCTTAGATCAGTCATCAACAGATGCCCAGACTTCAGTCAAGACACATTGACAAAAAAGGTTTCCTTCCGAGAAATGTCGTAACCCCATCCACTCATCAGAAACTCACATCAAGAATCACAAATGCTCACCTAAAGAAACAAAACAGAGCTGTACTTTCACATTGTGAATCTTAGTTGGATATTTTCAAACTTTTAAGAGAATTTCACTTCCTGCATTCGAATAACAAACTTCTTGATAGTTGTTTCTGATGGGGATGTTCCTTTAGTGGACAGAGGGGTCGATCAGTGAATGAGAACATTGGGTTAAATGTATGGGTGGATGGATGAATATAAGGATCAGCTGCTGGCACCGAAGATGGGGTGAAAGTATAAAGTCACAAACGTAGAGAGGGTATCAAAAGAGAAGCAATAGGGAAAGATGGATGGATGGATAAACAGAAGGATGGATGGATGGATGGACTAATGGATGAACAATCGGATAGATGGATGGATGGATGGATGGATGGATGGATGGATGGATGGATGGATGGATGGATGGATGGATGGATGGACTCAGGCTCACCTTTGGTGCAGTCTCCAGCTCCTTCACCTGGTTGCTGCCCAGGAGGCCCTTGATGAAAAGTTCTACTTTGGCATTAAACTTCATGAATGTCACGTAGCAGGTGTAGCAAGACAGCAGGCTAATACTTTCCCCAATCGTGATTTGATTATCCAGAAAGAAATAGATGAGCATGAGCAGGCCAACAATATAGAACGATACGTCTCTGAACAGAGGCCACCAGGTGAGGTTCAGCACCTCTTTGGAGAACAGGGCGCACATCCCGATCACAAACAGGATGTTAAAGACGGCAGAGCCCACAATGGTACCGATACCCACGTTACTGTGGGAGACGAAGACTCCTATGACAGACGTGAAGAGCTCTGGGGCTGAGCCACCTGCCGCCATGAAGGTGGCTCCTGCTACATCATCAGAGATCTGCAGCTTCTCTGTGATGACAGTGAGCGCAGGAACAAAGAATTCATCGCAGACAATGGCTAAGGATATGAACATGTAGAACATGCCAAACATATGAAAAACCACATAGCCCTGACGTCTCTCCTCCACGCTGAATAAGTCTGTTGGGTAGTCCCCATGATTCATCTCTATTTCAGATGATTGCATAGCAACAGGTGTGTCCTCTGGTGCGGCTGAGATGTTATGGTACTGCAGAAGAGTTCTTTGGGGCACTGCCGCTTCTGCTGATCCCTCAGCGGACGATTCCAGCTCCTTCGCCACCGTTGTGACCAGCGAGAAGGCACTCCATGAACAGAATGTGCAGACCGCCACCATACTGATGATGAAACCCAGAATCCGTCCAGGCCGCATCTTTCTTTTGACACAATGGTATTGGTGCCTGGTACACCTACTGTGAGGGCCCAAAAGAGGCTCAGAGGTGGAGGACGCCATCCTGTCTCGACTCCTTATGGGTAGCAGAAAATCCATGGTGTTTGGCGCAGGTTGTCAGATGGGAGCCGAAGTGTCTGGAATCCCCCCTCACGCTGGGTTGGTGGTGCTGGTGGCTACGAGGGCGGGGGTTTGACAGGCCGCAACGGTTCACCGATTTGTTTGCATGCTGCTTCCCTGTCTAAACACAATGGAAGCCCTGCAGTCTGATTCCAGGATCCATCCCATTCAAAGGCTTCCTCATATTACTCACTGCAAGACAGAGAAAAAAAACGTGATAGTTTTAATGCAAGGGAGAAGATAAAAAAAAAACTATAAGGTATGTGTATAAAATAAAAAGACAATACATAAAGATAAGCTTCTTAATGAGTATGAATATGCTGTCTACATTCTAACTGTTCCACTCCTGATACCCGTCTACAGACAGACAGGCCTTGCTAGTAGTGGCAGATTTTCTCAAGGACTGTCGCTAGGTCCAACTCTGAGACACTATTTTCTGCTGCTTTCTACTACTCCTCCACTACATCTCAGAGGGAAATGTTGTACTCTTTACACCACAACATTTATCTCACAACTTTAGTTACAGCCTTTTAGCAGATAACGATTTTACATGAAAAACATATGATAAATATGATATGGTACGTTGTTGTAGTATACTAAACTACCCAGCAGTGTAGAAAGTAGTTAAAATGAGCTCCCCCTTGACTTGCTACATTACAATTTTGCTTACATAACCTAACTCAACCATATTTGTTTAACTGTCTGTTCTAAATAATGGCTTAATATTATGCTGAGCTTATGTGAACTGTGAGGTCTGCTGCTGACAGATGTCAGGATTTGACTCAGTTCATGAAGGCTATCTTACAAGGCTCAGATGAATAATAAGAATAATAAGAATAGCTGGGCAATGTACTGAATTCTCACTAGGCTGTGATTTAGTTGCAAATGCAATCAGTGTAAATGTGACACGGCACAATTACCCATATGTTAATGTAAATATATTTGAAAGTCCATACTGAACTCTTTTATTTTTCTGTAGCTGGAATTAGAGTATTTGCTGAATTGCTAATAACAGTTGATTGTAGCCATATCAATAGCAGCAATTCTGTTAAAGTGCTGTGGCCTTCTTGACATTGCGCTGAGAACCTGCAGTCAGATCTTTCCTTTAAGTGAAGCTTGGACATTAGTGAAAGCTCATTAGGGAGCTATTTAATCCCTGAGAAGATATACTTAGATTAGCCTCAGGCCCTGCACGCTGATGTTGCTGCACAAAGTCAAAAAGTAGACACCAGCCTAATGATTTGTGAATTTGAGCGGAGAATTTTTGAACTGATGAACATCAGCAATATTCAATTGCTGAAGTGCACTGGGACAAACTGCAATGTTGAAACTTCATCTCACAAATCCAATGCCCATTCTTAATCTGCTATGAAACACCAATTTATTATGGTAAAACATTTAACATTTTCATAAACAACAGTGCCGTGAAGGAAGCATTTAAGAGTCAAGCTGGACTCTATTAGAGCTCATTACTCATTAGAGCAAATAGACACTACAGCCACATACAAAAAGCACACAAATACATATTTTTCTCATACCACACTTGGAAATTTCTTGTTCAGGAGGAAGGACTCCAGTAGATAGTCAGGTCTCTGAGTCTCTGAATGAATATTCCAGTAAATTGAATCCCAAAGGAGAAAAGTTCCGAGGGCTCAGAGTTCAGTCTGAAGGTCCCAACAGCAAATCCTCAGTGAGATTTGCTTCCCTCAGCCGAGGTGGAGCTCCAAGACATCAGGTCAGAAGCCCTGGACCAAGGGCTCCTCCCTCCCTCCCTCTCAATGTTCCTCCCACCTTTGATACTGCCTCCCTCCCTCCCTGCCTGCCAGGTATATTTCTCCCTCTACCTTTCCCCTCCTTGTCCCGTCCCTCTCCTGTCCAAGAACGAGGATCAGTGCCATCTATCACCGTCCACCTTCCTTCCTCTCTCCACCTGTTCCCACCTCCCCCAGTGTCAGGTATCATTTCTCCCATCCACACACCCAAGCAAATGTCTTACACAACAAGCTTACAGCTTGATGGGCCTGAAGCCTACTGTCCTATCAGATCATAGTGCTGTGCACAAAGTCCTTGAGAAAACTATCCCAATTACTCTGTGACGTAACACACTGCATACAGCATAGTTCAGGGGAGATGATGCATGATATTTGTATGAATTAGAGCTTTAGAACTTTTAAATTATGGATTTAACAGTTTAGAGTGAAAGATGCAAGGCGTTTTTTTATATGCACGTTTTTATCCTGGTTTTAGTTTCCATTTATTGATATTTTTGCACAGATTTTCTCTCATTTTCATTTTCATCACTTGATGACAAATGTTTACTTTAGGCCAGCAAGATTTTTCTTCCTTTATTTTGCTACTTCCTTACAATTTCTGAGATTGTGCAGTTTGAAAAGTTTGCAAAATTGCAGCAGAGAATGAAACGTTGACACTACATGTTTCAGTCATAAACAGCCAGTTGCTGGAAGTTACATCACCATGATGTTTATCTGTCTTTCATTTCCCGCATGTCTGTAATTGGCTTTGGATGCAACACCTGCTCTTAAGAGACAATCCTGAATCCTTATTTTGTAGCACAAAATCTGCTAATCTGGACCCAGTGGGTCCAGTATGTGGGTCCCAGGACATATACTATAGAGACTATATAAGACTATGTAGATCAAATAGGGTATTCACCTTGCTCTTTATTTCACCAAAGGAATCAAATAAGTCATGTGTACAAATATTTCATAAAATAATGATAATAATATGAAAATATTTTTGTTGAAGTGGAAATTGAAACAAATGTTAATTGAGCAGTGTGTGTGTGTGTGTGTGTGTGTGTGTGTGTGTGTGTGTGTGTGTGTGTTCTCCAAGTCAGGTCAGGCTTTACACAAGAGAACTGTAAGCTTCAGAAGCCACCTGAAGGTGAGTTCAAATGATGTGACGTATGTTACGAAGCATGTGTGTATATATATATATATATACATATATACTTATTTCATTATCTATTTAAAGTTTGGAATTTAACAATAAAGACTTACAGCAAAGTGAATGTAAAGATGAAGATATACCAGTGTGATGTAAAGAAAATAAAGGCATATACCACATCTGTTTGAAACTGCCTATTCCACTTTAATGTTAATTTCTCTGCCTCTTTCTGTTGTTGTTATTGTCTTATTTTTTGCAGTTTTTAAATGTCTTATGTATCCCTGTACAGTGTCCGTAAGTGCCAAGAAAGGCACCTTTAAATAAAATGTATTATTATTATTATTATGACCCTGCTGGGACAAGTCCAGCCAGACCTACCTATCGTTTTTTACCTCCTACTGTTCCTATCCAATTAAACCCGAGCATACTTAATGGGGTGGGCCGCTAACTTTCCCTCACAAGCAAAACGTTGCTCTTGGTGGCAATCGGTCTGTTTCCTCTGTCAGTCAAGCTTTATTACCTTCTGGGAACAGGAGTGAGATTTTTTTTTTAATATTCAGCACAGATGATGATTTCTGTCCAGGTGGTCTTTGGACCCTCTTGGACTATATATATATATATATATATATCCCATAAAAGAAACAAGAGAAAGTACAAACTGTGCCAAAATGACTTTAATAAAAAGCTGTTATGTCCTCTCTACGGTCTACAAATTTCCACAGTATAAAACAACGGCCTGAGCTGACACTTGATTTGATGCAGAGGTGTTTGGCTTTGGTAAGGTTTCTGTATTTGTGCTGTAGCTGCTATATTAAGGGCTATGTAAAGTCCTAAAGTATGTGAAGCTGGGATCAGCAGCTTATTGGCTAAAGCTTTTGCCTGAAATAGCTGCTAAGTTATATATGAGTTAGAGAGACTTTTATCTGTGAGCAGGGACGGCCGAGGTAATCGGTGAGATCTATATAATGAGTCTATGAATAGAAAAGAACAAAAGAATTGACCTTATTAATGCTTAACCCCACCTGTCAGTTACTGTTGCCAAGCCTGTCAAGAACAAATGCAGTTTACAATGATAATAGTCATTTGTGGCAGATTTACCATACGAAATTCATAGTAATATTTGTTGCTTTTGTCCACTTTAGACAGAAGAAGACAAACACAACTATAGCTTGCTAGCTAATTAAGCTAATGTTAGCTTCAATAGTTGTTAGTATGATGTCATGTGTGTGTGTGTGAGACACCAGTTGACTCATATGACATCATGCTAAAACACTGAGGCTAAGCTATATGTCCCAGGCAAAAAAAGTAAGCATACGCACCAGTTGAGGATCCATAAAGAACAACAAACAGCATTGTTCTTGTATTGCATGATAAGGGAAACGTAAGATCAGGCTATTATTTTGTTCTAATATTACCCTGTTTTGCTGCTTGGAAAAGCAACAGGGGTTAGTGTTTTTGTACTGATTGATGCTTTATCGGTCATATTGCTAACAGTATTTTAATATTGACATTATAAAGAAAAGGCTTTGAGAATGTGAACTAACCAATACATTTGGCAAAATTGTCTAAATTGGGCCCCTCATCCACACCAGAACCATCGACATTCGCATGGGCCCCCCTGGGCCTTGGGCCGGGGTCTTCTGTACCCTTCGAACCCCCCCTGACGGCGGCATGCCCTATACTCTGATAGCGGCTCCCACACAGTGGATGTGCTAGTCGTGAACAGGGTCTTTTTTTTTTTTTTTTATGTAACCTCTAGTTTTGCATTGCCAGACCTTCCTCCATCGTGCTGCGGAAGAGGGTCTGGCTAGTCCACACAGCATTCCAGGATGGGAAAACATGGGCAGTGCTAAGTACCGGACAGAGCCACAGTGCCACTGCAAAATAGCCTCAGGAAGGAACATTTTTTGTTGGAACATGTGTACCTTGAAAAGGTTGTTTTAGTCATGCAACAGAAAACTCAATAGTCTAGCTATCTGTCTGGATTTACCCTGCATAGATCTGAGGATAAGTCCTCATAAATCGACCAGAGTTTAAAATCCCAGCACAAAGAAAGCGTAAGGTAAAGGACATCTGGCCGAAAAGAGTGACATCCGGCGGAATTTCCGGCGGCACCGGAGCAATCCCAAAAGTGGAAAGTGGTGGATATAGATCACGTCACCTCTAACCCCACAAAATAATGTGGTTAGCTAATGATATGCTGCGTATGTACAGCTGTACAAGACAAGCGACATCTGTGACAGACAAATCTCTTTTCCATTATATGAAGAGCCACAGGGAGGATGCCAATACTGTTATACTGATATCATAGGAGATACAAAGCATAAACCTACTGTTGAGTATGTATGTTAATATATGATGTGACAAATTCAAACTAATGCAAAGTTGGATGGAGTCACAAAATAGCAAGAATATAAACTACGTACAGCTCACTTTAAAATCATTAAACCCCTAGATAGCCTAAAAGTCCTGACATGGAGATATGAATACTATAGGAATGTATAGATTTGTTTTAATGTTTCAGTACTTGTTGATGTTTTCATTGCTCTTGCTGAATAATAAAACCTCCTGCTGCCTTCATGAAAAACAGTAAATTTGGCATAATCAGTAACATGTTTTGCTTTAAAATGCTTTTGGGCGTTTTCCCTTTCCTTTATTGTGTTATATATCCTTTTTGTGCACGTTATAGGTTTACAAAGTGAAAAAGCCCAACGTCCACGCCAAAGGGACTTACCATCTCCAACAGAAAACACTGTTCACAAACTGCTCCAAACAGCTCTATTGTAGTCCAGCCTTTACTTCCGTGACAGGCGTGCATCACTTTGTAACACACGTTATAATGCTCGCCTAGCTGCTAGCTTGGCCCTCATACTCTGATTCTGACTGGCTAGTTGTCCTTACCTAGCTACTACGCATGTGCGACTCCCAACAAAGATTGAAAAGAAGTGTGTTGCCTCACTCTGTAGCTAAAACAGAGAGCTCAACATACAGTGTGAAAAGAGGAGCTGCAGCAATGTGCTGTACTGCACATAAAGTAAAAAATAAAACCATGTAAACCTATTCTGGTACAACCTCTAAATACAATTATGAACCTGAAAATGAGCATAATATGAGCACTTTAAGGCTTTTTTATGCACTGGGAATTGGATTTGGATAAATTGGTGAAATGAGATACCAAGGGACCACAGCTGACATATAGAATTTGCTGTATTTTTTTTTCTGAGGCAGAGCATCCAACTGAAGTTCAGTGCAGGAGAATCACACCTGTTTCCTCTTATAAACCACAGTTGACACATTTTATATTTTAAGATGTAGCAAGTGTTTCTCCAGCAGCAGCTGGATGTAAACGTCACTTTGTCTGGCTGACTTCTCTCAGTAGTTAATTGAAGTTTTACAGTTAATCTGTGATGCCGATAATGATATCAGTAGCTGAGATGGCTGGTGGAAAGACAACCCCTGCGGCCCATACTACCATGAAACTAGAGGCCTTAAGACTTGACAGACAACTTTCCATAATCTTGGGGAAATACTCTGATCCTCAGACACAGGGAGCAGGATTACTCCCGGCAGTGCAGCCCCTGCAGACAAGAGTGCAGTGTCTTGCTCAGGAGCATGTTTGCGGAGCTGGACAACGGCCGTTCAAGTCACAAAATGTGTTCACTTGATGTGAAGTTTTTCATGCCTTGGATATTATTTAACATTTTACATGTTAATGACAGTTCACTTCAATACTGGCTGGATGGACTTACAAAACTTTCCTATCTGGATTCAGTCAGAGATGGGTTGAAAATTTGGCTTGGGTAAATTGAGTTTTCCTACAGCTCTATCTAGTGGTTCAAGTACAACATTACTAGTATATGTTGCCCAAAAACATTACCAGAAATATTCTGTTTTTCTTTCCATCATGGGCGTCAGTTTGGTTTGAAATGTGCTGGGGACAGAGACGCATTCGGAAGTAGGCTACATTTCCAGAAGTGCTGGGTAGGCCTACAATAAATGACGCTTTTTTTTCCTCTTTCGTGCAGCTCATGTTTTGAAAGACGCTGTCCTGTAGCTTAGAATGAATAAAACCTGGTTTAATGTACATAAACAATGATCAATGATTACCAAATGTCTTTCTAATATTGCTCCTCATAACCACTTAAAACTGTCAAAAAATCGAACCCAAAGTCCAATTATTATGGCCGTTATCTGACATTAAGCGTTTCTGCTTCACATTTTCAGCAGGGCAGCGGAGCGGCTGTGGGTTGACTCCCCACGGTTCTCATAGGCTTTATAAGTCCTAACGTGAAAAAGATTAACATGGTTTAATGTACCTAAACAACATTTTCAGTGGTTATGAGGAGCAAATGAGAGAGAAATTTGGTAATCATTTTAGGTACAAGCTTTTTCCTCGCCATAGGCGCCAAGAAGAAAACGCTAATGTGAGATAAATTATATAATCGTTGGATTTGGGTTAGTTCTTTTGACAGGCTTAATTGTTCATTACAAGATATGGCCATGAGAAATTTGGTAATCATTGATCGTTGTTTAGGTACATTAAACCACGTTAAGTTTTTTCACGTTAAGCAGAATGTCCCGACATGCAGGGTTGTGAACAGGGAAGCGTGCAGCCAGCGCAGCAGCAGAGCAGCTGTGTCTGTGCCTGCCCTGTGGGGATAGAGATTGTTGTGGATTTTTTGGTATCTGTCGCTCAAGAATTATATGTGTTATGGACTTTTTTTTTTTTTACTAAATTGAGCTCGAGGTTTTCATAAAAAGTGGTGGGTACAAAATGACTTATAACGAAATCTGGTAGGTACATACCCAGCGTCCCCATCAAAATCGACGCCTATGCTTTCCATAACATATTACATATAAATCATCATACAAAACATTTTGTGATTCTGGTGTCAAAGTATTTACTCACCCAATGTTTAATTAGCTTTCCTTTCTCATTCTTACCAACGGAGTTTCTAAACTGAGCAGTGTTGTAAAAAGAAAAGTTTTAAAAAGCAGATTTCTTCTTGTTAAATTGGGATTTGGTGAATTACATAGTTGTATCTGAAAACAGTCTAGTCTAAGGACAGCCTAAACCCAAACATTATCCAACATTAACACCTGCAATAACAAACGCCTTACTTTATCTGCTGATGGTGTTTACACCAGATGAGCTGGAAACTCACTCAACTCTGATCCACATCCAGAGCATCAGATGACAGAGGGTTTTATTTTTATTAGGGTGCCTCTGGTGTAAAATGATTTATAGTTTTGAAGGCTTTGAAATGTACAAAAATATGGCTTTAAATTGCAAAATTGCTTTGGGTTGCATCTATGGATTTAAGCTTTATTATAAGTATTTCAGTTTGATTGACCACAATGATGTTACAGGAGCGCTGATTCTTTTTCGGGGTGATTTCACTGAAGTTTGGTTTCAAAACCTAAACATACAACAGGAATAATAGAATGAACAGTTCTCCGTCTAACAATAATGAACCCTGCAAGACTAGAATTAAAGGTTTTGGATCAGTGTCTGATGCACCCTAAAGGTATGAAACCATCAATTTTAGCAGGAATAAATTGCTTATGCAACAATTATTTATTCACTTCCATAAATATACTGAGAATATTTTCATATTTTTCAATGCAGATCTTACCTTACAACATCATTGTGTGTATAGAGCACTTGAGATTCATACTTTAGTTAAAGATCTAAAACATTGTGCACTCACCAAGCAAATGCACACTCAGAAAATATCAGTGTGTATGTTTTGTTTTGTTTTTTTACACAGAAACTTATAACACAAATAACAAACCTACTGTGAGACACGAGAGTACACCTTGATCTGAGCATCAAAGCAATGTTGCAAAGACAAGAAAAAGGTCAAGGAGGGAATTAGGATTTTTAATTTGGAGGCTTCATCTTTTCAGAACATCATCAACAGAGTCTCAACAGATTTTGACATGTTAACATCCGTCACCTTGCAATCGTGATAAGAGGACGTCGTCTGTGCCAGAACAAAAAACGGAAGGAGATGGGTATTATAATGCTCATTTCTTCTTTTGGTTTTGAAAAGCATCTGGCTCCAGTAGTCTTAATTTCGCTTCTCTCAAAGAAGCAGTACAAATACAAACCCTGCCCGATATCACAAACTTAAATTAATGAGCAAGCACAAGTAGAATACAATGACCCTTTGACAAATGGGCTCTGTGATCTCACTGTTGTGTGATGACAGGACTAGTAGCAGCTTCGTGTGTTCAATACTAATTTAATGTCTGTAAACTATAGTGCAAAGTATGTTTAGGTAACAGTAACAACTGGCTTCAGAAAGCCCTGCACAAGAACCGACCACAGAGATGAAACTACTACTGTGCCTCTCGTAAGATAATGGTGGGTTTATCTAGGAGCCGGTTTGCCAAAACGTTAGTGTATTATGTTAAAGCTACATTGTGTAAGAATTTCTCCCATCTAGCGGTGAAATTGTATAGGACAACCAACTGAATATTACTTTCTAGCCCTTCATATTGCGAGCGCGTTTTAACTGCTACGGTGGCCAAACCCGAAATTAGCTCTTAGTATCTCCCTCGTTTACACGCATTTCTAGCCACTCCAAAATTAACTTTGGTCTTGTTGCTTTGCCTGTCGCGTTGTCGTTTTAATTCTCTTTTTCGCTTCCCTGGCGAGTAATCTCCCCCTGGCATTCGTCACGGTGCCACTAGGTGTAAGAGGGCGAAAGGCGGAGGGATCTCCCTCTTTGGCTAATGGATTTTAAAGACGGAGGCGCTACATGGCGGCCGTCATTCAAGCAACTCGCTCGTATGTATTCTGAATGATTCTGAATGGCAGATTCTACGCGTACGAGAATACTTTGATTAGTTGGTGGAAGTAATTACACATGAATGAGTACATATTTGTGAAAGAACAAAGGGTTTTTGCTAAGAATCAACACAAAAAATTACACAATGTAGGTTTACAGTAAGGCAGATTTTAGAAAATTAAAAATCCTTTGGCAAAGAGTTAACTGTTTGAACATCAGCTGCGATATATTCCAATTATCAGACTAATGCACTGTCCAATTATGCAGGTAGTTACTGATCGTTAGTGATCGTCCATGACTTCAATGTCAGAAATCTCAGCAGCACCAAACTAAATTACCATCCCACAAGCTGCTTTTGAATTATCCCCACAGGAATCAATTACATTTCCTCTCAAATTAAGTGCCCTTTTCTACCAATTTTAAATCTGTCTGCCAACCTCAGCACTTCTTCTTCTTGCAGTACGTATCCACCACCTCTGGCAAGACGCTTTCGTCCTCCTCCACGTCCTCCGTCACGGTCTTACCGACCAGCTGGAAGATGTCCTCGGCTGGGACCCCCATGGGCTCGGCCACCTTCACTGTCAACATGTCCTGAGTCAGGACGGTCCCTTTGGCGATCTTGACTTTGGCCACCAAGGACTTACCCAGCTGAAAGAAAAGAAAGAAAGAAAGAAGTGATGAAAACTAATAGCTCTAATGTTTCCTTAGTCTATATCCACGACGTTCCACTTCCTGGATTGCTCCGTTTCCGGATTTCACTCATTTCGGCTGGATATCCATCGCCTTGGGCTTTCTTTGTGTTGGCATTTTAAACTCCGGTCGATTCATGAGGACTATGGTTAACTGCTCCTCAGATCTCTGCAGTGTAAATCCAAACCGCTAGCTAGACTATCTGTCCAATCTGAGGTTTCTTTTGCACGACTAAAACAACTTTTGAACGTACACACGTTCCACCAAAACAAGTTCCTCCCGAGGCTATTTTGCAGTGGCGCCATTGCTCCGTACGGTGCTTAGCGCCGCCCAAGATGATTGTGATTGGTTTAAAGAAATGCCAATAAACCAGAGCATGTTGTTTTTCTCCCATCCTGGAATGCTGTGTGGACTTGCCAGACCCTCCTCCACAGCGCGGTGGAGAAGGTCTGGCAATGTATAATGTTTCCTTAACAGTGAAAATGCCACTTTACTACATCAAAAAAAAAAAAAATACTGTATTTTTGCGAATTTTTTTGTGAAGGGAGGACATCTCACCTTATCATGGCATGGCTTCTCACAAGGTAACATCTTTTTGACGCCGTCCCCGAGCGCCCTCTCCACCAGTCGGATGGAACGGACAAGCTCGGCTAGCTCACTGGGCACCAGCGAGGCTTCGTGGTCACTTCCTTTCCACGTCTTGTCCAAGGTTACATGGCGCTCGATGACCTTTGCCCCCAGAGCTACAGCCGCAACTGAAATATTGATCCCAGACTCGTGGCCGGAATACCCAATGGGAATATCGGGAAATTCCCTCTGGTACTCCTGGTGTTGAAAAGTAGGCGAGTGTTACTCCTAAATCTCTTGCTGAGAAGATGGATGCCACTGTCTAGAGCCAGCCGCCGGTTAGCTTAGCTTAGCATAAAGACTGGAAATGGGGACACAGCTAGCCTGGCTCTGCCCAACAGTACCAAAATCCACCTACTCCCAAAATGTCAAACTTTTACTTTGGTGAGACACTAGGGACATAAACTGTTATAAAAATGTTTGTTTCCTGAGGTGAGAAATAACTATTATTGTGTTACAAAATTACAATAAAATACATTGTGTTTTTTTTTTTTTTTATAGGCATACAATGTTTTGTATTTTACATATCTATCAAGGTAAAATCAATAAACCACCAGCAGCCAGTTAGCTAAGCTAAGCATTAGAGTCTGAAAACGGGTAAACACGGCTCTGCCCAACAGTAACTAAATCTGCCTACCAGCACCTCTAAAGCTCACTAGTTAAAACATTAAGTTATATCTTGTTTGTTTAATCTTAAAAAAAAAACAAAAAAAAACATGATATATACATAGTGGCAGTACATTTATATATACATGCAGACATGAGAGTATATAACACAAGTATGGTGTGATTAAATTATGGACGTTCGAGTAAAGGTCTTAAGAAGAAGGAGAAGATAAGCTTTTAGGTCCTCCTCCTTTGATTTGTTGTATGTATAGAGAGAGGTGCTTTCAATGGAATCTATTGGGTCTAATATCTGGGAAGATAAACAAAAACTTTCATTGATTTTTTACAAATGGAGTGACAATTTGGCAACTCAACTTGGTTGAGAAATCTTTCAAGAACATATTGCTTTGTACCAACCTTTTTAAGACAGGACTAATACATTGTTCTATTCTGTTCTTCTTACCGTCAGCACTTTGAGGTTGACGTCTTCAGCTTCCAGAGGATAGGCGCTGGTGCACTGCAGAATGGCAAAGTTTGGGTTGTGCTCCTTCACGGTCTTGTAGACGCGACGCATCGTCTCCATGCTCTGCATCCCACTGGACACCACCATAGGACGTCCTGACACAGACAAGAGTGCAACAGCCTGGTAAACATTACGCCTAACATGGCCAGAAGGAAACATCTTGACTCTTAAGGAATTCCTGCAGTTCAACATTTAAACTTACTTCATTTCTTCCCCCCTGCCCCCCACACACTTTGTAACTAATTTCTACTGAGACATGACATTTGTGCATTTCCTCTGCTTCTATTGATCTTTTATTGTTTCTACAGAATATTCTATTTGTTTATCTGCAATAGTTCTGAAATGCACTGATAACATTTCAATGCACATGATGATAAACTGACTTTAGCACTTGTTTATTCAACATAAATTGTCTTCTTTTGTGTTATCTCCGTGCCTTTAAATTGCCCCTCTGGGACAAATAAAGTTATTTGAATCAAATTGAATAAAATAAAATACATCTGGCGATTGAAACATTTCCCCAGATGTGACAGTTCACTCTGACCTTTCTTGGCAGTCTTCTCCAGATAGGGGAAGTTATTGGTGTCTCCAGAGCCCACTTTAAAGAAAGGCACATTGAGCTCGTGGAGGAACTCCACTGCCATCTAAAGACAGAACGAGTGATGGTTAAACTCAAACCTGATGAAAACGTCATAAAGCTTTAATCAAAAGTCTCTTTCTTACCTCATCCATCCCAGAGGCAGTGAAGAAGATCCCCACCTCCTCAGCATACTTTTGCAGTTCCCTGTACTGCTCATGGTTGAACTCCAGGTGGCGCTTGTGTTCACCGTAAGTTTTTCCCCAGGAGTGCTTAGAAGTGTAGGGGCGTTCCAAGGCTCTCTTGTTGAATTTGTACTGTAATTCACTCTTCTGGAATTTGGCACAATCAGCACCACAGTCCTGTGAAGGTGGATATAAATAAGGGCATAAAAAGAACATACATGAATAGGAATGATTCATTTTAGGGGTCCTACTGATGAAAGTAACTGATTAAACTGAACTGTAAATTCAAAGGAAGGTATTCTGGAGAGGATTGTGTAATTTGGTACTAATTAGATGGGAAAGTGTTAAATTCCTACACTTGTAATGCAATATTTCAAATGTTATTGTAATGAATTCATAGTGTAACAAAGAGTTTTCACTGGGTGAGCTAAATCTATATTTAAAAAAAAGCAAGAACACCAATCGACATATATGGGGGAAATTTAATGCTGAAAAAATACATGTACTGGGGTTTAAAAGGAGCTCTTTTAAATAAAACGTGCATGTGCAGCAGATGAAGTAACGTTACCCAGATAGCAAACAGTCATTGAAACTATGTTAAATCAACATTGCGTTGTCAACATTAAGTCATTGAAACAACATCAAATTCTGATGTTGATTCAACATCATTTTGCACCCTGTTTTAATATTGAAACAATGTTGAAATCCTGTCCATAGATCAACGGAATTTCAATGGTATTTCAATTATCAGGAATATTGAAACAATGTTGAAATTTCAACTGAACTAAGGATCAACGCTGATTTCAATGGAATTTCAATCATTATTAAGCCATAGAAAAGTATTGCTAGGCATACGAAAATGTAATGCCCTAAATTAAATAACCTATAATGAATATCCTGCTTTATCTACAGCCAGGAAGGTAAAAAGTGATTGAACATTTGAAAGCTTGTATGCCTATAGCCTAGCCTAAAAACACTGACCACACCACACTGTTTAAGGTAAAAACAAATTCATTTTATTAGCCTCTTATTTCATTATTTGTCCTCTTTAGCATAGTTACAGTTCATGGTCCTCTGACGTCTGACTGGTTTGTCGTCCAGTCCATCCTGCCCGGTCTGACGCATAGTGCAGCAACTGTTGCACAGCCTGGGCAAAAGTAAATTGGGTGACGCTGGCTGTCCCCATCTGCTGTGTATGAGCATCTAAAACAGAAAATACAAGCACAATGCAAACAAATTAGCCTTTAAGTTAAACAGAACAACCCATATATACACACTTGGAAACAAATTCACTAGTCCTAGTATTTTTCAATGATCGGATATAAGGCAATTTGTCCAGTGTTGTAGTCTAGCTTATCATGTTTTCCTACATTCAAATCACTTTTCAAAATTGAAGGTTACCTTTTACTTGCTTCAGTCCCTCTGGCAGGTGATCTTCTCTTTTCTTCTCTCCGCCCCCCTGGCATTTTCCTCTCTACAAAACACATTACAACACAATTAGAGCAACAAATACTGTCACATCCTTGCCAAACATCAGTTCAAAATGGATATTTAGGCTAAGGTACGCTAGCTAACGTTAGCTAGCATTAGCTAACATGACCGAATTCTAAAAGTTGTCCTCAGCAAAACCCAAAAGCTATAATGCAACTACAAATGGAAATTCAGTCATATCCAATAATTTCCTTGCCAAACATTTCCAACTTCATCTGTACCATGTTCTAAGACTGTTACTGCTAGCTAACGCTAACGAATGTTAGCTAACGCTAGTTAACGTTTCACGCTAGCTAACATTAGCTGTTTTAAAAGTTGTCTGATGCAGAATCCAAAAGCATAATGGACACTAACCATCATGTTAACGAGTAACAGTATTTGATTTAGCTAGTACAATTCATTCATATCGAACATTACATATTAAGCAAGCTTACCTGATCGTATTCGCCCCAAGAGTCCAGAAATGAGATGTGTCCGGTGCAGTACGTTGGTCTACCACCCGATGATCTCCCGGTCAACCAAAAATCAATGACTTTTCAATCATATTTCCCGGTCAACTATATATCAATGCATTTTCAATCATATTTCCCGGTCAACTATATATCAATGCATTTTCAATCATATTTCCCGGTCAACTATATATCAATGCATTTTCAATCATATTTCCCGGTCAACTATATTTCGATGGCTTTTCAACAACAGGTCGTTTCCCGGTCAACTATAAATCAATGACTTTTCAACACATTGGCAATATCGCCCGATAAACCAAATATCAATGCTTAATCAATCATAAAGATAACTACAGATCAATGTTGTTCCAATGTTGTTGCCATCAACATTAATAACGTCAGGTTTCATCGATATTGTAATGGTGATTCAACATTTATTTTGCATTGAAATTTCAATATCAACCATAATGATGATTCCGATGGAAAATCAATATTTATTCAATGTTGGGTTGCTGTCTGGGTACAGATGGTATATACAGTACGCTAGTATGGCCACTGAATGGCCGTGAATAGACAAGCCGAACTCCATTCACAAATCAGGTAACGTGAATTCAACATTCTACAACATAGATACATCCTTTCTACATAAAATACTTCGGAGCCACTTGCATGGTCCACAAATGAGTCTTCAAACACGCACTAGCTAAGTTTATATTCTATTGAAAGATAGGATTCAGACGAGGACGATGTGGCGACCAAGATATTAAATTGGCACATTTTTATATTGAGTTCTGAGCAGCCTACGTTAGTTCCTGTTGTGTGTCCTGGCTGTTTAAGATAAGAACAACAGAAAAGAATAGGCTACATATTCACATTCAAAAGAAAGCGACACTTGTCAATTATATTAGCTAACGTTACCTTTGCCATTTTGATCATTTTCTTGGCAATCTCAATGTCTCCCTGGTGGTTTTGTCCGATTTCAGCAATGATGAAGCACGGGTGATTTCCTCCGATCATTCTACCGGGACACAGCTCGAACTTTAAAGGCATTTTGGGCACAGAAAAGGAAACGTAAAACCAGTGAAAGTAGTTATTTAGCGGGCGAACTGGACGAGGGGAAAGCGTTAGCTGGACTGTGAAAGACCGATTCATATGATGCACATCCAGGATGTGGGAGGACCTCCGCGTTGTAGTTCAACGTAAAAGCCGGATTTCAAACGAATGCATTATATTTGAATTGCAGATGGAGTGGATGAAGAAAAAAAAAGTATTATAGGCTGCTTAATCAGCTTCTGAAACGTCACACGAATAATGCAAAATGTATAAACATCAAAAGAATAATAACTTGCTTAGTAAGCAGAAACATTGTCGGTGGTTGCTGTGCACATGCAGAAAACAGTAATTGTAATGCCATCGGCGTTATTTTCTCACACCAGGAAAGGCTTTAGCCTGACAAGCCAGTCTGTGAACTCACCATTGGCAGGGCTCAATCCGAGGGGCGGGATAAACGGTTGTCTTTCAAATTCCCTCTGCGCTCATAGCCAACCAGAGCAACGCTAGTTGATATCAGAGCCTGTCTATGGAGAGCCTGTTCACTCCCTATCTCACTCCCTATTAAGCCCCATTGTACCAACCCGGAATTTTCCCGAGAGTGGAAGTTCTACCCTTATTAGAAATTCTCTGTTGATATATTAAACTTTTCCCGTATCCGGTCGGCAAAACTCCGAACACATCTTCCTTTTTTAAGAAGGACTTCTTTTCCAGCTCGCAAGGGAGAGTTTTTTTTTTATTGACAAAAAAAACACCAACATACAAAACTCTCGTTGGGGAAAAGGATATACATACAATACAAATGTTGTCAATGTACAAGAAAGAATTACCTTAAAATACACAAGTCAAAAGCAAAAAGGCCAGAGAAAGTAAAATTAACATTTAGAGCGGCACATAAGGAGAGACTAATCAAAACAGTAAAGCCAACGGAGAGCTGCCATACTGTCTATGACAGGGGTCTTCAACGTTTTTTAAAGGTCCCATGGCATGAAATTTCACTTTATGAGGTTTTTTAACATTAATATGAGTTCCCCCAGCCTGCCTATGGTCCCCAATTGGCTTGAAATGGCGACAGGTGTAAACCGAGCTCTGGGTATCCTGCTCGGCCTTTGAGAAAATGAAAGCTCAGATGAGCGGTTCTGGAATCTTGCCTTTTATGAGGTCATAAGGAGCAAGATTACCTCCCCTTTCTCTGCTTTGCCCGCCCAGAGAATTTGGCCCGCCCATGAGAGAGACATCATGGCTTTCATATGAGAAAAATGGCAGTTGGTCAAGGCCACACCCCCACCCTCCACCTTGCCCCCCCCCCCTCTCCTCCTCAATAGTTACAGACACAGAAATGGCACATCCTAAGGAAAGCTCATTGTGGGACTGGCTCTAGTGGCTGTAATTCTGCACCAAGGCTGAATTTCGGGAAAGAGACTTCAGATACAGTATTAGGGGACCACTAAGGCCTAAATAAAAGCATCCAAAGAGCACCATGTCCTCAGACCTTTAAGCCAAGGAGCCCTTAACTGAAAGAGAGACGGATCAGGGACCCCCTAATACATATATTGTATAAAATGAAGTTGCATATTAATCTGGTCCTACAATAACTTTTAGGGCAGCCTAAAGCATTTATAGATATCTGTTTGCCTAGAATACTAAGCTATTTAAATAGCCTAACAATTGTTGGCATGATTTTATAAATCATGTTTTAATTTTTAACCCTAAAATGTGAAACAAATGTGGCAGTACATGTTCATCCTAAGGATTCACTGTATCTGTGGATGGCAACCTTAGTGACTACATTGCCTATTGGCCAGTAAGCCTACCATCTGTGGGGATTTATATTTGCTAATAATATGTTGAAATCATGTTAAGACTTTTTAATTTTTGAAAAAAACTTTCAAAAATTAACAATAATTTGGAGGCCCCCCTGGAGTGACTCTGAGGACCCCCTATTGAAGTGCCTGTTCTGACAATAGAGCTTTTTAAGGTTTTGTTGGTGTTGTGTAATACTGCATTATCACTAACATCTGGCCTGGTACACCAGTGTGGATGGTAAAATATATTTTTTCAATATCAGATTTCAGTCTCTTCTGGGACATTCATTGTGTTTTAGAAAGGATGGTCTTCACTTTCTGACTTCTAATCAAACACATATTTCACAAAGTTTTCAATCTTAATAAGTGGTGTGTCACATGTTTGGACCATAGACTAATATACAGTCAACGGGTTGGACACAATACTGATCACTTGGAACGGTTCCTGTTGGCAACAGCCTACACTCTGTGGTCCCATCAGTTACTCTCTTAAAGGCCTCACACTTTTAACATTAAATATCCAGTTGAAGAAATGACAGGAAGACAGCTTTTATTCACTTTTTACTGATACTGAAATCAAATGGACAATGAACACGCATGGTCAAGCAACAGCTGGCTAACATCTAGTTCTCTTTAAAACCACAACTGTGTACAGTGACATTAACGTTTTATATACTGTATATATATTGCCTTCTGTATATGTACATAGGTACACGCATAGAGTACATACACACAAACTGTTGAGGTTTAAACACACTTTGTTTAGTTCCTGACTGGAGAGGGGAGAGGCTTTCAAAAGGAAATGCATAGGTTGGAAAATTTAACACAATATGCCACAAACTGGCTCTACACACACACACGGTGCAAAAGTACACACACTGAATTTGGAGTTTTGTCTTAGAGTTTGGTCCTTAAAAAAAAAAAAAAAAGAAAAATTCTGAAGATACTTTCTTTTTTGTAAGGATGGGAAACAAAGAGGTGAATAAAACCATTTAACACCAATCAACCATGGTAGGTCAGAGTTAAAAGTACAGCATGATGGGAATGATATTGTTTGGGGGTCGAAGCAGGTTGTAGTGTAGCTGGAGGCCCAAACAAACATCAGCCCTTCCCTTTTAGTGTCCCAACTCACCACCCTTACACAAGTTTTACACAACACCACAGACCTGGTGTCAATCTAACAGGCCTTGATCTTAGTGTGTAAAACAATGAGGAAGATGAATAACAAGGTGTTGATTGGTCTGAGGAAGATATGCACACAGATGAAAATCTTTGAGGGGGCAAGAAATGGTGAGCTGGTGCTTTAAGGCTATAATCTCTACAGACCTGCCAGGTGGAGATAGATGAGGTCAGGACCACTGGCTATATCCTTCCACTAGGGAGGGAGGGAGGGGCAGGGGGTGGGGCAAACAGATATGCAGAAGGGATGTAAGCCCCTTGTCTTTAGAATAGAGACTGTGGTCATTTGGGTTGGTTGGTGTGTGGTGAGAGAGGATGACATGGAATGACGCCCTGAGCAGCCTTGGCTGCTTAGCGGACTAGCGGGGACTGCTTCAGGGAGATGAGGACGGAGCGCATGCGAGACACGTCTTTGGCTTGCTTGCTGGACTTGGGGTTGAAGTCGCAGAGCCGAGCCACCCGCTCCCACTCCGTGCCAGGGTCATTTTCATCCAGGTCCGAAATCATGGCCTCCTCAGCCGCCCTACACGCAACAGGGAAGAGGACAAGGAAAGGACACGGAATAGAAAACAATCAGTGGAGGAAGAAGCAAGATACAGCAAAGTGTACGTGCAGCTCTGAGGAAGTCCTCTGCTGCTGATCACCAACACACACACAAGTCCGGGTGGAAGACTTAGTCGTGCCTCTGATGATTCATTTGTCAGATATATTAAAATTACATTCACAGGAATACTCCGGAAGAATACTCCTCAAATCTATTACGCATAATTCTTTCTACAGTCTCTTTTTTATGGCTCGGTGGGACTTTGATGGTTCAGCAGAGTCTACCTCAGGGCAGGACAGTCCAATCACCACACAGAAACGGACATCCAACTGTCTTTAGGCCCCCAAAGGGAAACAAGCTACAGCAGTTTCATTATCTGTGGCATGCCCCCAACTCTGCCTACACATTACAGTACAGTCAGCTGTATTTTTGATTCTCCACAACAGTAAAAGGGAGGTACATACAGTATAAAACACAGATGAGAAATCCAAAAAAAACAAACAAACCAAAGCTATTTAATAATAATTGTGATTATTAATTGTACGGTCTGATAAGCATCTTTGGTTGGTTAAAAATGCAGTTCTTTACAGAACTGGGGGAGGGGACTTCGCCCACACTTCAACTTGCCCTGTCGTTGCATATTTACAATGTTCTCTTTCCTCAGCAAGAACCAAGTATAGGGATGATGAGCTCATCTATATACACGTCCTTGATTAAAAAGGAACAACAATGGCAAGTTGTGTTTTTTTTCCCTTTTCTTTTAACCAAGCCAAAAAGAACCGGAAGCACTGCTGGGCCTTAGCCATGCATTGCACTGCGGCTGAAAAGCAGGCTATTTGGAGGTGTGGCAAAGAATGCGTTTACTTAGATTTTTTGTGTTGTAATTGACGAGCCGATCAATTACCGTTTTGTTGGGGACGGCTTTTGTGCATTTAAACAATATTTAAAACAAACAATATTTACACTACAGGGCTTACCACATAACACTTTAAGTGAATTGAAATAACACAAAAGAAAAGACAAAACTTAAATCTGAAAATGGATCAGTGCCACTACCACAAGACATTTGAGATGCAAGCCATTGATTATGGCTAAACAAATGTAAGCCCTCAATCCCACCCATAAACAGTAATAATTCCACTGCCGTAATACTTTTCTAGTTACAAGGATTTATTTTCTATTCCCCATCCAACCTACAAGCACAAACTCAGCTACTAACTACAACACAGTACACAAAGCAAAATGGGGATGAGAAGCCAATGAACATTCACCGTCACAACCAACTACAAATACACAAAAGGGACTAAAAAGGACCACAACATCACATAAGGGACATTATAACAAACTTCTATCTAGGCAGTGGAACCAACTATTGGGAAAGTAAACTGGGTATCTGTGCAACGTATAATTATCTAACACACAACACACACAGAACTGCATCTACCCCCTGTCAAAAATAGAAAGGATTTGGAGGTTCTGGGGTTTCATAATTTTACTTAACTGGTCTAGGCGGTAGCAAGGATGGTTAATGTGTGTGCTTTAAGGTGCATAGGAAAAGAAAACAGGGAGAAACAGTTTCACAAGTCAGAATTTAGAAGAGAGAGAGCGGGGACGAAATGAAAGACAACAAAAATGAGCATAATGCAGATGTTGAAAGCCAGCATGCAAAAGCGACAATTTTTTAAATGTCATTTTTTTTTATATAAAAGTTATAAAATGATTAGTGTGCAGCCTTTGGTTTGGTGAGTGAAAAATAATTTGTACTTTGTGCCAAATATCTGTCGGTTACACACACAAGGACATAATGGCCTGGGGTCTCATTTATAAAACTGTCGATTATTTTCCAAGTAGGGACAAAACACAAGCCCATCATCTTAGTAACATCCTGATCTATAAAATGTTACAAGCAATTTTATCTTGTCTCATCACAAGACACAAAATTCATTTGACTAAAATTTCAGCTCCCACTCTCCAAATCTTAACAGGTATTGTTCAGAGATTGTGTAGAGATGCATAAATTTTTTTTTTTTTATTCCCAACATTTGTGTGGGAAGTGGTAATCACATTATGCAAGTCCATTTGTTCTTACTTAATTATTTTTATTTAGTTATAAATGATGCCCCTGGAGTCCCCCTCAGTCTCACAACAACAATATGAAGGAGGAGGAAGCAGTGTGATTTAGTGTCATTCTACACCAACACTGCTGGGGCTCAATCCCACAATTAAGATAATAATCTGCTGCATTAACTGCATTGAGGTGTGCACATATAAAAAAATAAAATAAACCACTATTGAAAAACACGATGAAAACCCCCTTTCCCTAATCATGAGACAAATGCATTTTAACCAGGGCCATATTAAACATGAGCACATTATTATTAACTTACAAAAACATTGGAAATGTAATGCCAATTTTAAAAAAGGAGAACAGCTCAATGACCAACCTAATGAAAGAACCAAAAATAAAAAGATTTTGAACCAGGGAAAATGTGATACTACTCTCATCAAACAATAGCTTTCAACTTTACATCTCTAAAAAACACTATTTTTTTAATAATAATAATAATAATAATAATAACTAAGGACAGTCAAACACTGCTATGAGTTTGATCTCTCCTCGTCCTTGAAAACCAAAGCTGATAAATAATAATACATTTAACAAAAAAAGTGTTCACCAAAATGCAGTCTTAAGGGCACTCTCAAGTAATTTGGTAGCAAAACCAAAGGCTGCACAGCTCAGCCTATTGGATAGCTAGCTGGGCAAATTAGCATGTCATCGTGCTGGACAGCAGTACTGTAGCTACAGAGCAGCTAACATTCTAGAACATAAACACAGAGCAGTTTGAAGCAGTTGTGTTGCCATGACATGACCAGTGGCGTTATCAATAAAGTCTTTGCTGGGCATTTAATTTAGCTGCAATAAGACGGAGGTGAGAGAGATAGTGAGTGCTGGACTCAATCAGGCAGGTTTAAGAAACCCACATTTTCAACTGTTAAATGCTACCTGGAAATGGACTGAAGAACCAAAATGATGGAAATAAAACTGTATAACCAGATTATAACATATCCTCAACGAGCAAAACAAGCTATCACCTGGAGCTTCTGAATGCTGGAGATAGCTCAAATTAAAATCTGAAAAAAGGAATACAACTTCACACATTGTATTTAAAATGACAGTAACTTCTAGCTCTGTTTCACATGCAGTTTGACAATATCCTATTCTGCACATTGCCCTACACTTTACACAAGTGAGTGGCTAGGGCTGGGGATGTGGGAGGTTAGGGTGAATGCTTAGGAAGTTTGACTTGTTGAGATTCAGAGGAAGGAACCATCACCGAGAACAAGGTCAATTCTGCACACTGTTCGGTCAAATCATATATCTTGTTTCATAAACAACTGCCAAGATTAAAAAAAAAGGAATGTTTAGGCGATGCCACCCAAACAAACACCCAAGTCCAATTATAAATACACAATTGCTTCAAACAAATCTATACGCATGTAGATTAAAAACCTTTTTTTTGGGGGGGGGGGGGATGTTTATAAAAAAGGTGTTAAATAGAAACCAAACACTTTCTGTGAATAGCACATACAATTAATGTAAGCAAGTGTTAATTGTTGGAAATTCATGTCATGTAATTGCAAAATGTTTTGCTGAAATTAAGTTAAATAGTATGGAAGTGAATCATGGATGAGGCGCAGTTAGAAGAACTCATTTGAATGTCATGGATGTCAGAGGAGCGTGGCAGTGTGTGTGTGGTGGCATGCAGTCACTCTTTACTGAAATAGGCATCCACTTAGCAATGGACATGCAGGCATATGGGGTGAACATTATTACTGCAGTTTACATTTGAAAAAGAAAATAAAAAGCTAGATGACACGTGTGACAATTCGAAATGCAAGTAGTTTAAAATGAAAAACTAAAAAAGGTGGAACTAAAACATGGCAACACAAGGTGAGGTAACTAATGATAATGATGTCAATGGCTGGATGCTGGGAGTTGATGACAATGGAGGGCGAAAAAAAGCAAAAAGAAATTATGAGGGAGGATGTTAGTTGGAGCAACATACACATAACCAATGAGCTCAGAGAAGGGCTGCTTGTAGAAGTCTTCATCCAGCACCCTGGACAAACATCCGCCCAAACGAACAGAGCAGCAAGAAGGCAGGAGAGAAGAGAGACAGCGATAAAAGGGAGAAGAGGATGGAAACACAAGCATTATAGGTTACCATACAAGAATAAGATATGGCATAGCATAAAAGGCTCAGGGTTTCGGAACAAACTTCTAAATGCAGAGTCAGGGGGAGGCTGTCAGCCGATTGCGTCCGCCCCCTGAAATCTTTACTTACACGTCAGCATCAGCTCTTAAATCCAGAAGTGAGAGAGTGACTTCAAAAGAAATTCAAATTGTTCCACCTTCTGAACTGATTAGTCAATTAATTGAACCCTCATGATATGTTGTAACTATAGCTAATGAATATAGATAAAACAAATATTTACTGATTACAGCTCATCTAATGTGAGGACTCATTTGCTTATCTTCATATTAATTACACATTTAAAAAAAAAAAAAAAAAAAGTAAATTAGGGCGATATGGATCTGTCTTTTCTATACATTTAATAAACCAAGTGATTAATTGATTAGTTTGGTAAAGAAGAAATATTAATGAAAATAAGTGTTAGTTGCAGCCCTAATTCTCCTACCTTTGTACTGTATGTCAGTTATTTATTTCCGTTATTGATTTTTACAAGACAAAGACCATCCATATGATAAAGACCATGATATCGATACTATCAATTTCCCACCAAACACAGGGTTGCCAGATGAGTAGAGTGTCATTGCTGCAGGTAGTTTATTATTAATAGGGCAGCAGAGCTGCATTACAGCGCAGGAGAAACTGAGACAAAAACTTTGCCAATTCAACTGTGAAACGATACATTACTAAAGCAGTCCGCATGTTTATTTGTCTGATGATTTCTTTTGCACTAGGCAATTCTTAGATTAGATCATTCTTCCCATCTCTAAAAAAGCAGGGAGTCTCTCACACTCTGAAGTTGTGACTGGGTGGAGTTAACCTAAGACAATAATACAAACACAATACAATAGTTGCTTTAGGCATCCCTGACTAAATCCAGTGTACAGTAAGAGCTAACTTTAGCGGTTGAATTAAGGTTAGCCTAACCTTAAGCAGAGGTCTAAAAGATATTGAGTAAAGAGTGCTGTGCTGGGAAACAACATAACTGAACCTGTATGTATATGAGGAGACACACACCACCACACAGAAATATCTGTTGCAGGGCTATTGAAGAGTGAGTGAGAGTGGGAGTTTGTCAAAGCATGAGATGCTACCTTTTCTACTTTATCATCATGTTCTTGGATCATCTACTGTAGCATGTCAGGTTGCCCCCTAAAGAAAAAGGCTTGACTTCACATTATTATGTGTGAACAAATAATCTGCTACCTGAAGCAGGGCTGTACAGTGCGACATAAATGTTGCACCTGCGTCTAGGTTATGTCTATGAATCGATAGATCGATAGATAGAGATAGAGAGAGAGCGTGTGTGACTGTGAGTACTAAGTTAGCAGTAAGGTTATAGCTGTGAATGTAGCAGTACAGTCAGTGTGTACAGTTTGTAGAGAATAAACTCCTCAAGACCCAAGCCAAGTTCCACCTGCTAATTAAAGTGAAGGGGGTTAGCTCAGTCTCATATTCACTTAAGTTGAACCATTTGACCATTAACTTTAAACTTCTTGTTTATCAATTGATGGCTTTTAGCATACCTGGTTTGAGGAGGTGCCGCATACCCCACCATGATTAAATAATATTAAATAAATACAAATATTTCTGTGTATGTCTGTATTTTTTCAGTACTATATTAATTTGAAAGTTCATAGAAAAAGGCTTTTTAAACTCCGCCCAACAGAATTTGAATGGTCTCAAACTACAGTGGATTTACTTGATACTTCTTTACTCCTGCTACAATTTTGTGGCCTGTGCTACAAAAACTTCCAACCTCTATAGCACCAGTGCTACGTGCAAAACAAATTAGCGTACAGCCCTGTGGAGGGTTTGGGCTAGCGAGGGATAGAAACATTGACGTGCTGGGGGAGCAGCACATTGCCTTTCTGGAGCCTTGCTATGGTGGACCCTTTTCTGTTCCTGCTGGAGATCCTACACACTGAGGCAAACCTCAGTATTCGGTTATATGCTCACCTGTGGCTGAATCCAAGACTGCTGCTAATATTTAAGAACCCTTTTTAAATATTCAAAGTTCCTCCATATCATCATCATCATGGCTTTTTTTTTGTCCAGACAAAAAATGCAAATGGGTTCTTATTCATGATAATATGAGCCCTCCCTCACTGTTCCTTATGCCCAGTTTCTACCCCTCTAAGAAGCCAGTACCTGTTGTTGGTTTTGGTTTTCTCCAGCTGCTCGTTCTGCCTGGCATGCCACTCTTCCAGCTCCACCTTGGCTTTCTCCTTCCACTCTGACTCCTGCTTGCGAGAGTTTTCATCTGGGCAGGGAGATTATCGTGGAGAGAAGCGATAAAGAAGTGAAGAATGATATGAATGACAGGGTAGGACACATTTTACACACAACCCCGCTTACTATGAAAAAGGAAATGCTAGGTTTGAATCTCGAGCACTTGGTGTAGATATCGTAATATCAACCTTTGTTTCTCAGACAGCGGTGCTCTGTCCTGTTCCATATAAAAAACACACTGGTCTGTGCTTCTCCCTTTGCCAGACCCTCCTCCAAAGCGGAGGGAAAATGTGCTCTGGTTTAATGGCATTTCTTTAAACCAATCAGAATAGTCATGAGCGGCGCTGAACTCCGCACAGAGCCGCTAGCAAAATAGTCGTGCGAGAGAAAACTCAGAGTGGACAGAGTCTAGCTAGCTGTCTCAATTTACCCTGCAGAGATCGGAGGAGCAATCAACAATAGTCCTCAGATATCCACCAAATTTAAAATTCCAACACAAAGAAAGGGGAAGGAAATGGGAAATGCATGCATCCGGCGGAATTTCCTGCGGCAGCAGAGCAACCCCGGAAGTGGAACGTCAAGGATATAGACTAGTGCTTACCTAGCACCTCCAGCCGTTCGCGTTGCTCTTCCCTCCACTTGCGTAGGCTTTCAGGTTCAGCCTGCAGCCGGTCTGCACTGGAAATTGCTGCATAGGCGTCAGATGGACCATTGCTTTCCTGAAAAACAAAAGGAGGGGATGATATGCTGATGTTATGAGATAATTAAATGACTTCATAAAAAAAACATGTAATCAATGTCATATACGGAGATATGGTGAAGAAATATTCTCATCCTGTATTATTCACCTTTCCAACTATGACCGGAAAGTTCTTGGCCTGATTGCAATATGCATATAGTAGGATTGTTCTTAAAAGGTAGTTGTATACGGTTTGAAAAAGCTTTATTAAAACCACATTTGGCCCACTTTGAGGTTCATCAGCGTAGCTTCTCTCACTGCCAGAAAGAATTCCTGATGCAGCGATGTTGCAATGACAGCACAGGAAAAGGAAGTTGGAGCGAATCTATCAGCCAGATAGTCAAACCTCTGAGGTCAGCACTGAAATCACACTACTAGTGCTAAAAAGGAAACAAGTATTTTCAACACCACCACTTAAATACTACAACTGTCTTTTATTTATATTTTATACAGTGAAAAAGCTGCACAATTGATGCATAAAATGAAGAAAAAACACTGGAGTGAATATCAACATCATTAGCAAGTCAACTAGATTCATCTCATAAATTCAGGTAAAAGGATAAATCTGGTTAATACAACTTTGGTTTTACATTTTGTAGTTTTGGCCCTCATTCTTTTCAGTCATTTTAACGTTTGTCTAAATTGTCGACATTAGGCAACAGTCAGACAACAAACCCCCAGGTTAACAAAACTTTCCAGAAAAGAAAAAGCCCAGACGATCCAATGTAATGTATCCAACAGCGTTTCCCACACAGACTAGTGTGTGCCGAAAATCCGCCGACACAAATTGCTTTCTAATCTGTGGGAAACACTGTCCAATGTAAACATCCATTACAATTTCCAGGCCGACTCCCTGGTTCAACTTCAGCCTACCACACTTGATGTAGTTGTGCGTGCACACCTTTTTTTCTGTGCAATGAGTGTTTATTACCAGCATTTCAGGTCGGCTAACTTTGTTTTACAAATCCAAATAAAGTGGTGTAAATAATGTGGTTTAACTGTTGCCTTGTTTACAACCTGCCCTATCACCTGGCAGCTTGTGTTTCTTCACCCATCTATCGGACTTCTTTTAAGCAATGTTGAGCTCAACGTTACAATTACTGATAGAAATGATGGCTAGGTCTCAGCAACTACTTTGGTGAGTACAATGTTATCATAACTTATAGAAATGACTAGGGTTGGGCATCGTTTGGATTTTAACGATTCTGATTCCAATTCTTCCTTTTCGATTCCGTTTGAAACCAAATCGTCTAAACTGACAGCCAAAATGAAAATAGACCCATGTTGTAATCAACCAGAATTATTCTTTGACAGTTGTGGTATCATTCAAAGCCACTAAAACACTGACAGGCGCCAGGGGGGGCATTTCAGACTGAAAAACTGTGAAGATAGAGAAGAGCTGGACAAAAGCCATATGTAAGATGGGCAAAATTGAGGTGAACTACTGTGGAAGTACCACAAATCTCTAAAACCATTTAACAACGTATTACCCAGATACGCAATCGGCAAAAATGTCGAAACAAACCAAACAGAACAAACCAAAGTGGCAATCCCAAACTTGTATGCAGATGTGAAACATAACGCCTCAACATCACTTAAGTCGGCAGAGAGAGTCACCTAAAAAGTAAACTAAAAGTAACAGCACAAGTCCACATAACACGTATGGGTCTCGGCACCACGCCCTCTGCACTAAAGAAAGTGCTTGTACAAGGTTTTCTGGTCACTCAATACACACTGACTGTAGAGTCTGTAGACTAGAGTTGCACTTTACTGCATTGACTGCTGTAGTGTGTACATGTTAAATAAAAAAAATACATTCATGTAACTGCTGGTTTAGGGTCAATTCTTAATGTAAACCTATACCAGGTTAGGGTTCCTTGTATGGTTTACAGCATTCGTTCTGAGAATCTCTTTAATATCCAAGCAAATTTCGATTTTAAATCAAATCAGAAATTGAAACAAATTGGGACCTTGGGAATCAGAAAATCAGTGGCAATACACAGCCCTACTACAAAATACAGAGAAACAAACACGAGGACAGAATTGGCAGTTTGACAATTTAAGAGCTAAATTGTTGAGAACAAAAACTGTGAAATGTGAAAACGTATTACCACATGAATCTCTCCATTGACAGCGCCATCTGCAAAGATACAGGGAAAATGACTGTTAGAAATCAAGCAGAGAAATTAAACCGCAGACACGATCACATATGTTTAGGAAGAAAACAACAACTCTGACAAGACCTTGGCTAACTGGGAATCTTTTACTATTGCTGAATCCTCAAGATTTGCATAAACACATTTTATAATAGGAGATGTCAGCACTTCTGACCAACTACAATTGCCTAACCACGACGAAGCTACAGCCTCAAGGAAACGAGGCAGTCATGGCCAAAGGTCGTTAAGCTCCATGAATTTCCTCTTTTGCCTGAGTTTAGCTGACAAATACGCGCTGCCAGCAAGTAACGTTACTCAAGCTCAATATGAAGCAATGAATGACACGGCCAAGAACGTTAGAGATGATGTTATCAGACCGCTTCATTCATTTTAGAAACGCTTGGATCGTCACGTGACAAACAAATAATCATTCCAAGTTTTCCGTTTTCGTGCTCGTTTGTCACATAGGTTTGTCAATTTTACATAGCGTGGACAGTCACGTTAACGTTAATGCCAGCTAAACCCACTTGGCTAATTTGCTAGCTAAGCTAACATTAGCAAGCTGACCAAAAGAGCATCAACTTCAGTGTCCATTTAGCTAGGACGAAATTAGGATTTAACGAAAGTTTAAGTTTGACACAATACCCTACGCTTAAAGCTAACGTTAACTAGACAGACAGTGTTAACGATGGACGGAGGGAAACTGCCTCTGCTTGAGCACAACAGTCAGTCACCGTTGGAGGAGTCTACCAGCGACGAAGGGACCTCTCCGCTGTCCAGGATGCTGAAGCCTTCGTCGTTTTCAATCCCCGCGATTTCGCTCTCCTGCTGGGCCAAGAACGCGGCAGCGGGGTCCTCTTCCGAGCCTACACCGTTTCCAGCCGCGGGCGCGTTCAGCATGTCAAAATCATCCATGTTGTGAGTACTTGTTGGAGGATAAATATCAGTAACGGTGGGCAGGTGTAGCGGTTGACCGAAACCGACTAGCTAGCTCAACGGGAAGAAGGACGACAATAAAAAGCTTGTGAAGCGGAAACGGACGAATAACCAATCACAAACCAGGATAAGTGATTGATAGTAGAAATCACCAATCACAAAACAGCTGCCTCAAAATGGAACCAATCAAATCTATAAACGCTCCTGCGTATGGGTCCCATGACCTGCTATGTGTCAGAGCCATAGACAGTATATAAGAAGTCAGAGCAGTGAGCTACATACTAGATAACATGATCACTTTAGTGTCAGGCCGTATTGATTGTTTTTTTCTCAAATAAGTTTTTTTTTCAGGGCTCAGTTATACTATTTTAAGGTAGAATTAAGAAGGGTTTTCTTAATTTTGGTCTTAGCAGATCATAGAACATGCCTTCTGTCAAAAGCACCCTGGCAACATTTGTGGTGTCCTGCCCAAGCACACTGTCATGGTGGTTAATTATTAACAGCTCTGAAAGTCTCAAAGGGCTCAGGTGACAAGCAAGCACTCACCTGACTCAAGGTATGTAGCTGGAAGAAAATATAGGCCATTTGTTTTAAAAACAGAAAAATATCAGTGAAACTTACCAAACACTTAGGGACGCAGGGTGGGACTCAGTACTACAGTATTTCTAAGCTAGGACCACATTTAAAAAACGACAAACTCTGGCCTTTTGCTCTGAAATGAAAACCTGTGTTGATGTACGTAACACAAGGAACAAAAATAAGCATCCAATATTTGCCTTACTTTACAGAGGTTCTGAAAAAAACAAAGGTGAGTCTCCTTGCGGACACAGCTGAGCATTTTTGCACAGGTGAGTAAAAACATCTCATACAACTGCATTTTTCTAAATCTTGGGGGATAATAAGGATGTAGGACTTGACAATGACCTGGCTCCTACAGTAGCTCAAGAAAGAAAATACACATTAAATTGAAATACAATAGCAAAATATTAAACCTATTTATATCTATCTATCTATAAAATAGGAATAGGAAATAATAATTATAATAGTAATATTAACACTATAAACACCTTTCATATACAGATGAATACAAATAGTATTGGCACGGTGCACAGGTCACAGTAGGTGACACAGTAATAAATAAATAACTATACATAGTGCAGAATATTATGAAAGGGTTGGCTCATTATGTTGTTGTGTTGGAGAGTGGAGAATCATGTTCTTACTATTTGCAGATAATATAATAACAATGTAAAAGGTTTCCATAATAGACCAAGTGTGTTTTGGTGTATGCTTATTTAGCTTAAGCCATAACTATAAGATAGTTAGGGTCACAGTGGCCTCGAGCAAAGTACATTGAGTAATAACAAGTGAAACAGGAGCAGAATGTTACCACTTCGCGTGAGAGCAAATGAAGACGAGACACAGCTCAGGGGCCTCGACCCTGGCGGGTGTTATGTGAAGATAGCAGTCCCAGTGCGGAGGAAGAAGAGGGGGCCCAAGAAAAAAAGATGAGGGGAAGAATAGATCAGGGCTAACGATGAGAGGGTGCAGCAGTCTGCTGCTGAAGGAGCAGCTTAGGGAACCCACAGTTTGGTGCTTGCATAACATCCTCCTCTCCCCCACCTCCTCTATGGTGTCCAGAGGGCAGACCAGTACAGAGCTTGCCCTCTTCACCAGTCTGAGTCGTCTTGTGTCACTCTCTGTGCTCCCGGCTCCCCAGCAGGCTACTGCATAGAAGATTGCAGACGCAACCAGTGCCAAAGAAGGATTTTAACAGAGTCCTGCACACACCAAGGGACCCAAGTCTCCTCAGCAGGTGGAGACAACTTTGGCCCCTTTTGAGGACTGTGTTTTTGGACCAGTCCAGTTTATTGTTGACGTGAACACCCAGGTATTTGTATGTTTGAATTAATGATTAAAAAGAAGGCATAGAAAAAACAACTCATAAAAATGCTATTATTTTTTTGTAATTTTACTTTTCATGATAATTGTGATTCAGGCATAAACATCGTCAAAATAACTGAAGATGGAACATAATTGAAAATGGCTCACAGGGCACAAATAAGTCACAATTGTGAGTGGTGCAATACTGAGTTTTGAATGGACTGGGGGAGTTAACTTAGCAGTCGTACAGTCGGAACTATAGTGGAAGATTTAAATACTGCACTCTGTTGAAGCTCCAATGCGTTACTAATATGGGATATAGAGTGCAGAAATCCAAAGGGTTATAATGGGTGGCCATTGTTCCTACATTAAAAGTGCCATTTACAGTCCTTGTGTGACTTTAAATATCCAGTAGACTCATATGATAGAACACAGAAATGTTGCAGTCACTGTTAAAAAGTAAATGGGAAACAACAGCTCAGTCAACTTCAAAGTCAAACTATGAAGCTGCATTAACAGCCAAAGACGGCAACCCAAAGCACAGTCCACACATATGGACTGGGCTTTTGCAAAAAGTGTCTGCAGGATTTGTAGTTGCTGGCTTTCCTCACTTGTTTAAACACGTTTATTTATTTTGTATATCTTTAACAAGACAGAAATAAACCAAAAAGATTACAAAGAAATTCGTCCAAATGTTATTACATACAGACATCGGAAATATTTTTAAGATACAATATATCTTTGAAAGGCAAGGAAACTACAAAATCAGTTCAAATCTTCATAATGTGTGTGTAAATTAAATGGAAAAAACTTCACCTGATTCAGGCAAAAGATTCACCCTCCGGCCCTCCTCATGCTGTGGCAGCTAATAGGCTAAAGCAGTTGCTACCTTAATTTCATTATAGTATTTCAAGTGATTTTATTAACAATTTCATACCATGTAAACCTTCAATATCACCAATAGGCCTGCACGATTAATCATTATAAAATCGCGATCTTCGATTCATCCCTGTTCATGATTTAATTTTTAAACGACTTAGATTTTTTTTTTTTTTTTGGGGCTTTATTTTGATAGGATAGCTGAAGACCTAAAAGGCAAGCAGTTAAAGAGTGTGCTAAGAAATAATTCTGTATTTGATACTGTACTTAAATTGGCAATTGACAAACCATTTCTTTAGAGACTGAAGCTGTAGCTGCAGCATTTTGATTGACATGTTTTAATTATATAAAGACATATTCAAGGACTTCAGATAGAGCCTGTATCAGGGCCATATTTAGTTCAATGTGTTATATGTCACTGTTTTTGGTAGGCTACTGTACATACATGGCCAGTATGTACTTTATACTTTATTCATTGAAGCCTCTATGTTTACAGGCTTGTGGTGATGCGCAATGTGCTATAGGTGCCAAAAAAAAAAGTTTGGTACTGCCAAGTTGTTTAGTTTTGTCATGGTTCATGTGTGCAATAAACATTACACTTCGTGAGAAAAAAATCGTGGCAGAGAATCATATCAATTCTAAGCTAAAAAAATCATGATTCATATTTTTCCCCAAATCGTGCAGGCCTAATCACCAACTAGACTAACTACTGTCTTTATGTACTTCCATTTCCCCCCCACACCTTAAATAATTTGTCTTCATAACAAAACATGGAAATGTAAAATAACTATGGTTACCCTTATCTTGAAAACGAATCAAACTGAGAATAAAAAACTCCATACAAGATTTAAAGAAAAGTGAGATAGCAAGCAATTAAGGAGAACTGAGAGGAAGCTGCAGGAGAATGTTTCAGCAATATTTTGGTCACATCGGATACAAGATTTCTATAATGACAGACTTTTCCATCCACCGACCCATTCAATCACATTACAAGCAGAGTGAGTGAGTCCTACCCTGTAAGGATAATTTTGACTGGAAGATGGCGTTGCCGTTTACTCAAAAGCTGATGTGTAATTGCTCCAAAAGTAGCAGTTCTGTGTGAAGTGTGATGACAATATCCTTCAATATAGCCTTCTGGTTGCATAATCCAACACCATGCTGGCCGCTCCAAGTAAAGCAGGTTCCTCCAAGTCTGTTGTGACAACCTCAATTTTCTGTGCAGAGTCGAGGGCTCTCTCCGAGATTATGCGCTTCACTGGGGCCTGGTAGTAAGAGGCCAAGACTCCGGACAGAATCACCAGCGTGGGGTTCACTATGTGGAGGATGTTAATGATGCCTATACCTAGCGCTGTGGAGGCTGGATAGGGGAAGATGAAGACGGATAGAGATTAGATTTTTCTCTTGTTTTAGTAGCAAATTTTAGGAGGAGTTACGTATGAACTCTGAAGGACGGCTAGGGGCAGCAGGAAAATTATAATGACAGGGGGCTTTTTTTTTTTCTGTTATTTTATTTTGCATGCATTTTTGCTTTGTACTCTCACCTTTGTTCAGAACAGCGTCAGCTCTGGAATTCCCCAGTTTGGCTGCGTTGATGAGGTGGGCAGCAGTGATCGGCTCTGTGAGCTTCACATCCATCCCATCCACCTTCAGCTGGTCCTCTGAGAGACACACCCACACAGGTCAGATGTATGTATGGAAATTATGAATGACAACCAATTCGCTAGGTTTTCTGCTGAACTAGTTTTTAGTTTAAAGTAAAAAAAAAAAAGGGCAAAGATATGACTTTAAAATTCTTCCAACCAATAAATCTAACCAACCTATATTCACGCCTGTGTCATCTGCACAAGTGAACTATTCCTTTATGCACATACAATGCCAGAGTGTGAACAAAACTAAAAGTTGTTTTCAGGACACACACACAAACACAAAAACACACACACACACACACACACACACACACACACACACACACACACACACACACACACACACACACACACACACACACACAGTCTGGGTGTAATTGAGTCACAGCACATTCCTTGAAGCTTCACACATTCAGCAACAAGCTCTCACCATCGTGCAGCCTTTTGGCCTCTCTCTGCAGGGCAAAGCCGGACGCGTAGGCCTCTATGCATCCTCTGCTGCCACACGAACACTCTGGGCCTTCTAATGAAACCATGATGTGGCCCAGCTCTGCAGCGCAGAAGGTACTGCCGTGAACCAGCTCATTGTGATGGATAATCCCTCCTCCAATACCTACACACAGAGTCAAGATACGTACTTCCTCAGTAGGTAAAAGACAGTCAGTACCATCAGCTCATCAATTACTTTCAAATACAGCTACAATGATGATCACAATTTGCTTCATGATACAGGGCTCACAGTTTGATACACTAAGTACAGTAGAGGATTCCTTATTTATTCTTCCTTAGGCACCAAACTGGAGAATTACAAATGTCTTGATCGGCCTAGATATGTCCACAGAAAGACCAGATTTAAATGGACTGCATTTATTGTATACCATACTACTGTATAATATAGACGCTCTACTATGATCAAGAATTATGTCAAACTGCAGAAAAAAAAAACATTTTTTAAAGATGATAATGCTCCTTTCATCCAAAATACAGTTGTAAAACTAAGATTATGATGGCTTCGTTAAACGTTATTACTTGCACCTACCCTGCTTACACTGCGATAAATAATGACCACATTATTTAATGAATGAAAATCCTGACTCACCTGTTCCTGTGATGACAGTGACAAAGTTCTCCACCCCCTTGCCGTGACCAAACTTCCTTTCAGCCAACGCAGCACAGTTGCCGTCATTGTCGATCCAGACGGGTAGGTGCAGGGCGTCGGAGATGGGTGTTCTCAGGTCCACTGAAGACCACTCCTGGATCAGCTTCGTGGAGTGCAGGACCACACCTTCTTGGGGATTTACACGCCCGCCAGTGGACACTCCTAAGACGTAGATGAGAGATTATAGTTTTATATCGCGTCGGTCAGCATCACAGCCAATTATACTGGAGTAATGCTGAGTGTGCGCGTTTTCATACCAACACCGAGTATTCTGCAGTTGAGGCAGACGGTGTCTTGCATGGCATCTGCACACATCTTTAACATGAGCTGCATCCTGGCCTCGAAGGTCTTTGGATTGGGCTGAGTATACTTCCTTACTATCTTACCCTGGACAGAGAGGGAGATGGTAAAGGGAGGAGGGACAGAGTAGTGGCGGGGAAAGAAAAGGAAGAAGAGAAGAAGAGCATGGGTTTATAGCAGATAGCAAAATTAAATTACAATGAAGACACATTATCTATAAGGCTATTAGTGCCTACAAATCATATTTTTAAGGTTTTATTGTTTCAATTTGAATCATAGCTTTATTGACAACTATTTAAAGGTAAATGCCTTCATAATGCCAAAGAGAGAAACAAATATGTTCATGAGCAGTGGCACCTAGCATTGGGATGAATACTTTAGGCCCATAAAAACCTAGAAACAGCTACGTCTAAAGGATTACAAAGTCCATGCAGCATACCCTCATGCTGACGATCGCCACCCTGAGGTTGGTCCCTCCCAGATCAACAGCCAGAGCACTCTGTGTCTCCAGGATGTGATCGATGTCCTGGGAGATGCAGTCTCTCACCGGGGGAAAACAGAAAGTCTTTTGGAGGGGCTCATTCAGGTCAATGGCCCGTAAAAACTTGAGAATACGAGGAACTGCGTTGCCGTCGCCATAAATCTTAGAGCTAATGAAAAACACACAGCTTTTAAAAAACAGAAAACCATGGAAAGACAAAGTCATATTTTAGGATCTGTAAGGTGTAAACATGGTGACGTGACTTGTAAGTAATAAAGGGCATCAATCCTGTACTTAAATTCAACATTTCCACAATCCACTAGAGGCAGAGCATTACTGTTGCACAGATCTCTACGGGCTAAAACCGTGGCACTAATGATCACATCTCAATGACTAATGTTAAGGTAGACATTTTTTCTCTGACAGCATGAAATTCTTTTCAAAGGCTGCTATGGCCCCAAGTTTACTCTTATTTCAGACCCCAGCACTCCTTGCGTTAGCCAGAGAATGTGTGAAATTATTTATTAGATTTTTTAAACACTGTTTCGACTAATAGAAACAATCTGCCAGACAGTTTAGAAAAGTTATGTGGCTTGCTCCTTTGTTAAGGAAGACGAGCAGCGACTGAGACAGTGGGCTTAGTGATTTAAAAGACAGAAAAACAACTAAATATAAAGGAGATATTTTAAATTATAAAGGCTACTTTAAGTTGTGGTAAGCCTTTAGCCAGAGCAAACATGTATGCTCACATTAAAGAATCAATGCTTTTGGAACTAGTTCAGAGAGATTAAAAAAGAATTTACAAGAGACCAACTGGAGGACAAAGGTCCACTGAGACAGGCAGGCAGTACATTGGTCATACCAGGGGTATCTCTTTCCAAACTGCAGCTCCAGAGCGTGGTAGATCTTATTATGAGTGTCGGCATCTCTGACATGTAGAACATTTTCACCTGGGGGAGAGGGAAAAGTCATCAACATGGTTGAGGCAGAAAATAATGCTTGCTTTGTATTGCCAACAATACCTTAGCAGCATGTTTGTCTTCCAGCTGCCGAAATCCTCTAATATTTAGAACAATTCCAAGTGAAGTCTAAAAACACTCTGTGACCAAATGTAGAAACAATTTTTGCAGAACTGCACCTTATTTCAGCACGAGTGACGCATCATTAGTGATTTAATCTATTTCTTGACCTTCCTCTGTCAGAGACAAATCAGGACCATAATTATGGCAGAGGCAGCAGGTAACTATAATCACGTTTTCGGTCATACGTACCTGTTTCTCTGCCAGTTTGCCTTGTTCCCAGGTTAATGACAGGCGTGCCAAAGGCCCCTGCCTCTCGTACACCACAGCTGCTGTTTCCGATCATGCAGCCGGCGTGCTTCACCAGCTGGATGAACTGCTCAAAGGGAATGTGCTTTACCGCCCGGAAATTAGGGTGCTGCTCGATGCCCTTCTTTCGCATCACACGCACCATCTCCTTACTTCCTGTTTACATAAGAAGGGATGGGTCAAGTGACATAGTGTACACGCATTTATTCATTAAATTAATACAATTTCACAAATGTACGACAATCTCCAATCCAAACGTGTTTGTCATCCTACATGTAGTTTTATTTGACAAAACACTCACATAGAGGAAAACATAGCCTGGAAAAACAAGTAAGGGCTAAAGGGACCAGTAAGCAAAACTAACCAGCATCAATGTTCGGGTAGAGGATGAGGGTCTTTTTGTTGAAGGACAGCAAGGCATCCAGCATCAGGCCATAGATCTTAATGGAGTGCTGGATGTCAGTGGTAACTGGGTGCTGCAAAGCCACAATGTATTCACACTCTTGCGAGTCATCACCTGCAACATGCAACATGTATAAACACCCCGCGCGTGACATACAAACATACTCTAATGTCTCATGCTGTATTTCTGTCCCATGACTGTATCCTCACGCACCCAGCCAGCTCTTGATGATATCCATGTAGTCGTCTCTGTGATTACTTGACAGCAGCTTATCATATACAGGGCAGCCAGCCAGCAGGATGCGAGTGTGGTCCTCGCACATGGCGATGAGGTGCTGCTCTGCCCCGCGTGTGCAGCAGGCGTGGTAATGGGCCAGTTTACTGATGGCGTGGCGGATTGAGTCATCAATTGTACCGCTCACCTGAGAAAAAGGGAGACTAGAGATGTTTCATGTCATTTGGTAACAATTACTAGTTTTTGTACACCAGAACTCTGACTGTAAAAGAAGCTAAAAAGCCTGCACTGTCAATCACTTGTCATTTATTCCTTTAATCCATTATTGTTCTCTGTACCGCTTAAAAAGAAAAAGTATATAACCGAATAGTTCACACACTGTGTGTAGTGTGACATGAAATAAAATGTAGGACTAGATTAATTACAGTAGAACTTCTCTCCTATATTCGAGAGCCCTGCCTCCTCACCTCTCCTCCCTCCACGTGAAGTATTCTAATGTTCATCAGCGCTGCAGCAGTTGCTAGGGCCAGCGCGTCAAAACGGTCACCATGGATGACGAGGATGTCGGGGGACAGCCTCTGTAGAACATCAGGGAGTTTCACAAGTGCCAGGCCAACGCTCTCCACCATGGCTGCCTCATCTTCTCCTCTCACTATGGTGTGGAGCTTGGAGCCGATGTCAAAGTCATCCTGCTCGATCATACGAAAAGTGTTCCTGCAGAGCGGGAAGTAGGAAAAGACAAATTAAAAGGAGAAACCTAAACAAATGAGTCGAGTTGCACAATGAATGCCGATCTAAACCATTGAACACCTGTAGGTGGCTATGGTCTGTTGTGTTTGCTAATTTATACAATTTATACTAGGGATAGACAGATTATCGGCCCTGGCTGATATTGGATCGGTTTTTGGCAGTGTGCAGATTAGCTCTATCAGCGTTTTATTTGCCTGATAACCGATGAAGTTAATTAATTAAAAAGTGCGCTAGTTTGGCTCCGCTACAGGTCTGTCTGTGTATCCGCTTCGGTTTCACTCACCACTGAGTCTGACTTAATGTCCCGCCCACAACACCATCTGACTGTCTTTTCCTGTATACTGCTGAAAGTTTCTAATTTATTAAATAATTGCTTAAAGCATTTAAACAAAGTTTTGTGTTGGAGTTTGTAACATTCCAAAATCCTAATTTTGAATTAAAGATTTTTATTTTCCCTGTAAATGCATATCGGTTCCAAATATTGGTTATCGGTTTCATTAACTACTAATAATCGGTATTGATCTCGGCCTTGAAAAACCAGTATCGGACAATCCCTAATTTATACACTACTGATTTGGGACATCTGCAACAAGCTTTTTAGAAGGACGTCATCGTGCCAGTTTTTCATACCCATAGTCATCAATGAGATGTGAGCCAAGCACCACAACTTCCAGTTCAAACTCGTCAGGGTGCATTTTGATCCCAGACATAATGGGGGCCAGCTTGGAATAGTCCGCTCTGTTGCATGTCGCCACACACACCCTCAACTTCCTCTTGCACTACACCAAATGGAGGTACACACACACACACAGTTTGTTATTGCAGGAATACTATAATTGTCATGTATAAAGTCTTTATATATATTTTTATACCTGATTCTCCTCTTCCATCTTTTTCCTCTCCATCTTTTCTCTGCTCCTCAGCATTCTTAGATAGTATAACTCCTGGAAAACAATGACAATAGAGAGGGTGAGATCCAGTAATGGGTTTGTAAAGCATAATATTATCTATTATTTTCAACACTCTTAACGCGCAGGTCATACTCACTTGGGCCTTCCAAATATGCAGATGCTGTAGCATGGAAACACAACAAAACTAAAAATGTTTTGCATTTCACATAGAGAACACATGCTGACACATTTGTTCAGAGGTGGGAAACATGCTATTGGACAGTGCTTTGCATGGCAAGGTGACGGTCATACTGCTGTTACACTATGGTCACATGACAGGAGGAAATTGATGAAAGGACTGAAGCCCATAAATGACATTGGGTTTTAGTTTTCTTTGAGACTAACTGCCATATATCATCTTGTCATCACAAAAACTAATTAAAATGCTAGTAAACAAACAGAACACGCACAGTTTCTTTTTTTAAAAGACCTTTATTAAAGTTTACGCAATACAAGTTCATAAAAAGCATACAGCAGGCTACATGTTATGTTGTTTAAAAAAAAACATGTGCAAACCGGTGCATAATGTGCAAAATATAATAAAGTTCATCAAGTGCGTGAAGTCCAAAATCTTTTATTTCATTTGTTCCATGGAAGGAGCTCTGTCTTTGTCCATAGATCTCCTCCTTCGGAGGAGAGAGAGAGGACCTGCTTACACACAGTGTTGCTATCTGTTGTAAAACAATTGTACTTCTGGTCTTCCACAGTTTAAAACAAACTCAGTTCTTTACGTTTTACTCAGTTAAACATCTTCCAGGAAACCGTACATCACAGATTTATAACACAGATCGAAACTTACCCAAGACACGTTTAATTTGTCCCAGCCTTCTTTAGCTATGTAGCAGTCCACTAAAAGAGAAGAACATTTCGCTGTGCTAGAGCTTCAGAATGCATGGGGAAATGAAGCTTGTGTGGACACTAACGCATTTTACAACTTTACTTGATCAGTAAAACAGCTAAGCTACTGAAAAGCCACTTGATTAAGAAACTGCAACACTACTGATAAGAACTTACACTAGTGACCCTACTGCACAACACTGCTTGCAATACAAGTGAGATTTGACGTTGTGACAGCATCAGCAAATATCTGTGTTGCAGAAGACTTAAAACTAGCGATTGAGACCATAAACTCATTATGAAAATGATTTGAAAATTAAATGAAAATGAAAATTTACTGAGGTAATAAATCAAGTGAGAAGTGGGTCACTTTCTCATAGACTTCTACAGAAACCGAACTCCTTTTGCAACCGCACGTGTCTCCCCCTGCTGGAATTCAGATAGAATGCAGGTTTATGGCACTTCCGCATCTGCAGCACTTCGCCGAACCGGATGCATTGTCCATTAATATTTACAGTCTATGCAACTGAGTGAGCTTCTTTAACGTGTAATGGGAGGCCATTCAACAGATGAGGGGCATGGTAGGAGATCAAGTAGATTTTCACTTGCAAGGAAAATATGCCTTGGTGTTGGTGCATACAACATATTAAGAGGAAATAAAAATAACGACAAATTACTGCAACAGTCAAGAACATAAATTAGAGATGCACCGATTGACCTGCCGGTGACCGGAACTGGCCGATTTTCACGTGACCGGCCATGACCGGCGACCTGCCGGTCAGCCTGACATATGCCGATTTTATGCTGGTCAAATGCACTCGGGCGCCGCATGATTAACATCGCGCAACATGAGCGCACCGCCGCTCAATCAGCTGTTTATGAAATATCATAAAGTCGTAATTAGCTACGGCTCTGCGGAGTAGTCTCTCTACTGATCTCAGGCGAACGGTCAGCCGCTCTCTCTCTCCCCTCTGAGGCTGAACAACTGGAACATGAAAACCGCACTCACGTGGGTTCCGTGAAATTTGACAGCTACAGTTTATCGGAAAATAGCGTTGGGCACACTGACTTTGATTAATTTACTGTTGATCAGACCCCAGCTGAGACAAAAAGCTAACGTTAGCGAACGCTGCGGTCCCTCTGCAAAAAAATAAATAAAATTTAAAAAAGAGAGACGCTGTATTCCTCCGACACGCTGTATTAATACTGTTTAAAACGTTTTCCAGGTTAGTGGGGATGCATACCGCTCCAAACCAACATTAAAAACGTAGTAATTTTCCCCCAGCGTTTAGTTTTGTTGCTAAACTGTGTGTAAAATGAGCGGTGACGTTATCATCTGTGTGACGTTTGTTTTCAGGTAACGTTACTGTTGACGTTCAAACAGGCCTGCGTGTGTGTTTTGAGAAATATCTTTATACTGCAAGACTATATTTATTTTTATATATATATATATATATATATATATATATATATATATATATATATATATATATATATATATATATATATATATATAATATATATATATATATATATATATATATATATATATATATATATATATATATATATATATATATTTGTGTGATATTGGATGTGAGAAGAAGGAAATGGTTCTAACATTGCACTTTAGATGTGTGTGAATGTCCCACACCAGGAGTCATTTATATAGTTCTGTTTTGTACTGATCGATTATCTATTCAAAAAATGTTCTATTAAAGAAAATATAGAAAATAAATATTTGTGTGTGCTGGAAAGTGGTTAGAAAATATGAAATCGGAATCGGCTAAAATCGGTATCGGCAGTTCAAACTCAATGAAAAATCGGAATCGGCCTAAAAGTTGAAATCGGTGCATCTCTAACATAAATAGAAAAAAAAATTACAATGCAAATATGAAAAAATACTATAACAAATATGTAGGTTTTAGAATGAGTAAGCTGTACAGTTTAGTGCACAATGGGCAAAAAAATATTAATTAGGGGATGTGAAAAAGTGCGTATATAGAATATGTGGAATGTACAGAGATAATAGTCCAGGTGTTTTGTTAATGTCATGCATAGTCTGTGTCAGTGCAGGTCCTGGGCCTGGTTGATGAGACCGGCTGGAGAAGGGAAGAAACGTTTTTTGTGAAGTGAGGTTTTAGTCCTGTTGCAGCCTTCTGCCAGAGGGGGGTGACTCAAAAGGTTTGTGGTACCAGGGTGGGAGGGGTTGCCCACAATCTTTCTTTCCCACCTCAGGGTCCTGGACGTACAGGCCCTGAAAGGAACAGCACATTGAAGCCAACACCTTCTCAGCAGAGCAAATGATACGCTGCAGTCTGCCATCGTCCTCGGTTGTGACGTGCCAGATGGTAAAGGAGGAGATGAGGATGGATTTGATGATGGCAGTGTACAAGTGACCAAATACTGTCTCTGGCAAGTTGAACGGCTTCAGCTGCTGCAGGAAGTACATCCTCCGTTTTGCTTTTTTGAGAAGGGAACTGATGTTCAGCTCCCACTTGAGGTCCTGGGAGATGGAGTCCAGGAAGCGGAGGGACCCCACAATGTTTACTGGGGAGTCACCCAGGGTGATGGGGGCGGGTGAGGTTGTGTCCTTCCTAAAGTCCACAACCATCTCCACTGTCTTCAGAGTGTTTAGCTCCAAGTTGTTCTGTCCACACTATGTCACCAGGTGGTCAATCTCACACCTGTAGGTGGACTCATTGGACCCAGCCAGAGACGAGTCCAATGAGGGTGGTTTGGTCCACAAACTTCAGGAGCTTGACAAACTGGCGACTGGAGGTGCAGCTGTTGGTGTACAGGGAGAAGAGCAAAGAGGGCAAAGAATGCCTTCTTTAGGCAAACTGGTGCGGATGGTCTGAGAGTCAGAGACATGTTTCTCAGCTTTACATGCTGCTTCCTGTCAGACAGGAAGACTGTGATTCACCTGCAGGTGGAGTTGTGCACGTGCAGGTGGGAGAGCTAGTCCTGCAGCAGAGCCAGGGAGATAGGATCAGACGAAGAGCTACAGTAAGGTCCACAAACTGGATCATGGCATAGGTTCCTCAGGAATCCAGGTGCTGGAGAATGAAATGAAGGGCTAGGGCTGCACAATATAACGTTTTTTTTTATCGTCATCGCAATATCAGCTGCCGCAATACACACATCATGAAAGGATGGGACATATCGCGATAGACATTAATAGGTTTTTTGTGTTAGTTGAAAGAAAATATCAGCAAAAAACTGCACACTAAAATGTAACATTCTTTTTTTAGTGGTGCTATTTCTACTCAATGTTCAATTTGTTCAATAAAAGAATGTTAGAAATGATATCCTTTTATTTGTTTTAAATTCAAGGTTCAACAATTTGTTGTATTTTATTAGAATACTAAAAGCAGTAGAACTGCAGAACTAAGTACACTGTAACATGTTTATCGCAAGTAATATCGTTATTGCAGTATTCAACAACGTTATCCCATATTGCATATTTTCCTCATATGGTGCAGCCCTATGAAGGGCCATGTTGACCGTCTACAGACATGTTGGCTCTGTAGGCGAACAGGAGTGGGTCGGCGATGGTTTTGAAGTGAGACAGTAAGGTGCTCTGAAGTCTTCATAAGTCTGAAGTCTTTTTTTTTGGTATATGTTAAAAACATACAAATGTGTCAGTCCATTTAATTTTAACTATGTACTTCCATTATCCTTTCCCTGATATATTAGAGGGCTAGAGTCAGCTGAGGGTCAGACCTTACTTAACAACTTCAGTCAAACTGGGACATTAGTAAAGCAATCAAGATTAAATCACTGAGTAGTCCTAAAATAATCTTTGGTACAATTATGATTTTAGCTGATAACATTACACACCTGACACAAAAGCGCAACAATATAGTTTTAGCCCCAGACTTTTAATAGACCTTTTTTACAGTAGTTTTTTTGACTTGACATACTATAAAGTAGGTGCTACTAACATTTACAGTGGTTCTGTTATATTCAGGAGTCCCAGTAAGCAAGACCGTAAACCAGCATGCACATACCAGGTTACTAAAACTGAAGCAGTTGAATCAAACATCATTTTATTATTTACACCTATGCTTTTCTTACTGTGTCAAAATGTCTTCAGTCTTCTCTTTAGCCTTCAACAGTGTGCACCAACAGCAGATGTCACAATACTGTATGTCAAGTATACATACCATCTATAAATGTAGCTCATCCAACTATAAGTTAAACTATAACTGGTGAGAGAATCCTCATTTTACAAATATTTGCTGCCATCTGCTGCTGTGAATGCATTATGACAGATTCCCTATTAAACCTTCAAAGTCTTGTTCTTAAATATAAAACACCAATTTCCAGGGGTCATTTTCACTGTATACATTTGAGCCAATGTGTGAGAGACCTTAAATTCCAGAGCGGATTGAGTGCTTGGGATTTGCAAACTCCCAAGGTTAGATTTAGCCACTGGCGGAGCTGCATTTCACTCCTTTGGACTTCTGGGAATAGGAATAGAGGGTCACTGACATCACAATGAGCAAACAAAGATCAAATGAGTGGTTTCCCACTGTGGGGACTACTCATGAAGAGAGAATAACAAAAGAGGGTGTTTTAGGTTCATCAATGGGGAAAACACGGAGCCCAAAGAAGAGCAAAGAACATCTCAACTCTGCAAATAAAAAGGGACTGTGTTATGTCTTGTGAGTGAAGCTGCTTTAGGAATGCCGCCATACAACTTAATTTCATTCATGTCACACCACAGTAATCCAGTATTGCTTAACTCAATGTTCCTGATGCCATACTGCTTGCCGTCTGTGACGCGTGACCATCTGATAATCATGAACAGGTTGTACTATAATCCCAATACCAATGAGACTAGAAACAATGGGATGGCACCACAGACGTTATTGAAATGACGATGGCAACGCTTTAATGCTGTTCACCACCACTGTCAAACTTGACTGTCATCATTGATGAGACAAGATGAGCAGGAGGAATCTAGTTAAAGATCTACAGATATGGAAAGATATAAAAGGCACTTGCTGGTAGCTGATGGCATATGCCACTATGACAGCGGCATAAACCGATCCCGTGGCGGCACTGGCCGGTCACTACACCGACCTGTGCCGGTTGTGTTCCACCGGCTAACCGTTTAACGGCAGGTGGACATGGTAACGTTAGGCAACAGTCAGTGACAAACCGTTAAGTAATTTCATATACACTTGCAGATGTACCCAAAGTATTATTATTATTTCCCAAGTAAATTGCAGTTAAATGACAAAACAGGTGAGAAAAGGGTATTTTACCACCACTTTGACAACAGCAGTGACCAAGTGCTAGTTTGTGTCTTTTAGTTCTTAGCATTAGCGGCGTTGGAATCCTCTACACTGAAATACAGACACACTTTTCACTGTTTACAGTTTAGCTGTCGGCATTTTAAAGGGGTGATAGAATGATTATATAGGGTATTTCACACTGTTCCTTATGGTCTCCTAATGGGGTATGTAACATTGGTTGGGCTGAAAATGGCCTGGTTGATATTTTACTGGCCCTTATGCATCCCTGTGTTTTGGCCCTATTTGTAACAAGAGCTTTTCTTCCAAATATGGTATGGTCATGAATATTTAGATGAGCTCGTCGCGGTGATTGGTTGAGCGACTTACCATACACAGCGACATTAGAGACGCCGCTGATTGGTTGAGTGAATCCCCAATACACATACATTAGAGAAGCGACAGAATCTCATATTCCAGACACTGCAATGTTTCATTACCAAATTCACTTCTGAGACTTTTTAAGCGAGAAATCAACTATATAAAGCTCAAAAATGGGCGTTGCTTTACAAAAATTGATGGCTAATTGCAAATTTGGTAAGACGTGTCGGACTTTAGGAGCTCCACACAGTCTGGGACGAAACGACAGCCTGCTGGGCTCCATACCCAGGGCAAAGTCACCCTTTGTGGATACTGCATACGGGGCTCCGCGGCCAGCTGCCGGCATAACTATATCTATAAATAATACATTTACGGTTTTGAATGTCCCAATGTCTTATAAAGCTAACCGTTGTGTCCGATTTGATTTTAAGGCATTTTTATGAACGCGAGGCGTCTTTGTAGGACAAGCAGCTGCTTTCTATTTGTCCCATTCATTACAATGGGGAAATACCGCAGCTAGCTAGCTACACTTTCGCCATAACTAAATTATATTTACTGTTTGAATTTCGTCACGCCACTTATACAACACATTCCCCAATGTCTTATAAAGCTAACCGTTGTGTCTGATTTGATTTTAAGGCATTTTTATGAACGAGAGGCGTCTTTGTAGGACAAGCTGCTGCTTGCTATATGTCCCATTCATTACAATGGGGAAATACCGCAGCTTGCTCACTTTCGCATAACTAAAGTATATTTACAGTTTGAATTTCGTCACGGCATGAATATTACAGGTTCCTCAAGGTCTTACAAAGCTTAGCTAACACTTGTCCGATTTCGGATTTCAATTGAATGTATTTTTGTGAATGTCAGAGTTAGGAGGAGGCTAGCTAGCTCTCATTGATGGACTCCATCTCACCGCGGCTCTATCAATGAGACTCGCGGACAAGAGGCTTTATTTCCCCGATTGTTTGTTTAAATAACTCAACACACATACCCATTATAAGATTAACTGGAACCTGCGGGCCTCGGTAAAGATTGCGCGCGTAACAAGCTCGCTGACACTGCGGTCAGGGCGGCGATGTAGCAACCCAGGCAGCACCAACACCGGCACTAAACTCCGACACACAGTCGGAGAAAATTTGCAATTAGCCATCCATTTTGGAAAGCGGCCCATATTCGAGCTTTATATGGTTGATTTCGCGATAAAAAGTTTCAGAAGTGAATTTTGTAATGGAATAGCAGAGATCTGCGTGACCTAGCTAGATTCAGAAAACTACCTGATCTCAGGTCAGTTGTGTAGCCTATGTAAATGTTGGGGCGTGACTGTTCTCTTAAGGTTCCGGATTTTGAGATGCTTGCGCAAGCAACTCAGCTTTGTTGGGATTCGCCCGTTTTCAGAGGCAGTTTCAAAATATGACATTTTCATAGTTAAGGGGTGTCAGTGGGATTTTGAGCTTCTATGTATGTCCTATTTACCCACCAAACTGTCGTTATTCAACTATGACAGGGTAAAATCGGTTTTGCATTCTATCACCCCTTTAAAGATGCAGTAGGTAAGTCTTATAAAACTAACTTTCTGTCATATTTGCTGAAACTGACCCTATGTTCCAGTAGAACTACATGAATTATGTAATATAAAAAAAATCCAGCTCCTCTGGCACCACCTACAGCCTGTAGTGCGATTGGCAAAATTCCACCGCTCCCGGTAGATTTTCTCCAATCAGGGCCACAGGGGGTCTATCTGCCTGTCAATCACTGCTCAGGCACACACACGCATATAAGAGCGTTCTCCCCTCCCCCTTCCCTGTGCATGAGCTGCAGAAAGGTTTCCCTAAACTCGGGTGAATATTGGAGTGGCTTTTCAGAGGTGGCGAGAGCTCCGGGATTTTAAAGATCTTAAGAACGATGCAGATGTAGCCACATTTCTTCTCGACAGGTAACATAATAACCATAAATTATTTATCTTTCACTTGGTTATTAGTAGTCAAAAGTCCACAAAGCTATGTTGGTGAGGATAATAGTAACGTTTGGTCGGTCTGATATGATGCTGAAATGGCTAACGCTAGCCTGCTAGTTAGCATCGTTATACTTTTGGTGAGTAAACATTGTGTTAGTGTTTAGTTATTGAAAATATTGTCTGACATGCCATTAGTTCTGTCAAACTCCCTTGTGTGGGAGGGGCTTCGGAGACGGTTTGGGCTTCAGCAGAAAGGAGGGAGGGACTGAGAAGTTGTAGATGTTCAAATTTGTTGGCAAAGTCCTGGTTCGTCACAATCTTACCTACAGCAGCTTTAATCGAGTTTAATCCAGCTACTAGCTAACGGTAGGCTAACGTTACCCAATGCCAAGTGTAACATTAGTCTTTACTAGCGTGACATGCAGCGATGCTCAGTGTTGGGAGTAACGGCATTTAAGTATAACGGCGTTACTAACGGCGTTATTTTTTCAGTAACTAATTAATTACTTTTCCCATCATTGCAACGCCGTTATTGTTACTGAGAATGTAAAGTGGCACGTTACTACAATTTGGTTGAATGAAGCACGAGGTGTCAGGCTTTGGCTACACATCAGCTGCCTGGAGAGAGCAGGGGTGGGGGTGATGACACCGTTGCAAATGCGATGATGATTAGCTGGGTGGGCGGATGCCCTGCTTACGCTGTAAGTAAGTAAGTACAATTTATTTATAAAGCGTTTTTCACAGATAAAATCACAAAGTGCTGTACGTAAAACAAACAATATAAAAATGTATAGTACAGGCCAAAAGTTTGGACACACCTTCTCATTCAATGTGTTTCTTTATTTTCATGACTATTTACATTGTATATTCTCACTGAAGGCATCAAAACTATGAATGAACACATATGGAATTATGTACTTAACAAAAAAGTGTGAAATAAGTGAAAACATGTCTTATATTTTAGATTCCTCAAAGTAGCCACCCTTTGCTTTTTTTGATAACTCTGCAAACCCTTGGTGTTCTCTCAATGAGCTTCATGAGGTAGTCACCTGAAATAGTTTTCACTTCACAGGTGTGCTTTGTCAGGGTTAATTAGTGGAATTTTTTCCCTTATTAATAAAAAAAAGCAAAGGGTGGATAGTTCATTTTTTTTTTATATTCGAATGATATTCGAATAACGAATTTCGGAGTCAAAGCCCTAACATTTACATACTGTGAATCTTTTTTGAATCAAATCTTGAGCCTAAAAATCAATATCGAATCATGACATTTTCTGAATCGTGCACCCCTATTATTTAGCTTAAGCCGTAACTATAAGATAGTTAGGGTCACAGTGGCCTCGAGCAAAGTACATTGAGTAATAATAACAAGTGAAACAGGAGCAGAATGTACCACTTCGCGTGAGAGCAAATGAAGACAAGACACAGCACAGGGGCCTCGACCGTGGTGGGTGTTGTGTGAAGATAACACTCCCTGTGCTGGAGAAAAGAGGGGGCCCAAGAAATAAAGTACAAGAGATGAGGGGAAGAATAGATCGGGGCTCACAAGGTCTGACAGTCTAGAGATACGTGGACCGGCTCTGGCTTTTTGTCTGTTGCTAGAGAAACTGAGTCTCTGCGTGCTTTGTCATCCCACAGATCTGTGTATTGAAACTCCGATGCTTGACTGATTAAACTAATGTATTTGTATTTGTTGTCTTATCGTCTTATTTGGCTCTTGCTTAGATCAATGTAATTCCAATTTAACAAATGCGCGGGGATATATAGGTCTTTTATTTGGAGACACATTGTCCCAAAAGGGGGACAGAGAGGAGGAAATCCCCAACAAGTGAATCTGCTCTTTTTACCTGAAACATTGCATTTCATCAGTGTAATCCTACTTTTTGATGTTAACGTTCCCTATATTAGTCCTGTTCCGGGGGAAAAAAAGAAATCAGTGCCCACAGGGAAGAAATGTACATGAAAGTACCATTCACCCGTATTATTTCCATTCAGGATGCCAATGTTTTCTGTCTAAGTAGACAGAGAAATTCTTTGCATATTAGTCATTCAAGTCATTTCATGTTGCACTGTTGTCATGGGCCAATTGTGACACTGATAAAAAGGGCCATCCAAACCAAGAACGAGAACTATAACTCTAACTAAGGATGCATCAACTGTTCGGCAATCAAAATTATTCGGCCGAAAATACCTTTCGGTTTTCAGCCGAATAAGTGAAAAAGCCGAATAAATTTTACCGAACAATTACGTTTTTTGATGACGCGATCAAATAGCAACCAGCGAAAAGTGAGAGGTGCGCACGCTTTATAAATGCAGCAAACATGTCAGCAGTGTGGAAGTACTGTCAAAACTGTAAAAAATAAATAAATAACTGCAATATTTAACGACTTCAATCCTAGGTAGGCTACTTGTCTGCTCCCATCTACAAGTGTAATGGGAAAATTACATTTAAGCACAATTTCTTATATTTGTATGTTTAATTCGTACTTTACTGCTCTCACAAATGCTTAAAGAATCTCATTTCCCACATGCAGATTTATATTCTAACTTTGTGAGACATGCAGTCTGGAACATTATGTGAGCACTGTTAGCCTGAACCGATAAAGGTACAAGGTCACCCTAAAACTATCATGTTTTCCCATGCCAGTTTAGCTGTAACTGGGGGGATGACAGTCGTACAGGGAGGAGGAGGTGAGATGGCTCCGAGATGTCTCTTGTATTCATCTGATTGTCTTCATGTGTATCAGATTGCCTGTCAAAATTGTAGCGTCATAATAACCCAAGTGCGTGTGTGCTGTAACTCTGAAGATGCATATAAGCCTGGTGTTCTTGTTCACTCATTTGAGAAACTGACTCCACACTGGGCTGCGGCCTTTTGTGAAATCATGTTGATCCTATTTGCAAATATATCTTTTTTAATAAAATACAAAAACCCAACTTGGTTTTAGTCTCAGTCTGTCTTATTTGTTTTCAATTTACTAAACTCTGAAAACTCTTCCCCCTGCTGCAGAGGAAACTTCCACGACACAAGCACCGACAGCGAGAGACCCTTTCTGATTTCCCAAACTACCGAGCGAAATCACAGAAGGCATCAAAAAAAATTGTCGCATTAAAAAGGAATTTGCGTTAACTCGTTAATATCCCGTTAATTTTGACAGCCCTCATTAGAACCTCTATTTGGAGTTCCGGTCACATTTGGCAAAACTGTTTCATAGATAAAACCCTCATACATAATACTACAGTGCCATTGCAGCAAAAAATGCTTGTTTCCCCCCCACCCCCCCCAGATTTGTCTACTTTGCTAACAAAACGCTGTCCTTGGCTAAGGTGGAAAGTAAACACTATCTCATTGGCCAACTGAATTCAGTCACCAGTCAACTCCAGCCTACCCATGCCCATCTATCTTCCAAGATCTTTTTCTTTCTTCAGTAATTAAAAAGATAAGGGCTAATGTTTCCCTTGATTAACGTATTGAAGACCCACTGCTATTTCATTTTACTCCCGTTAAATCATTACTTTTGTTACTAGTCTTGGTTGAATGTTAATTGTATGTGGTTAATCATCTTCCTCATCACCACCTTAGTTTTGCTTATCACACCAGTTACAAGACATAAAAGCTCACAGATAAGCTAAAGGAAGGCCAAGACAGTAGTTAGACAGCCTCTTTTTAAGCATGGAAATGAACTACTATCAACAGCGGCTTATGGGTACCACACCTCTAAAACGAGTGAGTGAATGCCATTTCATACCATTTATTTCAGTATTTGGGAGACGTAGTTAAAACAAGATAAGAACATTTCTTTGTTCTATTCTAGGTTTTTATTCACAAAATACCTCTTGGACTAAATACTAGGATTTACCCTGAGTCTCATTCAGCACACCAGTGACTTCTACTCAAGCATCACAAGACAGCAACAGCAGCCAGTGTTAGGAAATGGGGGCAGGGACGCATGCAGACAGCAAAGGCAGGGATGGAACAGCGATGGAGGCAGGCATAGATACAGTATACACAGAATAAATGGGAGGCAATGATAGACAGTGAGACAGAAAAGAAGGATTTGAAGATAAAGAAAAAATTTGAGAGTGATGACTTACATGTGGGTTATCTATGCACAAAAAAGCTGGATGCTTTTCCATCCCACGCCACTGTTGATTTTCAGTTTAAATAACTCACTGCTCTTTTCCTAATCCCTCTATCTTTTTATTTCTCCCTTTAGCACAGCCGCATTAGGCAACGATTGGAGGACATGAACGAGCCAGCAAGCAGCAGAGGAATGGAAAAAGGAGGAGAGAGAGGAATGGTGACACAGACATACAGTTGGGGGAGGGGCCGAGTGAGATCGGGGTTGGGTTGATCTGGATTAAAGCTTGTGATTGGCTGAGTAAAAGGGAAGAAACATTTTCAAGAAACAGGAGATCGTCTTGTGAGTCCCTATACTAATACCATTGCTGTACTTACTCTTCTGAAATTACAAATCTAAAATTACATGTCAGAAACAATGTACTTCAAATCAATCTGCAGAGATTCAGAAAATGATTTGTGAAATTCCCAGTGTGATCCTCTGCTTAAACAATCTTGCATGTGCCCCACCTAAATTCAGTTTTAAAATGAGTAAGAACCTTAAAGTTACAGTAAACAGTTTCTTCCACATCTATGAGAAAGAATACATGTGAACTGTGCAAAGCATTTGAAGTAAGAGAAATCATCAAAAACTTACAGCAGAGGGATACGTGACCAGTGATGGAAATTCACTTTTTTGTTCACCTGTTACTGTGGCAGGTGGATTCCAAAATCTACCAGCCACTTAACTTTTTTACCAGCCACGTTTTGTTTTGTTTTGTTTTTAACCGGCAAGTATGTAACTGCATGTGAAAACTAATACAAGATCTACAATACTCAAGCATGTTAGTTTCATAAGGTAAATACTAACATCCTGGATCTGGCCTGGCCCCACCCACCTTGCTCGTGCTCACGTTTGGCTGAGACTCGTTCGGTGACTTTATTCTAGCATCTACCTAAAAGAGCGGCGCACGTCTAGATGACTAGAAACATTGGAGATTCAGCCATGGCTTATCGTGTTTGAGCCTCACAGCCGGGTTCAGACAGGAGGAGGCGGCCGTCTTGTGTTGCCCCAGCAACAGGCGGCCCGCTTGCCAAGCTTTACGAGCTGGCGTCTGTAACTATAAGGGCGTCCTGTCTGACATCTTATGCGTGTTGACTACATAACAAATAGAAATTGTCTGGCTTGTCTTGTTGTAAGCTAACCAATGAAGGTGTGTCTCCTCTAAAAGTGTCAGAGTGAAACAGTATGCTGCTTTTTATTTACCCGCCGCCGTGGTTAGTTGGTCAAATTCACTAATTTCCATCCCTGCACATGACACATGCCACTTTATTAATGAGGACTAGCGGTTTAAATCCGTCCTACATACAGAGTATGCCCGGCGGAAACACAGCTGACAACCTTGCAGATGGATGCCATGGAGACAAGGGTTGACACACTGCTGTGGACTTGTGTGCGACATGTGTCAAAGACAATGCACGGAACATCGTAGCTGTGTGATGAGTAAAGTCCGCAGCTGTCCACGGAATGCAGAAATTATGTCAAAGTAGGGCTGGGCGATAAAACGATAACGATATGTATCGCGATAGACACGTAATCAATATCAATAGAAAATGCGTTCGATAAAACGTTCGATAACTTGTTTTTCTTCTTCGGAAGAAACCAGAAGTTGCGAAGCAAGTTTGGTTGCATGAACAAAGGCACTCACTCTCTGGTAACCTAGCAACGTAGGGAGTGACACTCTAACAGCCAATCATGTAACAGTATCAAGTTTGGTTGCGCCACATCGCTGTCTCGTGTTGGATTCTACAATAACAGAACCGGCGGCGTGGAGCAATAAGTGGAAAGTGAGTGCCGCAGCGAGCGAGGAAATTGTTGATAAAACAGGAAAAGTCAGTATGGCAGTTTTTGGGATTTTATAAGTCTGACCGTCGTCCCCACCAACACTACCGCAAACTTGTTTTACCACCTTAGCCGCGCTCACACTTTGGAGCACAGCCGTATTCGCCAGCAACGTCCAACAACATCTGCAGCTGCTACACCGCACAAGCAGCAGACCGCCATGGAGAGGTACTCTGCATCAGCGCCTTACTAAACGCTACAAAGAAATAACGGAGGCAGACGTGCTGAGCACTGTCCAGAAGCCAGGTTACCAACCTAGCACTAAACCTGCAGAAAATAGTTCTCAGGTTTCAGGTTTCTCTAGGTTTAGTTTTAACACTTTGCACCATTTTATTACACCTTATTAAGCAATTCTTACTTATTCTTTCTTCACTGTGATTTTAGACTTATGTTTACATTTTAATTATTTGAGTGATTTCCATGGTTGTGTTGACATTTCTGCTTTTATAACTGAGGGGATTATAATCAGAGGAAGGTTAAGTTTAAAATAAAAATGTTTAAATTTAATATATTTTTCTCCTGGTCCTTATTTTAAATAGGTCATAAAAAATATCAATAATTATCGATATCGACCGATATGAAACACTTATATCGTGATACAGTTTTCAGCCATATCGCCCAGCCCTATGTCAAAGCCTCCCAGCCTTGTGAACTGGGACTCGGTTGCCTGCTTGTCGGTTTACGGTTAAAGAATTTCTCCCATCTAGCGTTGAGATCATATATCGCAATCAACTCTCTCGCACCACGCAGTTCAAAGTACGTATTACAGCTACGGTAGCCTTCACGCTTCAAAAAGCCGGTCTCTTGTTCTTTTCAATATCCTTTTTCTTGTTCTGGGCGAAGAAGAAGACTCCTGAAATTTGGATTTTGAATACATGTGGTCCTCCAGGTTTCCTTCTTCAAACTTGCCGGGGCCGGGAAGCTACGATACCCATTAGCAACATTAGCAGCACCTGTGAGTTTATCATGTGACAGCGAAAACACAAAAGGCGGAGCAGTATGTCCTGTATATCCCTTAGCGGATAAAGTATTTCAAGATGGTGCATGAATATGGAGCATCTACCCCAGTTCATGCGATGCAAATGTAACATTTCAAGCCAATAGGAGTACTTGGAATTGATGGTGGTGGTAAATACTTATGAAAAAGGACAAGTTTGTGAACGGGCATCACGACGTTACACACTGGACCTTTAATGATCGGTTAACAAGGGTTGGCTGTCAGAAAAAAAACTCTGAATTAGCATGCCTAATAATAGCCTTTAAGTCTTTATCTGGACCTTATCTGTGATTAAACGATCATTTCTGCAAGTGAATCTTGCAAGAAAACACACTAAGAAACTATTAATGAAATATTTTATATTTTTTATATATAAATGATCGGATTGTGATAAACGATCAAATATGCATCCCCTGCTTGTCTACCCCTTATTTACTTGCCCTTATCCTCTGCTGTTATCCTCGAGTCCAATTTTTACATGATGAAAGCTCAAAATCTGCCCATCCACTATATTTATTTAGAAATAGAATAAACCACTGCTGTTTTTGATTGTTTTTTTTTTCTAAATTACTTAGGCCTATTTATTGCGACAGAGACAAGCAGGCAAAGACAGCAGGCAAAGACAGCAGGCAAAGACAGCAGCCTGCCGCGAAAGGTTGAGACAGTTGAGACTCTGTATGTTATATCTTTTTATAAGCCTAATAAAGTACAGTTGCTCTTTTCAATCTTAAAAGATCCTTGACCATATACTTTTATGGGCTGAGTGTTTGGCTATCCCTTTCGTTTGTTTTATCATCCCAGTAACAACCAAAACAGATACACCTACACAGTCTCACTAATAGCACTAACAGACTGCACCATCTGCATGCATTCACCTCATTGGTCCGTCCCAAGTGAGCTGCGATCAGAGGTCAAAATATGACAAAGCCATAAAAACAATGCAGCTTACTGCAGTCTGCCACGTCTCTGATTCACTGTTCACTGACTCACCTTTACTTGTGTTGTTTGTTTATTTAAGAAGTTCAGGGACCTAGAGGCTTCCGCTTCCCTCAATTTACCAAAAGAGTTCTAGTAACTTTGCCATATTTTCATTTTAGGGAAATGCATTAAAAAAAGTGATAAAAATGTAAACTCAAAGACCTGCTGCCTAAGTTATCGATTAAAATTAAAATCGTCGGGCTTCGGTCCAAGTAGGGCAGACAGTGAGTGTCTGTCGACCTAGTTTTTGCGGTGTGTCAAGCACCGTCGCCATGCGTCGGCCTTCGCCTACCTTTTTTGGCCGATTCAACATGTTGAATTGGTGTCAGCTGAATAGCCAATACATCTGAATGGCTGTTCATCTTAAGCAAATTAGTACACAAGAAGAAAAAAGGTAGTGAGGAAAGCAAACAAACGAATGGGAGAGTGCACACAGAAGGCTCTTCTCATTTTTCCATCTCATCTTATCAATCAAATATGCTACACAGAGAGCTGTCAAAACTGGCCAAGAATGATGTTTGAATGTTAAAAAAAAAAAACACATTATGTCCATAATGGCAAACGTAAAGCGAGATACAGAACTACTTCTGTAGGTGTATTTATTTCAACATAAACATGTCTTTTATAATATCTACATACCTACACATTACAAAATAAAATGTCCTATACCGTATACAGTAAAGACTGTACACCTATCTCTCTTAGCACCATGGTTGGTGCTAGACTGACGACTGAGACCCCTAGCAAGCAATCTAGCTAACTAACCAGCCAGCCAGCAGAGCATTACATTAGTAAAATGTAACAACTTAATGTTTCATTCACACACTCTGTCTTGTCACACCATAGGAAAGCACATTGCTATCGCCAGATGAGTGACAACTTTGTTCAGCTCATTTTCTGTAACCAGTGTAGCATGAAGACACAAGTCCCGCCATAAGAAGCAGGTCGATTGGTTGGGGTTAGGCATTGACCTTGAGTGGTTAAGGTTAGGATAGCCGATTGGTCAGGGGATAGGACCTGAACAAATCGGGTTACGTTACCTAGTGTAAGCATGGACGGCCGTCGGTTGTAGTCTTTGCGGTGTATTCAAGTGCAATTTGCGGGCCAAGACAAAAGGGATGTGGGGCGCCGCCACAGTCGGCCTTAGTTGCCACTAGTTCTGCTTGGTGTGCTAGAGCCTTAAAACAGTCATAGATCCATCAGTGTTGAGTGTTGCCCTTAGGCCAAGATGTTTATATTCATTTTAAAAAGGGGGGGGGGGGAAATTAATCTAAGATGTCACCTATGAAAAATTGTGATAAGCATTTATCATCATTTTATAGACCAAATACTTAAGAAAATAATAGAGAAAATTAATAGAAAATGTAGAAAACCTTTAAATAAAATAAAGTGATTGTGAGCACACATACTGCATTCGTGTCTTTGACATGAGGATGCAATATTTGCACCATCACTACAAGCCAGCTGTAAATATACACGTGGACTGGTTTAACTGCTGTGTTGACACAGTGCGACATCCTGGTACACAAAGGACAGAGGTAATACCACATCAAACACTGATGTCACAATGCAGATTCACTCAAAGAGCAAACAGAGCCACAGACCATGAGCTATGCCCAGAACCTGCTTCCCCACAGGGTTACCATTAAGTCAAGATCATAAGCTCCCCAAATTCTGTTATAAGAAACAGCTTTCCTATAATTAGTCTTTAAACCCAAATTCCATGTTAACTAGCTAATTATGATTTACTGATTTGATGATTTTACCCTTAACTTGGAGTAGGCCTAGTTTTAGTTATACATATTTTTCCTTCATATAACATGTTCTTTCTCACCTTCAGGACTGATTTCTGTTTTACTAACTTTATAAAAGACATAGCTTTAAGATAACAAAAAAAAATATCTTTGTACAGTGTTACAGTTGAGGCCCTATAAATGACATTAAAATGAAGATATGTCTTATTCATGTTAAGATACTGCCACCTAATGTTCACCTAAAAGCAAAGCTTTTGGTAACTCCTGCGAGGAACCACCTGGATCTCTTGTCAACACTCATTGACTCAAATTACAAAAAACAGGCCTAACCGATCTTAGATAATGTTCTGCTGAATTAAAGAAGTATTTTACCGTTGGAAAGAGTGTCTTTGCATAAAAATAGTCTGTCTATGCAGTAGAATGGGGAAAAACTTTCGAAAGTGGTGCTGCAGGACCAGAGAAAACAGAAAAGAAGCTGTGATATTTCCTCAAAAAAGGTAGAAAACCTACAACTACCAGAATGCACTGTGCCCCACCGGACCAATAAATGCTCCTGCTGGTGGGTGATGTAATATGAGCTTGTCAAGCTCGTCCATTTTGACACAGAATGGCGGCCGGATTGGTAGCAAACAAACAATCTCGTATAACAGTTAAACGATAAGATGAAAATATTTTTCGGAAATTTTTTTTTATGAGAAATAGCAACACAGTAACATAATCATCATTTGTATTTGATCAGCACTGCGTAGTTTTACAGTTTCATTCGAGTTCGGTCTGAGATTGAGAAAGCGATAGAGGAGCTGCTCTCTCTCTCTGGATCAGATACTCTTTGTGACCCTGTGCAGAAGTACTAGGGCTGTCCCAAACGATTATTTTTTTAAACGATTAATCTAGCAATTATTTTTGCGATTAGTCGACTAATCTAACGATTAATTTTTCGATTAATCTAACGATTAATTTTTTGATTAGTGATTATTTTCCCATTGCTCAATTATTAACAATTTACACAAAACAAATTTCAATAAGGTTCAAATCTCTATTCATTAAAATTGTTTAACACTGCACTGTTCAAGTAAAATGTATTTGTAGTGCAACCTGAAGCCAGATGTAGGCTATCAATCCAACAACAAAATAAAGTCACTTTCAGGAGGAATACAAAAATAAAAACTTAAAGTAAACAGAGCAAGTGCAAAAAGAGTAGCCTGTATTTGCTTATTTTAACAGTAGGTAAAATAATGAATAAGCTCTTGTTAAACATCCAAGCTCTTCTTCCTTTAATTTAACTTTAATTATTTGTATCTAAAGGCTGGTTAAGCAGTGTAGGGAGGAGAAGTTGGACAGTTTTTTTTGTCTCGTTCCAGTGACTGGCACATCTGGGTGATGGCGTCGGTGATATGCGTTAGCATGTTAGATGTATTTCCACTCACATACCCAACAACTGCTGAACAACGCCGACACACAGTCCTCGTCTTATCCACCACTCTCTCGCCTGCAGCCTACTGGAACTGACCCGAAGAGGCGGGGATGGCGTGAGACGGCATGAGACGAGAGGACATGACATGGGAGGCTCCAGGCTGCAGCCATACAGTCTCGAAGTTTTCCCAAACTTGCGATCTTAAAGAGGGCTGTGGTGCTGCTATCTCTGACTAACTCACTGGACCGTCGACCTGACAAAAAACTGCATGTAGGCGGAGGAGTTCCGACAGCATCAGAGCTAAAGTGGGACTACAGATTAGGTGCCCCTAGAACACGTGTATTTAACATTAGTTCCGCATTACATTAATTAATTTGCACGCAAGTTTTATTTATTTATTTTATTTAGTGACGTGTCGAAGCAAATTAATTGTGTCGATGCATTTACGTAGACGATGACGTTGACGAATCGTCCCAGCCCTAAAGCCCGGGGCCGATTATCGGCCGTTGGGTAGTCTGGCGAGGTCAGTGACTCGAATCTGTTCGGTGTGTCCCGTGCCGTCGTCAGTCTGGGGGGCTGTCAGCGTTCATTTCGGCCGACCTGACATGTTCGGTCGGCGGCAGGGCAGTCGGGACTCACCCGGAAATGACGAGCGAGATGAGGTGACTAGAGTCTCTCAAAATCTGACGAAAATCTTTTAAACTGACCTTTGTTGATCTGAAATGAAGACAGATTCAGGAACTGCATGGCCTATTTCTCGTTTAAAATGTTTTCAGAAACACGTTTCAGTGAACTATTTTAGTACAATATGAGATTGTATTCTGAACGGCCGCCATGACAGTCTGGCTTTGAATTTCCGGAGAAAACAAACCCATGTGACGCGTGATAGAGATGTATTACGTCTCGTCTTTTTTGTGTGTTCTGTGGCACTTTTTGGACCTCGGGACGCAACTGATCATTTCCATTGGCTTTTCTGCCGAGGGTCGGCCGTCTGGTTGGTGTGTAACCACTTTAAAAGGTGTAGACACATTTAGCCAACGGCCGACCGTTGACAGAAACCCCGTCGATATGATCAGTCGCGTCCCCGAGGTCCAAAAAACTGCCACAGAACAGACCAAAAAGACGAGAGGAGACGAGATGTAATACATCTCTATAACAGCAGGCGGCGCTAATCTGTAATGTTGCCCAAGAAATGAAAACCGGCAGCTGATTGGACGAATGCGTCACATGGGTTTGTTTTCTCCAGAAATTCAAAGTAAGACTGTCATGGTGGCCGTTCAGAATACAATCTCATATTGTAGGCTACTAAAATAGTTCACTGAAACGTGTTTCTGACAACATTTAAGCGAGAAATAGGCCATGCAGTTCCTGAATCTGTCTTCATTTCAGATCAACAAAGGTCAGTTTAAAAATTTTGAGATTAGAATTAATCATCTCGCATCGTATCGAGTGAGTCCGACTGCCTGCCGACCGTACATATCGGGTAAACAAAATAACGCCGACACCCCCACGACTGACGACGTGAACTAGATTTGAGTCACTGACCTCGCCAGACTGTCTAACGGCCAATAATCCGCCTGGTGTTTCAGCATCCTAAGAAGTACAGTCTGTTACTACGGGTGGTGGAGAAAAGAAACAATTAATGTTAGAATCCTGATTGCTATCTTCTAAGATTCTGAATTCCCCCCCCTAAAAAAATAACCTAGATAGTGCCTAATATCAGACTGAATTGTCACGGTAAAGTAATGGACTAGTTCCAGGAGAGCTGGCTTGATAGCCACCGTCAGTGTATTAGTACTCATTTTTACTCTGTCTTGTCTCGGTCTCAGGATTTTCTATCACTAAACTGCCTGTGCATTCTTTGATTTATTTGCATATTTACATCAAGGTTAGCAGAACCACTCCCTCACTTGGGTGAGAGAGACAGAGATGTGACAGCAGAGTGGAGACCTCCTTTACATAATTGCAATCAGTTGATAAAACGTTTTCAAATATAAAAAAACTCCATAATCCTATTCCACACTTTACTCTGATTTCATGCCATAATTTGCTACAGTACTTGCATTAACGCACAGCGCACTAGAGTAGAGTTCATTATTACATGTCTATCCCTATATTTTAACTTGCACTATTTCATGTCTAGATTCTCATTTAGTTTTTTTTTTTTTTTTACTTGTGATTTTGTTTTATACAACTTTAATTAGCATTGTTGGAGGGACCCAAGATTCAGTGACAAGGACTGCTTCTGTGTTGTGCATCTGACAATTAATAACTTGAAACTAGATTCAGAATTAGAAATTAGCACCTCTATGTACTGAATCGGGAATCGTTTGAATCGTGGCCCCAAGAATCGGAATGTGAGATACCAAAAGTTTCCCAGCCCTAGCTAGTAGTAAACGGCCCGGCCTAGCAGAAACACTCCAAGTGAAGCCAAAAGGCGTCACTTATTTTTTCTGTGAGTAGGAAAATTTGGGCACCGGTAAGATGGAGGGAGTTTAACATTTACACATAATACCAACATTATTATGAGAGAAAGTTGGTTGAATATCGGCAAAGTATCCCTTTAACTGAAAATGATGTTGACAACGCAATATGTCCTTGTGAACAGTAAACAGTATAGGCTACCGTTAACATAGATGTTAGTATAACCATAAGCAGTAACGTTAATGCTAAAGATGAAACGGAGAACAATGGTACGATGTAACGTTAAGGTTACGTAACACAAAGACTACTGCATTATTTTGCAGTTGGGTAGCTTGCCAACTTAGCTATCTAGCTATATCAGAAGAAATTTATTTTTATGATGCTCGTGAGCTCCTTGTTATTCGGTCTCTGTAGCAAAAAGGCGTCTTTGTATCTTTTTTGTGCTGGCAGGAAAGTTTGTTTGTAAGCTAACGGTAAAGGTTCAATTTCAGCAGTTTATAACAAGCACCTGATTTAGTCGGGGGGGGGGGTTGTTTGTTTTTTAGCTGTTTTAACAAACATTAAGCTAACAAATCACGCAACATTTCCTCCAGTAACTTTACTTCTCGCTCGTCGCGGTGGACGTTTCGACGCTGCGATCTGACTTTAGCTCTAAAGTTATGCTAGGATGTGCTGCTAGCTCGTTGACAAGCTCCGGCAAGGATTAAAACCATTGCTCACCATCACCATATCAACATCAATGTCGTGTTATACTGCTGTTTGGGGACACGTTGCCCAAATCATCATCATCACTTTAGTGACTGAATGTTAAACGTTAGCAGTTAAGGTTAGCTGACGTTAGCTGGCGAACCCCACCTCACACTGAAGTTATCAATCCCTCTTTATCTATTTAGATTGTAACGTTATTAAGTTACAATGTTGCGGATTCACGCGTGAGGAAAATTACCTTGAATTATCCAGAGGCGCTGTCTTCATCTCATGCTGAAACAATCCGTGGTTATATTTACTGCTTTCCCTTCTACTTTGGGTTTCCAGCGGTTGCTAGCCAACGTGCATCTAGACAAATACCCCTCACTGTCACTCACTGCAGTGTGCAATTCGGGGCGGTGCCATAGACAGTGTGACTCCACCACGTCGAGCACCGCCTTTCCCATTGGACTTACTTAACGGCACCACCTGGTGGCGGAAGCCATGCAGCACATTCACAAACATCAAAACTGCAGTGGGCCTAGGCTACTAATGAACACTACAGAAACATCTTATACAGGTATATTTGGAATATAGTCATTGTCTGCCTATAAAGGAAATAAAGATGACATTGCAAATTCACCTGTTAGATGAATAAAATTAAAAACATATATATTATAGACAACCTTCTAAGTAGGCTAGCAATTAACGTCTCATTTTGAAGCATTTAAAAAAAAAACATACATAATTTAAACATAATTTAAAAAAGTGTGAGTTAATTTCAAATGCAAAAAGTTCGGCACTCGATGTGGGTGGAGTCACACGTTTGACTCCGCCCACGTTCTCTAAACCGGCTGTGGTTGAGATCAGTGACTGTAAAAAAAAAAAAATAGATCGATATGCTCCTATCGAGTTGTGCTATTTAGCGGTTCTGCACATGCGTGGGAGCAGTCTAATAAAACAAATAAAAATAAAGATGTAATTTAGGCTACTGGCGGAAATGCACTAAAACACATATGGTGGCAATTTTCGACAAGGCAGCATGTAAATCGTCAGACCACCTGATTAACCTGGGAAAAAAATGTTAATGAGAAATCGTTCCTCTCTCTCTCTTCTGCAGAGGAAAACCAAATGAAACTGAATGATGAATGAAACAAATCAATATGTTTACACATTTGTCTAGGACAGATTTTCAGATTCTGTTTTTTGGGTCTAAAATGTTGCATGTTCTCCATTTTATTTCTAAGTACGAAATTACTGAGGTGGTTTAACTTTTTATTTAATTTAATATAGAGTGAATCGTCTCAGCATGGTCTGACTGTATGAATTACGTGAGTTGGATGTATTGTGTCTAATAACAGCCCTGCCACCAGATTATAGTACACTGATTTGACATTTAAGAAAAAGTGTTTCACAGCAACACCAAGCAGTAACCACACAGCAGTGGTGGAAGTAGCAGTATTTTGTCTCAGCTGCAGCCCCCATAGCGGCTGCTGCTATTTTTTTAACTGTGCTGCATTGCAGGGCTATTTTCCCCACAACCATAGCTGCAGTTGCATAAGAACTGACGGCATCATGGTGATTTGGCAGAGCCCTCAGAGGGAGACGGGTGGAGAAGGCTTGGGTGGGATTTGCTTGAAAAAAAAAAAAAAAAAAAATGGTTAAGAAAGAATAAGACACATTTGTAGAAGGATAGATGGCTGAGGTGGTGAGTAAAGCAAAGGAATAAGTAAAGGAAGGAAGTAAGATGTCAAGAAAGAAAGAAAGAAAAAGGGGCAGCAGACAGCAGCATTGGAAGATTGATTGTTGAAGTTGAGCAGAGATGGGGTAAAGGGGGTGGCTTGGGGTATGAGTCACAGTGAAGGAGTGTGTGTGTGTGTGTGTGTGTGTGTGTGTGTGTGTGTGTGTGTGTGTGTGTGTGTGTGTGTGTGTGTGCGTGTGCGTGTGCGTGTGTGTGTGTGCGTGTGCGTGTGTGTGTGTGCGTGTGTGTATGTGACGCAGTAGGACGTGCACAGAGACTCAAACGCACTTACTTTATCCCTCCTCGTGCTTCCACTCAACTCTGAGATATCACAAAACACTGCTATACATTACTGTGTGTGTGTGTGTGTGTGTGTGTGTGTGTGTGTGTGTGTGTGTGTGTGTGTGTGTGTATATAGTTGGAGGCCTCTTTTACTCTGTATCACAGCTTTTAACATTAACATTGCACTGCAGGACTGGCTGCTGTCACTGCTGACTTGCTGTACTTGCACATGTAAAGATGCACATTCTGCATATTGTGCCAGTCAACAGCTTCCTTCTATTCATTCTCAGATGTGTTTTGATTTAATTCTGCAATGATTTCAGTGTGACATGATATGCTTTTATTATGTAACTGAATAACTTAGTGACACCCTTATTTAACCTCATAAAGATGTGTCCGCTATGTTTATATACTGTATGTGGGACACTATGTCATCATGAGAACACATATGAGTCAATTCTTAATAGAAACACCATACACCACAGGTCACCCTAAAGCTGATGATCTTATACGATTTTGTAACACTGTACAAATTGACTGTAAAATGATTGTGAATAGGACTAGGTTTATATAGGATGGTTCACTTACAATGCTTATCGCATATTGAACAATATCTGCAGTAAAATGATGTTAGAGAGAGGGTTAAAAAAGCGGGTTTTAAAATGTGTGAACTTCACAACTTGTGACTAAGTCATGTGGTTTTGTCCTTGTGCAGAAGTAGGATAATAGCTGCCATTCAGGTCATAATGCTATTGTAGTCCATGTCTTAAAGGTATTTTGGTGACTTTTTTGTTTTCTTGAATAAATGCAGGACCAATAAATAAGATATAACTTTTTTATCCCGAAGAAAAGTGTTGAATGTCAATTTAACCCTCTGAGGTTTATGGGCATTTTCTCCTATCTTTTTGAATTCTCATTTTAAAGGTATTTGCATACAACTTGATCCCTGTGTGTTTCATATCAAAATGTTGAGAACAAACTCAGCTTTCTGAATTGTGATGCCCAAAATTGTTCCAGAGCAATCTATAAAGAGATAATTTGGCCCTAAAGCAGAAATAATTCTCAAATCTCTTGTGAAAACATACCCTCAATTGCTTTGGTGCTTGAAATGAGTTTACAAAAGTCTTGGGTTCACAAAATAGCGTGATATATGAATAAAATAGTAAAAAAATGTCTAAAATGATTTTTTTGAGTAGGAGTGTTGTCAAACATCGCTTGGACTCGCCGGTGCGTCTTTTTTCCTCAGAGGGTTAATTATGCTGAAGTTCCTCTGACAATGGATTTGCTGCAGTTGTTTTTAAAATAGATTTATACACTCAAGTGACAGCAAAGCAAGGAGTGATAGTTGACAAGGTACTACAGTGTAATGAAACATGAAAGAAAAAATAATCAGCTTAGAGGTAATGTTGATCCTTATTTTTTAAGTCTCCAAAAGGACTTGAGTGAATTTCTTTTACTCTTCTTTATTGTTATAAAAGCTTAAAATTCAAATGTAGAACCAAACAGAAAAATGTACATCCAATACCTCATCTTACCATGCCCAAGTGATACCAAAGTAAAATATACTGCAACAGCACCCCTCCCTACTGTTCAAGTGATGCAGAATACCCACAAGGCATCTCTCTTTCTTCCTAATTTTCACTGATTTTCTCTCTCCCTCGCTTACATCCACACATGCAGACACAATGTTGCAGTTGGATAGAGAATCGCCCAGTTGTAGTTTTCTTTTTAACCGGCTAGGTTGGGGTGCAGAGAGCAGCTTAGTTATGTGTAAAATAACAGCACACAGGATTTTCCTGCCTGAACAAGTACACAGCAAATAAATGCAGCAGATAAACAACATCCCATCCAGACCAACGTCCAGACACAGATTATCAATTGTTACCGCTCAGTATTGCTTTATCTGCCCTACTTTAATGTACTAGCCTTTTCTCTTTGGTCACCATTTTTTAACACTGTTCCTGCTTCATTATTGATAAGGAGACAAAAACGACTATCATCACTTGACATTTTCAGGGGTTTGGTATTTGGAGGAGAGTAGGCGCTAGTATGAGGAAATTATTTTGTACAATCAGATTTTTAGTATTTGTCTAGCAGTCATTTTCCAAGAATAAATTCTATGAAAAATAAACAATACTGCAAATTTTGGGAAATATGGAAAAGAAGAAGAAGTAAAGGAAATGAAGAAGGAAAGTAGTGAAGGAATAATAATGCAGTGCGAGACAAAACAAAAACTATACTTACTTACAAGCCAATGTAAAGGACTAGAGCCATGACTCCATATAAATGTTTAGGCTTACACTGCAGTGTTTTCTGGTTATGTGTCAGACTGGGACCGTTATAACAGATATAACTGGGCTAAAACAAGCATTTGAAAACGGATTCCAACAGATTGTGTTTCACTTCTTTATTGTTCTTGTCACACAAATGGCATCTGTTATATATATATATATATATATATTTTTTTTTTTTTCCTCATTCAGAGCCATTTTTCAGTGCAGAGTGGAGATTGTAAACAGCTGCTGACACAATAATTACAGCAAATAACTGATGATCTATAATAACTCAGAATATAATATAGTCACTAAGGGAATTCCCTCCACCTCACATGACCAAACGATAGTAGTTCCATCATAACGTGCGCATTTCTGCTTTACCCGGATGCACTTCCCCACGTTGTCCACAGAGGGGCAGCGGTGTAACCAGAGTGCTGCTCTCATCGCCATCATCATGACTGCAATGCAAGCCAAGGTGTCTTTCAAGGGCACACATCATATCTGCAAAGTCACAACGCAGGGAGAAGCTGTATGGGCGTTTTCAGCTATAGAGCAAACAGAGCAATACCGAGGAATAGAAAAGGCTTTTTGCACTAGCTGTAGTTGCAAATATTTGAGGTTGAAACTGTCCGGCCAAAGGGTGTTTTGTTTTACTGTCTTTGCTGGACGATGTAATGGCTGCTGCTTGTTTTGTCATAAATATGGTTTTCTACCAGGGCAATGACAATAGTCTCACTGTGCTGTTTGTATTGTGAATAATGATGCATAGTTTTCTAAGGTAGAAAGTGTGTTGTGCTTGGAGAATTAGCAGGAGAGCCATCATAAACCCCCCCCCCCAAGTCTTACCTTTTTATAGCCATCAAATATGCATGGCCCCTCTGAGTGTACATAATATATTCCACTGCACTGGAAACCTCGGTATCAGCAGTTTGTTATTGTGAGTGTCTTTGTGTGTGTGGTTGTCTCCAGGACAAGACACAAAACATAATCAATAAACACTGATTCATAGTATTCTGGAAGAAGAGAGAGGAGAGAGAGAGCGAGCGAGAGAGTCTGTGGGTGGCATGTTCTGTATTTGTCAGCAATATAGTAGCATGTATTTTACATTACAGTCAAAAGCAAATTGTATCATAAAAAGTTATTTTCAGAATAATACATTGATATACCTCTAAACCATTATTGTAAGCAAAGAAAAGCACAGATCAAGACCATTGTTAGTTGATATCGTTGGCAGTGAGTGTTATGTTACGTATTATTCTGTATTTGTTGATTGCTACAAAACCAAATAGACAACGTTAGAGTGCTTCTTGTGACTAACTTAGCCCAAATTAGCAACAAAGCTCTAACAAATCAAAACTGTATTGATTGTATTACTGTGACATTAATTGAACCATTATCCAAACTCTCTCTCTTGAAATACCAAGGCCACATTTGTTGCACAAGAAGTCTAAAATGTTGCTTTATTTCTGTGAAGTATTGTCTCATTAGAAAAGTCATATTGAGGCTTACAGAGAGCCGTGTTTTATGCTATAATGCCTTGCTAAAATCCTTTCTTAGCTTCACCTTCCACCCTATTTGTCCACATTTAAATGTTTACGTTTTACTTTAGTAAGAGACAAAGCAGGAAGTACGCCCATATGAAATCTCCCATCAGGAAGTTTTGAGTGACGTCACTGGCACCACGTCCATTATGTGAGTAAACAGTGTTTTCAACATGGGAAGAACTCATAAATATGGTTTTCTACCAGGGCAATGACAATAGTCTCACTGTGCTGTTTGTATTGTGAATAATGATGCATAGTTTTCTAAGGTAGAAAGTGTGTTGTGCTTGGAGAATTAGCAGGAGAGCCATCATAAACCCCCCCCACCCCCCAAGCCTTACCTTTTTATAGCCATCAAATATGCATGGCCCCTCTGAGTGTACATAATATATTCCACTGCACTGGAAACCTCGGTATCAGCAGTTTGTTATTGTGAGTGTCTTTGTGTGTGTGGTTGTCTCCAGGACAAGACACAAAACATAATCAATAAACACTGATTCATAGTATTCTGGAAAAAAAAAAAAAAGAAAAAAAAAAAAAAAAAAAAATCTTGGGTGGCATGTTCTGTATTTGTCAGCAATATAGTAGCATGTATTTTACA